>NC_050102.1:55269701-55894701 GCF_902167145.1 Zea mays | reverse complement strand
TTCCAAAGAAAGATGGGTCATGGCGTATGTGCGTAGATTGTCGTGCTATTAATAACATCACAGTTCGTTATCGATATCCTATTCCACGCCTTGATGATATGCTAGATGAGCTTAGTGGTGCCGTTATTTTCTCTAAGGTTGATTTGCGTAGCGGTTACCATCAGATTAGAATGAAACTCGGTGATGAATGGAAAACGGCTTTTAAAACGAAATTTGGTTTATATGAATGGTTGGTTATGCCATTTGGATTGACTAATGCTCCCAGCACCTTTATGCGTTTAATGAACGAAGTTCTACGGGCCTTCATAGGTTTGTTTGTTGTTGTTTATTTCGATGATATCCTTATTTACAGCAAGTCTATAGAGGAGCATTTAGAACATTTGCGTGCTGTTTTTGACGCTTTGCGTGCTGCTCGCTTGTTTGGTAACATGGAAAAGTGCACATTTTGCACGCAACGTGTCTCGTTTCTTGGTTATGTGGTTACTCCGCAGGGCATTGAGGTGGATAGCAGCAAAATTGCTGCCATTCGAGAGTGGCCTACACCGACGACGGTCACACAAATTCGGAGCTTTCTTGGACTTGCCGGTTTCTACCGCAGATTTGTTCGTGATTTTAGCTCCATTGCAGCGCCTCTACATGAGCTTACAAAGAAAGATGTGCCGTTTGCTTGGAGTGATTCGCAGGAGGTAGCGTTCAGCACTTTGAAAGATAAGTTAACCCAAGCTCCCCTATTGCAATTGCCTGATTTTAATAAAGTGTTTGAGCTTGAATGCGATGCTAGCGGTATTGGGCTAGGTGCTGTTTTGTTACAAGAAGGAAAACCAGTTGCTTATTTTAGTGAAAAATTAAGCGGTGCTAGTCTGAAATATTCTACTTATGATAAGGAGCTTTACGCTTTAGTGCGCACTTTGCATACATGGCAGCACTATCTTTGGCATCGTGAGTTTATAATCCATTCTGATCATGAGGCTTTAAAACATATTCGTACCCAAACAAATCTGAACCGTCGTCATGCTAAATGGGTAGAATTCATTGAGTCCTTTCCTTACATTATTAAACACAAGAACGGGAAGGACAATGTTATTGCTGATGCTTTGTCTCGTCGCTATACCATGCTATCACAGTTAGATTTTAAAATCTTTGGTTTGGACACTGTGAAGGATCAATATGTTGACGATGCTGATTTTAAAGATGCTTTCGGCCATTGTATTAATGGGAAACCATGGGGCAAATTTCACATACAGGATGGGTTCCTGTTTCGCGCTAACAAGCTGTGTGTTCCAGCTAGCTCGGTTCGTCTTTTGTTGTTACAGGAAGCGCATGGAGGCGGTCTCATGGGGCATTTTGGCGTCTACAAGACACATGAGGTGTTGGCTGCCCACTTCTTTTGGCCTCGGATGCGCGCTGATGTGGAGCGCCTTGTTGCACGCTGCACTACTTGTCAGAAAGCTAAGTCACGGTTGAACAACCATGGTTTGTATATGCCTTTGCCTGTCCCTTCTTCTCCTTGGCTTGATATCTCTATGGACTTTGTTTTGGGCTTGCCTAGAACTAAGAAGGGGAGGGATAGTATTTTTGTGGTTGTTGATAGATTCTCTAAAATGGCTCACTTTATACCTTGTCATAAAACTGATGATGCTAGCATTGTTGCTGAATTGTTCTTTAGAGAAATTATTCGTTTACATGGTATTCCAAAAACAATAGTCTCTGATCGCGATGCTAAGTTTCTAAGCCATTTTTGGAGATCTCTTTGGAATAAATTGGGAACTAAATTGTTGTTTAGCACTACTTGTCACCCTCAGACTGATGGACAAACTGAGGTAGTAAATAGAACTTTATCTACCATGCTTAGGGATGTTTTAGACAAGAATTTGAGACGTTGGGAGGATTGCTTGCCTCATGTTGAATTTGCTTACAATCATGCCACACATTCTTCTACAAAGATGTGCCCTTTCCAGATTGTTTATGGTTACATTCCTAGGGCACCTATTGATTTGATTTCACTTAATGCTGCGAACGCCCCACATGTAGATGCTTCTGCACATGTTGAACAAATGATTACCATACATGAACAAACGAAACAGAACATTGCTGCTACTAATACAAAAAATCAGGTTGCTGGTAGTAAAGGAAGAAAACATGTTACTTTTGAACCTGGTGATATGGTTTGGTTGCATTTGAGAAAGGATCGTTTTCCTACTTTGCGCCGTTCTAAATTGATGCCTCGTGCTGCTGGTCCTTTTAAGATACTAACCAAGATTAATGATAATGCTTATACCCTCGACCTACCTGCGGAGTTTGGTGTTTCCACTAGTTTTAATGTTGCAGATTTGAAACCGTATGCGGGAGAAGATGAGGAGTTGTCGTCGAGGACGACTTCAGTTCAAGAAGGGGAGGATGATGCGGACATCAACACCAACACGAGCACATCTACACCAGCAGCACCTTCTCCAGCCCAGGCGCCACCCCTTCCACCTGGGCCAGTGACTCGGGCCCGTGCAAGAGAATTGAACTACATCATGTTGTTAAAGAACGAAGGCCCGGAAGAATAGACGACCAGCCCAATTGCGGCCCATAATGGACGACCTAGGGTTGGCCGCCCCTAGGGGCTGCGCCCCCTCTCTATTTATTCAGGAGCTGCGCCTCCTTTATTTTCCGAGTTTTGTTTTACGTTAGCCTTAGCTACTCTCGAACACGCACAAATCTGCGCTGTCTTCGTGTATTCAGAACTCCACCCTCGAGTAATAGATTAGATTGCTCGCATCTTGTTCTTGTTCGTTCTTCGATTGCGCACAGGAAACGATCTTCGTGATCAGGCCGATCTCGCATCAGCAAGGTCGGTAACCACAGGGAGTTGGTTCAGCGATTGCATTGGCGCCTCGGGCTTGCTCGTCGTAGTCGGATCGCAAGGGTCATCTTCCGCCAAATCGGAATTATCTCTACTCGCCGAAAGATCGGGCACCTCAGCTTCATCAGCTTCCATCCCTTGGAGATGGTAATGCACCCACTGGGACTCTTCCCCACTGAGAAAAGGGATGACCCCATGTGGTGCAACCATGTGAGCCATGTGAAAGACGTGTGGGCCATGCATCCCGACCAAGTTGGGAGGATCACTGTTCAGTGCATGAGCGCATTGTACCGCCTTCAGGCCCTGCAAAGCGACGCTATGGCACATCTAACTAACCTTGCTCAGACCACTAAGCTCACCCTCGACAGCCGAGAGGACTTCGTGGTCGACTTGTCTTCAGAATTGGTGGAGAAAGACCTACAGGTGGAACAGTTGAGCCAGCACATCTCAACCCTGGAGCAGCAGGTGGAGATCCGGGATAACACCATTGATGTCCTGAAGAACCAGCTCCGTGATGTGCAAGAGGAGCTTGAGGAAGCTAATGATCACCTGGAGATGCACCACCAGGATATGGAGGCAAACGAGACCGAAAGCGAGGGACAGGAGGCTCCCGAGGAATTAGAACCAGCCCCTGTTACCAATGCGACTGCCTCCTGGATGCCCCCTTCACCCGCATCCATTGTCGCCTCTACCACTCAGGGTTGATGGGTTAGCTTGACGCATTAGGAGGATAGAAACCCATGCGAGCTTAGTTTGGCACCAGATTTTGGACTAGGCTTATGGGTACTTTCCCATAAATTGATGTAACCCAGGAAAACTTTTGTGAGTAATGAAGTGAATGCAATAATGTTATCCTCGTCCGATTTGATGTTATGTTATGTCATTTCTTTACTGTATGATATAAGGAATATTGTTCGGAATCATGAATTGGGATAACAATGGCGACAATCTCTGTTTTCAGATGGCAGCTAGGTAGCGTCGCGGGCAGAACGAGCAGGTTCCCTCGCCACCTCCTCCAGCTCCTACGGTGCAGGAGCTGATGGCTCAGCAGAATGAGATTCTGCGGCAGCTATTGCAGCGCCAGCCCCACCCTCAGCAGTATGGTGGAGGCCAGCCGCAAATTCCTCCGGCCGCGACAACCTATCAAGAGTTCTTGAGCACGCAACCGCCCCTGTTCACCAAGGCAGAGGATCCGCTTGACGCCGATGTGTGGCTACAGGTCGTGGAGTCCAAGTTTCCCCTCCTCATGGAAGCTTGCCCTGATGACACCAAGACTCGCTTCGCCACACAGCAGCTTCGCGAACCTACTCGGACATGGTGGGACCATTACCGCGCCATGTCCGAGCGGAAATGTTCCCACCATTTCTTGAGGAGGAGGGCATCAAGCATGCAATAATGGAATAATTCAGGTGGTTCCGCCACAATAATGGAACAGAGTTCAAGAATTCACAAATTGAAGGATTTCTTGAGGAGGAGGGCATCAAGCATGAGTTCTCTTCTCCCTACACACCACAACAAAATGGTGTAGTGGAGAGGAAGAATAGAACTCTACTAGATATGGCAAGGACCATGCTTGATGAGTACAAGACACCTGACCTGTTTTGGGCAGAGGCGATTAACACCGCCTGCTACTCCATCAACTAGTTATATCTTCATCGAATCCTCAAGAAGACATCATATGAACTCTTCACTGGTAAAAATCCCAATGTTTCATATTTTAGAGTTTTTGGGAGCAAATGCTTTATTCTTATTAAGAGAGGAAGAAGTTCTAAATTGGCTCCTAAAGTTGTAGAAGGCTTTTTACTTGATTATGACTCAAACACAAGAGCATAAAGAGTCTTCAACAAATCCACTGGATTAGTTGAATTTTCTTGTGACATTGTGTTTGATGAGACTAAATGCTCCCAAGTGGAGCAAGTTGACCTCGATGAATTAGATGATGAAGAGGCTCCATGCGTCGCGCTAAGAAACATGTCCATTGGGATGTGCGTCTAAAAGAATCCGAGGAGCCCACACAAGCATAAGATCAACCATCATCTTCCATCCAAGCATCTCCACCAACTCAAGATGAGGACAAGGCTCAAGAAGAGGATGAAGATCAAGACGATGAGCACCTCAAGAGGAGGACATTGATAATAAAGATAATGATAATAAAGACAAGGAAGATGAACAAGAGATTCAGGATCAAAGACTGCCACACCCAAGAGTCCACCAAGAAATTCAAAGAGATCACCCTGTCAACTCCATTATTGGTGACATTCATAAGGGGGTAACCACTAGTTCTTGAGTTGCACATTTTTGTGAACATTACTCTTTTGTGTCCTCTATTGAGCCATGCAGGATAGAAGATGCACTAAGAGATCTGGATTGGGTGGTGGCAATGCAAGAGGAGCTCAACAATTTCACAAGGAATGAGGTATGGCATTTAGTTCCACGTCCTAACCAAAATGTTGTAGGTACCAAGTGGGTATTCCACAACAAGCAGGATGAGCATGGTGTGGTGACAAGGAACAAAGCCCGACTTGTTGCAAAAGGTTATTCACAAGTCGAAGGTTTGGACTTTATGAAACTTATGCACTCGTAGCTAGGCTTGATTCAATTCATATATTACTTGCCTATGCTACTTACCATGGCTTTAAGCTTTATCAAATGGACGTGAAAAGTGCCTTCCTCAATGGCCCTATTGGGGACTTATTCTCAAATGCTATGAGTTAATAACAAGGCAACACAAAATGTTAAAGGTTAATGCCCTTCGTCCTTCGAAGCATTATCTCCCTTAGGATATAATGATCTTCAGACGAAGGTCTTGAAGGACTAGCCTTCATCATCGTAGTATACGTTAATGAAAGGAGAAGCATACAAAATATAAGAGAAATCATGAATAATCATATAACATCATTAATATCTCTTTATTATATCATCACGAATGAACATGAACAATATTGAATTACATTTATACCTTCGGCTTGATATAAGGTAAAAGTCCAGTCGTGACGCACGAGCGAGTACAAGTCAGCGTGAACAGTACGGTGGTACTGTTCATCTATTTATAGGCACAGGGCGCAGCCTGTGTGAAATTACATTCATGCCCTTCATGTTTACTATTGAGTTAAGGACAATCTATCGAGGACTAGATAGCCTTTTCCTCCTTAAGTCGATTCCTTTTTCTGCTACTGAGCCGAAGCTCCCTTGCGCGCAGCTTCAGAGCTGGTTCAACCTTTGTTCCATCCCTGCTTTTCATATTGTGTGCAGCTCCAAGCTGAGTTCGAAGGTTCCTGTACATATATTACACTTGGGAAACATTATTAATCATATTTTTGAGGACCTTCGGAAGATGAAGGCCCCCAACAGTAGCCCCTCACAGTATTATTTTTTTATAACAACGAATTCAGACTGCGACGTAAACGAAGGCCTTAAGCCGAAGGTCCGAAAAACACCTTCCCTTTGCTAGAATAGCAATAATCAATGACAAGCAGGGTCCACCAAGTTGCAAAGCCCTGAGCGTATAAATATGGACCATAGCGGCAGTGTTTGATACGCCATTTCTGCCATTTGTGTTGTTTTCTCAAACTTTTAGCTCTTGCTCACTAGCTCTCGCTTGGTTTTCAAGCTTTTCGAGCTTCGGTTTAAAGACGTGTTTTCACCATGTCTGGGGAAAAATGACTGAGGAAAAGAAGGTTGCTGCGAAGACAAAGCTAACTGAGGAGACGAAGTTATTTGAAGAAAAGAAAGTTGTGGATCCTTTTATCGCTGGGTTTATTGAGTCTATGTCAAAAACAAACATAGAGAAGATTACTAAAGAGATGCTGGAAGGTTTGTCTGAAGATACTGATGACATTGATAGCTATGATGTGGACAGTGGGGATGAAGATTCTGAAGATCGGCCCTGGCGACCAAGCCATACTGTCTTTGGAAAATCGACTATTAAACAGAGTCATATTGGCAACATGAGAGGAAGGTACTTTTGTGACATGTCTATCATGAGAGTAAGCGGAGACAACATCGTGCTCGCCCCTGAGGAAGATGAAGTTGTTATCTACTGAAGCTTTTTTAAGGCTGGTCTTCGGTTCCCTTTGAGCAAGTTTGTGGTTGAAGTACTGAAGATATATCAGATCTTCCTTCATTAGATCACCCCGAAGCTATAATTAGGATGGAGATTTTTGTCTGGGCTGTAAGGAGTCAAGGGTTGGAGCCGAGCGCGAAGTGCTTCTGCAGTATGCACGAGCTCTTGTACGAGACGAAGGCTATTAGTAAAGAACAGTACCACAACAACTTCGGTTGTTATGGATTTATTGCTTGTCCCAATGCAAGCCACCCAGTGCCAACGTTCCAGAAAAGATGGCCTAGATCCTGGATGGAAGAGTGGTTTTATGTTAAAAATAATTTGAAGGCAAGGGAAGACATTAAAGAAATCATTCAGCGACCCATCTGGTCTCGCTTCGGCCTCCGTAGGCCGAAGGTGGAAATTTATAGCAATGTCGAGGCATGTCAGAGAGCCTTTAGCACCGTGTGTGCCTTCATTGGCACAAGGGATCTGATTCAAGAGCATATATCCTTCAGGGTATGGCCACTTGTGGAAAGCTGGGATATGCCGAAGGATACCACCGTCGATTCTAGTGAAGGTGGTCTGGTCCGACTAAAGTATACATTCAAATTCAGGGAGAAGTTTGATGAGCCAAACGACGACTGGCTGAAGTGCATCGAAGCTACCAGTGATGAGCTACTTGGAGCATACTCCAAGGCCGAAGATAATGCTCTGTCCTCAACTTTTGGAGGTTGGGGCAAGAAAAGATTAAACAAGGTATTTGATGCTATTGGCTTTGTATACCCTGATTACCACTATCCGCTGCGAGGGCAAGAGAAAAAGAGGAAGATTGCTGCTTCGGTCACCCCAGCTGAGCATGTGCCGAAGAGCAAAAAGGTGAAGGTTCTGACCCACCGGTTGCGTTATATTGAACCGGTTGTGGTGCCTGAATTTAGCGCAGGGTGCTCTTCAGCAACCGAAGCAACACAAACTGCTCTGATTGCACAAAGCGCTGAAGAGCCGACCGTAGTGCCGAAGGCGCATACGGTCGAGCCAATCGAAGATAAGGTTGATAAGGAGGAAGAGCCAAAGGTTGAAGAAATAATAAAAATGCCAAAAATTCTGAGCCCTCCGATAGAGGCAAAACTGCCGAAGGTGCAAAAGGCTTCTGCCGCAACTCCTAAGAGAAGGAGGATGGCCAATGTGCTGGATGCTATGCTAGAGACTACAAAGGCCTTGAGCCCTGCTCCTACAAAGAAAATTGTCGAGGCTGCCAAAGCGCAAGTTGAAGCCGAAACTGGGCAAGCAGAAGCCGAAGCTATGAAAACTCAGGCTGAAGCCGAAGTTGTGCCTTGAGCACCCGCCGCGGTGGAAAAACGGCAGGGCAGATTGCACCTGAAAAGATCGAGACTCCTACTCCCGAAGCTCCGATCGAAAATGTTGACTACATCATTCGACACGCTTCAGGGAAGAAATTGTCCAAAGAAGAAATTCTGGAAGCCAGACACTATGCGCAAAAGTTGAAATATCTGAAGGGAGCTTTAGTGTTTAATGACACTAATGATGGTGACTTCTTATATTGTCTCCTGGACAACAAAGAAATATTTGTTTGCCGGGAGATGGGTAAGAGCATGGGATTCCCGAATCTAGAAGATGGTCTTTCGATTTTGTCGAAGGATGATCTTGCTGACAGCCTAGCATACAACAGTATAAAGGTATAGAAGTTAGCTTTGAATTTGAGAATGACATGTTTTATTTGTCATGCTCAATTCTTTCTTCTCTTTTATTACAAGGCTTGATTCTTAGCAATGCCCTGAGGGCACAAAAGAATATTGAAGACGAAGGCTATACAATAGCTCTGAATAACCTTCATTCAGAGGTGATTGAATTGAGAAACGAAGGTCTTGAAAAAGACAAAATCTTAATTTCATTAGTAAACAAAGTGAAGGAAGACGAAGCTAGTTTTAAAGCTCAGACGAAAGCCCAAAAACAGATATGGGTTTGGATGCTTACGAGTGGGTAACGACAACTTTTCGACCAACATCCAAATTGTTGCAACTGCCACTGTCGATAATGATACGAATTGACCGCTCCTGCACAACACCCTTTGTATGGAACAGAGTGTGTCGCTGATTCTTCTCGGGCAAAGCGACCTGTGTACTAAGAACACGCTGCACAACAAGACTTTCATACCTATCAGCGTCGCCCGGGTTGACATGTACCTCCGCCTGAGCTACATGGTTAGTGGCAAGTAGTGCATGTTCAATTTCTTCAGAATCACTAGCGGAAGAGTACTCACCATCGTCACGAATGAGCAAAGTGCGCTTGTTTGGGCAGTCTCGAATCACATGGCCAAATCCTCTACAGCGATGACACTGAATATCCCGTGTACGACCTGTGGGTGGGGCAGTGCTGGCTGGTTTGGTCATCTTCTCGCGTGGAGTAGTGGTGGACGTGGATGGCGCAGGGGGAACTGGTGCTGAGGTGGATGTCGAGCTTCGTCCTGCAAAAGGGTTAGAATATGTCTTCGAGCGGCGTCCCTGCACTTCACGTTCAGCTTTGCAAGCATATTCAAATAAAGTAGTCATATCATAATATTCCTTATAATCAAGTATATCCTGGATTTCGCGGTTTAAACCACCACGAAAATGTGCCATAGCAGCGTCGTTGTCCTCCAATATCCCACAACGAATCATACCTTTTTGTAACTCCTGGAAATAGTCCTCAACAGATTGGTAACCTTGCTGAAAACGCTGCATTTTATTAAGCAAATCACGAGCATAATACGAAGGCACAAATCGATGTCGCATCGCAGCTCTCAACTGATCCCAAGTGGTTGGAATGGCAGTGGGATGTTTCATTTTATACTCACGCCACCAAATTAAAGCAAAATCAGTAAATTCACTAATAGCAGCTTTAACCTGAGAATGTGCAGCAATATCATGGCATGAAAATTTTTGTTCAACCTCTAACTCCCAATCAAGATATGCAGCAGGATCATATTTGCCATTAAAAGGTGGAATTTTAAATTTAATCTTAGAAAATAAGTCATTAGGGGGATGACGAACCACACGGCGTTCACGACCACGGCGATCTCCATCGTCCTGCTCAGTGTCACCGCCGTAGTCCTGCTCCATCTTTGTGGTCAACACATCAAGGCGTGCCAGGATGGTGTCGAGTGTGGTGCGAGTCGCCGTTTGAGCTAGGTCAAGCTGGTTGAAACGCTCGGTCGTCGAAGTGACCGTTGAATCAAGCCGTTCATGCATCGTCCTAAGGTCAGCAGCAAGTCCATCAACTTGTCCCCTTACTTCCAGCAACTGGGCATCCACCATGTCGTGTGCTCCTGCCATAGTTAGCGCAAACACCAAAACACCAAAAGGAGAAAAACCGACGACAACAGGGAAATGGTGGTGACAACTCGCTCAATGAAATGCTGTTATCAAATTCTTATCCGTCCTTACCAAGCCATAGTGGTGAACTGCAACCAACAGGTGGAACCGGTGAAAGATTGGATGAGCGATTGCCTAGAGAAACAGAAACCTTCTCGTCGTAGAAATATGTGGAGTTTTGGGTAGGCTGCACTCAAGTCAAGGATTAGCACGATCAAACAATAATGCAAAGTTGAATTATAGTGCAAAACACGAAACTATATTGCTGGCCACAAGTGCAAAGGACGGATGGAACTAGCAGAATGGCAGTACCGTAAATATTGTACTAGCGAGGCCAAAAAGGCACTAGTAGGAATCACAGGTGATTTTGTTTTTCTTTTTTTGTATGATTTTTTGATATTTTTCTCAGCACAAGGAGCAACAAACTAGGAGCTACACGAAATTTCACCTCAAACAGAGTTCAGATGTGGTCTACAGAAAATCAGGAAGTTCTCTGAAAAGCGTGCGAGAACTTTGACGGATTTTTTTCTTTATTTTCCTGAATTTTTTTGACAATTTTGTTGAAACCAAACTGACCTATGGTCTCTTTGCCGGCCTCAGAATGGTGCCAACAAGCTCCTGTAAAAAATTCAGATTTTCTGAACAACCGAGCCAAAAGTTATGCCCGGTTTAAGGAAGGTATGTTTAAAACGACCTAGATGAGACAACCGCTTTGTATCCTTTCTCCTTCGTTTTCTTTTTTTTTGTTTTTGTTTTTTTTTGACGTAACCGAAGGAGAAAAACAAGGAAGCGGTGTTGACTAGGTTTTTTCTGTTTTTTTTACGTAACCGAAGGAGAAAAATAAGGAAGCGGCGTTGACTCGGTTTGATGTAACCGAAGGAGAGAAACAAGGAAGATGGTTGCGGCGTGCTAGGGTTTGATGTAACTGAAGGAGAAAAATAAGGAAGATGGTTGCGGCGCGCTAGGGTTTGATGTAACTGAAGGAGAAAAACAAGGAAGAAAGAAGGATGGTGAGAAAAAACACAATGCGACCAGCAACAAATGACGCGAAAGCACACAAATTCAACAATGCAGATTATTGAAAGAAGGTGCGAGGCTCAAAAGGGTGCTGGTATAAGGTCTAACCTGAATTTTTATGTGGTTTTGTGGACTGTAGAAGAAAAAAACACTCGATAAACTCACCGATCAACCTGGAAATCTGATACCACTTGATAGAGCTGGAGTGCCCGATCTTTCGGTGAGTGGAGATAATTCCGATTTGGTGGAAGTAGACCCTCACGATCCGACTACGACGAGCGATCCCGAAGCGCCAATGCAATCGCTGAACCAACTTCCAATGGTTACCGACCTTGCTGATGCGAGATTGGCCTGATCACGAAGATCGTTTCCTGTGCGCAATCAAAGAACGAACAAGAAAAAGATGCGAGCAATCTTAATATCACTCGAGGTGGAGTTCTGAATCACAGAGGACAGCACGTTTTTGTGCGTGTTCTGCGGTAGCTAAAGCTAGATGTAAAACAAAACTCGAAGAACAAAGGAGGCGCAGCTCCTATATAAATAGAGAGAGGGGGCGCAGCCCCTAGGGGCGGCCAACCCTAGGTCGTCCACTATGGGCCACAGTTGGGCTGGTCGTCTATTCTTCTGGGCCCTCATTCTTCAGTAGCATGACGAAGTTAAGATCTCTGGCACGGGCCAGAGTGATTGGCCCAGCTAATGAAGGAAGTGGCGCTTGATGTGGAGGTGCTGCTGGTGTAGTCGTACTCATAGTGATGTCCTCATCACTTAATAATGCACGTGTGTCATGTTTTGTATGTTTCTTGCTCTAGTTGATTGGGATATAGGAGCTCCGTAGTTATTGAGGCCTATGTCGTATTCAAGCTTACGTTTGGTTGGACTTGTGTGGTCGATGATGATTTTGTGTGATAAATAGAAGAACTAATGAAAAGCTGTAGCAAATTAAATAAATGCTCGTACTTATGGGGTCGTATTTGTGTTCCGTAATTAAAAAATGTTTGTCGTCTTTTAGTGGTGTTAATGTTGTGCGCTCGATGATATGTAGTTAGCTAACGCTAGTGTGTGTGGTTGCTTATGAGATCTCGCTACTTGGTGTTTAATTCGCTAACATGTACTTAAAATATCTTGTGCTACTTTCATTATATTCATACATATGCATCTTGCATCTCATTTAGGACCGAGAGATGATGATCGTGCAAGTGATGTGGTGCCAACCACAAGGTGCAGTTGGTGGACGACCTGAAGAATGGACTTAACCAGTGGATGCTCGCCAAGCGAGTACCCCCCAACAAACACTATCTAAGTGTTAAATTAAAGGCAAGCCCCGGTTTTATGCATAACCGTTATATATGGTGTTTTACTGCACTTAATGATTGTAGGTTTGTACTGAGCACTTAAGTGTAGGAGTTACCTGAAACCCTAGTTGCATTAACTCGGGATTCCTTTTGAGATGGATACTAGTATGCTAGGTCGAGTAGTTGCTTTACTAATTAGGGATCTCAGTAGAAGTCGAGTGATTTTTCTAGCACTCTCGCGAGGTCAGGAATTGGTTGTATCCATTTTATATCGGAATGATGATGGTCTGTTGATGACGGTCCATGGGGATGCGTCGTCTCCGAGACGGAAATTGGAATAAGGATTAAGGTGTGGTACGGTGTGTCAAGCGTTTGAACATACTAAACATATGCCGAGAAATATGGTAAATCGGTAAGCCTAGTACCTGAGTGAACCTGCCCGCAGACTTTACCCCTCACGCGACCTGAGACGTGGTCTCCCATTCCGGTTATGGTGGGTACAAGTGCGGTCACTGCACGACGGCAGTCGGGGTCAGTGAGGCATTGTACGCCAAGGCGGTGAGCCCTGATCTGTCGCCACGTCGTGTGTTTAGGTTTACCTTGCAAGGTTTAAAAACTCGATTCGAATCGTCTGCTTCTCGCAGCTAATGAGACTGCTTGATCCATGCTGCTACATTGAGTAATAAGTGGAAATGAGGTGACTGGCAAAAGCTGTTGATTGATAAAATGTTTGATACCATGTATGAATAGCTAGGTACACATCTAGTTTAAAAAGGATCATACTAAAACTTGAAAAGCTAAAACTTGATTTTAGACTCATCTAGTGCTTTTGGCAAACCAAACCCCTTAGTCAAACAACTGCATGTCTAGAGGTAGAGGAGTAGACTCCTCACACCGGGTAAGTCTAGCTGAGTATTAGTATACTCAGCCTTGCTTGTGGCATAATTTTTGCAGGTACCTCCTTGTTTTGGTTGATGGTGTGACTTGGCCTCCATCCCTGCCACCGGGATAGACGGTCGAGTGGGTTACTGCTTCCGCAGGAGATGACCAGGAGGAGTAGCGTGGCCAGGCTTTGCCATGTTACTTGGTTTTCTCCATTAGTTATTTCCGCTGCATTAAAATTTATGGTTATTATTTCTGAAACTCCGATAATGTAATCACTAATGATACTTATTAAATTTGGTATTATGTTTTATTGTATTTCTCTGTGCCTCACCTTCGAGTGAACTAGTGGTATTCGATCCTGGTTAAGTGGCTTTATCGGACTAGATCCGAGGGACTGGCGTTTTATTCCGGTTTAAGTGTGGTCTAGCCTCTAAGGCGGGACTTAGGCACTTAAGTTGGAATAATTCGGGCGGTTCCGCCACAGATTCTTTTTAAGGGAGATAGGTTTGTAACACCCTAAATTTGGGGGTATAAAATTTCTTGTCTAATGCCTACCAAATTCAAGTGTTACCTCTTGTTTCCCTCTTTTGTTTTCTTCTCTCTTCTTTTTATTAGAGATAGGTCTAGTTTGTAGGGGATTAATTATTTCTTTACTATATCGAAACCTATGTGAGTCATGAAATGTTGCATCATGCAGAGCCTAAATTATTCTTTTGTTTGATGCACATGTTTGAATTATTTGAATTATGACTTAGGTTTGAATTTGATTTGAATTCTCTAGAGAAAAAAAAAAGCATTTGGAAATTTAGGGAAAAAGGAAAAACTGATTTCAACCCAGCAGGCCCAGCCCAGCCAGGCCACGAGCGCCCGCTCCACCTGACAGGTGGGTCCCACCTGTCAGCGACATCCTGTGCCCGCAAGCTCTCGCTCCCTCTCTCCCTCTACTTGGTGGGGGCGACCTGTCGGCACCAACTTCCCCCCATGCGCGACCTCTCTCTCTACGCTACGGGCCCGCCTCGTCAGCGCCGTGGACCGTTCGTTCACGCGCTCGCTCTCTCTCTATGCGCTGTGGGACCCCCTTGTGAGCTCCGTCTTCCCTGCAACTGCCGCTGACCCACGTTTGTGCACTCGCCGTGGAGACCACCCACGTCGCTCGCCCATGCGCCCCAGCTCCTTTTTGAGCCTCGCCCGCACCCGCTCTCTCTCCCTTGCCTCATTTCGCACACTCTCGCCCTCTCTCGCGCTCTGTCGTCGCCGCTCGGGCTCGCCGGAGATCCGCGGCCACGCTGCCGGCCGACCAGCCCTCCATAAGCCACGTCAAGCCATCCCGAGCTCCGTCCCGAGGTGAGGAAATCATTCCCGTGCTTGGTTTACCTTATTTCCGCGTGGTCTTAGAATATTTGGCCTCGCCGGAGTTTGGCCGCGCCGGTTCACCGAGCCCGCGTGGTGACTGTCCAATTTAGCACCGCCCTATGCCTTGCGTTGGTCTGTAGTGTTCCCCATACCCTTTCGAAGCCAGTCCAGGCCTTAGCACGCCCAAAACACCTTCTCCGCGGCCGGGATTCTACATCGGTGTTGCCCGACCCGCCCATAGTACCTTTCCTTCACCGTTCACTCATCTCTGGTCTCGTTCTCGTGGCTGGAGCCCTGCCAGTGAGTTTGCCGGACCTTCTTCACCCGTTCTAGCCCTCGCCGGTGACCCGAGACCCGCGGCGATCGCGTCTGCCCCGTCTCCGGTGACTTCGCCACTGTGGATGGCACAACACCGATCACTGAGCTATAAAACCTCAGCGCGTCCGATCGCAACCGTCCGTCCCAGATCCAACGGTTCAGATCTGCGGATATCGGCTGTGTCTGCGCGCTCTGCCCCTGGGCCCTGCCTGTCGGTGCCTGTGCCCCCTGGCGCTGGGCTCGGCTGGTCACCCCGTTTCCCCTCCCCGGTCGCTGACATCCCTAGCCCGCTTGTCAGCACTCGCTCGCGTGCGCGCTAGCGCTTAGATCTAATCCTGGTTGTTGATTCGCGATCGCGCGGTCAAGATCAGCTAATACCTGTTCGCATGGAAAACTTGTTAAAAACCCCTGGCTTTCTAGATATCAACCCATCATCCCTAGTTTTCGCGTGCAGACCCCCGAGTATTTACATAATAGCCCCCGACCTTTTGTTTTATCAGAGAATTGGACCTAGTTTTGTATTTTGAATTCCAAAACTTGTCTATTTCATATCTTTTACATATGAACTCCAAATTGAGTGATTCAAATTGCAAAATGTTCATAAGATTATTCTCCACCTGTTTAGATTATAATCTTCTACTGTCTGCATGTGTTAATTTTATGCCTAGACTATAGGTTAGTTTAAGTGATGGTATATTTATTAAAAATAAAACCCTAATGCTAAGTAGGTAATCAACTTTGTGAAAGTAATATCATGTAAAATATGAACCCATCCCTGGTATAAGTTTAGTAATTCATTAAGATAGATGAAGTTAAGTTATGTAATCTATTGGGATAAGTAGTACATAGAGAACCACAAACCTTAAGGTGTAAATTGCCTACCCTAGAACATAGATTTTCCCCTCTTGTGTTTATACTTTTCTTTTGAATTTTTGTTCACTTGATTGTACATGTTTGGTGTACTGTTTCTTTTTCATTATCCAAATGTGTTGAATGCATGATCGCTTTGTGTAGACAACGAGCAGTCCGTGGTTCCTTAGTGTGTTGCCGAAGACCTTCCTGAGTAGCAACCTGGTGAAGGCAAGTGTCCTCTGACCCATTATGTTCTACTTACTTATTAATTCAATGTCCACATTACTTAATTGAAACCTAAGGACTGACTAGTCTGTATTTATCTTGTCCTTGATTACCTTTTTGGGTTATTATGGTTAGCTTCATGCTATTGCTTTACTTTAATCAACAAACATGATGAGAATATTTATGATACGATTCTGTTATCTTGATTATGATGATGTTCTTGTGGCACTTTAGAGGACTCATGTTGTTTTCCTGAGTACCTCTTTGTAAGGACCTGTTCATTGAGTGACCATCCGAGATAACAATACAACCACGAGGGTGGAATGGGACTGAAAGGGAAATGAACTTAATCATTTCCTATAATTGATTTTGGCGGATGACGTCCAACACAAACCACGTGGACTAACTAGTTTGTCTAGATATCATTTATCTCAGGTGCATAAGGTTCAATATAAACCAAGAAAGAAATTCAGTTGGGGACACAATCAAATTTGAAGCAAGACTCAGAGTGTGCTGCCAAATGGTGCACTCGACACTGTCCAGTGTACCAGGCCAGTCACCGAACGAACAGGCCACTCTCGGGAATTCAATGGGCACGCTCCGTAATAATTCACCGGACTGTCTAGTGTGCACCGGACTGTCCGGTGAGCCAGCGGAGCAATGGCTCCCTGCACGCCAACGGTCGATTGCATAGATGAACAGTGCCGCACAGAAGTCAGAGCAGAGAAGTCAGAACGCACCGGAGATGTCCGATGTGCCACCAGTCTGTCCGGTGCCGCTTGAAGATAGAAAATGCCAATGGTCAACTGCTACAAACCCTAACAGATAGCTGACGTGGCGCACATCGGACAATGAATAGTGCGTGTTCGGTGCACCACCGGACTGTTCGGTGCACCCATCGACAGCAAAAACAGCCAACAACTAGGAAGTGGTTGGGGGCTATAAATACCCCCCAACCACCTCATTCAAAACCATCGAAGCATTCTGAAGTTTTCATTCATTACAAGAGCAAAGTCCAACACTCCAAGGTACAATCAAAGCAATCAATCCACTCCAAGTTCCCAAAATCAATGTTAGTGCTTAAGGGCTTGTGAGAGGATCATTTGTGTTTTTTTGTTGCTCTTGTCGCTTGGACTGCCTTCCTTCTTTCTCTTTCTAATTCCTAAGTGCTTTGTAAAGCTAGCAAGAGACACCTAAGTGTGTGGTGGTCCTTGCGGGGTCTGAGTGACCCGGTTGATTAAGGAGAAGGCTCACTCGGTCTAAGTGAACGTTTGATAGAGAGGGAAAGGGTTGGAATAGACCCGACCTTTGTGGCCTCCTCAACGAGGACTAGGTTCTTTGGAACCGAACCTCGGTAATACAAATCACCGTGTTCACTTGTGTTGATTTCCATT
Source organism: Zea mays (assembly GCF_902167145.1). NCBI lineage: Eukaryota > Viridiplantae > Streptophyta > Magnoliopsida > Poales > Poaceae > Zea > Zea mays. The sequence goes on along the minus strand of NC_050102.1, from coordinate 55,877,104 downwards.
TGATTTGTTTTCCCTACTTCCTCTCTCTAACATTTCCTTGCTAATATTGATTTGAGTTTGCTCCCAAACATTATCCGCATCATTTAAGCGACTCGTGGCAAGAGAAACAATCTTTCGCCTTGGATTTCATTCTAACGCTAACCCTGGCCTTAGTATGTGTTTAAGTTTATAAATTTCAGGTTTTGCCTATTCACCCCCTCTAGGCGACTTTCAATTGGTATCAGAGCCAGAGCTTCATTAAGAGTCTAACAAACTCGAAGTGATGTTTGGAGATCACGTCAAGAGGGAGATCGTGACCGGTGACAAGCCCACGGGCTCGAGGAAGACTCCATCAATGGAGTCTGGCAACAAGTATAAGGAGGAATCCTCTTCCTCCATCAAGTCACATAGGAGGGGTGACAAGAAGAAAAAGAAGATGAAGAAGGTGGTCTACTACGAGACTGACTCTTCAACACCCTCCACATCCAACACCGAGTGGTCCACTACTTCTAAGCGCCATGAGCGCAAGAACTATAGTAAGATGCCCCTAGCTATCCCCGTATTTCCAAGCGCGCTCCTCTACTTTCCGTTCCCTTAGGCAAACCACCATATTTTGATGGTGAAGATTATTGTATGTGGAGTGATAAAATGAGGCATCATCTAACCTCACTCCACGAAAGCATATGGAACATTATTGAATTTGGAGCGCAAGCACCACAAGTGGGGGACAAGGACTATGACTCGGACGAGGCCACCCAAATTAGGCATTTCAACTCCCAAGCAACTTCTATACTCCTCGCCTCCTTGTGTCGAGAGGAGTATAATAAGGTGCAAGGGTTAAAGAATGCCAAAGAAATTTGGAACGTCCTCAAAACAGCGCACGAAGGGGACGAGGTGACCAAGATCACCAAGCGGGAGACAATCGAGGGAGAACTCGGTCGATTCGTCCTCAACAAAGGGGAAGAGCCACAAGCCATGTACAACCAGCTCAAAACAATGGTCAACCAAGTGCGCAACCTCGGGAGCACAAAATGGGATGACCATGAAATGGTCAAGGTTATTCTAAGATCCCTTGTTTTTCGTAACCCTACTCAAGTTCAATTAATTCGTGGGGATCCTAGATATAAACAGATGTCTCCCGAGGAGGTGATTGACAAGTTTGTGAGCTTTGGACTTATGATCAAAGACTCCAAACACATTGTCAACTTGGAGCATGGTGCCACCTCTACACCCAAGGTGCAACCCGTTGCATTCAAAGCAATAGAAGAAAAGGAGTCTACACCAAGTAGGCTTCCAATCGATGCCTCCAAGTTCGACAACAAGGAGATGCCTCTCATTATTAAGAGCTTTCACTAAATCCTCAAGCAAAGGGTGTGCTACCGATGTGGTAAGTTCGGTCACTTTATAGCTAAATGTCCATATTCTAGTGAAAGTGACAGGGACGAAGACAAGAAGGGGAAGAAGAAGATGGAGAAGAAGTACTATAAGAAGAAGAGCGGCGAGGCGCACATGGGGCGGGAATGGGACTCCGACGAGAGCTCCACCGACTCCTCCTCCGACGAGGACACCGCCAACATCGCCGTCAACAAAGGACTTCTATTCCCCAACGTCGGCCACAAGTGTCTCATGGCTAAGGACGACAAAAAGAAGAACGTATACTCTAGAGCCACCCCTAAATATACTACACCCGATGATGACGGTAGCTCTAGCGATAATGAAGATGATTTAATTTGTCTCTTTGTCGACCTTAACATGGACCAAAAGAAAAAATTGAATGAATTAATAGAAACCATTAACGAGAAGAATGATCTCTTGGAGTGCCAAGAGGACTTGCTCGTTAAGGAAAACAAAAAATTTGTTAAATTGAAAAATGCTTATGCTCTAGAAGTAGAAAAATGTGAAAATTTGTCTAAGGAGCTTAGCATTTGCAATGATTTAATTTCATGTCTTAGAGATGAGAATGCTAGTCTAAATGCTAAGATTGATGAATTGAATGTTTGCAAACCATCTACATCTACTGTCGAGCATGTTACCATTTGCACTAGCTATATAGATATAAATGTTGAAGCTATTGATGATCACATTGCTATGATTAAAGAGAAAAATGATCACATAGCAAAATTAAATGCTAAAATTTCTGAGCATGAGCTAGAAAAATAAAAATTTTAAATTTGCTAGAAGCATGCTCTATAATGGGAGACGCCCTGGCATTAAGGATGGGATTGGTTTCTAAGAAGGGAACCAAAACAACACTAAACTTAATGCCCCCAAGAAATTGTCTAACTTTGTTAAGGGTTAGGCTCCCATGTTTCAGGATGGAGAGGGCTATATTTTATATCCTGCAAACTATCCTAAGCATAAGATTAGGAAAATTCATGCTAGGAAACCTCACACTGGTTCTCATCATGCTTTTAAGTATAGAAACGAGCCTTCTAGCTCTAGGCATACCACTCATATCAAAATGCCTAAAAAGAAAATTCCTAATGCATCAAATGAGCATAATATTTCATTTAAGACTTTTGATGCTTCTTATGTGCTAACTAACAAATCAGGAAAACTAGTTGCCAAATATGTTGGGGGCAAACACAAGAGTCCTAAGACTTGTGTTTGGATACCTAAGGTGCTTGTCTCTAATGTCAAAAGACCCAAGACCGTTTGGGTACCTAAGAACAAGGCCTAAATTTGTTTTGTAGGTTTATGCATCCGATGGATCAAATTAGATAATCGATAGCGGGTGCACAAACCACATGACACGGGAGAAAAGGATGTTCTCCTCATACGAGAAAAATGAAGATCCCCAATGAGCTATTACATTTGGGGATGGAAATCAAGGTTTGGTCAAAGGCTTGGGTAAAATTGCTATATCTCCTGACCATTCCATTTCTAATGTTTTTCTTGTAGATTCTTTAGATTACACATTGCTTTCTGTTTCTCAATTATGCTAAATGGGCTACAACTGTCTATTTACTGATGTAGGTGTTACTGTATTTTGAAGAAGTGACAATTCAATAGCATTTAAGGGAGTGTTAGATGGTCAGCTATATTTAGTTGATTTTAATGATAACAGAGCTGAACTAGACACTTGTTTAATTGCTAAGACTAATATGGGTTGGCTCTGGCATCACCTACTTGCTCATGTTGGGATGAAGAATCTTCACAAGCTTATAAAGGGAGAACACATTTTAGGACTAACAAATGTTCATTTTGAGAAAGACAAGATTTGTAGTGCATGCCAGGCAGGGAAGCAAGTTGGAGTCCATCATCCACACAAGAACATCATAACGACTGACATGCCGCTTGAGCTACTCCACATGGACCTATTCGACCCGATCGCTTATATAAGCATCGGTGGGAATAAGTACTGTCTAGTTATTGTGGATGATTATTCTCGCTTCACTTGGGTATTCTTTTTGTAGGAAAAATCTCAAACCCAAGAGACCCTAAAGAGATTCTTAAGATGGGCTCAAAATGAGTTCGGTTTGAGAATAAAAAAGATTAGAAGCGATAATTGTAACGCCCAAGTGTTACTTAGGGTTTTCCCACTACCCCAACTTGTGACCATTATCACATGTGGCTCTCATGATGCAAGAGATTTCAAACTTAAAGGATTAAAGCCTAAGCAAAGTCTTCTTCAGCTCAAGAATCATACACTAAGCACACCATGCACCTTAAGTAAGAAAAACATCCAAAACCCTAACACCATTCAAATTGGCCATTTGAGCACAAAGGGGAATTAGAGAAAAGACTTGGGAAAAAATACAAAACCTAAATATGGATCAATTAACAAAGTTATGGTGCATAAAATAAACTACAAAATGTAGTAAGGAAGATTGGTCATTTGGATTTTCCAAAATCCCCAAAACAGCCCATGAAGTAAAGCCTCTAGGATAAATTCAGAAATTTAGAAAACTGAATTTTAAACCCTTCCCAAAGTTCAGATGTGTTCTCTGTTTTCCAAAACTCGAATCCATAAAGTCCAATCATCAAAGTGGTGCCAAAATACCCTAGGAACACTCTGGTGAAGTTTGAAATCAAACCAAAATCGCTTGACACGATTTGACATGGGTTTTGTCTCGGTTTGAACAGTGCAGACAGAGCTATCTTCACGCCACCATATCTTCTCACCCAGGCCATATCTTCACTCGGGACTCACACATGACAGAAAGACCTTGGCATGGTGAAGAGACACTACACAGGATCCTTGGCAAGATATGCAAGTTTAGGTCGGCCAACAGGCGTTTGTACTCGGGTAGAATCACACTTCCACGTGTTCGATCGCGTGCTCAAGCGCTCGGTCGCGCACTGGCTGCCCTCTGTGTGCGCGCCGCGCACGATCGGCGCCTGCGCCCAGCCATGCCCGAGGGCGCCTATAAGTGCCCCTGGTGCGCAGCAGTCCGCTCGTCACTTCGCCTCACGCCCCGAGCAGAAACTCCAACTTCGGCGAGCTCTCCACCGCCCGCCATCACTGCCCGAGCACGGCTGCACGTGGCCAGCCCTTTCCGACGACCCCCAGCCTCGGCCTAGCCCCTGGATGGCTTCCCTAAGAGGCGAAGAAGCTTTCCCGAGCTTGAGCCGAGGCATTGCCTCACCGAAAAAGTGAGCGCGACATCGCCGGACTTCGGCCGACCGCCACCGCGCGTGGACCGTCTCACATGGTGAGCCATTCTCCGATTCCTTGCACCCACATCATCGCTGACCTCCCCTGAAGCTCCTCGAGTACTTTGATTTGACTCTACCACCATGAGCAGGCCGGAGCACGCATCGCCGGTGAGCCCGACCGCCTACGCACGCGGCCAGCCCACCTCCGGCCACCACCGCCGACGATCCGCACCTCGACGTGATCGCTAGAGACCCCTGGACCTCACCCGACCCTTCGTCGGACCTCTACCGTTGTCGGTAAGTCACGCCACCATTTTTTTCCTCGGCTACTGTTCAGGCGAGGGAGGAGTGCGGGTTAGAGGGGATAAAAAGCTAGGGGGTTAAGTGCTAAGTTAGTGACTCATGTGAATAGTTCTTCAAGGGCACGGTTTAAACAACTCAGATAAGATTAAGCCCAGGGACCCCGATGCAAAGTCATTTTCTTTTAACCTTTTATAATTATTCTTTTCAAATGAGCAGAGAAAATGGAAAATTCATAACTCGAGTTATATTCAACCAAATTTGGTCAAACAAATTTTTCTAGGATCTACATATTATAAACTATGAAACAAAAATAGTAAATCCCATGGTTTCTGCAATACTTTTTAGAGTTTTGATTTAAATTAGGAAAATACCCAAAACTTATTAATCCAGAAAAAATAGAAATACTTCTATACTAGGATGAAGAAAAATTGTAGAGATACATACCCAACATACACACTGTTTAAAAATACTAAGCACCCCAGTATACAAGAATAACCCAAGAATGTCCATTAAAAACTATTTCTGCTCAAACCTTAGAAAAATAAGAAAGGTAATAGAAAATAATAACCAGAGGATGAACATATTTTTCCTAGAATACCTAAGTGATAAAGAACAGAGGAAAAATGCAGAGAACCCTAGTCTAGAGCTAATCCAAGGTTATTTATTTTATTAGGCACTAAGAAATCAAGAAAAGCCATGATTAAAATTATAAGGACCATTGCAAAAATGGCAGAAAAATTCAGTAGACTCTTATTTGATAGAACACCGCTACAAAAATGATAAACACCCCAACCCATCACAATAAGAGAGTTGAACATTTAAAACTTGAATTTGGCATATGTTTTAATTAAATCATGAGAAAGCCTAAAATTGTGGAACAGTGGGCAAACAAATTTTTACCCAATTAACAATGAGGTAAACCACCAGAGAAAAATATAAAACTCAATTAAAAAAGTAAGGTAACACACATTACCCCCTACCCCATGAAAAGGCCATATATTCCAAGAATTTCTACCACTCTTTCCCCTAAGCAAAAAGTTGCCAAATTCTAGAATGATTGCTTTTGCAGAAAGAAGAAGATAGAAAAATTAGGAAATCTGTTGTTTGACATTTTTCATGTATAGTGGTAGTAGAAAGCACCACTATGGCCAAAAAATTTAGAAAATCACAATAAAATGACCAATAGGTATCAGTGGCTAAAACTTGGTACCAAATCATATTATTGCACCTACATGCCAGGAAAAATAAGCTTTAGGGTATAATCCACTGTTAGAAAAAGTTATAGTTCAAAGCACCCCCTCTGCCCTAAAACATAATATTTTTGTATAGAGTGAACCCTTAACATTTTAAGCCTCAAGTTTTGAGACTGAGAATTATACGCCAGTGAGAAACTACTGTAATTCTTACAGATTTTTTGAAAATTATAAAGCTATGTTGTAGTTCAAACCCACCTTAAAAAGCATAATACAAAAAGGAAAAGAGAGATTTGGTAAGAATAATAATAAATCTCACCCCCAATGAATTCAGCAAGGATCATGATAATGATAGACTTTCACTAAGACACTAAAAGAAAACCAGTGGGATACCCCAATAACCTGACCACTTAAAACTAAATCATACTTGACCCAAAAATGGCTAAGTATACCACTAGAATTCCTGTGGCAGGATTAAGCTTTATCTTATCAATTTAATCATTTTCATTACTACTACATTGCATATCATGGCATAGATGTATCTCACTCATTGCATTCATTAGATTGCAACCTCGCTAATGAAGAGTACGTACTCATTCCCGAGCAAGGAGCTGTCCAAGAGGAAGTAGAGGAGCCAGCTCCCGAGCCTGCCACAGAGGATCTCCCTGCAGCCCCAACATTTGAAGGCAAGCCCCGGTTTTATGCATAACCAATTTATATATGTTACTTTACTACACTTAATGTTTGTAGGCTTGTAATGTGCACTTAAGTGTAGGAGTTGCTTGAAACCCTTAGTTGCATGAACTCAGGATTCCTTTTTGAGATAAATACTAGTATGCTAGGTCGAGTAACTGCTTGCTAATCAGGATCTCGGTAGAAGTCGAGTGATTTTTCTAGCACCCGCGCGAGGTCAGGCATTGATTGTATTCATCTTGATAATGGGATCTATGATGGTCTATGGACTTGGATCCAAGGTGGATGCCTTGTCTGTGAGACGGAAATGGAATTAAGGATTAATGTGTGGATACCTGAGTCAAGCGTTTGAATGTACTAAGCACATGTCTGGAAATATGGTAACCGGTAAACCTTGTAATTGAGTGAAGTCGGGCATGGACTTTACCCCTCATTCGTCCTGAGACTGGGTGTCCCATGCTAGCTATGGTGGGTACAAGTGCATTCACTGCACGACGGCAGCCGGGGTCAGTGGTGCATTGTATGCCAAGGCAGTAAGTCCTGGCCGTGAACGGGGAATCGATGGGGACGGTTGACGTGTGTGGGGATGGAGTGCCCCTACATGTCGTGTGTTTAGGTTTACCTTGCAAGGTTAAAAATCAATTTGAATCATCTGCTTCTCGCAGCTAATGAGACTGCTTGACCCCTTGTATTACATTGAGTAAAAAGTGGAATGAGGTTTTGCTTGAGATAACATGTTGATTGTGCTAAATGATTGTTACCATGTATGCTTAGAAAGGAGCAAACCTAGCTAAATTAATGATGGAAAAAAGTTAAAAATGGATTTTAGACTCAGCTAGTGCTTTTGGCAAACCAAACCCCTCAGCCAAATAGTTGCATGGTCTAGAGGTAGAGGAGTAGACTCCTCACACCGGGTAAGTCTAGCTAAGTATTAGTATACTCAGCCTTGCTTGTGGCACAATTTTTGCAGGTATGCTGCAGGACATGGTTGATGGTGTGACTTGGCATTCCACCCTTCCACTGGGTTGGATGGTCGAGTGGGATGCTGCTCCGGCAGGAGAGGAGCAAGAGGAGTAGTGGGCTAGTTCTTGCCCTATTCCTTAGCATTCGACGTTATCGATTATCCGCTGCAATTTATTTTTGAACTTGTTCCCTTCCATTAAAACTCCGATTTATGTAATAACTCTAGTACTTTAATTTGTGGTTTCATGCTTTATTGTATTCTCTCTGTGACTCACCTTCGAGTAAGCTAGTGGTATTCGATCCCGGGGAAGTGGCTTTATCAGATTAGCTCTGAGGGACTGACGGGTTATTCCAATTTAAGTGTGTTGCTGCCTCTAAGGCGTGACTTGGGCACTTAAGCTGGAATAATTTGGGTGGTTCCACCACAGCTGGTATCGGAGCGAATACCACCACAGAGAAATCAATAAGTCGTGAATACCAACTTTTCAAAAATAAAATTGCTTAGAAATCAGTATTGGAATCGTAAGGACTAGAACGCTAGACCTAGGACGAAAGGCCTTAGAAATAGTAGGGAAAACAGGTGGCTAATTAGGTAGGCCATATAGGCCAATCTTAGGATTACAATGATGCCCTAAAGCACCCTTCTGATCGGTGAGGATACGTTCTTTTCAGCATGCATGCATTATAAAATATGAAAGGATTAGAAATTAAAGGAAAGATGTATCTAAGCATGAATGTAACAATCGGGATAAAAATAAGTAACATAAGGAGTAGAATCAAATCTAACCCACCTCCTTTTAAGAACCTGGTCACATGTTTTTCCTTTCCATAGTCGTAATGTTTACATCTAATCCTCTTTCACAGATGACTTCACTCACCCCGCCAATGGAGGAGACACTCATTTCAGTTCCGATTTCCTTTCCCACGAGGGTTTCCCTTCCATCTTGTGGGAGGTGCTCAACTCCACCGGATACCCTACACGGTGCAGCTGTACGAGGAGCATCGAGTGCCACGTTGCCGAGTCTGTATGACTCTGGAGGCTCACCCCCTACAGCCGGGTTGGCGTTCCCTTGACTCCGAGTCTATTGGATTCAGGTCAGACGACACCACCGAGGCTGCAGCTATGAAGACCCTGACAACTTTATGCGGCTTCCATCCCTTGGAGATGGTAATGCACCCACTGGGACTCTTCCCCACTGAGAAAAGAGATGACCCCATGTGGTGCAACCATGTGAGCCATGTGAAAGACGTGTGGGCCATGCATCCCGACCAAGTTGGGAGGATCACTGTTCAGTGCATGAGCGCACTGTACCGCCTTCAGGCCCTGCAAAGCGACGCTATGGCACACCTCACTAACCTTGCTCAGACCACTAAGCTCACCCTCGACAGCCGAGAGGACTTTGTGGTCGACTTGTCTTCAGAATTGGTGGAGAAAGACCTACAGGTGGAACAGTTGAGCCAGCGCATCTCAACCCTGGAGCAGCAGGTGGAGATCCGGGATAACACCATTGATGTCCTGAAGAACTAGCTCCGTGATGTGCAAGAGGAGCTTGAGGAAGCTAATGATCACCTGGAGATGCACCACCAGGATATGGAGGCAAACGAGACCGAAAGCGAGGGACAGGAGGCTCCCGAGGAATTAGAACCAGCCCCTGGTACCAATGCGACTCCCTCGTGGATGCCCCCTTCACCCGCATCCATTGTCGCCTCTACCACTTAGGGTTGATGGGTTAGCTTGACGCATTAGGAGGATAGAAACCCATGCGAGCTTAGTTTGGCACCAGATTTTGGACTAGGCTTATGGGTACTTTCCCATAAATTGATGTAACCCAGGAAAACTTTTGTGAGTAATGAAGTGAATGCAATAATGTTATCCTCGTCCAATTTGATGTTATGTTATGTCATTTCTTTTCCGTATGATATAAGGAATATTGTTCGGAATCATGAATTGGGATAACAATGGCGACAATCTCTGTTTTCAGATGGCAGCTAGGTAGCGTCGCGGGCAGAACGAGCAGGTTCCCTCGCCACCTCCTCCAGCTCCTACGGTGCAGGAGCTGATGGCTCAGCAGAATGAGATTCTGCGGCAGCTATTGCAGCGCCAGCCCCACCCTCAGCAGTATGGTGGAGGCCAGCCGCAAATTCCTCCGGCCGCGACAACCTATCAAGAGTTCTTGAGCACGCAACCGCCCCTGTTCACCAAGGCAGAGGATCCGCTTGACGCCGATGTGTGGCTACAGGTCGTGGAGTCCAAGTTTCCCCTCCTCATGGAAGCTTGCCCTGATGACACCAAGACTCGCTTCGCCACACAGCAGCTTCGCGGACCTACTCGGACATGGTGGGACCATTACCGCGCCATGTCCGAGCAGAAATGTTCCCCCATTTCTTGAGGAGGAGGGCATCAAGCATGCAATAATGGAATAATTCAGGTGGTTCCGCCACAATAATGGAACAGAGTTCAAGAATTCACAAATTGAAGAATTTCTTGAGGAGGAGGGCATCAAGCATGAGTTCTCTTCTCCCTACACACCACAACAAAATGGTGTAGTGGAGAGGAAGAATAGAACTCTACTAGATATGGCAAGGACCATGCTTGATGAGTACAAGACACCTGACCTGTTTTGGGCAGAGGCGATTAACACCGCCTGCTACTCCATCAACCGGTTATATCTTCATCGAATCCTCAAGAAGACATCATATGAACTCTTCACTGGTAAAAATCCCAATGTTTCATATTTTAGAGTTTTTGGGAGCAAATGCTTTATTCTTATTAAGAGAGGAAGAAGTTCTAAATTGGCTCCTAAAGCTGTAGAAGGCTTTTTACTTGGTTATGACTCAAACACAAGAGCATAAAGAGTCTTCAACAAATCCACTAGATTAGTTGAATTTTCTTGTGACATTGTGTTTGATGAGACTAAATGCTCCCAAGTGGAGCAAGTTGACCTCGATGAATTAGATGATGAAGAGGCTCCATGCGTCGCGCTAAGAAACATGTCCATTGGGGATGTGCGTCTAAAAGAATCCGAGGAGCCCACACAAGCATAAGATCAACCATCATCTTCCATCCAAGCATCTCCACCAACTCAAGATGAGGACAAGGCTCAAGAAGAGGATGAAGATCAAGACGATGAGCACCTCAAGAGGAGGACATTGATAATAAAGATAATGATAATAAAGACAAGGAAGATGAACAAGAGATTCAGGATCAAAGACCGCCACACCCAAGAGTCCACCAAGAAATTCAAAGAGATCACCCTGTCAACTCCATTATTGGTGACATTCATAAGGGGGTAACCACTAGATCTTGAGGTGCACATTTTTGTGAACATTACTCTTTTGTGTCCTCTATTGAGCCATGCAGGATAGAAGATGCACTAAGAGATCCGGATTGGGTGGTGGCAATGCAAGAGGAGCTCAACAATTTCACAAGGAATGAGGTATGGCATTTAGTTCCACGTCCTAACCAAAATGTTGTAGGTACCAAGTGGGTATTCCACAACAAGCAGGATGAGCATGGTGTGGTGACAAGGAACAAAGCCCGACTTGTTGCAAAAGGTTATTCACAAGTCGAAGGTTTGGACTTTATGAAACTTATGCACTCGTAGCTAGGCTTGATTCAATTCATATATTACTTGCCTATGCTACTTACCATGGCTTTAAGCTTTATCAAATGGACGTGAAAAGTGCCTTCCTCAATGGCCCTGTTGGGGACTTATTCTCAAATTCTATGAATTAATAACAAGGCAACACAAAATGTTAAAGGTTAATGCCCTTCGTTCTTCGAAGCATTATCTCCCTTAGGATATAAGGATCTTCAGACGAAGGTCTTGAAGGACTAGCCTTCATCATCGTAGTATACGTTAATGAAAGGAGAAGCATACAAAATATAAGTGAAAGCATGAATAATCATATAACATCATTAATATCTCTTTATTATATCATCACGAATGAACATGAACAATATTGAATTACATTTATACCTTCGGCTTGACATAAGGTAAAAGTCCAGTCGTGACGCATGAGCGAGTACAAGTCAGCGTGAACAGTACGGGGGTACTGTTTATCTATTTATAGGCACAGGGCGCAGCCTGTGTGAAATTACATTCATGCCCTTCATGTTTACTATTGAGTTAAGGACAATCTATCGAGGACTAGATAGCCTTTTCCTCCTTAAGTCGGTTCCTTTTTCTGCTACTGAGCCGAAGCTCCCTTGCGCGCAGCTTCGGAGCTGGTTCAACCTTCGTTCCATCCCTGCTTTTCATATTATGTGCAGCTCCAAGCTGAGTTCGAAGGTTCCTGTACATATATTACACTTGGGAAACATTATTAATCATATTTTTGAGGACCTTCGGAAGACGAAGGCCCCCAACAGTAGCCCCTCACAGTATTATTTTTTTATAACAACGAATTCAGACTGCGACGTGAACGAAGGCCTTAAGCCGAAGGTTCGAAAAAACACCTTCCCTTTGCTAGAATAGCAATAATCAATGACAAGCAGGGTCCACCAAGTTGCAAAGCCCTGAGCGTATAAATATGGACCATAGCGGCAGTGTTTGATACGCCATTTCTGCCATTTGTGTTGTTTTCTCAAACTTCTAGCTCTTGCTCACTAGCTCTCGCTTGGTTTTCAAGCTTTTCGAGCTTCGGTTTAAAGACGTGTTTTCACCATGTCTGGGGAAAAATGACTGAGGAAAATAAGGTTGCTGCGAAGACAAAGCTAACTGAGGAGACGAAGTTATTTGAAGAAAAGAAAGTTGTGGATCCTTTTATCGCTGGGTTTATTGAGTCTATGTCAAAAACAAACACAGAGAAGATTACTAAAGAGATGCTGGAAGGTTTGTCTGAAGATACTGATGACATTGATAGCTATGATGTGGACAGTGGGGATGAAGATTCTGAAGATCGGGCCTGGCGACCAAGCCATACTGTCTTTGGAAAATCGACTATTAAATAGAGTCATATTGGCAACATGAGAGGAAGGTACTTTCGTGACATGTCTATCATGAGAGTAAGCGGAGACAACATCGTGCTCGCCCCTGAGGAAGATGAAGTTGTTATCTACCGAAGCTTTTTTAAGGCTGGTCTTCGGTTCCCTTTGAGCAAGTTTGTGGTTGAAGTACTGAAGATATATCAGATCTTCCTTCATCAGATCACCCCTGAAGCTATAATTAGGATGGAGATTTTTGTCTGGGCTGTAAGGAGTCAAGGGTTGGAGCCGAGCGCGAAGTGCTTCTGCAGTATGCACGAGCTCTTGTACGAGACGATGGCTATTAGTAAAGAACAGTACCACAACAACTTCGGTTGTTATGGATTTATTGCTTGTCCCAATGCAAGCCACCCAGTGCCAACGTTCCGGAAAAGATGGCCTAGATCCTGGATGGAAGAGTGGTTTTATGTTAAAAATAATTTGAAGGCAAGGGAAGACATTAAAGAAATCATTCAGCGACCCATCTGGTCTCGCTTCGGCCTCCGAAGGCCGAAGGTGGAAATTTATAGCAATGTCGAGGCATGTCAGAGAGCCTTTAGCACCGTGTGTGCCTTCATTGGCACAAGGGATCTGATTCAAGAGCATATATCCTTCAAGGTATGGCCACTTGTGGAAAGCTGGGATATGCCGAAGGAGACAACCGTCGATTCTAGTGAAGGTGGTCTCGTCCGACTGAAGTATACCTTCAAATTCAGGGAGAAGTTTGATGAGCCAAACGACGACTGGCTGAAGTGCATCGAAGCTACCAGTGATGAGCTACTTGGAGCATACTCCAAGGCCAAAGATAATGCTCTGTCCTCAACTTTTGGAGGTTGGGGCAAGAAAAGATTGAACAAGGTATTTGATGCTATTGGCTTTGTATACCCTGATTACCACTATCTGCTGCGAGGGCAAGAGAAAAAGAGGAAGATTGCTGCTTCGGTCACCCCAGCTGAGCATGTGCCGAAGAGCAAAAAGGTGAAGGTTCTGACCCACCGGTTGCGTTATATTGAACCGGTTGTGGAGCCTGAATTTAGCGCAGGGTGCTCTTCAGCAACCGAAGCAACACAAACTGCTCTGATTGCACAAAGCACTGAAGAGCCGACCGTAGTGCCGAAGGCGCATACGGTCGAGCCAATCGAAGATAAGGTTGATAAGGAGGAAGAGCCAAAGGTTGAAGAAATAATAAAAATGCCAAAAATTCTGAGCCCTCCGATAGAGGCAAAACTGCCGAAGGTGCAAAAGGCTTCTGCCGCAACTCCTAAGAGAAGGAGGATGGCCAATGTGCTGGATGCTATGCTAGAGACTACAAAAGCCTTGAGCCCTGCTCCTACAAAGAAAATTGTCGAGGCTGCCAAAGCGCAAGTTGAAGCCGAAACTGGGCAAGCAGAAGCCGAAGCTATGAAAACTCAGGCTGAAGCCGAAGCTGTGCCTTGAGCACCCGCCGCGGTGGAAAAACGGCAGGGCAGATTGCACCTGAAAATATCGAGACTCCTACTCCCGAAGCTCCGATCGAAAATGTTGACTACATCATTCGACACGCTTCAGGGAAGAAATTGTCCAGAAATTCTGGAAGCCAGACACTATGCGCAAAAGTTGAAATATCTGAAGGGAGCTTTAGTGTTTAATGACACTAATGATGGTGACTTCTTATATTGTCTCCCGGACAACAAAGAAATATCTGTTTGCCGGGAGATGGGTAAGAGCATGGGATTCCCGAAGCTAGAAGATGGTCTTTCGATTTTGTCGAAGGATGATCTTGCTGACATCCTAGCATACAACAGTATAAAGGTATAGAAGTTAGCTTTGAATTTGAGAATGACATGTTTTATTTGTCATGCTCAATTCTTTCTTCTCTTTTGTTACAGGGCTTGATTCTTAGCAATGCCATGAGGGCACAAAAGAATATTGAAGACGAAGGCTATACAATAGCTCTGAATAACCTTCATTCAGAGGTGATTGAATTGAGAAACGAAGGTCTTGAAAAAGAAAAAATCTTAATTTCATTAGTAAACAAAGTGAAGGAAGACGAAGCTAGTTTTAAAGCTCAGACGAAAGCCCAAAAAACTGAAATTGAAGACATCCGAAGAAAACTGGCCGAAGCTAAGGAAAACTGCGCACTCGCACAAGCTAACCAAGAAATTAGCGAATATTGGAAAATCATCTAGAGAAAAATGTTGAAGAACTTCTCACATCCAAGGAAAGGTGCTTTGAGAAATCCTTGGATTGCGTGAAGAAAATAAAAGCCGGTTTCGCCAAAGTGGGTGCCTACTCTTCTGAAGAAAACTTCATACGAGGCGACCTCGAAGGCGTTGTTGAGTGGATAAGTGGAGAAGCCGAAACCTTCGAAGAAATTTTGAGTGATCGCGGGGATGTTTGCGCGTTTTCTGGTGCGCGGGGAATTTCAGCCATCTTGAAGAAGGCGGGATGTGATCACATTAATGTCGTAGCTCAGGCCATAGCTGCCTTCTCCGTAAATGATACTAAGGATCCTTCAGCTGAAGCAACCTTGATGGGCGGGAAATTTTACAATGATGTATGGGTGAATGGTGGCCGAGAGATGGCCCATGAAATTATAAAGAAAAGTGAAAAAGACACCCATGACGCTCGAGTAGAAGCAAGACAAGCTGAAGAAGCTGCAGAACACGAAAAGCGTATAGGTATTAATTTTTTGGTTTTTAGCTTCGACATTTGTTTTTGTGGCTTCGGACTAATTAATTTTTCCTACTTTAGCTGAATTATCTCCGCCGTCGGAACCGTTCAATCCCTTAGCTGATCCAGAAATGAAGGAAGCGCTGGACATCATAAACATGGCTGAGACCATTGTCGACGAAGTCGTCAACAAATTGCTGAACGAAGTTGCAGAGAAAATCCTTAAAAAGGAATAGATTTTATTGTAATAAACATTTCTTAGAAGCTTGATGTATATAACAGATGAAGGAAAATTAGGTTTCTACTGTAACAAAACTATGTAATATTTGGAGTGTGTAATATTGAATTGAATATGTAAATTATTGCAGTTTATTTCTTTGCGATGCATGAAATTTACACACATACCGTTTTTGAGCCTTCGGCAAAAAAACACCTTCCCTTCTTTTCATGCTTCGTAAAGAAAAAGATCCATACTTCGTAAAGAAAGATATCCATGCTTCGTAAAGAGATATCCCTTCTTGTGACAAGGCTGATAAAATTGTATTTCCTGAAACTTACTCTGTGCCTTAGAACCTTTTTGTTTTGACGAAGCATTTTCCGAAGATCAGCTTCGTATTCAATTCTCGTGTCATTGATGCAATATGATGTATGATGTGATGTTATGCGAAATGATGTGATGATATGATGCAAAATGATGAGGATGCCGAAGACACAAACCCACACACCCACACTAGAACACACAAGCTCTGCATCCCCTTAGGAACGACTTTTGAGCTTCTTCACCTTCTATTTCGGTGATATAAGTTCTGCATTCCCTTAGGTGCGTCTTTTGAACTTCTTCGCCTTCTATTTCGGCGGTATAAGTTCTGCATCCCCTTAGGAACGACTTTTGAACTTCTTCGCCTTATATTTCGGCGGTATTTGGCTCTGCATTCCCTTTGGAACGACTTTTGAGCAGAAAACTTACGCTGCGCTCCCTTAGGAATGACTTTTGTAGCTTCATCAATTTTGGCTCTGCATTCCCTTAGGAACGACTTTTGAGCATAGAACTTACGCTGTGTTCCCTTAGAAACGACTTTTGTAGCTTCGTCAATTTTGGCGCTGCATTCCGTTGAGAACGACTTTTGAGCACAGAACTTATGCTGCGTTCCCTTAGGAATGACTTTTGTAGCTTCGTAAATCTGTGAAGAAGATATATTTCATTCTGATAGAAGCAAAATCATTACAGGAAATTAAAACTAAGTTTTCATTGTTTGTTCCTTATTCAAAAAGCAAAATAACCTAGGAGATAAAAGTATTTCAGAGGCAGGATATTGCTCAATAGATGTGCTTTGATTCTGGTACAGTACTATTGACTGTACGAGCCTCAGACTCCTCCCTGAAGTCGTGTTGTTGTTGGGAATGCTGGCGCCCTTCTGGCTGCTGGCTTCAGGAATAAGTAGGTTGGAGTGGTGGTGGCGGTGGGAGCTAAGGCCATCAAGCCTATGAATGGCTTTCCGAAGCAACAGAAGCTGTAGGTCTGTTGCCCATATACTCTGGTATGTAAGGAGAATGGCACGAAACAGTATGTAGAATCTGCTTCGGCTGATTCTGCCGAGCTTCGGCTTCAGCAATCTCTTTTTGCTTCAGAATAGTGATTTGGTAGGTTCTTGTAATGTGTCCCTTGTCCTCACCACAAAATAAGCAATATATTTTCCTGGGTTGATCCCCATATCTTCCCCCGAAGCCCCTGTCGCCTCTGCCCCTTGGAGCTGGTGGCCTGAAGGAGCTTTGTTGATGTCCCGAAGACTGTGAGGTGTGTTGTGACCTCTAAAGCTGGCTTCCTTTGTCATCATTCTGACTAGAGCTATGAATAGATCTGACACGCCTAGGGTGGATTCTCCCTCCGAAGCCCCTAGTCATCTCAGAAAATCTGTAAGCTTCCTCCCTTCTCTGTCGGAAGTCATTATCAGCCCGAATGTACTCATCCATTTTCTGAAGAAGCTTCTCCAGAGTCTGGGGGGTTTCCTGGCGAAGTATTGGGCCGTAGGTCCTGGCCGAAGACCCTTGATCATGGCCTCAATGACAATTTCATTGGGCACTGTAGGCGCTTGTGCTCTCAGTCGCAAGAACCTTCGGACATACGCATGAAGGTATTCCTCATGGTCTTGTGTGCACTGGAACAAGGCCTGAGCTGTGACTGGCTTCGTCTGAAAGCCTTGGAAACTGGTAACCAACATGTCCTTGAGCATCTTCCATGACGTGATTGTCCCTGTCCAAAGAGAAGAGTACCATGTCTGGGCCATGTTTCGGACTGCCATGACGAAGGACTTTGCCATGACAGCTGCATTGCCTCCAAATGAGGATATTGTTGCTTCATAGCTCATCAAGAATTGCTTTGGGTTCGAGTGCCCATCGTACATAGATAGCTGAGGTGGCTTGTATGATTGTGGCCATGGAATAGCCTGCAATTCTACTGCTAGGGGAGAAGCATCATCAAAAGTAAAGCTACCATGATTAAAATCACCATTCATCTTCGTTGAATGAGCCCTCTTGATGAAGCTCCCTGTGTTGGGGCCTTTGGTCGTGATCATCTTGAGTAAGATGACACACTTCCTAAGTAGCTTCATCGATCTTCTTTTGAAGGTCGGCCAGTCAGGCCATCTTCTCCTTTTTCCTTTGCACCTGTTGGTGAATAACTTCTAGGTCCCTGATCTCCTGGTCCAACTCCTCCTCCTGAAGTGTTGGACTGGTGGCCTTTCTCTTTTGGCTCCTGGCCTCTCGGAGAGAGAGAGTGTCCTGGTTTGTGTCCAGTGGCTGCAATGCAGCCCCTGGCGCTGTTATCTTCTTCGGCGGCATGACGAAGGTTGATGCTTTGCCGAAGGTTGTGGAAGTGAGTACACCGGAGGTGGGTGCCAATGTTGGGGACTTGTTCTCAAATGCTATGAGTTAAGAACAAGGCAACACAAAATGTTAAAGGTTAATGTCCTTCGTCCTTCGAAGCATTATCTCCCTTAGGATATAATGATCTTCAGACAAAGGTCTTGAAGGACTAGCCTTCATCATCGCAGTATACGTTAATGAAAGGAGAAGCATATGAAATATAAGAGAAAGCATGAATAATCATATAACATCATTGATATCTCTTTATTATATCATCACGAATGAACATGAACAATATTGAATTACATTTATACCTTCGGCTTGACAGAAGGTAAAAGTCCAGTCGTGACGCATGAGCGAGTACAAGTCAGCGTGAACAGTACGGGGGTACTGTTCATCTATTTATAGGCACAGGGCGCAGCCTGTGTGAAATTACATTCATGCCCTTCATGTTTACTATTGAGTTAAGGACAATCTATCGAGGACTAGATAGCCTTTTCCTCTTTAAGTCGGTTCCTTTTTCTGATATTGAGCCGAAGCTCTCTTGCGTGCAGCTTCGGAGCTGGTTCAACCTTCGTTCCATCCCTACTTTTCATATTGTGTGCAGCTCCAAGCTAAGTTCGAAGGTTCCTGTACATATATTACACTTGGGAAACATTATTAATCATGTTTTTGATGACCTTCGGAAGACGAAGGCCCCCAATAGGCCCAATCAAGGAAGAGGTCTATGTTGAGCAACTTCCCGGCTTTGAAGATAGTGAGTACCCTAACCATGTGTATAAGCTCTCAAAGGTGCTTTATGGGCTCAAGCAAGCCCCAAGAGCATGGTATGAATGTCTGCGAGACTTTATTATCACTAATGGCTTAAAAGTCGGTAAAGCTGATCCTACTCTCTTCACTAAAACAATTGCAAAAAACTTGTTTATATGCCAAATTTATGTTGATGATATTATATTTGGGTCCACTAACAAGTCATCTTGTGAAGAGTTTAGTTGGATTATGATACAGAAATTCGAGATGTCTATGATGGGAGAGTTGAAGTATTTCCTTGGATTTCAAATCAAGCAACTCCAAGAGGGCACCTTCATCAGCCAAACTAAGTACATTCAAGACATACTCAAGAAGTTAAGAATGAAGAATGGCAAACCCATCAAGACACCCATGGGAACCTCGACACTAGAGGTAAATCCGTAGATCAAAAGGTATATCGGTCGATGATAGGTTCTTTACTCTATTTATGTGCATCTCGACCAGATATTATGCTTTCAGTATGCATGTGTGAAAGGTTCCAGGCTAATCCTAAGGAAGTTCACCTTAGGGCCGTGAAAAGAATCATGAGATATTTAGTTTATACTCCTAAGGGATCTACCTTTGATTTAATTGGGTATTCCGATGCCGATTATGCTGGATGTAAAATTGATAGAAAGAGCACATCAGGGACTTGTCAGTTTTCGGGAAGATCCCTGGTGTCATGGGCTTCAAAGAAACAAAACTCCATAGCTCTTCCACCGCTGAAGTTGAGTACATTGCTGCAGGTCATTGTTGTGCGCAATTACTTTGGATGAGGCAAACCCTTAGGGACTATGGCTACAAATTGAGAAAAGTCCCTCTCCTATGTGATAATGAGAGTGTAATCCGCATGGCGGATAATCCCGTTGAACACAGCCGCACTAAGCACATAGACATCTGGTATCACTTTCTGAGAGATCTCCAACAAAAGGGGGATATCGAAATTGCTTATGTGAGCACCCACAACCAATTAGCTGATATCTTTGCCAAGCCACTAGATGAGAAGACTTTTAGCAAACTTAGGAATGAGCTAAATATACTTGATTCTCGGAACTTTGATTGAAACATTGCACACATAGCTCATGAATATACCTTTGATCATGTCTCTTTCATTTGGTACAAATGCATATTTCTTATTCTTCTTGTGCCAAGATTAAGACTAATGTGCTTTCAAGTATACTTCCATATTTAGTCTTAAATTAAAAGGGAAATAGAGTATTCGGCAAAGACAAGGCTTCCACTCTAACTCTGACATTACTCATTTATCCTTTGCCATTACTCATGTAACTCTCAATTGGTATGACCCTTCACTCATACTTATTTTACCATTTGGGAGAAAGTATTTGGCCCCAAAGGGGGAGAATTGTAAAGGGCTCTCAAGTTCTTCGTTGACGATTTATGCCAAAGGGGGAGAAAGTATTAAGCCCAAAGCAAAAGGACCGCACACTATTTCAAAAAATTCACAAATGTTTATTTTAATTGGTATTTGAAAGTAATTTTCAATTGGTATCTTATTTGGTTTAAAAATTTCAAGTTAGTATGAAAATTTTCAATTAGTATAATATCATTAATTATCTACTTCAAAAAGGAAAAATCATTTCAAAAACCCTCTTGAAAGCTAAGGGGAGAATTATATTTAGGGGGAGTTTAATTTAGTCAAAGGAAAAAGCATTTGAAACAGGGGGAGGAATTTCAAATCTTAAAAATGCTTCTTGCAATCATATTACTACACCTTTGACTATTTGCAAAAGATTTTGAAAAGAATTTTCCAAAAAGATTTGCAAAAACGAACAAGTGGTGCAAATGTGGTCCAAAATGTTAAATAAGAGAAAAGCAATCCATTCATATGTATAAAGCCTTTCGTTTGTTTAATTCCAAGTAACCTATGCACATCTATCTCAAATGCAAACTAGTTACATTTCTACACTTCATATTTGCTTTGGTTAGTGTTGGCATCAATCACCAAAAAGGGGGAGATTAAAAGGGAAATGAACTTAATCATTTCCTATAATCGATTTTGGCGGTTGACGTCCAACACAAACCAATAAAGAAATTCAGTTGGGGACACAATCAAATTTGGAGCAAGACTGAGAGTGTGCTGCTAAATGGCGCGCCAGACACTGACCCAACGAACAAGCCACTCTCAGGAATTCAATGGGCACGCTCCGCTATAATTCATCAGACTGTCCGGTGCACACCGGACAGTCCGGTGAGCCAGTGGAGCAACGGCTCCCTGTGCGCCAACGGTCGACTACATAGATGATCAGTAATGAATAGTGTCACACAGAAATCAGAGCAGAGAAGTCAGAATGCGCTGGACATGTCCGGTGTGCCACCGGACTGTCCGGTGCCGCTTGAAGATAGAAAACGCCAACGATCAACTGCTCCAAACCCTAATGAACAGCTGACGTGGCGCGCACCGGACAATGAACAGTGCAGTGTTCGATGCACCACCGGACTGTCTGGTGCGCCCATCGACAGCAAAAACAACCAACGACTACGAAGTGGTTGGGGGATATAAATACCCCCAACCATCTCATTCAAAGCCATCCAAGCATTCTGATGTTTTCATTCATTACAAGAGCAAAGTCCAACACTCCAAGACACAATCAATCCACTCCAAGTTCCCAAAATCAACGTTAGTGCTTAAGGGCTTGTGAGGGGATCATTTGGGTTCTTTTATTGCTCTTGTCGCTTGGATTACCTTCCTTCTTTCTCTTTCTAATTCCTAAGTGCTTTGTAAAGCTAGCAAGAGACACCTAAGTGTGTGGTAGTCCTTGCGGGGTCTTAGTGACCCGGTTGATTAAGGAGAAGGCTCACTCGTTCTAAGTGACCGTTTGAGAGAGAGGGAAAGGGTTGGAATAGACCCAGGCTTTGTGGCCTCCTCAACGGGGACTAGGTTCTTTGGAACCGAACCTCGGTAAAACAAATCACCGTGTTCACTTGTGTTGATTTCCATTTGATTTGTTTTTCCCTACTTCCTCTCTCTACGTTTCCTTAGTAATATTGATTTGAGTTTGTTCCCAAATGTTATCCGCATCATTTAAGCGGCTCGTGGCAAGAGAAACAATCTTCCGCCTCGGATTTAATTCTAACGCTAACCCCAGCATTAGTGTGTGTTTAAGTTTATAAATTTTAGGTTTCGCCTATTCACCCCCCTCTAGGCGACTTTCAGGGACACCCTTAGCTGATTAATTTGATGAATTTGGGGGTGTAGTTGGCTTTGACGGAGGGCCGTCAATGGGGGTCGGGGCATAGTGCTCGCTATGCTATGGGTGGATGCCGAGGTTCATTCGTTTTGGTTTTGTTAGTCACCCACCTTAGGGAGGAGTATTATGTTTGTACGACTGGCGAAACCTAACAAGCAGCTATGCACCAGGGGAATATTTGTAAAGGCAACGTAGTGTATCCCTGGTCATTCACCTCAGTAGTGAAGATCGGGTTTGTACAACCCAAGTTGGAAAGGGATCACGACTCGTGGGTAAAGTGTGCAACCTCTACAGAGTGTTAGAAGCTGGTATATCAGTCGTCGTCATAGTTAAGAGCAGCTGCTTTAACCTTAACTCCACATACAGCTAGTCCACTTTAGCCAAACAGGACATTTGCTGAGTACGTTGATGTGTACTCACCCTTGCTTTAAAAACCACCCAACCCCAGGTTGTCCCCATTGCAATCAGTGCTCAGGGGTAGATGTAGGAAACATGGAGGACTTTGAGGAGTTTTAGGACTACGATGAGTTCTAGTTGTGTTAGTGGGAAACCTCGAGTCAACTGCCTGTGAAGGCCCTATCTCTACGTTTCGTATTCCTCACTTTGATTATGATTATGACTATGTTAAGTTAATGACTCTATGGATGTTTTGGACATCTTGATATAATAAAATACTATTTGCGCTGTTATTTTTAGAAATGTGTGATGATGTCCAACTATGTAATCGCTGTGTACGTGAGTTTCTGATCCTGGCACGTACATGGTTCGCATTCGGTTTGCCTTCCAAAACTAGGTGTGACACCACCGGGTTCACCCCATTCAGATTAATGTACGGAAGAGAAGCAATGACTCCGCACAAGCTCAAGCATGCTTCGCTCCGGACAAAACCCCAAGGCCACCCCAGACATCGATGAGCTAACAACAGAAGACCTCCTCGACGAAGACTGTGTCAACACCCACAATGCATTGAGCAAGTACCAAGTAGCAATAAAGGCCTAGAGAGACAAAGTCGTCATTCCCAAAGAGCTCAAAGAGGGGGACTTCGTTTTCATCAGGACCGGTAGAACGGACGGAATCCAAAGGCAAACTCGAGCCGAAGTGGGAAGGACCCTTCATTGCAAAAAGAAAACATCCCCGAATGCATACAGACTTGCAAGCCAAACTGGCATAGACCTCAAACATTCCTGAAACATAGACAATTTGAGAAATTCTATCTGTAAGATGTCCCACAACCAGGGACTTCGAGCCTTTGTAACCATTTTTGATACATCACTCCATTTAGGCACGCAGTCTTTTTCTCGCAGAGGGCGAGGTTTTTAATGAGGCGGCGCCATGTAATAAAATAAACAGAAAAATTCCCCCACAAAAGAAAGAAGTGCGGCCCAAACACGTCGAAAAATGCCGCGAGGTCGGCCTTCACTATTCGATGTCAGGACAGTCACCACGACAGCATGTCTCAAGTCAGCCATCGTGCGACAATCACATCTATCCAAGCAAAAAGTCGCCTAAGGGTGCAACTGGTTAGCACAAGTGCGCCAAAACACCTAAGGTGCAAAGTCGTCCGAGAAACGCAACATTTATTCGAGCAGAAAGTCGCCTAAGGTGCAGCCAGATTAGCACAAGTGCACCAAAGCACCTAAGGGTGCGAAGTTGTCCAAGAAACGCGACATCTATCTGAGCAAAAAGTTGCCAAAGGGTGCTACCGGATTAGCACAACAAGTGCGACAAAACACCTAAGGGTGCAAAGTCGTTTGAGAGACGCAACATCTATCTAAGCAAAAAGTCATTTAAGGGTGCAGCCGGATTAGCACATCAAGTGCACCAAAACATCAAACAGTGTGAAGTCGTTCGAGAGACGCCATATCTATCTGAGGAAAAGTCGCCTAAGGGCGCACTCGGATTAGCACAACTGCGCAAAAACACCCAAAAGCGCAAAATCGACCACAAAAAATCATCTAAGGGTACAGCCAGATACGCACAGCGACACATGAGTCAAACCACCACTCGCCGAAAAAGGAAAAAACCCTCAGTACATTTAACAACTGATGAATCGCATAGTCATCCCTCGGCAAAAGGGGGTGAGGGCAGCGTTTCACTCAAATTGCCAAGACACGACTATGCCAATCTTTCAAACATTACAAAGGCTCTGCCTTTAGGATTAGACCGGCCTCCTAGAAATTAAACAACATAAGCATAAGCTCTTCGACCTCAAAAAGAGCCCTAAGGTCTTGTTCTTCGAAGCCCCTTTCGGTTGTTGGCGCAAGAACGATCCGGCGAGGCCCCTCCTCTAACCGCGCCCTCTCCTTTTCTTGAGGACGTAGAGGGGACATAAGAAGCACCTCACGAAGTGAGACCCATGGGCGAGGCCCTCCCATTCTCATGCAATGACGCCTCTGGGAGCCTTCGATGGCTCGCTAGTGATTCCTAATCTCCGCTTCGGTACTCCAACTCTTCTCTTGCTTCTCACCGCAATCAGTGGTACCCTAGATGAAGACTCCCACATCCTAGATTCTGCCTCAGACACATCTAACCCAACAAAAAAATCTAAATCCTCTTCTGAGGACTCTTCGTTCATCCTTGCAAATGGGCTCAGTAATCCCTCACTACCCGAAGACCATGAATCAAAATCAGAGTCCCCGTCACTAAACCCTGTTGGACTCCGACAACGCAACGACGTAACACTTTCCGCAGCACCAAATATTTCTATCCCCTTGCCCAATAGGCCAAAATTTTCTTGCGTAGGCCCAGTCACTGAAACCTGCGCAGTAGCTGACTTTAAGTATTAACACATAACAAAAGTATTGTTACAACAAGCCTGCTCCTACCATTACACCTGCTCAGAGGCAGATGGCAGCAAGGTCCCTGCTGCTTCAGGGACAGTACCACTAACCCTCGTGAGCGATGATTTCTCTTTGATACCCTCCTCTACACCAGCATCTTGTGTCGCTACTAAACTCTCCAGGCTTGTGAGGTCTTTGACCACTTCGTCATTCATCGCCTGCAAAGACAACATACAAGCACATTAGAAATCTGACGAAAAGTGTCTCCCCAAACAACAAAGTAATCACTCACCTGCGCCAATGACTGACCAGCCCTTTCTTAGACGACCTCGCGACCATGGGGACCCCACATCCGATCGTAAAGCGCCCCAGCAAAGCCCTTTAGCATGTTGTCTTCGACCTGGAATACTCCTTGGTTGAAGTCCTTGTTACTCTGGTCAAAGGCCTCGAAACGCCTGCAGCCCTCACAGGACAAGGCATTCACTGCCTGATGGTAGGTAACATGGGAAGCTAAGGACATGAGCCCCATCATGATAGACGGGAGGGACTCCAACTACTCTTGCAACCACCCAAGAAAGAGGGTCCCCACCTCCCCTTCTGACTTGTCGAAGGGGGCCGTCTGTTCGCCCAGATCATGATAAGCATCAACCCGTGTGGCGACATCCACCTTCTCGCGGTAGGCGCGCATATTCTTCACTTCCTGCTCTAGTTCAGCAGTTTGCTTCTAGGCGGCTTGACCCTCTGGGTGGGCAGCCTGGAACTCTAGCTTCACCTGATCGGCGACATCCTTCTCTTCGCTCAGCCTGTGACCGAGACTCTCATTCTCTTTCTCAAGAAAGCCAACCTTCTCCAAGAGGTTTCGACTCTTGTTCAGGGTTGTAGACTTATCCCTCACAGCCTCAGTATGCAACATCCGAAGGCGGTCTATCTTGTCCTCCAGTCGTTTCTCGTTTCCTCTCGCAACGTAGCTGTGAGGTCGCAACATTCACTAGCACCCTAGACGTTACTTGGTCGGCGAAGACAACAGCCTGTCATTGCAATGTCTTCGATAAAAAACACTCACATAGCACAGCTATCACGTGACAGTTGCCGCCATGCCTTCAGCCGCAGATGCGCTAGCAACTTCTCCACCCCCATCAGTTGCAGCGCAGAGTTGCACCCACAGGTCTAGTGAAGTTGCCACTCCGGCCTTCACCGGAGCCCTCTCTTTAACCGGCTTCGCCGGCACTATCACCATTTGCCCAGACCCAGCGCCTGCAGCCGAAAAACAGATTAATAAAAGAACACATATCATCATACAAAATCAACATAGCAATAACCACACTCACCACCGGGCGGTAGCTCCGTCTGAGCGTTGAACATGCCAATATCTTCAGTCAGGTAGTCGTCCATAGACAACTCCCGACAGGCCTCTCCAGTCTCCTTCACCCCCGCCACCTCGTTGACCCACAGCGGTGAGGTCACCCTTCTGGCTGTCACTGTGGGCACCGCTGGAGGGGGCATGACAGCAGTCGCAGTAGGGACCTTTACGCTGGGACGCGGTGCCATCGCGTCGCGATGGGGATCAACCAACCGAAGCATGTCATTTCGCTTCTTCCACGAGGACTCTTCATGATCCTTTTCCATCACTACTGTTGTAACAGCACCAATGTTTCTTCCGCAAGGAACGATTTTAAAGTTGCGAGCCAAACAGGACGTAAAGTAATCTTCGTCGAATGATGGGGGATGGGGTCTTTTTCATGCCACTCACCCTGGTCGCCTTTAGCATTCGCAAAGATGATTTCCGGAGGTCGAGCGAAGTCATGACCCCCCTGGTCAAACGCACGTCTTCGCAAACTTCTCAACAAAACTCCTCGAGGCCTTCAGACCCCCAATGCCTTCACCATACCTTTCACCTCAATTTTTCTTTTTCTAGTAGCCGCAACTACAACCTTCCATTTCAAGCGTCCTTCGTCTGTCCGAACCACCACTTTCTTCTTTCCTCGCTCATCCCTGGCATCGGTAGAACCCTCCTCAAGGTATGGACCATATCGAAGGCCATTCAATTCAAAACACAGTTCAGCCTGACATTCGAACCTCATATATCCCAACTCCTTGTCAGCTCTATCTTTGCGGAGAACTTGCCAATATTTTTCATGGCCTCCGCTTCCACCTCCCTGATGAAGGCGGCCACATCCTGTCCCCACAACTCAATGGCAAAGGTGGGGCTCAGCACCATTCGATTGTTCAAGAAGGGCATCGGGCGCAGCTTAAATGCACATAGATCCTAGCCATGAGCGAGCAGCCACACCCCGCATGCGATAATTTCTTCCACCAAATCATGGCTGCTGCTCGTCCTAGCTGCGCGCCGAACAGCCTCTTCACCCTTATCTCCCTTCTTCAGCCTAAACAGCGGGAACATGATATAACAATGCAAGCACAAAATAGATAGAGGCAGCCCAGGAATCCCTTCGATGTCCTCCAACACCACGTAGAACCAAAAATCCCACCAATTACCCCACTTATTCTTGGCACACAACACAATATCCACCACTTCACCCGAAGTCTTTCCAGTCCTCGGCGTGAAGGAGCAAGTTACAAACTACACAACCATGCCACCAATCACCTTTTTCTGCCAATGGAGATAGTAATTCTTGGTGAAGACTTTGACCAAACGTACTCCGCCATATGAAGTCACCGCCCACAAAAACATCACCAAGGCCACCATGGTGTTTGGCGTCAGTTGATGAATCTGCACCTCAAACCATCGCAACACTTCAACTATGAACCGGTGCATGGCCAACTGGATTCCTGCAGTGAAAAATGCTTCAAAAACAACCAATTCACCCTCTGGCTCTGGGACCTCTTCGGCCCCTGGAGCGTGCCCCACACCATTCCCAAAATAACCTAAATGCTGCATTTCTTGCACGTGGCCTAAGTAAATCCTCGATGTTCCGAACTCAATAGTATGACCCGGTAGTAACTCCATTGTTGCTGCCGGATCGCTAATGGTCTTCTCCGACGATGGTTCGTTTGACGATGTAGTCGTGGAAGACGGTGACAAAGAAGACGACGACGACATCACGTACCATCTATGGCGGCGGGCGATCTGCTTCATGTGGGCCAGTTCACCGGCGACGAGAAAAGCAGGAGACGCGTAGCAAGTGCTAAGGCAAAATAAATTAGGGTCTTCTGTAAACCAGTGGGTAAAAATTTCTCCACTACAGCCGTAACGACTTTTATAGACCCAAAAAGGTGCCTTGAGAAACTAAAAGTCCCACAGTAACACGTCACCTATCAATGGTCACAATTCAAAAAAAAACCTCGGGGACCACTTCAACATGACGAGGGTAGCGTTTCTGCCATCTCCCGGAAAAGACTTCGGGACCAGCTCACCAAGTTGAATCGGCCCCTCGAGGGGCTAGTGTTTGAGCAAAGGTCGTCTGCCCCCTCGTTCGGTCTGCTTTTGTAACACCCCAGGTGTTACCTA
Source organism: Zea mays (assembly GCF_902167145.1). Classification (NCBI taxonomy): domain Eukaryota; kingdom Viridiplantae; phylum Streptophyta; class Magnoliopsida; order Poales; family Poaceae; genus Zea; species Zea mays. The sequence continues at coordinate 55,848,647 of NC_050102.1, read as the reverse complement.
AGGCCCTAACTCCATACTTACACTTGTGAATTGTTATCACATGAGTTTAAGTAAGGGAGGAAGAGCACCAAAACCTTGGAAAACATGGGTTAACTAAGAAATGTTCATGACAAAAGCACCCCCAAGAATTTTGGGCAATTATCACCTTGGGCAAGAGAAGATTAAACCTTAGACCCTTCTTAAGCCCTTAGCTCCCAAAACTCTGGTTTAAGGGAAAGGTTAAGCAAATGCACAAGTCATGAGTTAACCCTTAACCAAACACATTAAAATCTATAAAATGCAGAGGGGAAACATTGCAAAAAGGCCCCTTAAAGACCCCAAATCCATTCTTTAAGTAGAGAGCACACTTGAGCTCTCCAATTTTCTAAGTCAAAAATGAACCCTAATCTAAAGATCAGAAGTGTTCACCTAGTAAATGGCGCCAAAACCACTTGGTCTGAATATCAAAAAGGAGCCAAACTATCTAAGGAACACACTGGAAAAAATTGAACCCGAGCCAAATTCGTTTGACATGATTTGACACCACTTTTGTCTCGGGGTGAACAGTGAGACAACCCAGATTTGGCGTTCGCATATCTCCCTAGCTAGGGCATATCTCCCATTGGAACTCAAATACAAGAGATAGCCCTAGGTGCCAAGAAGAGGTCTGTGTAGGATTTTTGCCAAGATTCGCACGTTTGCGATCTCAGCAAGCGTTAGAACACGGGCAGAAACAAATGCCCACATGTTTGACGTGTTCTGGCGCGCCAGAGCACGACCCGACGCTCGGCCTCGCGCGCACCGCGCCATGACAAGCTGAACCCGTGCCCGCGCCCGCGCCTATAAAGCCAGCCAAGGCTTCAACCGTATGCCCCCGCTCGCTCTCGACCTCGCCGGAGCGCAAGATCACCGGCGTTTACCCTGCACACGGCGTGCCAGCAGGCGCCCGAGCACCCACCACCGTAGACCGGCCAACCGAGCCATTCCCAGCCCCGTCCGACCCTCGAGAGAGACTCTATGTGCCTCGGTGAAACTCCCAGAGCAAGGAATCGAGCTCTGCCTCGCCGGAGACACCGATTCAGGGTCACCGGACTTCACCAGATCGCCGGCGAGCGTAGACCAGGCTCCATGGTGAGCCTTTCTTCAATTCCTTGCACGGGTAGACTCCTTAGCACCCTGTGAAGCTTCTCGTGCCCTTGGATTGAACTATATCGTCGTGGATAGGCCGGAGCACCCGCCGTCGACGAGCTCGCCCGCCTGCGCACGTGGACCGGCCGATTCCGGCCTTCACCGACGACGAACCGTACCTCGGCGTGACCACAAAGACTTCCCGAAGCCAACCCCACCCTTCGCTGGACCTCCCTCGCCGCCGGTAAGCCGCGCCACCCTATTTACTTCCGCGGGTACAGTTCAAAAGGGGGGAGGGACCTCGGGGAAGAAGGAAAAAAAGTCAGGGAGATTTTTGAATGGTCAGAGACTCAGGTGAATAGTTGCGCAGGGGTATAAGTTAAAGGATTGTTTTAGGAAAAGCCCAGAGTCCTCGATGTAAACTGGTTTTCCAGAAAACCTTTTAAACATTTCTCACTTAAATACAAACAGAGCTTGTAAAATCCATAACTTCAGTTTTATTTGGCCAAATGTAGTCAAACCAATTTTGCTAGATTCTAAATAATGTGAACTACTTAGGAAAAATAAAAAACATCCTAAGTATTGCAGAAGATTTTAAAGTTTTGAATTAAACAGTAAATTGGCCAAAAGCTAAATAAAAGAGGGAAAAATAGCTACATTGTTAGACTGGGGTTAAGAAAAATCAGAGAAGTACTTAACCACTCCCTAAGCTATTTAAAAATAGTACACCCTTCAGTACACCAAATTAAGGAAGGGTTTACCATTTAAACTTATTTTGGCTCAAAGTTAAGAAAAATAGAAAAGGGGATTTAAAATAAGAACTAGGGGGCAACCACATTTTTGCGAGCTCACTTATTTAACATAGTTCACTGGAAAATTTTTTAGACCCTCTGTTAATACAAAAGGAATGAACTATCTTTTATTTCATGAAAACAAGAAGAACTTAGAAAACTCCTAGAAAAATATTCCTGAGGGGAAAACACCCCAAACCTTGGGATAACTAATATTTTGTTATTATGAATAAAGGAAAAATATGAGTTCTGTTGTTTGATAATTTCAAATAACAAGTTAGTTATAAGTAACTTTTTGGCATTAAACTTTAGAAAATCACAACTAAATATCCAGTAGGTATTTTTCTGTGATTTTTGACAAAAATAAAATTTAGTGTAGAAACCTCACCTAAATTAGAGCTATAGAGTAAAGTGCCCTTTTACCCTTACTTTTGATAATTTTACACAAGGACCATCTGAATTAATTTCATCCTCAAATTTCTAGGATAACCCACAGAGGTAATTATTTACCCACTGTAATTTTTAGAACGTTTTTGGAAAATGTTAACTGACCATGATAGTTCAAAAATGCTTAATAAGAAGCAATAGCAAGAAAGAGGGAATTTTGGGAGAAATAGATAATGTACAACCAAACCTTCCAAGGGGCTCATAGAACATAAAAATATAATTAAAAAGTGTAACTTCATTCAAAATCTCAAGGATGAAAGTACAAAACCCTTAAGTATACCCAAAAGAAACCCTAGAGTACAACTAAACTTAGTACTGTTTTACTATGCATAGCCTTTACAATTTATCATGTCATTAATAAGCATATATCTTATTCATTGCATTCGATAGACTGTAACCTCGCTGACGGGGAGTACATCCTCGTTCCGGAGCAAGGAGTTGCTCAGGAGGTAGTCCAGGAGCCAGCACCAGAGCCTGCCATCGAGGATCTGCCTGCCCCAGCTTTGGAAGGTAAGCCCCGGTTTATGCATAACCAATTATATTATGCTATTTTACTGCACTTATTGGTTGTAGGCTTGTATTGTGCACTTAAGTGTAGGAGTTGACTGAAACCTTAGTTGCATGAACTCAGGTTTTCCCTTGTGATGGATACTATGCTAGGTCGAGTAGCTGCTTTACTAATTAGGGATCTCGTTAGAAGTCGAGTGAATTTTCTAGCACTCGCGCGAGGTCAGGAATTGGTTGTATCCACTTTGATAAGCAGAATGATGATGGTCTATGGACACGGATCCATGGGGATGCATGGTCTACGAGATGAAATTAGAATAAGGATTAACGTGTGGATACCTGTGTCAAGTGTTTGAACGTACTAAACACATACCGAGAAATATGGTAAATCGGTAAGCTTAGTACCTGAGTGAACCTGCCCGCAGATTGCCCTCCTCACGCGACCAGAGACGTGGTCTCCCATTCTGGTTATGGTGGGTACAATTGCGATCAATGCACGACGGCAGTCGGGGTCAGTGAGGCATTGTACACCAAGGCGGTGAGCCCCTTTCTGTTGCCAGGGAATCGATGGGGACGGTAGATGTGTGTGGGGACGGAGTGCCTCGCCACGTCGTGTGTTTAGGTTTACCTTGCAAGGATAAAAACTCGATTCGAATCGTCTGCTTCTCGCATGTAATGAGACTGCTTGATCCATTGTACTGCATTGAGTAATAAGTGGAAAAGTGTGTGATGGCAAAAGATATTAATTTCTAAATGCTTGATACCATGTATGATGAGATAGGTACACATTTAGTCTGAAGAGAGTCATACTAAAACTAGAAAAGCAAAAACTTGATTTTAGACTCAGCTAGTGCTTTTGGCAAACCAAACCCCTCAGCCAAACAGCTGCATGTCTAGAGGTAGAGGAGTAGACTCCTCACACCGGGTAAGTCTAGCTAAGTATTAGTATACTCAGCCTTGCTTGTGGCATAATTTTACAGGTTCTCGGGAGGACATGGTTGTTGGAGTGACTTGGTCGTCCATCTTGCCACCGAGTTGGACAGTCGAGTGGGACCCTACCTCGGCAGAGGAGGAGCATGAGGAGTGATGGGACAGGCTTCTCCATCTCTCCGTTTATTTTTCTGTTACTTTTAGTCTGCTGCATTCCGAACAATGATCACTGCTTTTGCTAAACTCCGATGATGTTGCAATAAATTTAATACTTCTTAATGTATGGTTTTATGTTTTACTGTATTTACTCTGTGTCTCACCATCGAGTGAGTACATGGTACTTGATCCTGTTAGTGACCTCGTCGGACTAGATCCAAGGGACTGACGTTTTATTCCCATTTAAGTGTGGTCTAGCCATTAAGGTGGGACTTAGGCACTTAAGTTGGAATAATTCAGGCGGTTCAGCCACAGCTGGTATCGGAGCTTGTACCACCACAGAGGAATCAATAAACTGTAAATACCATCCTTTTCAAAAGTAAAACTTGTTAGAAGCAAATGTTGGATAGAGCGGTAAGGCGATAGGTATGGACACAGAGCGTGAAGCCTTAGGATAATAGAGGGGTAGCTAGGTGGCTATTTGAGTAAGCCCTACAGGCTACTATAAGGGATGGGAATTTTTCTCTATTCCCTATAGGTTGATGTGAGGTCATTTAGGACAAGCATGCATGCATCATTTATTTCAAACTACATGGTAATTGGTCAAGAAACTTAAATGCTATGAGGCACGATAATAAAATATTAAGTACACTCCATGACCTCAACGTAACCTTAGAAAAGCCAAGCATTGATCCCCTTTTATTTTATAGTTCTTTTTCTTTTTCACTTACGCTTACCCTTACACAGATGACTTCTCACGATTCCTCGGAAGGAGGGAACGCACAATCCCACACGGATGGACTTGCACGAGAGGGTTTTCCCCGCATCTTGTGGGAGGTACTTCAGGGAGCCGGTTATACGACGCCTCCCCAGTACGCGGTGCAGCTATTCGAGGAGCACCGGGTGCCCCGCTATAGGGTGAGGATGACCCTGGAGCCTCATCCCTTACAGCCAGGCTGGCGTTCGTTAGACTCCAAGTCTTTCGGATACCGGGCTGAGGACACTATCGAGGCCATTGCTCTCCATGGGCTGACGACCTTCTGTGGTTTTCACCCCTTGGAGCTGTCTACTCATCCCATTGGCTTGTTCCCCACTGAAAAGGAGGACGACCCAATGTGGAAAGACCGAGTGGAGCATGCCAAGGATGTGTGGGCTCTTTAACCAGGGTAGACTGCTCACTTGACGGTGCGATGCATGAATGCCCTGTACCGCCTGCAAGCGGTGCGAGGAGAGGCAATGTCCCAGCTAATGGCCTTGGTGGAGGCTACCAAGATCACCCTAGATAACAGAGAGGAACTTGTGGTAGACCTGTCCACTGAGATGGTGGAAAAGGACCTACAGATGGAACAGATGGCCAACCAGATCCAGGAGCTTGAGGAGCTAGTAGGAGCCAGGGAGAACACCATTGAGGTTCTCGAGGATCAGCTGATAAACACTCAACATCAACTTGAGGAAGCTAACTAGCACTTGGATATGCACCATCAGGAGATTCAAGACATGGAGGCCAACGAGGATGTTGACATCGAGGGATGAGTGGAGCCGGAGCCCGCATCTAGCCTGGACACTGCTGGCTTAGGGAGACCCCCTTCCCCCGAGTCAAGAGTTGCCTTGTTTGTTCATTAAGTTACTGGGATAAGGTTAGAAGTGTGTGGCGGTAGAACTCCTCGAAGCTAGCTTAGCTTTTGCACTCTTGGGGTACTAGGCTAGACAGAGTTGAGTCTTTTGGGTCACTGATGTAATCATAACAAACTCCTTTGGAATTATGGATGGTGGATGATGTCAACTTTTAATTATGAAGAAAGTTTTATGTCATGTGGTATCTTTTATGAAATATGCAAAGAAATGTTGGCATTTTGCAAACTTGTCCTTTTTGAATCTTTTACCACATGTGAACCCTGACATCACGCGTATGATATTAAGAGCATCCTGAATTTTCAGATGGCAGGAAGGGCGCGGCGTTCCTCCACCACCGCCACCGCCTCCTACCATGCAAGAGTTGATGGCTCAGCAGAATGAGATTCTGCGACAGTTGGCTCAGCGTCAGCCGCCACCTCAGCACTATGTTGGTGGTGATCACCATCAACGTCCCCCAGCAGTAGCCACTTATTAGGAGTTCCTCAGCACTCAGCCACCGTTATTCACTCGGGCAGAGGATCCGCTTGATGCTGATGTATGGCTCAGGGTAGTGGAATCCAAATTCCCACTGCTAAATGGAGTTTGTTCAGATGTGGCTGAGGTCAGGTTCGCCACCTAGCAGCTTCACGGACCCCCGCGGACATGGTGGGACCACTTCCTCGCTATGCAGCCAGTTCACCACGTGGTGGAATGGAGGGAGTTCAAGGCAGCCTTCAGAGGGCATCACATACTGGCAGGCATTATGGACCGCAAACTTAATGAGTTTCTGGGACTTACTCAGGGAATTGCACAGTGTTGCAGTACGCTCAGGCCTTCAATGACCTGTGTCAGTATGCAGGATATAGTGTAAACACTGATGAGAAGAAGAGGGACAGGTTCAGGAGGGGCCTCAGTACTAAGCTCCGCGACCGTCTCAACACAGTCAGGGCAAACAGCTACAATGAGTTAGTCAACATGGCCATTTTTCAAGAAGACTGCATCACGGCCCGCTAGGCAGAAAAGAAAAGGAAGACCCCTATGGCAGGACCTTCATCTCAGCCTCAGCGCTTCAGGATTGTATCTGACACTCAGAACAGGGGACCTCAGCAGCAACAAGGACGTTGGGTGATCCGACCATAGCAGCAGCAGCAGGCACCCAACCGTTCTTAGCACCCAGTCTAGAGGAGCAACAATCAGCCACAACAACAGCAGTACCATCAAGCCAATGACAACATATGCTTCACTTGTGGCAGCACTGGACACTACGCCAAGAATTGCCCCAAGAACCAACAGAGGCAGGGGCAGAATTCCATTTAGAACCAAGGCAAGAGGCAGAAGGTGCAGGTGAGACAAGGCAGGCTGAACTTCACCACCATGGCTGACATTCCAGAGGGAGCACCCGTCATGACTGGTATCTTTTACGTTTTGAGTAATCCTGCAATCATTCTTTTTAATTCTGGTGCATCACACAATTTTATCAGTACCAAATTTAGTGCCAAATGCCAGTTACCTTTCCATCACACAAATGGGGGTATTACAATTTCAACACCAGGAGGTAGGGTTGCCACCTATCAAATCAACAGGCAGGTGCCTATAAAATTTGGTAGTCTGGTGATTAGAACCACCCTCCTCATCTTGGGTTTGGATAGTGTGGACATCATTTTGGGAACTGACTGGTTATCAAGGCGTCGGGCAGTACTTGATATTGCAGCAAGAGCCATTGAGATACACTCACCTACTTGTGGTGAAACTACATTATATTTGTCTAACCAGGGTTGTACCCGTTCCTGTGCCTTCGCTATGATGGAGTCACTTGTTGAGAAAATCCCAGTGGTAGGCGAATACCTTGATGTTTTCCCGGATGAATTGCCAGGGATGCCACCCGACAGAGACATAGAGTTTGCGATTGAGCTGCAACCTGGAACTACACCTATATCCAAGAGGCCCTATAGGATGCCCCAGTAGAGTTAGCGGAACTGAAAAAGCAATTACAAGAGTTGTTGGACAAAGGATTCATTCGCCCAAGTACTTCTCCATGGGGATGTCCCGCCTTGTTCGTAAAGAAGAAAGATGAGAGTCTGAGATTGTGTGTGGACTACCGCCCTCTCAATGCGGTAACAATCAAAAATAAGTATCTGTTGCCCCGCATTGATGTATTGTTTGATCAGTTGGTGGGAGCCAAAGTATTCTCCAAGATAGACCTTGGCTCGGGCTATCATCAGATAAAAATCAGGGCCAGTGATATTCTGAAGACAGCTTTCTCTACCAGATACGGGCTTTATCAGTACTTGGTGATGTCTTTCGGGCTGACCAATGCCCTGGTTTATTTCATGTATTTGATGAACTCAGTGTTTATGCCACAACTGGACAAGTTTGTGGTGGTCTTCATCGATGATATACTGTTCTATTCAAAGAATGAAGCCGAGCATACTAAGCATTTGCATACAGTACTTCAGAGACTGTGTGATCATCAGTTGTATGCTAAATTGTCCAAATGTGATTTCTGGCTAAGAAAAATTAAATTTTTGGGTCACACCATTTCTCAGGATGGGATGTCGGTTAACCCTGATGTTGGGGGCCTTCGGCTCCCGAAGGTCCTCAAAAACATGATTTGACAATGTTTTCCAAGTATGCGAGCAGGTATCTTTGGAATCAGGTTGCGGGTATACAAGAGCATGATCAAGATGAAGCTTGACTGAAATGGAAAGCGATCATGACGAAGGTTGAAACGATCACGGAGCTATGTGCAGAAAAGCTTCGGCATGACAGCAGAAAAGGGGAACCGACTTAAAGATGAAAAGCAAAATTAGACCTCGAAGAATTGCTATAGAGTTATTGATAAAAGTAAAGGGCATTAATGTAATTTTACATGGGCTGCGTCCCGTGCCTATAAATAGATGAACAGTACTCCTGTACTGATCACGCTGACTTGGCATTAGCATCACGCTTGTACCCTTACTTTCCTTCAAGCCGAAGGTACATTTGTACTTTGTTGTTTATATAAGTAAAATAAATGGAAATAAATTAATAATAATGTTCAAAGTAATTATGTTATTTTCCGTGTTTTTGTGTATAAATCTCTCTTATCTTTTATTGTGATTATGAAGGTGTGACCTTCATAACCTTCGTCTGAAATCCATTATATCCAAAGGGAAATAATGCTTCGAAGGACGAAGGGCTTTGATATTTAACATTTTATGTTGCCTTGTTCTTAATTCATAGCATTTGAGAACAAGTCCCCAACATTGGCGCCCACCTCCGGTGAACTCACTTCCATTTCTTGAGCTTTGAACATCTTCGGCAAGCATCACCTTCGTCATGCCGCCGAAAAAAGCTTCAGCGACAGGGGCTGCCACTCTGCAGCCGCTGGACCCCAATCAGGACGTCCTTTCTCTTAGGGAGGCCCGAAGCCAGAAGAGGAAGGCCACCAGTCCAATGCCTCCGGAGGACGACTTGGACCAGGAAATCCAAAACCTGGAGATGCTTCATCAACAGGTGCAACGAAAGCAGGAGAAGATGGCTCGTCTAGCTGATCTTCAGAGGCAGATAGATGAAGCTTCGGAAGAGGTTCGTCATCTTGCTCAGGATGACCAGAACCAAAGGCCTTCGCGCAGAGAGCTTCATCAGGAGGGCTTCTACAATGAGGACGACTGGTATGAAGATTTCCATCATGGAAATTTTGCTTTTGATGATGCTTCTCCTCTATCAACAGAATTGCAGGCTACACCATGGCCCCAGTCTTACAAGCCACCCCAGCTCCCCATGTACGACGGTCATTCAGACCCGAAGCAGTTTTTGATGAGCTATGAAGCAACCATATCTTCGTATGGTGGCAATACTGCAGTCATGGCAAAGTCTTTTGTCATGGCCGTCAAGAGTGTCGCTCAAACCTGGTACTCCTCTCTTCGGCCAGGGACAATCACCTCATGGCAGAAGCTGAAGGATATGTTGATAACCAGCTTCCAAGGGTTTCAGACGAAGCCAGTTACTACTCAAGCTTTATTCCAGTGTACCTAGGACCACGAAGAATACCTTCAGGCGTATGTCCGAAGGTTTCTGCGTCTGAGGGCACAGGCGCCAACAGTGCACAATGAAATTGTCATTGAGGCCATGATTAAGGGACTTCGGTCGGGACCTTCAGCGCAATACTTTGCCAGGAAGCCACCACAAACTTTGGAGAAGCTGCTCCAGAAGATGGACGAGTATATCCGAGCTGACAATGACTTCCGCCAAAGAAGGGAGGAGGCATTCAGGTTCTCTGAAATGACGAGGGGCTTCGGAGGAAGATTTCATCCGAGGCACGTCAGGTCAATTCATAACTCCACTTAGAATGATGATAGAGGGAGCCAACAGCAAAGGCCACAATACTCCTCGCAAGCTTCGGGGCAGCAGCAAAGCTCTTTTCGGCCGCCAGCGCCAAGGGGCAGAGGCGCCAGGGGCTTCGGGGGAAGATTTGGGGATCAGCCAAGAAAAATCTACTGCCTATTCTGTGGTGAAGACAAGGGCCATACCACCAGGATGTGACATGTTACCATCCAGAAGCAAAAGGAGATAGCAGAAGCTGCAGCACAACAGAATCAGCCGAAGCAGGTCATGCATACTGCTTCGTACCATTCGCCTTACATTCCAGAATATGTAGGCAATCACTCTGCAGCTTCTGTTGCTTCGGCAAGCCAACCCCAAGCATCTTAGCAACAGCCTCCACCGCTACCACCAACACAACGAGCTCAGCAGCCAGAAGGGAGTCAGCACACTCACCTTCAGCGGGATTTTAGAGAGGAGTCCGAAGCTCGCACAGTCAATAGCACTGTGCCAGAGTCGAAGCACATTTACTGAAAATATCCTACCTCGACAGCAGCTTTTCGCATTTTCACATTCAGTATTATTTTCTTTTTAATAAGGAACAATTATGGAGAGTCTAAATGTCTTTTATCGTCTTTCAATTTCTTGTAATAGTTTCGCTTTTTACCATAATGAAAATATATCTTCTCCATAGGCCTAAGTTGCCAAAGCATGAGAATTTATGATGGCAAGGAGGACCTTCGAATTATCAAAAATTTGTTCTAAGGAACGCAACGCAATTTTTTCGAAGCAGCAAAAAGTCGTTCCTAAGGGAGCGCAGTGTAAGTTTTCTATGCCTACAACGAAAAATAAGCGCTGATTCCGCTGAAAGTAAAAGGCGAAGAAGCTCCTAAGGGAGGCTTACAGCGAAAAATAAACGCTGATTCCGCTGAAAGTAAAAGGCGAAGAAGCTCCTAACGGAGGCTTACAGCGAAAAATAAACGCTGATTCCGCTGAAGTAAAAGGCGAAGAAGCTCCTAAGGGAGGCTTACAGAGAAAAATTAATGTCAACCTTCGGTAAATATCATTTTGCACAGCATTACATCATTTGCATAGCACAACATCATACATCATAATGCATCAACAACGCAAGAAGGGGCGTCTCGATATTGATATTCGAAGATTGTTTTGAAGAAATAGTGACAAGGCACAAAAAATAGCCGTTGAAAAGTTATACCATCGTCAAATTCTGAAATGAAAGGACCTATTGATTATTGATTTTACAAGGATTGATCATTGATTTTTACGAAGCATGAAAAGAAGGGAAGGTGTTTTTTCGCCGAAGGCTCAAAAATGATATGTATATGATGTTTCATGCATCGTCAAAAATAGAATTATAAACAGATAAAATGTTATATCCAAAGTTACACAATATTACACATGATACTCAGCAAGCATTACAATCTAAATATTTTTACAGCAGCATTTAATCTTCCTTTAAGACTACTTCTGCAGCTTCATTTAGAAGCTGATCAACAACTCTATCCATGATGGCTTCGGCCATTTGTTTAATTTCGTCATCCCCCTTCGTGTGGGGGCCTGGTGATAGCTCAGCAGGTTCTGAGGGAAGAGAAGATATGGATATATTACTATTACAAACCATGAACAAGTTCGAAATCAAAAAATTACAACAAAGAGCCAGTTATCACTAATTAATACCTATTTGTCCTTCGGGCTCTGCGCTTTTCTCAGCAGCCTCTGCTACCTTTCTAGCATCATGGATGCCTTTTTCGCTTCTTTGAATGATTTCTTGGGCCATTTCTCGGCCACCATTGTCCCAGATGTCGGTGAAAAATTTCCCACCGACCAGGCTTGCTTCGGCCGAGGGGTCTTTTATATCTTCGAAAGACAAGGCAGTTTCGGATTGCGCTAAAGATTTCACATGCTCACAGCCTTTTCTTTCCAAAACAGTAACAATCCCCCTGGCGCCCGAAAAAGCACAAATGTCTCCGCGGCTATTCAAGATTTCTTCGAAGGCCTCAGCTTCGTGACTGATCCATTCAACCGGGCCTTCTGGATTACCCCTTGTGAAATTTTCTTCGCTAGAGAATGCGCCAACGCTGGCGGAGCTGGATTTTATTTTCTTAGCACATTCTATGGATTTGTCATAGCACCTTTTCTTGGATGCACGAAGCTCTTTAACACTTATTTCCAAATGATTTGCCCATTGATCACTAAGTTCTCGCTTTGTCTCTTCAAGTATGCGTTCTTCTTTAGCTCTGGCTAGCTGTTTCCAAAGATCTTCAATTTCGCGTTTCTGGGCTTCAGCTTGAGCCTTAGAGGTAGCTTCGTCTTCCTTTATTTTATCCACCAATGTAAGCAGAATTTTATCTTTTTCCAAAGCTTCGTTCCTTAGCTTAATAACCTCTGTTCGTAGGTTGTTGAAAGCAATATTGTAGCTCTCGTCTTTGGCATTCTTTTGCGCTCTCAAAGCGTTGCTCAGTATTAAACCCTATATGAAGAAGAATTAGTATAAGAATAAAAGAATGGTTCAAAAATTATAAATTTCCAAATATACAATTCTCACACCTTCAGACTATTATATGCAAGGCTATCCGCAAGATCGTCCTTCGTCATAGCGCAAAGTCCAGCTTCAAGCTTCGGAAACCCCATGCTTCTAGCCATCTCCCGGCAGACAAATAAATCTTTGTTGTCTGGGAGACAGTATAGGAAGTCATCTTCGTCTGTCCCATTGAGCACTAAGGCCCCCTTCGGATACTTCAGTTCTCGGGCATAGTGATTAGCTTCAAAAATCTCTTCTTCAGATAATTTCTTCCCCGGAGCATGCCGTACAATATAATCACGTATTTTGGAAGATGCTTCGGGGGCAGCAGTGCCAGTTTCTTCACTCAAAATTTGTTCTTCCATTTCTATTTTTTCGGCTTCCAAGGATTTCACCTTGGCGGGCTCTGAAGGCCCGACTTCAGTTTCAGACTGTGGCTTTGAAGCTTCGGCGTCAAAGGTTTCAGTGTGCACTTCGGAAGTTTTGGCAATTTTCTTTGGAGTTGTGCTCGAAGATTTAATTGTCTCTAAAACATCTAGCACATTAACCATCTTTTTCTTTTAGGGGTCACTGCTGGACCCTTATGGCTTTTTGTTGCCTCAGTTTTTGCCGAAGGACTCAAGACTTCTGATGTCTTTACTTCCTCAGCCCTCGTTTCTTCTATTTTTTCAGTCACTGGCACTTCGGCCAGCACTTCAATATTTGGAAGGGGAGCTGTCTCTTTAGCTTCAGTGGCCGAAGGAGTCCCACCGACAAATGCAGGCACTGTGGCCGGTTCAATATAACGTGGCCGGTGTGTGAGAACTTTTACCCTTCTCCTCTTCGGCGCCGGCTCGCTAGGAGCGGCTGAAGCAGTTTCCTTCGCAGAAGATGTATTCTTTCTTTTTTCACCCCGCGCTGGATAGCGGTAGTCGGGGTAGACAAACCCAATTGCATCAAATACTCGATTGAGTCTCTTCCTCTTTCGGCCTCCGAAGGCCGCTGATAATGCAGTATCTTCGGCCTTTGAGTATACACCTAGCAATTCATCACTGATGGCCTCAATACTTTTTAACCAGTCATCATCCGGCTCAATGAATTTATCTCCGTATTTAAATGTGTATTTCAGCCTGACTAGTCCACCTTCGTCAGTTTGTTTAATGGTTTCCTTCGGCATTTCCCATTTTTCCACAAGTGGCCATACTCTGAAGGCAATGTGTTCTTGGACCAAATCCCTTGTCCCAATAAAAGAGAAAACAACACCGAAGGCTCTCTGGCATTCTTCGGCTGCTTCATTCATTTCCACCTTCGGCCTCCGCAGGCCGAAGCGTTGCCAGATGGGACGCATAATGATCCTTTTTATGTCTTCCCGTGATTTCAAGTCATTTTTCACGTAAAACCATTCCGTCATCCAGTCGCTGGGCCACCTCTTTCGAAAGGTTGGCACGGGGCAGCTTGACCCAGACCGGGAGCCGAAGCTGTAGCAGCCAAAATTGTTGTGATACTGTTCTTTACCCTAGGGTTTTGTCTCGTACAATAATTCATGTATGTTGCAGAAACTTTTCGCATTAGGTTCCAAACCTTGGCTTCTCACGGCCCAAACAAAGATATTCATCCTTATGATTGCTTCGGGGGTAAGTTGGTGAAGGTAGATTTTAAATATCTTCAGTATTTCTACAACAAAACTGCTTAAGGGAAAACGTAGTCCAGCTTTCAAGAAGCTTCGGAATACCACGACTTTATTTTCCTCAGGAGTCGGACAAGTCTTCTCTCCTTCATCAGCCCTCACAACGGACAAGTCCCAGAAATATCTGCCCCTCATATTAACAAGATGACTTTCTTTAATACTTGATTTACCAAAAACCGCATGGCTTGGTCGCCAAGGTCGATCTTCGGAGTCTTCACCACCACTATCCACATCATAACTATCACTGTCACCAGTATCTTCAGATAAACCCTCCAAAATTTCCTTAGTAATCTTCTCTGTATTAGTCTTCGACATTGATTGAAGAAAGCCCAGATGCATCTCCTCAGAAAGACTTAGCTTCGAATCACCAACAGCTTTTTTATCTTCAGACATCCTTGCAAACGCTGACAAAGTGCTCTCGAACCCGAAGCTTAAAAATCTAAAAAGCCAAGCAAGTGTTGTTGCGCGCAGGCTAAAAGTTGGGTGAGTAAAAGCAGTTGGCAAGAGAGCGTGCCAAATAAACTCGTGATGAGCTCTTATTTATACACCTAGTGCGTTGAAAACTGGAGGGTCCCGCTTGTCAAAGACTGTTGCTATTCTAGCAAAGAGAAGGTGTTTTTTCGGACCTTCAGCTTAAGGCCTTCGTCCATATCGCAATATGAATTTATCATTACAGCAAATTAATATTGCGAGGGGCTACTGTTGGGGGCCTTCGGCTCCCGAAGGTCCTCAAAAACATGATTTGACAATGTTTTCCAAGTATGCGAGCAGGTATCTTCGGAATCAGGTTGCGGGTATACAAGAGCATGATCAAGACGAAGCTTGACTGAAATGGAAAGCGATCATGACGAAGGTTGAAACGATCACGAAGCTATGTGTAGAAAAGCTTCGGCATGACAGCAGAAAAGTGGAACCGACTTAAAGATGAAAAGCCAAATTAGACCTCGAAGAATTGCTATAGAGTTATTGGTAAAAGTAAAGGGCATTAATGTAATTTTACATGGGCTGCGTCCCGTGCCTATAAATAGATGAACAGTACTCCTGTACTGATCACGCTGACTTGGCATTAGCATCACGCTTGTACCCTTACTTTCCTTCAAGCCGAAGGTACATTTGTAATTTGTTGTTTATATAAGTACAATAAATGGAAATAAATTAATAATAATGTTCAAAGTAATTATGTTATTTTCCGTGTTTTTGTGTATAAATCTCTTATCTTTTATTGTGATTATGAAGGTGTGACCTTCATAACCTTCGTCTAAAATCCATTATATCTAAAGGGAAATAATGCTTCGAAGGACGAAGGGCTTTGATATTTAACATTTTATGTTGCCTTGTTCTTAATTCATAGCATTTGAGAACAAGTCCCCAACACCTGAGAAAGTACAAGAAGTGATGAATTGGAAGCCTCCTACCACTGTGCGGCAGATTTGGAGTTTTCTGGGATTGGCAGGGTATTATCGGCGATTTATTCCAAATTTCTCCAGGATTGCCAAGCTAATGACTGAATTGTTGAAGAAAGGAGTAAAGTATGAATGGAGTCAGAAATGTGAGGATGCCTTTCATGCACTAAGGCAACATTTGACAACAGCACCCGTGCTAGCTCAGCCTGACAACACTAAACCCTTTGAGGTTTATTGCGACGCTTCCGGTACTGGATTGTGATGTGTCTTGATGCAAGACAACAGAGTCATTGCTTATGCCTCCCGAGCACTCAGGCCTCATGAGCATAACTACCCCACACATGATCTGGAGTTAGCAGTCGTAGTTCATGCTCTGAAGATATGGAGACATTATTTGATGGGAGCTCATTGTAATATCTATTCTGATCACAAGAGTCTCAAATATATTTTCACACAGGCTGATCTTAATATGAGACAGAGAAGATGGTTGGAATTAATCAAGGACTATGATTTGGAAGTGCATTACCATCCAGGCAAAGCCAATGTTGTGGCAGATGCCTTAAGCCGGAAGGCCCAGTGCAACTGTGTGACTATGGACTCCAAGATCGCCCCTCTGTGTGACGAGTTATGCAAATTGAACCTAGAAGTAATTTCCTCAGGTACCTTGAGTTATATCTCAGTGGAGCCCACCTTGCAGGAGCAGATAGTCATGGCTCAAATTGGTGACAAGGGTGTTAAGTCATTATGGAAATGATCGAACAAAAGGTGGACAAATACAAATGCTTCAGTCAGGACATCAAGGGAACTCTATGGTTTGGAGACCGATTGGTTGTTCATAAGAACCCCGGGCTCTGAAAGATAATATTGGATGAAGCTCACCTTTCCAAATTCTCCATGCACCCCGGCAGTAACAAGATGTATCATGATCTCAGATCCTTGTACTGGTGGACCAGAATGAAGAGGGAAATTGTTAAGTATATATCTGAATGCGACACTTGCCAAAGAGTCAAGGCCAGTCATTTGAAGGTAGGAGGCACCTTACAGCCCCTTCCCATACCATCATGGAAATGGGAGGATATTTGCATGCATTTTATTGTAGGATTGCCCAATACCTCCCGGCACCACGATTCTATTTTGGTCATTGTGGATAGGTTGACTAAGACAACTCATTTCTTGCCAGTGCATACCACACACAAGACAGAGAAATATGCAGAAATCTATGTTGATCAAATAGTGTGTTTGCCTGGAATTTCGAGAACTATTGTATCTGATAGAGGGGCACTGTTTGTGGCACGTTTTTTGTAATACCCATTTTTGTAAAAGAAATAAAAGGAGAATTACTTTTCCTTTATATGTGATTTTTTTATTTATCATCACATGTGAACACTTCATTTGAAAATAAATGATATATATACCACTAAATTATGCATCATGCTGGATATTGTTTTTGTGTGTGCATTTTGTGATAAGGAATATAGTAAAAAGTCCAAAGTGAAATTTAAATTCTAAAGGAAACGCTAGAAATTGAGAAAAGAGAGGAAAATACTACGCAAATGAGATAAAATAAATATATAAATAGGAATATATTTACCTTCCAGTAATATATGAATTAATACATTTCTTGATCATGGATGAATTTCATAACCGAATTCAAATTCAAATTTGAATTGTGAATAAAGAATCAAAAGAAAATAAAAAGAACAGGACTATACACTTGGGCCGACTAACCCCACTTCCGGCCCAGGAACCAAATGCCTGTGCGCGCAGCCCAACTCTCTATAAGCTCCTGGCGCCGACAGCACGGGCCCACGTACAGTCTCTCCCGCCGCGCTCGTGTCTCCCCTTCCCTTCCTCTGGCGCACGGGGCCCGCACTGTTAGTCAATCGTGTGCGCCTTGACGATCCATCGCATCGGCAGGTGGGGCCCCTTGACCAGGTTCTTCTTCCCCACCGTGTGCACCACTCGGACCGAACCAGAGCCCGCTTGGGAATCCCGCGCACGTCACGAGAGAATCGATGGCGGGCGTTGAAGACCGTGCGCGCTCCACCGACCTGTGGACCACCCCACGTCCCCACGCGCGTTGCGGTTGTACCGTAACCTCCACGTGAGGATCGCGGCTACGTGATGGTCAGCTCCGCCTTTCTCTCCCCAATGCCGGATCTAGACCCGTTCGGGGAGCCCCCTAGATACAAAGATCGATGCGCCTACTCATTCTATTTCTCTATCTCGCTCCCTCGTGCGTCTATAGAACAAAATCACCGCCATTGTCAAGTGAGCGAGCGACAAGTCAGTCGCCGCCATAGGCAAAACTCGCGCATCCACCGCCGTTGCGCCATACAATTAGCTCCGAGCGCTTTGTCTCAGCTTGTCGTAGGAGTACACGGCCTCGACGTAGGGGATTGTCGACTGGGGGATCGCGAATTCTTCGTCGAAGGCGTTACACCGCCGTGGGCACATCCGCTGTCGTGGTCGTACCCCTGTGCTCCATTCCCTCGGTAAGAAATCCGTCCCTCGTGTTCGTCTTGACTTCCGCATAGTAAATCTCGACTCAATTTGATGCTTAGCGCCCGGGGAACACCGATTCTACCTCACCGGAGCTCGACTAGGTGAGAATCGGGGCGGTGCCGCCGTCTAGGTTGGTCGGAGGAAGGAGATAGGACGTGATCCGTTGATTTATCAGGCAACGTCTCGGATTAGAAGCCAGCAAATAACCCTTCTCTTGAATAGATCCTAACCGTAGATCCTAGATCCGATGGTCTACGCAGTGTATCATTTATTTACTGTGCGCGATCTAATCCTAGCTGTTCAATTTGGATCCGGTGGTCCAGATCTAGCCATACCCTTTCGCTGTGCAAAACTTACAAAAGAGCCCCTCTGGAATTATAGATTATAACCCGCCGTCCACTGCGTAGTATTCTGAGTCTTAGAAAAGTATGCGCAGAAGCCCCTAGCCTTTTATGAATTTGAGGCCCAATCCAGTGTCGTGTTAAATGAATAAATGAGTTAGAAATTTGATTTTTAATACAAAAATATATGCTTGATCTTTAATAATTCATAGAGAATTCATATGAGCTTCAAATTAATCCATTCCACTTTCTAAAATTTTGTAATTTTATTCTCTACTACTTAGAGTATCTGTTTTGTCATGAAAACAGTAAGAAAATTAATTCCTCACTAAATTCTATTTTAAACACATAAAACCTTTAGAAATTCATATCTTAAAATCTATAACTCCAACAATTACGATTCATGTGTGGCGGAACTGCCCGAATTATTCCAACTTAAGTGCCTAAGCCCCACCTTAGAGGCTAGACCACACGTAAATGGGAATAACCCGTCAATCCCTCGGATCTAGTCCGACGCGGCCACTGACAGGATCAAGTACCACAATCTCACTCGATGGTGAGTCACAGAGCAAATACAATAAAGCATAAAACCATGCATGTAAGAGTATTAAAATTATTACATCACCATCGGAGTTTTGCAAAAGTAGTCATCATTGTTCGAAGTGCAGCGGAATAAAACTAACGGTAAATAAACAGAGAGATGGGGAAGCCTGTCCCATCACTCCTCATGCTCCTCCTCAGCCGAGGTAGGGTCCCACTCGACAGTCCAACCCGATGGCAAGATGGACGACCAAGTCACTCCAGCAACCATGTCCTCCAGAGAACCTGTAAAATTATGCCACAAGCAAGGCTGAGTATACTAATAGTCATCTAGACTTACCCAGTGTGAGGAGTCTACTCCTCTACCTCTAGACATGCAGCTGTTTGGCTGTGGGGTTTAGTTGCCAAAAACACTAGCTGAGTTTCTAAGTCAAGTTTTAACTTTGTCAATTTAAGTGTGACTCTCTTAAGGCTAAATGTGTACTATCTACTCATTCATAGTAGCAAACATTATTAGCAATCAACATCATATATCAATTCATCATATTTCCACTTGTTACTCAATGCAGTACAATGGATCAAGCAGTCTCATTAGCTGCGAGAAGCAGACGATTCGAATCGAGTTTTTATCCTTGCAAGGTAAACCGAAACACACGACATGGCGAGGCACTCCGTCCCCACACACATCAACCGTCCCCATCGATTCCCCGTCAGCAGAGAGGGGCTCACCACCTTGGCGTACAATGCCTCACTGACCCCGACCGCCGTCGTGCAGTGACCGCACTTGTACCCACCATAACTGGAATGGGAGACCACGTCTCAGGTCGCGTGAGGAGGGCAATCTGCTGCCAGGTTCAATCAGGTACTAGGCTTACCGATTTACCATATTTCTCGGCATATGTTTAGTACATTCAAACGCTTGACACAGGTATCCGCACGTTAATCCTTATTCCAATTTCACCTTGTAGACCACGCATCCCCATGGATTCGTGTCCACCAACCAACTATCAATATGATATGAAAAGTGGGTGCAACCAATTCCTGATCTCGCGCGAGTGCTAGAAAAATCACTCGTCTTCTACCGAGATCCTAATTAAATAAAGCAACTACTCGACCTAGCTACTAGTATCCATCTCAAAAGGAATCCTGAGTTCATGCAACTAGGGTTTCAGTCAACTCCTACACTTAAGTGCACAGTACAAGCCTACAAACAATAAGTGTAGTAAAATAGCATATATAAACGGTTATGCATAAAACCGGGGCTTGCCTTCCAAGGCTGTGGCAGGCAGATCCTCTGGTGCAGACTTGGGTGCTGGATCCGGGGCTACCTCTTGAGCAGCTCCTTGCTCCGGCACGAGGACGTACTCTCCGTCAGCAAGGTTACAGTCTATCGAAATGCAATGAACATGTATGTCATGATTATGCAGGATTTAATAATATTATGCTAAGAGAAGAAAAACTAAGTTAATGAGTAACACAGGGTTTGCTTGGTCATACGAGGCTTTTAATGGTTTATGCTTATCACTTCTAGGTTTAGGATTTGCTAGGGATAGGCATAGGGAATTGGTATTGCCTTTATATATTTTAGTGGACAATTTACAAAGGGTTTTAGGATGACACTAATTTCCATTATTCATTTTCCTTTCTTTATTTTCTATTTATGAATTCTAGTGGGGGTTTGAACTACAACAGTAGTTTAACTTTCTTTAAAAATTCTGTAAAAATTACAGTGGGTTGCCATTGGTGATTATAGCTTGTTCTAGGAATTTGAGGTTTAAAATAAAAAGGCTATGCTTTAGACAAAACTAACAAAAGTTGTGTAAAATGGGCCACTTTGCACTACATCTCTTAATTAGAGGTGAGTTATGCCCTAAGGGTTATTTTTGTTGGAATCTAAAAGTAATAATAGGCTTCTGTGCCAAAAATCACAGAAAGCTAAGGGGTGGTCATTTAGTTATGATTTTCTAAAATTAAATGCCAAAAAGGCACTTTCTATTACATTGTTATTTGAAATATGTCAAACAACAAGTTTCATATTTTTCCTATGTTTCTAATAATAAAACATTAACTATCCCAAGGGTTGGGGTGTTTTCACCTTGGGGTTATTTTTGTAGGGTTTTTCTAAGTTTTCCATGTTTTCTTAAAATAAAAGGTATCCTATTTATTTTATACTAAACCAGGGTATAATAGATTTTTCTAGTAAACTAAATTGAATAAGTACTCTAACAAAAATAGGGGTGCCCTCTGGTTCATCATTTTAATCACCTTTTCTATTTTTCTTAACCTTAAGCATATTGTAAAATAATTGGCAAAAATTAACTTAATGGGTTAGACAGAGAGGTTTAGCATTTTTAAACAGGTCAGTAGGTGGGTATAAACTTCTCCAAATTTTTCTAACCCTAGTCAAATAGTGCAACTATTTTTATCCCTATTATTTAGCTTTTGGTCAAAACAATAATTAAATCAGAACCCTAAAGTTTTCTGTAGTACATAGGGGTTTTATATTTTTCCTAAGTAGTTTACATTATTTAGAGTCTGACAAAATTGGTTTGACTAAATTTGGATGAATAAAACAGAAGTTATGAATTAGTAAAGTTCTGTTCAAATTTAAAATCAGATTTAATAAAGGTTTTCTGGAAAAGCAGTTTACACCGAGGACCCTAGGTTATTTCCAAACTAACTCTCTCAGTTATACCCCCGCGCTACTATTCATTTGAGTCTCTGACATTTCACAAAACCCCCCAGACTTCTTTCCTTCTCCCCGCAGTCCTTCCCTAGGTTTAAACAGTGCCTGCAAGAAAGAAAAGGGTGGCGCGGCTTACCGGCGGCGAGGGAGGTCCGGCGAGGGGCGGGGTTGGCTCGGGGAGGCTCTGGCGGTCACATCGATGTACAGCTCGACGGCGGGGATGGCCGAAATCACTCGGTCCACGTGCGCAGGCGGGTGTCCTCGTCGGCGGCGGGTATGCCGGCCAAATCAAGGCGATCTGGTTCAATCCAATGGCACGGTGAGCTCCACGGGGTGACGTAGAGACTGTGTGCACAAGGAATCGGAAAATGGTTCAGTGGATTACCCGGTCCATGCACTCTGGCGGGGTTGTGAACTCCGGCGACCGTGGACTGGCCTCTCCGGCGAAGCAGGCTTCGATTCCTTGCTCGGGGAGCTTCACCGAGGTGTGCTCACTCGTCTCCGAAGGTTGGACGAGGTTGGGAAAAGCTGGGCTGGCTAGTCTACGGCGGTAGGGGCTCCGGTGGCCGCGGACACGCCGTGCATGGGCAAACGACGGTGAGTTGAGCTCCGGTGAGGTTTGAGCGTGTGCGGAAGAGTGTGGTCGACGCCCGAGCGGGTTTTATAGGCGCGGGCGCGGGCCATGGCGTCGGATGGCCTTTGGCGCGACGTGGGGCGCGCGCGGGCGTGCACAGAGCGCATCGAACACGTGGAGCTTTTCTTCTGCCCGTGTTCCACAGCTCACCCAAGTCGCAAACTTGCGAATCTTGGTGAAAATCCGGCGCGAGTCTTTTCCTGGCACCTAGGGCTGTCTCTCATCCGTGAGTTGCCATGGCAGATATGGCCTAGGTAGGGAGATCTTCGGTCGCCAAATCAGGTATGTCACTCTGCCCACCTCGCGACAAAAACCATGCCAAGGCATGTCAAACGTCAAGGTCTCGGGCTCAACTTTTTCCAGTGGATGCCCTAGGTGGTATGCCACATTTTTGGTATAGAACATAGGTGGTTTTGGGGCCATCTCCAAGGTGAACACGGCTGATCTTTAGTGTAGGTGTAGTTTTTGACTTAGAGAGAATTAGAGAGCTCTAGCTCTCTCTCTACTTAAGGAATGGATTTGGGGTTTCTCCAGGGGTCTTTTTGCAACATTTCCTTCCCATAATTGCTGGTTATAAGGTTACTTAAAGTTTGGTTAAAGATTAACTCATGGTTTGCACATTTGCTTATTCTCTCCCCCTCTCAACCATGGTTTTGGGAGATAGGGTTCAAGAGAGGTTTATGGTTTACTCTCCTCTTGTCCAAGGTAGTGAGTGCACAAAAGCTTGAGTGATGCTCTTAGGTCATTAACAATCTTGATTAACACATGGTCTCCAAGGTTCTTATGTTCTCCTTAAGTTTTTACCACATGTGATCACAGTCATTAGTACCAAGGTGTGCTCTAGCCATGGTAACACCTAAGGTGTTACAGCCCTCCCCCTTAAAGGAATCTCGTCCCGAGATTTTAGGCAGAGTCCTCTAGAGGGGTGCTACTAAGGCACGATGGTGTGCTACTCTTTCTTATACTCAAGTTTCTCTTGTTAACTGCTCTTCGAATGTCATTCTCTTTGCAACTTCAGAAGGAAGTCCTTTTTAAGTTAAATTCACAACTTAGACTATCCTTGTTATCTAAGTTTTTCTTATAATTGTATTCAAAGGGCAGGTGGGGGTGGGGGTTTTGGGTTACATACTGACTCCTTTGGGCAGAAAGTCGGGGAAGCGAGAGCGTAGAAAATCCTCAGTCTCCCATGTAGCTTCTTCTGCTGAATGGTGACTCCACTGAACTTTATACATTCTGATTGACCTTGCCCGTGTTGATCTCTCCTTCTGATCCAATACCTTGATGGGGTACTCTTGATAGGACAAGTCTGGTTCTATCTCAATGTCCGGTTCCGGTAGCACTTCAGTGGGTAGGCGAACACATTTCCGCAGCTGAGACACATGGAACACATTGTGAATTGCTGACATGTGAGGTGGCAATTCCAATTGATAGGCTACGGGTCCACAACTTGCTTTGATCTCATAGGGAGCTAAGTTGCCCTTGATTCCGAATCTCTAGACACCCTTGGTGGGTGATACCTTAAGATAAACATGATCTCCCACTTCAAACTGTAGAGGCTTCCGCCTCTTGTCATGATAGCTCTTTTGCCTGGCCTGAGCAGCTTCTAAGTTCTTTGTAATAACCCTGACCTTTTCCTCTGCCTCAAGTACCAAATCTGGCCCAAATATTTCCCTTTCTCCGGATTGAGACCAATTCAGCGGGGTTCTACATCTTCTCCCATACAAAGCTTCAAAAGGTGCCATCTTTAGACTGGACTGATAGCTGTTATTGTAAGAAAACTCTGCCAAGGAAAGACACTTGTCCCAATCCTTTCCGTAGTGTAGTGCACATGCCCTTAACATATCTTCCAAAATCTGGTTTACCCTTTCGGTCTGGCCATCTATTTGGGGATGGTATGCTGAGCTTCGTATGACATGGGTCCCAAGTGATTCTTGGAGCTGCTCCCAAAAGCGTGCCACAAACATTGCTCCTCTGTCAGATATAATGGTCTTTGGAATACCATGCAATCGCACTATTTGATCAACATAAATTTCCGCATACTTCTCTGTCTTGTGGGTGGTATGCACTGGCAAGAAATGAGCAGTCTTGGTCAATCTGTCCACAATAACCCAAATGGAATCATGGTGCCTGGAGGTATTGGGCAATCCTACGATAAAGTCCATGCAAATGTCCTCCCATTTCCAAGATGGTATGGGAAGGGGTTGCAAAGGGCCTGCTGCCTTCAAGTGACTAGCTTTTATGCTCTGGCAAGTGTCACACTCGGATATGTACTTTGCAATTTCCCTCTTCATTCTGGTCCACCAATATAAAGATCTGAGATCATGATACATTTTGTTGCTACCAAGGTGCATGGAGAACTTGGAAAGGTGAGCTTCATCCAATATCTTCTTTCTGAGCTCAGGGTCCTTGGGAACAACCAATCGATCTCCAAACCATAAAATTCCCTTGCTGTCCTGACGGAAACACTTGTATTTCTCTGCCTTCTGCTTGATCATTTCTTTGATAACCTGAACACCCTTATCTTCAATCTGTGCCCTGGCTATTTGCTCTTGCAATGTGGGCTCTACCGAGATATAACTTAAGTCACCTGAAGAAACAACTTCCAGGTTCAGCTTGCACAACTCATCACACAGGGTGGTAACTCTTGCATCCATGCTCATACAATTGCACTGGGCCTTTCTGCTCAATGCATCTGCCACAACATTGGCTTTGCCAGGATGGTAATGCACTTCCAAATCATAATCCTTGATTAACTCCAACCATCTCCTCTGCCTCATGTTCAGATCTGCCTGAGTGAAGATCAGTGTAGATGTTACAGTGAGCTCCCATCAAGTAGTGTCTCCATATCTTAAGAGCATGAACCACAGCGGCCAATTCCAGATCATGTGTAGGGTAGTTCTGCTCATGGGGTCTGAGTACTCGGGAAGCATATGCAATGACTCTATTATCTTGCATTAAGACACATCCCAATCCTGTACCAGAAGCATCACAATAAACTTCAAATGGCTTGGTGTTATCAGGTTGAGCCAACACTGGGGTTGTTGTCAAATGCTGCCTCAGGGTATGAAAGGCATCTTCGCACTTCTGGCTCCAATCATACTTGGCTCCCTTCTTTAACAGTTCAGTCATTGGTTTGGCAATTCTGGAGAAATCCAGAATAAATCGTCGATAATACCCTGCCAATCCCAGAAAACTCCGAATCTGCCTCACTGTAGTCGGGGGTTTCCAATCCATCACCTCTTGTACCTTCTCAGGATCAACTGATATCCCATCCTAAGAAATTGTGTGACCCAAGAATTTGATCTCCTTCAGCCAGAATTCACATTTAGACAACTTAGCATAAAGACGATGATCGCGCAGTCGCTGAATCACGATGTGTAGGTGCTTAGTATGTTCGTCTTCATTCTTGGAATAGACCAGAATATCATCAATGAAAACGACCACGAACTTGTCCAATTCTGGCATAAACACTGAGTTCATCAGGTACATGAAATAAGCTAGGGCATTGGTCAGCCCAAAAGACATTACCAAAAACTCATAAAGCCCATATCTGGTGGAGAAGGCCGTCTTGGGAATATCACTGGCACGGATCTTGATCTGATGGAGAAGGTCTATCTTGGAGAATACTTTGGCTCCTACCAACTGATCGAACAGAACATCAATGCGGGGCAGTGGGTATTTGTTCTTAATAGTCACCGCATTGAGAGGGCGGTAGTCAACACACATTCTCAAACTCTCATCCTTTTTCTTCACGAATAAGGCTGGACATCCCCATGGTGAAGTACTTGGGCGAATGAACCCCTTGTCCAACGACTCTTGCAATTGCTTTTTTAGTTCTGCCAATTCTGTGGGAGGCATCCTATAGGGTCTCTTGGAGATAGGAGCAGTCCCGGGTTGCAATTCAATGGCAAACTCAATGTCTCGATCAGGTGGCATCCCTGGCAATTCATCCGGAAACACATCCGGGTAGTCACAGACCACTGGGATCTTTTCCACTGGGGATTCTACCATAACGAAAGCACAGGAACGGGTACAACCTTGGTCGGGCAAATATAAAACAGTCTCACCATAAGCAGGAGAATGAATTTCAATGGCCCTGGCTGCAATATCCAATACTGCCCGATGCCTGGTCAACCAGTCAGCTCCCAATATAATATCCATGCTATCCAATCCTAAGATGAGAAGGGTGGTTCTAATCACAAGACTACCAAATTTTATAGGCACTTGCCTGTTGATTTGATAAGTGGCAACCCTGCCTCCTGGTGTGGAAATGGTAATGCCCCCATTGGTGTGGTGAAAAGGCAACTGGCACTTGGCACTAAATTTGGCACTAATAAAACTATGTGATGCACCAGAATCAAAAAGAATAATAGCAGGAAAATTCAAAACTGTTAAGATACCAGTCATGACGGGTGCTCCCTCTAGAATATCAGTCATGGTGGTGAAGTTCAGCCTGCCCTGCCTCACTTGCACCTTCTGTCTCTTGCCTTGATTCTGATTCACATTCTGCCCTTGCCTCTGCTGGTTCCTGGGGCAATTCTTGGCATAATGTCCGGTGTTGCCGCATGTGAAACACCTATTGTCATTTGCCTGGCGATACTGCTGCTGCTGCTGATTGTTTCTCTGAGCTGGAAACTGGGTGCGGTTGGGTGCCTGCTGCGGTCGGATCACCCATCTCCCTTGCTGCTGCTGGGGTCCCCTGTTCTGAGTGTCAGACACAATCCTAAAGCGCCGTGGCTGAGCTGAGGGTCCTGCCACAGGGGTCTTCCTCTTCTTTTCGGCCTGACGAGCTGTGATGCAGTCCTCCTGGGAGATAGCCATGTTGACCAACTCATTGTAGCTGTTGGCCCTGACGGTGTTGAGACGGTCATGGAGCTTAGTGCTGAGCCCCCTCCTGAACCTGTCTCTCTTCTTCTCGTCTGTATCTGCATGATATCCAGCATACTGGCACAAGTCATTAAAAGCCTGAGCATACTGCAACACTGTCCTGTTGCCCTGAGTGAGTGCCAGAAACTCGTTGAGCTTTCGGTCCATAATCCCGGCTGGTATGTGGTGTCCTCGGAAAGCTGCCTTGAACTCTCTCCATTCCACCTCTCGATCCTCTGGCTGCATGGCAAGGAAATGGTCCCACCAAGTCCTTCCGGGTCCACGAAGCTGCTGGGTGGCGAACCTGACTTTAGTGACCTCTGAACAAGCTCCATGGAGTAGCGGGAATTTGGATTCCACTACTCTCAACCACACAGCTGCATCAAGTGGGTCCTCTACCCTTGTGAACAATGGAGGCTGGGTACTGAGGAACTCCTGGTAGGGGCTGCGCCCCCTCTATTTATCCAGGAGCTGCGCCTCCTTTATTTTCGAGTTTTGTTTTACGTTAGCTTTAGCTACTCTCGAACACGCGCAAATCTGCGCTGTCTTCGTGTATTCAGAACTCCACCCTCGAGTAATAGATTAGATTGCTCGCATCTTTTTCTTGTTCGTTCTTCGATTGCGCACAGGAAACGATCTTCGTGATCAGGCCGATCTCGCATCAGCAAGGTCGGTAACCACAGGGAGTTGGTTCTGCGATTGCATTGGCGCCTCGGGCTTGCTCGTCGTAGTCGGATCGCAAGGGTCATCTTCCTCCAAATCGGAATTATCTCTACTCACCGAAAGATCGGGCACCTCAGCTACATCAATTGGTATCAGATTTCCAGGTTGATCGGTGAGTTTATCGAGTGTTTTTTTTCTCCTACAGTCCACAAAATCACATAAAAATTCAGGTTAGACCTTATACCAGCACCCTTTTGAGCCTCGCACCTTCTTTCAATAATCTGCATTGTTGAATTTGTGTGCTTTCGCGTCATTTGTTGCTGGTCGCATTGTGTTTTTCTCACCATCCTTCTTCCTTGTTTTTCTCCTTCGGTTACATCAAACCCTAGCGCGCCGCAACCATCTTCCTTGTTTTTCTCCTTCGGTTACATCAAACCCTAGCGCGTCGCAACCATCTTCCTTGTTTCTCTCCTTCGGTTACATCAAACTGATTCAACGCCACAAACCGAGTCAACGCCGCTTCATTGTTTTTCTCCTTCGGTTACGTAAAAAAAACAGAAACAAAAAAAAGAAAAAGAAAGAGAAAGGATAGAACCAGAGAACAAACAAAAAAATAGGGAAAGGAAGGAAACAAAGCGGTTGTCTCATCTCGGTCGGTTTACACATAACTTGAGGTACCTTCCTTAAACTGAGCATAACTTTTCGCTCGGTTGTCCAAAAAATCTGAAATTTTTACAGGAGCTAGTTGACACCATTCTGAGGCCGGCCAAACTCACCTAGGATCTGTTTGGGGTTCGACAAAATTGTCAAAAAAATTCAGGAAAATAAAGAAAAAAATTCGTCAAAGTTCTCGCACGCTTTTTAGAGAACTTCCTGATTTTCTATAGACCACATCTGATATCTGTTTTAGGTGAAACTTCGTGTAGCTCCTATCTTGTTGCTTCTTGTGCTAAGAAAAATATCAAAAAAATCATACAAAAAAGAAAAACAAAATCACCTGTGATTCCTACTAGTGCCTTTTTGGCATCACTAGTACAATATTTACGGTACTGCCATTCTGCTAGTTCCATCCGTCCTTTGCACCTGTGGCCAGCAATATAGTTTCGTGTTTTGCACTATAATTCAACTTTGCATTATTGTTTGATCGTGCTTATCCTTTACTTGAGTGCAGCCTACCCACAACTCCACATATTTCTACGACGAGCAGGTTTATGTTTCTCCACGCAATCGCTCATCCAATCTTTCACCGGTTCCACCTACTGATTGCAGTTCACCACTGTGGCTTGGTAAGAACGTATAAGAACTTGATAACAGCATTCCATTGAGCGAGCAAGTTGTCACCACCATTCCCCTGTTGTCGTCGGTTTTTTCTCCTTTTGGTGTTTTGGTGTTTGCGCTAACTATGGCTAGAGCACACGACATGGTGGATGCCCAGTTGCAGGAAGTAAGGGAACAAGTTGATGGACTTGCTGCTGACATTAGGACGATGCATGAACGGCTTGATTCAACGGTCACTTCGACGACCGAGCGTTTCAACCAGCTTGACCTTGCTCAAACGGCGACTCGCACCACACTTGACACCATCCTGGCACGCCTTGATGCGTTGACCACAAAGATGGAGCAGGAATACGGCGGTGACACTGAGCAGGACGATGGAGATCGCCGTGGTCGTGCACGCGGTGTGGTTCGTCATCCCCCTAATGACTTATTTTCTAAGATTAAATTTAAAATTCCATCTTTTAATGGTAAATCTGATCCTGCTGCATATCTTGATTGGGAATTGGAGGTAGAACAGAAATTTTCATGCCATGATATTCCTGCTAATAGCCAAGTGAAGGCTGTCATTAGTGAATTTACTGATTTTGCTTTAATTTGGTGGCGTGAGTATAAACAAAAACTTCCCATTAACAGTGTCACTACTTGGACCCAATTAAAAACTGCCATGCGCCACAGATTTGTTCCTTCCTATTATGCTCGTGATTTGCTTAACAAAATGCAGCGTTTTCAACAAGGTTCACAATCTGTTGAGGAATATTACCAAGAGTTACAAAAGGGTATGCTTCGTTGTGGTTTGGTTGAGTCGGATGACGCTGCTATGGCTCGTTTTCGTGGTGGTTTCAACAGGGAAATTCAGGATATACTTGATTATAAGGATTATTTTGATATAACCACATTGTTTGGATATGCTTGCAAAGCTGAACGTGAAGTGCAGGGACGACGTTCAAAGGCATATACTAACTCTTTTGCAGGCCGGGGTCCGACACACAACTCAATTCCTTCCAGCCCTGCACCTTCTACGCCTAGCACTACACCGCGCACAGGGACGACCAAGCCAGTGGCGCCCCCTGCCAAAGGCGCCGCTTCTTCCACAGGACGTACACGGGATATTCAGTGCCATCGTTGCAGAGGGTTTGGGCACATGATTCGGGACTGCCCAAACAAGCGTACCTTGCTTATACGTGACAATGGTGAGTACTCTTCAGCCAGTGATTCTGAGGAAACTAGTCATGCTATGATTGCCACTAACCATGCAGAAAATGAGGAAGTCCACATTGATCCCATCGACGTCGATAGGTATGAGAGTCTTGTTGTGCAGCGTGTTCTCAGCACATAGGTTGCCCAGGCCGAAACAAATCAGCGACACACTCTATTCCATACCAAGGGCGTTGTGCACGAACGGTCGATTCGCATCATCATCGATAGTGGCAGCTGCAACAATTTGGCCAGTACAACGTTGGTAGAGAAATTATCCTTGCCCACTCGCACACACCCACATCCGTATCACATTCAATGGCTTAATGATGGTGGTAAAATAAAGGTAACACGTTCGGTACGTGTCCCCTTTTCGCTGGGTTCTTATTCTGATTATGCTGATTGCGATGTTATTCCTATGGAAGCATGCTCTTTGTTATTGGGTCGACCTTGGCAATATGATACTGATAGTTTACATCATGGTCGTTCAAATCATTATTCTTTCATGTTTAAAGGCCAGAAAATAATTATACATCCAATGACCCCTGACCAAATTTTGAAAGATGATCTTACTAGGGCTGCTAAAACTGCACAACAAGTCAAATCAACATCAGCCGCACCTATTAAATCTGAAATCAAGTTGCACTCACCTGTTTTACTTGCTACACGTGCTGATTTTGATGATCTCCATGAAGCTCATATGCCGTGTTATGCACTTGTATGCTCGCGCATGCTTGTTCCGCTTGATGATGCACCGTCTTTGGATATACCCCCTGCTGTTGTTAACCTTTTGCAGGAGTATGCTGATGTTTATCCTACGAACTTACCACCGGGTCTTCCTCCCCTCCGTGGCATTGAGCATCAGATCGATCTCATCCCCGGCGCTTCTCTTCCGAACCGCGCCCCGTACCGTACAAATCCAGATGAGACGAAGGAGATCCAGCGCCAGGTGCAAACGCTGCTTGATAAAGGTTACATTCGTGAGTCTCTTAGCCCTTGCTCGGTTCTTGTTTTACTTGTTCCAAAGAAAGATGGGTCATGGCGTACGTGCGTAGATTGTCGTGCTATTAATAACATCACAGTTCGTTATCGATATCCTATTCCACGCCTTGATGATATGTTAGATGAGCTTAGTGGTGCCGTTATTTTCTCTAAGGTTGATCTGCGTAGCGGTTACCATCAGATTAGAATGAAACTCGGTGACGAATGGAAAACGGCCTTTAAAACGAAATTTGGTTTATATGAATGGTTGGTTATGCCATTTGGATTGACTAATGCTCACAACACCTTTATGCGTTTAATGAACGAAGTTCTACGGGCCTTCATAGGTTTGTTTGTTGTTGTTTATTTCGATGATATCCTTATTTACAGCAAGTCTATAGAGGAGCATTTAGAACATTTGCGTGCTGTTTTTGATGCTTTGCGTGCTGCTCGCTTGTTTGGTAACATGGAAAAGTGCACATTTTGCACGCAACGTGTCTCGTTTCTTGGTTATGTGGTTACTCCGCAGGGCATTGAGGTGGATAGCAGCAAGATTGCTGCCATTCGGGAGTGGCCTACACCGACGACGGTCACACAAATTCGGAGCTTTCTTGGACTTGCCGGTTTCTACCGCAGATTTGTTTGTGATTTTAGCTCCATTGCAGCGCCTCTACATGAGCTTACAAAGAAAGATGTGCCGTTTGCTTGGAGTGATTCGCAGGAGGTAGCGTTCAACACTTTGAAAGATAAGTTAACCCAAGCTCCCCTCTTGCAATTGCCTGATTTTAATAAAGTTTTTGAGCTTGAATGCGATGCTAGCGGTATTGGGCTAGGTGCTGTTTTGTTACAAGAAGGAAAACCAGTTGCTTATTTTAGTGAAAAATTAAGCGGTGCTAGTCTGAAATATTCTACTTATGATAAGGAGCTTTACGCTTTAGTGCGCACTTTGCATACATGGCAGCACTATCTTTGGCATCGTGAGTTCATAATTCATTCTAATCATGAGGCTTTAAAACATATTCGTACCCAAACAAATCTGAACCGTCGTCATGCTAAATGGGTCGAATTCATTGAGTCCTTTCCTTACATTATTAAACACAAGAACGGGAAGGACAATGTTATTGCTGATGCTTTGTCTCGTCGCTATACCATGCTGTCACAATTAGATTTTAAAATCTTTGGTTTGGACACTGTGAAGGATCAATATGTTGACGATGCTGATTTTAAAGATGCTTTTGGCCATTGTATTAATGGGATACCATGGGGCAAATTTCACATACAGGATGGGTTCCTGTTTCGCGCTAACAAGCTGTGTGTTCCAGCTAGCTCGGTTCGTCTTTTGTTGTTACAGGAGGCGCATGGAGGCGGTCTCATGGGACATTTTGGCGTCTACAAAACGCATGAGGTGTTTGTTGCCCACTTCTTTTGGCCTCGGATGCGCGCTGATGTTGAGCGCCTTGTTGCACGCTGCACTACTTGTCAGAAAGCTAAGTCACGGTTGAACAACCATGGTTTGTATATGCCTTTGCCTGTCCCTTCTTCTCCTTGGCTTGATATCTCTATGGACTTTGTTTTGGGCTTGCCTAGAACTAAGAAGGGGAGGGATAGTATTTTTGTGGTTGTTGATAGATTCTCTAAAATGGCTCACTTTATACCTTGTCATAAAACTGATGATGCTAGCATTGTTGCTGAATTGTTCTTTAGAGAAATTATTCGTTTACATGGTATTCCAAAAACAATAGTCTCTGATCGCGATGCTAAGTTTCTAAGCCATTTTTGGAGATCTCTTTGGAATAAATTGGGAACTAAATTGTTGTTTAGCACTACTTGTCACCCTCAGACTGATGGACAAACTGAGGTAGTAAATAGAACTTTATCTACCATGCTTAGGGCTGTTTTAGACAAGAATTTGAGACGTTGGGAGGATTGCTTGCCTCATGTTGAATTTGCTTACAATCATGCCACACATTCTTCTACAAAGATGTGCCCTTTCCAGATTGTTTATGGTTACATCCCTAGGGCACCTATTGATTTGATTTCACTTAATGCTGCGAACGCCCCACATGTAGATGCTGCTGCACATGTTGAACAAATGATTACCATACATGAACAAACGAAACAGAACATTGCTGCTACTAATGCAAAAAATCAGGTTGCTGGTAGTAAAGGAAGAAAACATGTTACTTTTGAGCCAGGTGATATGGTTTGGTTGCACTTGAGAAAGGATCGGTTTCCTACTTTGCGCCGTTCTAAATTAATGCCTCGTGCTGCTGGTCCTTTTAAGGTGCTAACAAAGATTAATGATAATGCTTATATCCTTGACCTGCCTGCGGAATTTGGTGTTTCCACTAGTTTTAATGTTGCAGATTTGAAACCATATATGGCCAAGGATGAGGAGTTGTCGTCGAGGACGACTTCACTTCAAGAAGGGGAGGATGATGAGGACATCACTATGAGTACGACTACACCAGCAGCACCTCCACATCAAGCACCACTTCCTTCATTAGCTGGGCCAATCACTCGGGCCCGTGCCAAAGATCTTAACTTCGTCATGCTACTGAAGAATGAGGGCCCAGAAGAATAGACGACCAGCCCAACTGCGGCCCATAGTGGATGACCTAGGGTTGGCCGCCCCTAGGGGCTGCGCCCCCTCTATTTATCCAGGAACTACGCCTCCTTTATTTTCGAGTTTTGTTTTACGTTAGCTTTAGCTACTCTCGAACACGCGCAAATCTGCACTGTCTTCGTGTATTCAGAACTCCACCCTCGAGTAATAGATTAGATTGCTCGCATCTTTTTCTTGTTCGTTCTTCGATTGCGCACAGGAAACAATCTTCGTGATCAGGCCGATCTCGCATCAGCAAGGTCGGTAACCACAGGGAGTTGGTTCAGCGATTGCATTGGCGCCTCGGGCTTGCTCGTCGTAGTCGGATCGCAAGGGTCAT
The DNA here is from genome assembly GCF_902167145.1 of Zea mays. Classification (NCBI taxonomy): domain Eukaryota; kingdom Viridiplantae; phylum Streptophyta; class Magnoliopsida; order Poales; family Poaceae; genus Zea; species Zea mays. The sequence goes on along the minus strand of NC_050102.1, from coordinate 55,814,549 downwards.
CTTCCGCCAAATCGGAATTATCTCTACTCGCCGAAAGATCGGGCACCTCAGCTACATCATCCAGGGTCATCCTCACCCTATAGCGGGGCACTCGGTGCTTTTCGAATTGCTGCACCGCGTACTGAGGAGGCATCATGTATCCGGCCCCCTGAAGTACCTCCCACAAAATGCGGGGAAAGCCCTCTCGTACAAGCCTGTCAGTGTGGGACAGTGCATTCCCGTCGTCTGAGGATTCGTGGGAAGTCATCTGTGTACGGTTAAGCGTAAGTAAAAGAAAAAGAATATAAAAAGAGCAAGAAAAATAAAACTCTACTTCTCTCCAACTATAAAAAATGGTATTAGGATACTTAGCTGGTCATCATTTTGTTTTTAAGTCTTTACTCAATTATCCATTTGCTTAATTAAGAATGCATGCATGCTCGTCCTAAACGACCTCACATTAATGTAAAGGGAATAGGGAAGAACTCCCATCCTTTAAAGTGGCCTGTAGGGCCTAATCACTTAGCCACCTAGCTACCCTTCTATCATCCTAAGGCTTTACGTCCTAGGTCTATCCTGCTCGTCCTACTATCTATCCAACATTGTTTCTATCAAGTTTTACTTCGGAAAAGGATGGTATTTATATTTTATTGATTCCTCTGTGGTGGTACAAGCTCCGATACCAGCTGTGGCGGAACTGCCCGAATTATTCCAACTTAAGTGCCTAAGCTGCCCTAGAGGCTAGACCACACTTAAATGGGAATAACCCGTCAATCCCTCGGATCTAGTCCGACACAGCCACTGACAGGATCAAGTACCACAATCTCACTCGATGGTGAGTCACAGAGCAAATACAATAAAGCATAAAACCATGCATGTAAGAGTATTAAAATTATTACATCACTATCGGAGTTTTGCAAAAGTAGTCATCATTGTTCGAAGTGCAGCGGAATAAAACTAATGGTAAATAAACAGAGAGATGGGGAAGCATGTCCCATCACTCCTCATGCTCCTCCTCAGCCGAGGTAGGGTCCCACTCGACAGTCCAACCCGGTGGCAAGATGGACGGCCAAGTCACTCCAGCAACCATGTCCTCCAGAGAACCTGTAAAATTATGCCACAAGCAAGGCTGAGTATACTAATACTCAGCTAGACTTACCCGGTGTGAGGAGTCTACTCCTCTACCTCTAGACATGCAGCTGTTTGGCTGTGGGGTTTGGTTGCCAGAAACACTAGCTGAGTTTCTAAGTCAAGTTTTAACTTTGTCAATTTAAGTGTGACTCTCTTAAGGCTAAATGTGTACTATCTACTCATTCAAAGTAGCAAACATTATTAGCAATCAACATCTTATATCAACTCATCATATTTCCACTTGTTACTCAATGCAGTACAATGGATCAAGCAGTCTCATTAGTTGCGAGAAGCAGACGATTCAAATCGAGTTTTTATCCTTGCAAGGTAAACCTAAACACACGACGTGGCGAGGCACTCCGTCCCCACACACATCAACCGTCCCCATCGATTCCCCGTCAGCAGAGAGGGGCTCACCGCCTTGGCGTATAATGCCTCACTGACCCCGACCGCCGTCGTGCAGTGACCGCACTTGTACCCACCATAACCGGAATGGGAGACCACGTCTCAGGTCGCGTGAGGAGGGCAATCTGCTGCCAGGTTCAATCAGGTACTAGGCTTACCGATTTACCATATTTCTCGGCATATGTTTAGTACGTTCAAACGCTTGACACAGGTATCCGCACGTTAATCATTATTCCAATTTCACCTTATAGACCACACATCCCCATGGATCCGTGTCCACCAACCAACTATCAATATGATATGAAAAGTGGGTGCAACCAATTCCTGATCTCGTGCGAGTGCTAGAAAAATCACTCGTCTTCTACCGAGATCCTAATTAAATAAAGCAACTACTCGACCTAGCATACTAGTATCCATCTCAAAAGGAATCCTGAGTTCATGCAACTAGGGTTTCAGTCAACTCCTACACTTAAGTGCACAGTACAAGCCTACAAACAGTAAGTGTAGTAAAATAGCATATATAAACGGTTATGCATAAAACCGGGGCTTGCCTTCCAAGGCTGTGGCAGGCAGATCCTCTGGTGCAGACTCGGGTGCTGGATCCGGGGCTACCTCTTGAGCAACTCCTTGCTCCGGTACGAGGACGTACTCTCCGTCAGCAAGGTTACAGTCTATCGAAATGCAATGAACATGTATGTCATGATTATGTAGGATTTAATAATATTATGCTAAGAGAAGAAAAACTAAGTTAATGAGTAACTCAGGGTTTGCTTGGTCATACGAGGCTTTTAATGGTTTATGCTTATCACTTCTAGGTTTAGGATTTGCTAGGGATAGGCATAGGGAATTGGTATTGCCTTTATATATTTCAGTGGACAATTTACAAAGGGTTTTAGGATGACACTAATTTCCATTATTCATTTTCCTTTCTTTATTTTCTATTTATGAATTCTAGTGGGGGCTTGAACTACAACAGTAGTTTAACTTTCTCCAAAAATTCTGTAAAAATTACAGTGGGTTGCCATTGGTCATTATAGCCTGTTCTAGGAATTTGAGGTTTAAAATAAAAAGGCTATGCTTTAGACAAAACTAACAAAAGTTGTGTAAAATGGGCCACTTTGCACTACATCTCTTAATTAGAAGTGAGTTCTGCCCTAAGGGTTATTTTTGTTGGCATCTAACAGTAATAATAGGCTTATGTGCCAAAAATCACAGAAAGCTATGGGGTGGTCATTTAGTTATGATTTTCTAAAGTTAAATGCCAAAAAAGCACTTTCTATTACATTGTTATTTGAAAAATGTCAAACAACAGATTTCATATTTTTCCTAAGTTCCTAATAATAAAACATTAACTATCCCAAGGGTTGGGGTGTTTTCACCGTGGGGTTATTTTTGTAGGGTTTTTCTAAGTTTTCCTTGTTTTCTTAAAATAAAAGGTATCCTATTTATTTTATACTAAACCAGGGTATAATAGATTTTTCTAGTAAACTACATTGAATAAGTACTCTAACAAAAATAGGGGTGCCCTCTGGTTCATCATTTTAATCATCTTTTCTTTTTTTCTTAACCTTAAGCATATTGTAAAATAATTGGCAAAAATTAACTTAATTGGTTAGACAGAGAGGTTTAGCATTTTTAAACAGGTCAGTAGGTGGGTACAAACTTCTCCAAATTTTTCTAACCCTAGTCAAATAGTGCAAATATTTTTATCCCTATTATTTAGCTTTTGGTCAAAACAATAATTAAATCAGAACCCTAAAGTTTTCTGTAGTACATAGGGGTTTTATATTTTTCCTAAGTAGTTTAAATTATTTAGAGTCTGACAAAATTGGTTTGACTAAATTTGGATGAATAAAACAGAAGTTATGAATTAGTAAAGTTCTGTTCAAATTTAAAATCAGATTTAATAAAGGTTTTCTGGAAAAGCAGTTTACACCGAGGACCCTGGGTTATTTCCAAACTAACTCTCTCAGTTATACCCCCGCGCTACTATTCATTTGAGTCTCTGACATTTCACAAAACCCCCCAGACTTCTTTCCTTCTCCCCGCAGTCCTTCCCTAGGTTTAAACAGTGCCCGCAAGCAAGAAAAGGGTGGCGCGTCTTACCGGCGGCGAGGGAGGTCCGGCGAGGGGCGGGGTTGGCTCGGGGAGGCTCTGGCGGTCACAGCGATGTACGGCTCGACGGCGGGGATGGCCGGAATCACTCGGTCCACGTGCGCAGGCGGGTGTCCTCGTCGGCGGCGGGTGTGCCGGCCAAATCAAGGCGATCTGGTTCAATCCAATGGCACGGTGAGCTCCACGCGGTGACGTAGAGACTATGTGCGCAAGGAATCGGAAAATGGTTCAGTGGATTACCCGGTCCACGCACTTCGGCGGGGTTGTGAACTCCGGCGACCGTGGACTGGCCTCTCCGGCGAAGCAGGCTTCGATTCCTTGCTCGGGGAGCTTCACCGAGGTGTGCTCACTCGTCTCCGAGGGTTGGACGGGGTTGGGAAAAGCTGGGCTGGCCGGTCTAAGGCGGCAGGGGCTCGGGTGGCCGCGGACACGCCGCGCACGGGCAAACGACGGTGAGTTGAGCTCCGGTGAGGTTTGAGCGTGTGCGGAATAGTGTGGTCGACGCCCGAGCGGGTTTTATAGGCGCGGGCGCGGGCCATGGCGTCGGCTGGCCTTTGGCACGACGCGGGGCGCGCGCGGGCGTGCTCTGGCATGCACAGAGCGCGTCGAACACGTGGAGCTTTTCTTCTGCCCGTGTTCCACAGCTCACCCAAGTCGCAAACGTGCGAATCATGGCAAAAATCCGGCGCGAGTCTTTTCCTGGCACCTAGGGCTGTCTCTCATCCGTGAGTTGCCACGGCAGATATGGCCTAGGTAGGGAGATCTTCGGTCGCCAAATCAGGTATGTCACTCTGCCCACCTCGCGACAAAAACCATGCCAAGGCATGTCAAACGTCAAGGTCTCGGGCTCAACTTTTTCCAGTGGGTTCCCTAGGTGGTATGCCACATTTTTGGTATAGAACATAGGTGGTTTTGGTGCCATCTCCAAGGTGAACACGGCTGATCTTTAGTGTAGGTGTAGTTTTTGACTTAGAGAGAATTAGAGAGCTCTAGCTCTCTCTCTACTTAAGGAATGGATTTGGGGTTTCTCCAGGGGTCTTTTTGCAACATTTCCTTCCCATAATTGCTGGTTATAAGGTTACTTAAAGTTTGGTTAAAGATTAACTCATGGTTTGCACATTTGCTTATTCTCTCCCCCTCTCAACCATGGTTTTGGGAGATAGGGTTCAAGAGAGGTTTAGGGTTTACTCTCCTCTTGTCCAAGGTAGTGAGTGCACAAAAGCTTGAGTGATGCTCTTAGGTCATTAACAATCTTGATTAACACATGGTCTCCAAGGTTCTTATGTTCTCCTTAAGTTTTTACCACATGTGATCACAGTCATTAGTACCAAGGTGTGCTCTAGCCATGGTAACACCTGAGGTGTTACATCATGTTCCTAGGATTTTATTTTAATGTGTAGATTATTACTGTGTATTTTCTTTACATGGCTGGTGTGATGTTAATTTTCTCTATACTCTGTGCTTGTTTGTATTGTGGCGAGTAGAAGAGCCCGTGACTGAGGATACTGGTGAGCAGCAGATAGAAGTAGCTGAGCAGGAGCTCATTGAAGGCAAGTTGTGCCCTTGACCACTTTTTACCCAATAATGTTCTTTAATAACATTTATTCATGCATAGGTTAATTTTGATGGGACCCGATAGGTCACCCTAGATTGTTTATCTCATTACCTTGTTTACCCCTGAGTCACTTGGGTAGTTTTGCTATTGCTTTACATGGTTTTTGGATAATCATTTATTATATCTATGTTCCAATTCTTTTGTTATTCTATTTATGTTCATGTCAAGATCATTAATGTTAATTGGAACATAGAGCTTAACTTGAGTAACACGTGCCACCACAAGGGATTAATGGGACGCCCTTGGATGACTAATTAGGAAAGCTAGTGGAAGACTACCTTACCCGAAAGGGGCAAGGGCAGTAGGGGAGTTGCATGCAAGGAGGTTCTCAGGTTGATTTTGCTGTGATGGCGGTCAGACGGGGGATTCTTGCAAGTGCTCTTTCCATAAACTGTAGCGGGTTTTCGGAAGCTAGTGGAACTTTGTAATGGCCTCGTAGTGTTGCCCTGCCTCGCCTCCTAGGTAGAGGTGTATGGGAGTCGCGACCCCTTGGCAGATGGGTAACATGACTTGTGGGTAAAGGGTACAACCTCTGCAGAGTGTAAAACTGGTATACTAGCCAAGCTCATGGTCATGAGCAGCTCAGGACTCTCTGATGATTAATTTATGGAACCTAAATTCAATTTTGTCATTTGCATTGCATGGGTTTATTATTAATTTTGTTCTATTACTTTACTTAAGGTTTGGTATTTACTTACACTTAGTAACTGCTAATAAAATTTTGACAAACTACTTAAAAGCAATGCTCAGCTTTAACCCCTGTCATTGATTAGCCTTACACATCACATGAACTCCCACCTTTGTGAGTTCATGTCCACTGGTTCCCCACAACTTGTTGAGCTATGATCATGTGTGAGCTCACCCTTGTTGTCTCACACCCCCCCCCCCCACAGGAGAAGAACAGGTGGTTCAGGAGGAGCCACAAGGCGAGGAGTTTGATCTGATCTAGGTGGCGTTTCTCAGTTGACATTGGCGCCAATGACGATCCTTAGTTTGTTTTATATTTATCTTTTATTTTGTAATAAGACTTCCGCTATGTAATAAATACTCTGATGTTATTGTGACATTTATCTCTATACACTCTGTTATTATATATGTTGTCTTCTTGGCGCATGTATGAGATGCACCCGGCTTTGTCCCTTAAAACCGGGTGTGACACTTTTGGGAGCAACTCCAAAAGTCACTTGGAACCATTGTGATTAGGAGCTCAGCATACCATCCTCAGACAGATGGTCAGACAGAGAGAGTGAATCAAATTCTTGAGGACATGTGTGTTGCACTATGGGAAGAATTGGGACAAGTGTCTTTCATTGGTAGAGTTCTCTTATAATAACAGCTACCAGTCCAGCCTAAAGATGGCACCGTTCGAGGCCTTATATGGGAGAAGGTGTAGGACACCGCTAAATTGGTCACAAGCTGGAGAGAGGGAAATATTTGGACCTGACCTAGTACTTGAAGCAGAGGAGAAAGTCAGAGTCATTAAGAAGAATTTAGAGGCTGCTCAGGCCAGGCAAAAGACCTATCATGACAAGAGGAGGAAGCCTCTACAGTTTGAAGTGGGAGATCATGTTTATCTTAAGGTGTCACCCACCAAAGGTGTTCAGAGATTTGGAATCAAGGGCAAGTTAGCTCCTCGCTACATCGGGCCCTATGAGATCAAAGAGACTTGTGGACCTGTAGCATATCAATTGAAATTGCCACCTCATATGTCAGCAATTCATGATGTGTTCCACGTATCTCAGCTACGAAAGTGTGTCCGCTTTCCCACGGAAGTGCTACCGGAACCAGACATGGAGATAGAACTAGACTTGTCTTATCAAGAGCACCCCGTCAGAATATTGGACCAAAAGGAGAGATCAACTCGGGCAAGGTCGATCAGGATGTATAAAGTTCAGTGGAGCCACCATTCCGTAGAAGAGGCTACTTGGGAGACTGAGGATTTTCTGCGTTCTCGCTTCCCCGACTTTCTACCCAAAGGAGTCGGTATGTAATCCAAAACCCCACCCCCACCTGCCCTTTGAATCCGAATATAAGAAAAACTTAGTTGTTAAGGGTAAAGTAAGTTTTGAAAATAACTTTAAAAGGACTTCCTTCGGAAGTTGCAAAGAGAATGACATTCGAAGAGCAGTTAATTAGAACAACATGGACAAAAGGAACTACAACACACAAACACACCTTCTTGGTACTCCTCTAAAGCATCCCTACCCAAATCTCAGGGCGAGATTCCTTTAAGGGGGAGGGCTGTAACACCCCAGGTGTTACCTAAGGCCCTAACTCCATACTTACACTTGTGAATTGTTATCACATGTGTTTAAGTAAGGGAGGAAGAGCACCAAAACCTTGGAAAACATGGGTTAACTAAGAAATGTTCATGACAAAAGCACCCCCAAGAATTTTGGGCAATTATCACCTTGGGCAAGAGAAGATTAAACCTTAGACCCTTCTTAAGCCCTTAGCTCCCAAAACCCTGGTTTAAGGGAAAGGTTAAGCAAATGCACAAGTCATGAGTTAACCCTTAACCAAAGTTTAAGTACACATTAAAATCTATAAAATGCAGAGGGGAAACATTGCAAAAAGGCCCCTTAAAGACCCCAAATCCATTCTTTAAGTAGAGAGCACACTTGAGCTCTCCAATTTTCTAAGTCAAAAATGAACCCTAATCTAAAGATCAGAAGTGTTCACCTAGTAAATGGTGCCAAAACCACTTGGTCTGAATATGAAAAAGGAGCCAAACTACCTAAGGAACACACTGGAAAAATTTGAACCCGAGCCAAATTCGTTTGACATGATTTGACACCACTTTTGTCTTGGGGTGAACAGTGAGACAACCCAGATTTGGCGTCCGCATATCTCCCTAGCTAGGGCATATCTCCCATTGGAACTCACATACAAGAGATAGCCCTAGGTGCCAAGAAGAGGTCTGCGCAAAATTTTTGCCAAGATTCACACGTTTGCGATCTCAGCAAGCGTTAGAACACGGGTAGAAACAAACGCCCACGTGTTCGACACGTTCTAGCGCGCTAGAGCACGCCCCAGCGCTCGGCCCCGCGCGCACCGCGCCGTGACAAGCCGAATCCGTGCCCCCACCCGCGCCCGCGCCTATAAAGCCAGCCAAGGCTTCAACCGTACGCCCCCGCTCGCTCTCGACCTCGCCGGAGCGCAAGAACACCGGCGTTTGCCCTGCACACGGCGTGCCAGCGGCCGCCCAAGCACCCACCACCGTAGACCGGCCAACCGAGCCATTCTCAGCCCCGTCCGACCCTCAAGAGAGACTCTACGTGCCTCGGTGAAACTCCTAGAGCAAGGAATCGAGCTCTGCCTCGCCGGAGACACCGATTCAGGGTCACCGGACTTCACCAGATCGCCGGCGAGCGTAGACCGGGCACCACGGTGAGCCTTTCTTCAATTCCTTGCACGGGTAGACTCCTTAGCACCCCGTGAAGCTTCCAGTGCCATTGGATTGAGCTATATCGTCGTGGATAGGCCGGAGCACCCGCCGCCGACGAGCTCGCCCGCCTGCGCACGTGGACCGACCGATTCCGGCCTTCACCGACGACGAGATGTACCTCGGCGTGACCGCAATGACTTCCCGAAGCCAACCCCGCACTTCGCTGGACCTCCCTCGCCGCCGGTAAGCCGCGCCGCCCTATTTACTTTCGCGGGTATTGTTCAAAAGGGGGGAGGGAACTCGGGGAAGAAGGAAAAGAAGTCAGGGGGGTTTTTGAATGGTCAGAGACTCAAGTGAATAGTTGCGCAGGGGTATAAGTTAAAGGATTGTTTTAGGAAAAGCCCAGGGTCCTCGGTGTACACTGGTTTTCCAGAAAACCTTTTAAACATTTCTCACTTAAATACAAACAGAGCTTGTAAAATCCATAACTTCAGTTTTATTTGGCCAAATTTAGTCAAACCAATTTTGCTAGATTCTAAATAATGTGAACTACTTAGGAAAAATACAAAACATCCTAAGTATTGCAGAAGATTTTAAAGTTTTGAATTAAACAGTAAATTGGCCAAAAGCTAAATAAAAGAGGGAAAAATAGCTACATTGTTAGAGTAGGGTTAAGAAAAATCAGAGAAGTACTTAACCACTCCCTAAGCTGTTTAAAAATAGTACACCCCTGAGTACACCAAATTAAAGAAGGGTTTACTATTTAAACTTATTTTGGCTCAAAGTTAAGAAAAATAGAAAAGGGGATTTAAAATAAGAACCAGGGGGCAACCACATTTTTGCTAGCTCACTTATTTAACATAGTTCACTGGAAAATTTTGTTAGACCCTCTGTTAATACAAAAGGAATGAACTACCTTTTATTTCATGAAAACAAGAACTTAGAAAAATCCTAGAAAAATAATCCTAAGGGGAAAACACCCCAAACATTGGGATAACTAATATTTTGTTATTATGAATAAAGGAAAAATATGAGTTATGTTGTTTGATATTTTTCAAATAACAAGTTAGTTATAAGTACCTTTTTGGCATTAAACTTTAGAAAATCACAACTAAATATCCAGTAGGTCTTTTTCTGTGATTTTTAACACAGAGGCCTAATATCACCTATGAATCTTGACAAAAATAAAATTTAGTGCAGAAACCTCACCTAAGTTAGAGCTATAGTGTAAAGTGCCCTTTTACCCTTACTTTTGATAATTTTACACAAGGAGCATCTGAATTAATTTCAACCTCAAATTTCTAGGATAACCCACAGAGGTAAATATTTACCCACTGTAATTTTTACAACATTTTTGGGAAATGTTAACTGACCATGATAGTTCAAAAATGCTTAATAAGAAGCAATAGCAAGAAAGAGGGAATTTTGGGAGAAATAGATAATGTACAACCAAACCTTCCAAGGGGCTCATGGAACATAAAAATATAATTTAAAAGTGTAACTTGATTCAAAATCTCAAAGATGAAAATACAAAACCCTTAAGTATACCCAAAAGAAACCCTAGAGTACCACTAAACTTAGTATTGTTTTACTATGCATAGCCTTTACAATTTATCATGTCATTAATAAGCATATATCTTATTCATTGCATTCGATAGTCTGTAATCTCGCTGACAGGGAGTACATCCTCGTTCCGGAGCAAGGAGTTGCTCAGGAGGTAGTCCAGGAGCCAGCACTAGAGCCTGCCATCAAGGATCTGCCTGCCCCAGCTTTGGAAGGCAAGCCCCGGTTTTTCCATAACCAATTATATTATGCTATTTTACTACACTTATTGGTTGTAGGCTTGTATTGTGCACTTAAGTGTAGGAGTTGACTAAAACCTTAGTTGCATGAACTCAGGTTTTCCCTTGTGATGGATACTAGTATGCTAGGTCGAGTAGTTGCTTTACTAATTAGGGATCTTGGTAGACGTCGAGTGAATTTTCTAGCACTCGCGCGATGTCAGGAATTGGTTGTATCCACTTTGATAAGCAGAATGATGATGGTCTGTGGACACGGATCCATGGGGATGCGTGGTCTACGAGATGAAATTGGAATAAGGATTAACGTGCGGATACCTGTGTCAAGCGTTTGAACGTACTAAACACATACCGAGAAATATGGTAAATCGGTAAGCCTAGTACCTGAGTGAACCTGCCCACAGATTGCCCTCCTCACGCGACCTGAGACATGTCTCCCATTCTGGTTATGGTGGGTACAAGTGCGGTCACTGCACGACGGCAGTCGGGGTCAGTGAGGCATTGTACGCCAAGGCGGTGAGCCCCTTTCTATTGCCAGGTAATTGATGGGGACGGTTGATGTGTGTGGGGATGGAGTGCCTCGCCACGTCGTGTGTTTAGGTTTACCTTGCAAGGATAAAAACTCGATTCGAATCGTCTGCTTCTCGCAACTAATGAGACTGCTTGATCCATTGTACTGCATTGAGTAATAAGTGGAAAAGTGTGTGATGGCAAAAGATGTTAATTGCTAAATGCTTGATATCATGTATGATGAGATAGGTACACATTTAGTCTTAAGAGAGTCACACTAAAACTGGAAAAGCAAAAACTTGATTTTAGACTCAGCTAGTGCTTTTGGCAAACAAAACCCTTCAGCCAAACAGCTGCATGTCTAGAGGTAGAGGAGTAGACTCCTCACACCGGGTAAGTCTAGCTGAGTATTAGTATACTCAGCCTTGCTTGTGGCATAATTTTACAGGTTCTCGGGAGGACATGGTTGCTGGAGTGACTTGGTCGTCCATCTTGCCACCGGGTTGGACAGTCGAGTGGGACACTACCTCATCAGAGGAGGAGCATGAGGAGTGATGGGACAGGCTTCCCCATCTCTCCATTTATTTTTCCGTTAGTTTTATTCCGCTGCATTCCGAACAATGATCACTGCTTTTGCTAAACTCCGATGATGTTGTAATAAATTTAATACTTCTTAATGTATGGTTTTATGTTTTATTGTATTTACTCTGTGCCTCACCATCGAGTGAGTACGTGGTACTTGATCATGTTAGTGGCCTCGTCGGACTAGATCCGAGGGACTGACGTTTTATTCCCATTTAAGTGTGGTCTAGCCGTTAAGGTGGGACTTAGGCACTTAAGTTGGAATAATTCGGGTGGTTCTGCCACAGCTTTTATATAAATTGATCAGGTTCCATCAGACACAGGAGGCGAAGGGAACTTCAACCCGTACCGAAGGCAAAGCATCAGTCGGAGAACTGACGAAGTCTTGGAGGCGAAGGGACCTGTCGCCTAAAGTGGAGGCTCTTCAAGACTTCACTCGCCATCACCACCCGCTTAGGCAACTCTGAGTACAAGTCTTGGCAAGGTTCGAAGACCCGGCGCCCCCGAGCGAAGACTGCCACTCCCTGCCTGCGTGGGCTATGGAATGGGCCCACGCGACGCCTCGCTGGCTATTCGTTCCCATGTGTAAGCCCCATTGTGGGGTAGGTTTGTGGTGTATTTAATCAGGATGTAATTAACTTCGTTGTAATGACCTATAATGACCCCAAGGGGAATATTCTAGGGGAGGGATGTAACACCCCTGGTGTTACTGTCACTAAAACTTGAGCATAACATCATGAGCATAGGCATATCATGTGTTTGTTACACCTAGAGTGCATTCACTAGGTAAAAATTTCAAATCAGTTGTACTGATGTGACTTGAGGTGTGGTTAACCCTAGGGTAAAGTGCTTAACCTCAGATCAGGGCTTTATAAGTGAAGCCCAAATATGTTAAAACCTCAAAAGTCATGAGACATGATCATAAGATATAATATTTGAAGGACTTTAGTGACACCAAAACCCTAAAGTGCTAAAAACCCTGAAAAGACCCCTGAAAAACCCTAAACTAGAACCCTAGGGGGCTAAGTGTAAAATCTGTGCACTTTTGGACCCAAGTGCAAATACCAAAGTAATAGAACACCACAAATCATGTGTTTCTCACATTTGAGGATTTGCAAGTCAAAATGTGGGATTTGGGCTTATTTGCAAAAAGCACCACTTAAGCCATATAAGCCTAAGTCTGAAATTCAGTGAGCTTGAGGCATATTTGGAGCCTTATATCTCTTAATCCATAAAGAATTTGCCTAGGGTCAATACATCAAACTTGAAGAGCTACTAAAGGAGCATAACTTTGTTTAAGTCATCAGACACAATTGTTGTACAACAGTTGGAGTTAAATGGACTCAAAGTTGGACTGTCAATCAACTCAGAATCTGAAATGTTAATGGCAGTGACATAGGATGAACTTTGGGAGCTCTTTCAAAGATAATCCAGTGAGTGTTTGAGCATGGTTACCATAGCAAGATTGTAGCTAGATTATAGGGCTAGAACTTTGTTATAGAGAGATTAACAAGTTGCCACACAGAAAACAGAGATTAATGCCCTGCAAATGGCCCTGTCAGATAGAGTGAATGGTGTTCTGATTGTACAGTGACTGAATAAGATCGCAGGTTCACCCCCTCTCACCACCGGTGACCTTGCACCTAGATTCACGTCGGCGTCATGATTCACGCCCGGTCGAACACGGATAACGCTCCTCGGTGAAAAATCGGGCACCGCGGATGAGCATGAGACACTGTTCCGCCCTGGCCGCCGTGTCCGCTTGACTCACGGCCGGTTCAGATAAACTCACCGAAGATGGCTGCCTGCCGATCGGGTGCCACATGTCTTGAAGCTTCACCACGTCGCAGTAAGCCGCTCTATATTGCTGGCTCGTCGTCGGTAAGCCTGCCACGGTGAATGACACGCAGCTCTTGCGCTAGTGCTCTTCCCTCTCTCCGGCCGCCAGCACGCCATGACCAAATTAGGAGCCACCGCTCAGGGATACTATAAATTGAGCACACCCCTAGCTCCGTTAAGTCATCACGAAGCAAAAGCATCCGCTACTGCCTCTGATTAGCCACCAGAGAGCTCCAATTTCTTTCTCTCCCCAAATCAGTTTTTCGCACCCGTGAACACCTCATCTGGCCAAACGCCTACATGTTTGTTCAAGCATCCTTGCTTAATGTTCTAGCCTCCATTAAGTCCCCTGCTACTCGTAGACCTGTTTAATTGAGCTAAACTGCCCTGGATCACCAAGAACATATCGAATTGTTCTCGGTTTCCGCCGTCATCGTGGACAGAGAGATTCCCCGATTAGTGCAATTGATGGAGGGGAAATGGCCATTAGGGGTAGAATTAAGTGTCATCCACACCGGAGCACCGGGCATTGCGTATCTTGGCCGGTACAGGCTCACCGGAGTCACTGCTCCGCCGTCCATGGTCAGGGACCTCACCTTATGAAGAAATAGAAAGGGGAGGGGCCTTAGTGGAGATGTCAGTGAGATAGAGAAACAGTAGAGAGGAGTCTTTACGGATTTTTCAAACAACCAGGGACCCCTGTGCAAAGTAGACACGGCAGGCGCGCACGCGGGCGCGCTTTCTCCTGTCTTGGGCCGACACGGATTAGATTAAGCCCATTATTGTTTATGTTTTTCCTTTTTCTTTTTCTGCCAGACTTAGGAAATCCATAGAAAATTATAGAAAAATGATAAAATATGAGACTAATTTTGTTGGACTCCTAGATTTCTCTAGTATTTAATAAAAATAGTTCCAAGATTTTTAATCCAAACTAGGAATTATGTAGTATTTAAGATGGCTAAAACCTAGTCTCGTAGAATTTTAGGAATCATTTAATGACTCCAAAAATCACCAAACTTTTTGGATAAGCTTAATATGATATTTAGATCCTATGAGTGAAGTTTGACTTGCTTTGGACATTGTTTGATTCCTAAACCCAAAACCCTAGCTCCTTAGGGTAAAAATGTCTAACCACCAAGGTACTGACCTAGAAAAACCATAGTTACCCTAGTGCACCGTGAAGGAAAGTTGTATCTTTAATACAACTTGATACCTCTTTTTATTATTGCATTTTCATAAGCATTACATGAGCATTCATGGTTATATATGGTTATATATAGAAAACGAAGAAGTGACAGTTGAAGAGGAAGAGACTACTCCATCGACAGAAAATCCACCTACCGGGAACTGTTTCTATTTTGATATTTGTGGAACAGAGCCCGACTCTCCTACAACACAAGACAAGCCCCGGTGCATTTGCCACTTCCTTGCTGTCTTTAAAATATTTATCACTTAAATGATGCATTAGGTGATAGGAGTTGGGTGTTAAACCTATTGCTGCATTTCCTTCCTTGGAACTATTTACCATTCCATGATTACCTGTTTTATCAAAAGTTTTTCTGATGCTTAGTCCTGCTTTAGAAAAACAAATGTTTTGTTTTTAAACAAAAGATGATGCTTCACAGTGGATGGGATGTTTTCAAAAATAAAACTTGATGGTGGATCCATCATGGCCATGATGGGTTCAATATCGGAAAAGATGTACCTTTGCCAGGTACCAAACTTTGGGTTTGAAATTATAAAGCTGACACCGGGCGGGTGACTTGCACGAGAAGAGAGTCTCGGTGTAGTGTCTCCGTCTGAGTCGATTAAGGACCATCTCGATGTGGGCCTGATGATCGAGGACCTTTTAACTGGTCAAATGCCTCATCATGGGTAAGCTTTGCCTCGGGCAGACTAATACCAGAAAGGCCAACACGCAATGGGAGTGGAGAGATGGCGAGAGTAGCGTGAACCCTCCGAGGCAAGAGGCTGGACGGTGGTGTATCTGTGCTCTCGGTTGGCGTGAACCCGGTCTGGTCTTAAGAATCCCGGTGGCGAGTTGACATATGCAAGGGTTAAGTGCTACATTTGTCGTGTGATTGGAGATCCTCAACTGAGAATTAATCGATTTGGATCGCCGTTACTTCTCGGACATGAAGACTTGGTCACTGACTTAGTGATAGGTAATGAATTAACTTGCTAATAAAACTGGATTTTAAGGATCCACTATTAGTAAGCATTTTTGCAAACAGAGTCTTGATTCTTGGTTAAGCCTTACCTTGACTCCCTTAAGCTAGCATATCCTTGAGAGTCTTTTTTTTGACGGGTAAGACATGCGAAAGTACACTTCGTGCTCAGGGTTTTCGAACCCATGTTGTTGTAGGTGATAAAACAGCAGACTTTTGCTGTTTTTGCACTAAGGTGGTGCCCAAGGATGTGGTGCCCAAGGACGAACCTCAATAGTAACGTGGTTGTGGGAGGACGTGGTCCTTCCTTCAAAAAAACAATATACTTTTATGTGGGAGGGGTTTTTGCCTCCCAGGGTTGTAATAATAATACTTATGCACTCTTATGACCTAGTGATGTAATATTAATACTCTTTCTATATTTTAATGAATGTAAATTAAGTTATTGTAATCCGCTTCCGCTTATTCGTTCCTCCGATGTGTTGTAATAGCTGCGTGACAAGTGAAACGCTCTTGGGAAAGGAAAAGGACACAGATACCGAACTTGTCGAGTGATTACGTGCACATACAGGGTTGTCCAAGGTCCGTTGGACAAGGACAACTGTAGGTGGGCCTAATGACTTGGGAGGTTTTGTCACAAGGAACAGGTAACAGGGGGCATAATCGTACTTAGAACGGCATGCCCACCCACTTGGTTACCTACAAATACCCCCCGCACTATACATTGACAGGACACGTTTAACGAGACACTTCTGTTCATTGCTCACTGTTTTGTTGAGCACCTGAGCATTCCTACTTCCCATTGTTTGGGCCTACTCAACCACGTGTCAGTCGGTTCCAACACATACCATGCCCTATCAACAAAGTTTTAAAACTCAGATCCAAATTGTTAAAGAATGTCTGGGAAAACCACTTCCTACTTAACCAACCAACATTTGGCTTTCGATGATTACAAAGTATTATGCAAGAGCATTTTCAGGAGGAATAGTATCCGCGGGTTCACCAGAAGTTGGATTTTTGCTTGAAGTACCTGATGCGACAAGAACGTCAGCCATGATATCATCAGGAACCACAACGTCGGGTCTATTCGTCAAGATGCGGTCAGCCCAGACTGCCTTGTCCATCACCTTTTACGGTCATCCTCTAAGACCTTGATATCTCGACCAACAACCTCTAACAACCTCTAAGACCTTGATATCTCGACCAACAACCTCTAACAAGCTTCTTCGAGGCATGAAGATCTTTGATGGTAGAATCTTTAGAAGACATAGATTTGCTAAGCATCGACACCTCATCCTGTGATTCTTTCATCCCGTTTCTCTTGAGCTCCAGCTCCTCCATGGTGAAGCGATGATTTCTCTCCAAAGTGGTAAGAGAACTAGAGGCATCCTGGTACAACTTGTCAAGATTATTTCGAGAAGCAAGAAGTTTTTGTATCTCCTCCTACAGATGGGAAAACCTTTGATAATAGGTCAAAAGCATGGATTAAGCAACCTGAAGCTCCTGGCGAGTTACCTGGTGGGTTTTCTTCTCGAAGTCAAATTTTGACTGAAGGAAGGAGTTCATGGCACAGGCACCATCAAGGAACCTAGTTACCTAAACAAGCTCTACTTGATTTCGGGCACACTTCTCTTCAACATCTAAGCGTCGTTGAGTTAAAACGGAAGAAATGACTAGCAACCATCAAAATGGCAAAAAAGGAAAGCTAACAAGAAATAGAAGCAAAAACCTCGCCAGCATTAACAGACTTCAAATCGTCTACTTGATTCTGAAGAGAAAGAGGATTCCACCGTGACAAGGAGGATATCTGCTCAGGTACCGGAACACCATGCGCCTCCAATTGAGCAGCCACCAGGTCCAATATACTCTGTGAATGCAGAAGTCAGCAAAAGGAACACCCATTAGTAAAGACAAGGTAGCACAATATGCAAGTACCTATAAGTTTGACACGAATAAGGGAAATCCCAAAGTTGAACTGCCAAAGGACTCCCAGAAGTAATAACATTAGCAGAAGACGCAATTTTACCAGGGATAAGTGTTGAAGGATCCAGATCACACAAACTAAGTGTGACACCCATTGGAATTTCCAAGGTGGTTAGGTCGGTTGGCTCAATGGGCACAACGGAACTTGTTAGAACAGCATCATCAATCTGGGGCATTAGTGATCCAACAAGGACATACATTGAAACAATATAAGGAGAGCCAACCGAAGCACCCTCGGGGGCTCGAGCACCCTCAGGGGCTAGAGATCCTCAGGGTCTGAAGTACCAGGGCAGACTAGCAGGCTTACCTCTGGCCCATCCAGCAAGCTAGCAGATGACGCTTCATCCGGGCATTCTATACGGATGTTGACAACTTTGATTTCAGGCCATTCGAGAAAAAGGTCCTCAGGAATGGCATCTTCCAGCACACCATCGATAGTAGACATAGTCAAACCTCGGATGCTCATCATTTCCGCGGAAGCAAGGCTCGAGGTGTTACCACAAGCCTTAGATTGCCGCTCTCGATGGACTAAGGGGAGCACTTCTTCTTCTTCAAACCCTACTGCCACCACATACCTACCAGCCCTCACACCACTCCAACCTTCCACAACATCTTCCAGACCAGCAACCACCATATTATCATCAAGGTTCGATGCGACCGAGACGGTCACTGGCTGCAGGTCCGATAAACGACAAAGCCTTTTATTTTTCTTCTTCACCTCTGTAGACTCAGCCTGAGAGTTTGTTTAACACGATCGCTTGCCTCATGTGCCCTTAGAGTTACCAATATTCTTCCCTCCTCCACTCGACTACTCGGGAGCCCCACACCCCGACTCAAGTCTTGCTGGTTCAGATTACTCCCTAGCTAGCATGCCAACAACAACGTCGATCTCAGAATCATTAGCAGCTGGTTGTATGTCACACCCGAATTTAAGGGATAAAGCCGGGTGCGTCTCATATGTGCGCCAAAAAAGAACACCACATATAATGACAAAGTGTATAGAGATAAATGTCACAAGTATCATTATTACATAGCGGAAGTCTTACATAAATAAATGAGAACAATAAAACAAACTAAGTACTATTCCTTGGTGCCATCAAGCTGACTAGGAGTCGCCACCTAGATCAACTCGTACTCCTCATTGTAGGTCCCCTCCTGGACCACCTGTTCTTCTCCTGTGGGGGGGGGGGTTTATATATCACAAGAGTGAGCTCACAAAAGAGCATAGCTCAACAAGTTGTGGAGAATAATGTGCATGAACTCACCAAAGGTGGGAGCTCATGTCAAGTGTAAGGCTGGTCAACATATAATGGTTAAAGCTGAGCATTGCTTTTAATAAGTTGGTCAAATTTTATTAGCAGTTACTAAATGTAAGTATATACCAAACCAGAGTAATAATAGATCGAATTAATAATAAACCACAATGCGATGCAAATGACAGATTAAATTTAACTTCCATAAATTAATCATGTGAGTGTCCGAGCCACTCATAACCGTGAGCACGGCTGACATATCAGTTTTACACTCTGCAGAGGTTGCACATCTTTACCCACAAGTCATGTTACCCATTTGCCAAGGGATCGTGACTTCCAGTTCATCTCTACCGAGGAGACGAGGTAGGGTAGCACTACGAGGCCTTTCCAATGTTCCACTAGTTCGAGAAATCCCGCTACGGATTTAGGAAGAAGGAAGCATAAGAATCCCCATCCGGAAAGCCAGACAATCCGACCCGAGAACCTCCCTATACTCTGCAGTGATGCCTCCCCGCTCGCCCCTTTCAGGTAAGGTAATCTCTACCTAGTTTTCCTAATTACTTGGCCAATGGTGTCCCATTCCACCCTTGTGGTAGCACTGTTCTCCCGGGTGGTTCTCCATGTTTAAATTAACACAATAATCTTATCATGAACAATAAATAATCAGCAGCAATAATAAGAAATGATCATGTGTCAAATTTATCTCAACACCCAAAACCACATATAGCACTAGCAAGACTACCCAAAAAGTTCAGTGGTGATCAAGGCACAAGATAAAGCAGACTAGGGTGACCTGTTGGGTCCCATCAAAATTAATCCTAAACATGCCACAATGATTAAAGAGAACATTATTGGGTAAATAAAAGTGGTCAAGGGCACAACTTGCCTTCAATGAGCTCATGCTCAGAATTATCCACCTGCTGAACACCTGGGTCCTTAGTGGCTTGCTCGTCTACTCGCAACAATACAAACAAACATAGTACAGGAGGAATTAACATCACACCAAACATGAGATCATACTACATACTAATATTCTACGCATCGCAATGAGATCGTAGGTTCGAGAATCGCTAAATTCAGAGTTACGGTTATCGAGTTACGATTTTCTGAAGTTATTAAGTGATTGGTATAGATTAAACCAAATGAATAATTTTAGTCTACGTTTCATGAATAAACAGAGTTACCAAGTGATACACAATATTAATACAAAATTAATGCAACTGGAATGGATTAAAAAGGAACTAAAATGGATTAATTATGAATTAACCAAGTTTCTGCAATTATTTTTATACCAGAAATCATTTTTTGCATTAATATACTCATTTTCTTTAATACCTTGGGTTGCGGCTATCATTTCAGAAAGGTTTAGGGGCTAGATCACAAATGTTTGGGCTGAAAGGTAATGGTTTCAAAACGTGCGGGGATGGCGAGTTAATACGATGAAAACCGAGGGGTTCTTATATAAAAGTATCCTGCCGAAGGGGTATTAACAAATCCCAACCGCCCGATCTAGAGTGGATGGCACGGATTAGATCCACAGACTTATAAACTGGCATACGACGAAGGCCACTGGATCTAGATCTAACAGTTATAGTCGCGTGGATTGCATGGCCACCGCCCGATCGAGGATCTACGGCCACCAAGACAACCATGCCCGCTCCTATCCAAACTTAACGGTCAGATTTTTATCTAGCGAAGGGTTATCTCTAATCTAATCGCGACCGTCGGCACATGGATCGATGGCCACGAGCTCATCCCTCCCGTCGACGAGCTCCCCACGGCGGTGCCCCATGGTCGCGGTGGCGCTCTGCCGGCGAGGGCCCCGCCATCATACCAGCGCACCCTTCCTCAATTCTGATAAGTTAAATGCACAGGAAGACAAGGCGGACCGAATGTAGAGGTCCTAACAGGTAATGGTGTGGTCATATGGCTTGGCCACGGCGCGAGTGGCTTCACGGCGGAGATGCAGTCGTCGACGAGAAATTGCGGCGTTACACCAACGATCTCCATGAGAAAAGCAATGGGAACCCTCCCACACAGTACGACCAATCTCCCAGACACGCTACCCGAGCTTCGACGCCGGCGTAGGCTCTTCCTCCTACTCTGCCCGCGACAAAGCTTGATGCGTTATGGCGGCAACAGGTTCTTGGGTCCGGGATGGTGGTCGAGGAAGAAGGAGGGATCCGAGGGGGTCGTGTAAATACTCCTCTAGGTTAGGAGCTCGGCCAACTGCCCCGGGATCGAAATCTCCCCATCTGCGGTGAACTCGGTGTGTGTAATTATGGTTGCGTGAGGGAAGACGCTGACGGGTGGGCCCCCCGATATCAACTTGCGACTCTGGCGAAAGAAGTGGGCGCACGTGGGTGGATGACGGGGTGGGCCCGCATGCCAGCGTGCATGTTCCCGAGCTGGGCCGCGTGGATGAGCAGCGCGAACTGGGCCTGCGGTGATGGCTAGAGTGGGCTGGGTCGTGGATGAATTTGTCCCACGTTGTCTTTCCTCTTTTTATTTTATTTTATTTTCTGGTTCCTATTTTATTTCAATTGCAAGTCTCCAAATTCAAACATGAGTTCTAGTTCCAGTTTCAAACTCAATGCACAATCAAAAATCTCCAGCATGATGCACTATTTTCTTTATTTAATATAATTGATGCAAAAATGAGAAAATCATCACAAGTAGTCAATTAAACCTTTTATCTTTTCCCAATTCCTGTACATTCTATTCCTCCCAATATTTGGGTATTACAAATCCTACCCCCTTAAAAATAATCTCGACCTCGAGATTAATATGAACTAGGGAAGAGGTGGGGAAATTCTATTTGTAGCTCTTCTCTCTCCCATGTAGCTTCTTCCTCTCCATGCTGACTCCATTGCACTTTGCACATTTTTATCACTTTGTTTCTTGTAACACGAGTCAAAATGTCAAGGATCTTGACAGAATGCTCAGTATAGGTTAAATCTTCTTGCACACTAAGTTCTTCCATTGGCAACTGTTCTTCCGGGACACTGTGACGAAACCTCCCAAGTCATTAGGCCCACCTACAGTTGTCCTTGTCCAACTGACCTTGGACAACCCTGTAGATGCACCTAATCACTCGATAAGTTCGGTATTTGTATCCTTTTCCTCGCCCAAGAGCGCTTCACCCGTCTCGCAGATATTACAACACATAGGAGGAATGAATAAGCGGAAGCGAATTACAATAACTTAATTTTCATTCATTAAAATATAGAAAGAGTATTATTATTATATCACCAGTTATAAGAGTGCATAAGTATTATTATTACAAACTTGGGAGGCAAAAACCCCTCCCGCAAAAAGTTTTTCAAGTTGGAGGCCATCCTCCCGCGGCTTCACTGCTGAGGTTCATCTATGGGCACCACCTTAGAGCAAAAACAGCAAAAGTCTGTTGTTTCCTCACCTACAACAACATGGGTTTGAAAACCCAGAGTACGGAGTGTACTTTCACAAGTCTTACCCATCAAAAGAAAAGACTCTCAAGGATATGCTGGCTTGAGGGAGTCAAGGTAAGGCTTAATCAAGAATCAAGACTCTGTTTGCAAAAATGCTTACTAATAGTGGATCCTTAAAAATCCAATTTTATTAGCAAGTTAAGTCATTACCTGTCACTAGAGTTCTTGCTACCCTAGTTCAAGTACTTGGCCTAAACTAGCCATCATTCCTATAATTATGGTCTTTTAGAAATAGGAGCGGTTCCAGGTAAGAGATCAATCACAAACTCAACCTCCCTATCTGGTGGCATTCTAGGTAACTCCTTTGGAAAGACGTATGGAAATTCTCTAACAATTTTGATGTGATATCCCACAAATTTACCGTTGATCATGTATACAGCATGTGTGTTAGATGTGGGTGGTGCAACTATGACTTCAAATCTATCCCCACTGTGTGGCGGAACTGCCCGAATTATTCCGACTTAAGTGCCTAAGTCCCGCCTTAGAGGCAAGACCACACTTAAATGGGAATAACCCGTCAATCCCTCGGATATAGTCTGACGAGGCCACTAACAGGATCAAGTACCACAATCTCACTCGATGGTGAGTCACAGAGCAAATACAATAAAGCATAAAACCATACATTAAGGAGTATTAAATTATTACATCACCATCGGAGTTTTGCAAAAGTACTCATCATTGTTCGAAGTGCAGCGGAATAAAACTAACGATAGATAAATGGAGGGATGGGGAAGCCTGTCCCATCACTCCTCATGCTCCTCCTCAGCCGAGGCGGGGTCCCACTCGACAGTCCAACCCGGTGGCAAGATGGACGGCCAAGTCACTCCAGCAACCATGTCCTCCAAAGAACCTGTAAAATTATGCCACAAGCAAGGCTGAGTATACTAATACTCAGCTAGACTTACCCGGTGTGAGGAGTCTACTCCTCTACCTTTAGACATGGAGCTGTTTGGCTGTGTGGTTTGGTTGCCAAAAGCACTAGCTAGGTTTCTAAAACAAGTTTTAGCTTTGTCAAGTTTAAGTGTGACTCTCTTAAGGCTAAATATGTACTATCTACTCATACATAGTAGCAAACATTATTAGCAATCAACATCTTGTATCAACTCATCATATTTCCACTTGTTACTCAATGCAGTACAATGGATCAAGCAATCTCATTAGCTGCGAGAAGCAGACGATTCGAATCGAGTTTTTATCCTTGCAAGGTAAACCTAAACACACGACATGTAGGGGCAATCCGTCCCCACACACATCAACCGTCCCCATCGATTCCCCTTCAGCAGATCAGGGCTCACCTCCTTGGCGTACAATGCCTCACTGACCCCGACTGCCGTCGTGCAGTGACCGCACTTGTACCCACCATAACCGGAATGGGAGACCACGTCTCAGGTCGCGTGAGGGGCAAAGTCTATTGCCAGGTTCAATCAGGTACTAGGCTTACCAATTTACCATATTTCTCGGCATGTGCTTAGTACGTTCAAACGCTTGACACAGGTATCTGCATGTTAATCCTTATTCCAATTTTCCATCTCGTAGACAACCAATCCCCGTGGATTGTTGTCCACAGACTCGCATCATTATGATATGAAAGTGGGTACAACCAATTCCTGACCTCGCGCGAGTTCTAGAAAAATCACTCGACTTCTACCGAGATCCTAATTAATAAAGCAGCTACTCGACCTAGCATACGAGTATTCATCTCAATAGGATTCCTGAGATCATGCAACAAGGGTTTCAAACAACTCCTACACCTAAGTGCACATTCAATCCTACAATCATTAGGTATAGTAAAATAGCATAAATAACAGGTTATGCATAAACCGGGGCTTGCCTTCCAAAGCAGTGGCAGGCAGATCCTCTGGTGCAGGCTCTGGTGCTGGATCCGGGGCTACCTCCTGAGCAGCTCCTTGCTCCGGCACGAGGACGTACTCTCCGTCAGCGAGGTTACAGTCTATCGAAATGCAATGAATATGTATGTCATGATTATGCAGGATTTAATAACATTATGCTAAAGGAAGAAAAACTAAGTTAGTTGGCAACTTAGGGTTTCTTGGTCATACATGGCTTTTAGTGGTTTATGCTTATCACTCTAGGTTTAGGTTTTGTTAAGGATAAGCATAGTGGATTGGTATTTCCTTTATATATTTCAGTGGACAATTTACAAAGGGTTTTAGGATGACACTAATTTCCATTATTCATTTTCCCTTTCTTTATTTTCTATTTATGAATTCTAGTGTAGGTTTGAACTACAACAGTGAATTAATTTTTTTTCCAAAAATTCTGTAAAAATTACAGTGGCTTGCCATTGGTCAATATAGCCTGTTCTAGGAATTTGAGGTTCAAAATAAAAAGGCTATGCTTTAGACAAAAATAACAAAAGTTGTGTAAATGGGCCACTTTGCACTACAACTCTTAACTAGGGGTGGGTTCTGTCCTAAGGGTTATTTTTGTTGGCATATAATAATAATAACAAGCTTTTGTACCAAAAATCACAGAAAGCTAAGGGATGGTTATTTAGTAGTGATTTTCTAAAGTTTAATGCCACAAAGGTACTTTCCACTACCTTGTTATTTGAAAAATGTCAAACAGCAAGTTTCATATTTTTCCTATGTTCTTCATAACAAAACATTAACTATCCCAAGGGTTGGGGTGTTTTCACCTTGGGGTTATTTTTGTAGGGTTTTTCTAAGTTTTCCTTGTTTTCTTAAAATAAAAGGTATCTTATTTATTTTATACTAAACCAGAGTATAATAAATTTTTCTAGTGAACTATACTAAATAAGTAGACTGACAAAAATATGCGGGCTCCCTGATTCTTTATTTAATTTACCTTTCCTATTTTCTTTAACCTTAAGCACAATGTAAAATACATGGCAAACTCTACCTTAATGGGGTGGACAGAGGGGTTTACCATTTTTAAATAGGTCAGTAGGTGGTAATGTACTTCTCCAAATTTTCTTAACCTCAGTTAAGTAGTGCAACTATTTTTCTCCCCATTATTTAGCTTTTGGCCAAATCAGTATTTAAATCAGAACCCTAAAATTTTCTGTAGCACATAGGGGTTTTATACTTTTCTTAAGTAGTTTAAATTATTTAAGATCTGACAAAATTGGTTTGACTCAATTTGGATGAATAAAACAGAAGATATGAAGTATTCAAGTTCTGTTTAAATTTTAAATCAGATTTAATAAAAGGTTTCCTGAAAAACCACTTTGCACCGAGGTCCTTGGGTTATTTCCAAACTAACTCTCTCAGTTATACCCCCGCGCTACTATTTATCTGAGTCACTGACAATGCGCAAAACCCCCTAGCTTTCTCTTCTTCTCCCCCGCGGTCCCTCCCTAGGTCTAAACAGTACCCGCAAGAAAGAAAAGGGCGGCGCCCCTCGCCGGCGGTGAGAGAGGTCCGGCGAGGGGCGGGGTTGGCTCCGGGAGGTCCTGGCGGTCACAACGGTGTATGGCTCGACGGCGGGGGTGGCCGGAATCGCCCGGTCCACGTGCGCAGGCGGGTGCTCTTGTCGGCGGCGGGTGTGCCGGCCAAACCACGGCGACCTAGTTCAATCCAATGGCACAGTGAGCTTCACGGGGTGACGTAGAGGCTGTGTGCACAAGGAATCGAAGAATGGAGCAGAGGATTACCCGGTCTACGCTCGCCGGCGGTCGGGTGGAGTCCGGCGACCGTGAACTGGCCTCTCCGGCGAAGCAAACTCCGATTCCTTGCTCGGGGAGCTTCACCGAGGTGTGCTCGGTCTTCTCCGAGGGTCGGACGGGGTTGGGAAGGGTTCTGTTGGCCGGTCTACGGTGGCAGGGGGATCGGGCGGCCGCGGACACGCCGTGCACGGGCAAACGCCGGTGGGTTTGGGCTCCGGTGAGGTCGAGCGCGTGTGGAGGGGTACGGTCGAAGTCCCTGGGGGCTTTATAGGCGTGGGCACGGGCCATGGCGCCGGCTTGGCTTTGGCGCGACGCGGGGCACGCGGGGGCGCGCGCGGGCGTGCTCTGGCGAGCTCAGAGCGCGTCGAACACGTGGCTCTTTGCTTCTGCCCGTGTTCTTCCCTCTGCTGAGCGGCCAAAACGTACGAATCTTGCCCTAGAGCCTGTGAGAGATCTCTTCCATGCACCTAGAGCTACCTAGTTCATGTGAGTTCCAAGGGTAGATGTGGTCGGGTTAGAGAGATATGGGGGTGGGAAGTCGGCTATGTCAGAGATGTCCAAACCGAGACAAAATTGGTGCCAAGTCGTGTCAAACGTCTTAGGGTAGGTGTCAACTTTCTCCATGGTATTCTAGGGTTAATTTGGCGCCACTTTGTCAATTGGGTTGAAGTGTTTTGAAGTTTGAATGAGGGTGAACATGTGTGATCTTTGGCCAAAGGTTAGTTTTGGACTTAGGCAATTTCTGATTTTTCTTTTGTGCTCAAACCTTTGGTGAACCTTTGGGGCTTTTCTGAAATCTTTTTGGGGTTACATTCTTACTATTATTTGTAGGTTATTAAGTGTACTACAACTTTCATATTTGGCCCAAGCCATGATCATAAGGTTTTCATGACCTTTTGGTCATACTTACATCTAGGGTTCCCATTGTCCAAAGGGGTTTACTTTAGGGTTTTGGGCAATTCTCCCCTTCAGATGTGCATGATAAGTTAGGGTATGATATCCAAGATGGGTTGCACTTGCTTAGGACCTTGAATTCTAAGTTTGATGTACTTTGCTCAAACTAACCCACATGTGATAGTAGGTTTAAATGGTGTAGCCCTGGGTGGACACCCTAGGTAACACCTGGGGTGTTACACACTGTTCCTCTAGCACAATGTATTACTGCCTTCCATTGTTTTAACCAGTTCATGCCTAGGATCAACTCTATTGCACAGTCTTCTAGTACTATAGGCATAGCCCAAAATTTCCTTCCCAAAATTGTTACTTCTATTTTATGACTCATATATGTTGCTTCATATGCCCCTTTAGGTGTAATGACTATCATAGGTCTACATAGTGCAAGGTAAGGTTGACTATTTGCATGAACATAACGAGCATATATGGACAAATGTGAAGCTCCAGAATCAAAAAGTATAGTAGCTAGTGCGGAATTAATGAAAAACGTACCAATGACGATGTTGGGACCATCCTCAGTAGCTTCAACATTAATTTGATTAACCCTGGCAATGATGTAACCACGGTTGCTGCCTGGAGTCTGTGTCTGCTTGCCTTGAGAATTACCATGAGCCGGTGTGTTGGAGTTCCTCGTCAGACAAACATTAGCATAGTGACCAGCCACGCCACACTTGAAGCATGTAGTGCCTATAGCAGTGCCCTGGCCTGTAGGTCTCATCGGGGTGCCAGTGGGGGCAGCCTGATGAGTCTGCTGAGTCTATGGTGTCGCCTAGGGTGTCTGTTGAATAGATCGCTGATAGGACTGTTGCCCACCTCCAGGACGAGCTGGTGTACCCTAGGGTGGAACATAGCCAGGACGGATGCTACTACTCCCCTGTCCCTAGGTAATAGCCTTCCTTTTCATCTCGCCTAGCTAAACACGTTTGTGTTCAACGGTTATAGCCTTGTCTAGAAGCCTCTGGAAAGATGAGAAGGTGTGAGATACTAGCTGGTACTGGAGCGGCCCAATGAGTCCCTCCATGAAGTGATCCTGCTTTCTTTCATCATCAGCAACCTCATCTGAAGCATACCTCGACAACTGAATGAATTTGTCACGATATTCACTGACTGACATGTTGCCTTGCTTCAGTGATAGAAATTCCTTCTTCTTTATTTTCATCAAGCTAGCAGGAATATGGTAGTTTCTGAATTGTGTAGCAAATTCTGCCTAGGTAATAGTATTGGCAGCATCATGCAGCAGCAATGTAGGAGTCCCACCAATCAGCAGCGGGGCCAGTAAGACGATCAGAAGCATAGAGCACCTTCTCCCGATCAAAGCATTGGGCGATATTGAGCATCTTTTCCACTGATTTCAGCCAGTCATCAACATGTAGGGGGTCTGGAGAGTTGGAGAATGTAGGTGGCTTGTGGCTCATGAATTCCCGGTGCTTGTCCCGGGGTGGAGCTGGTGGTGGTGGTGGAGGCATTGGTGGTTGTTGTTGCCTTTCTCATTGTTCTTGCCTCATTTCCTCCTGCATCTCCTGACGCTCCTGGCGCATCTCCTGACGTTCCTGCCGCATCTGAGCTTGCATTTCCGTCATAGTATTTGCCATCTGTTGCAGCATCTGCATCTGAGTTGTAACCACTGGATCTATCGCAGGCGGTGGAGGATTCGGAGGATTCATTTCTGGTTGTGGTTGCCTAACAATCCTCCTATTGTGGGGGTTGGCAGGTAGATCGATTCCGCCTCCCTTCCTGATATTGACCATCTGGATTACAAACACATGGTAAGATAGAATTGTAGACAACATGAGTAATTACGAGACATGATCTTTTGGGGGTTTTATTAGCTAAGTAGATTAGTGTGTCACCTACTAATGCTAATACATTACCTTATGGTGGTACATGCTAGAATGCACTTCTATACTAATTCAGTCAATCAAAGAAACAAATCAAGCATTTACCATCAAAACAAATATCCAATCACTTTTGGTAGGGAAAATAATTTTTTATTTTGTCTTAGGTCTCCTATCTCTTTAAATGGTCATACATGTAGGATTCCAAGGTGTGAAATCCTCCTTGTCTTTCTAGAGAAGAAAAGGTAAGAGTAGTCAGAGTAGAACAACAAAAGGTGAGACAGGATCAAGATAAGTATAGGAAGAATTAGAGTAAGGTAAGTAGGTAAAGGTTTTGTCCAGTTCTATCTAGGTTTTGTCCTACAGTCAACATTTCTTCTAATACCACTTCTGTCACACCCAGATTTAAGGGATAAAGCCGGGTGCGTCTCATATGTGCGCCAAAGAAGAACACCACATATAATGACAAAGTGTATAAAGATAAATGTCACAAGTATCTTTATTACATAGCAATGGTCTTACATAAATAAATGAGAACAATAAAACGAACTAAGTACTATTCCTCAGCACCATCAAGCTGACTGGCAGACGCCACCTAGATCAACTCATACTCCTCATTGTAGGACTCCTCCTGGACCACCTGTTCTTCTCCTGTGGGGAGGGTTATATATTGCAAGAGTGAGCTCAGAAAAGATCATAGCTCAACAAGTTGTGGGGAATAATATGCATGAACTCGCCAAAGGTGGGAGCTCATGTGAAGTGTAAGGTTGGTCAACATATAATGGTTAAAGCTGAGCATTGCTTTTAATAAGTTGATCAAATTTTATTAGTAGTTACTAAATGTAAGTATATACCAAACCAGAGTAATAATAGACCGAATTAATAATAAACCACAATGTGATGCAAATGACAGATTAAATTTAACTTCCATAAATTAATCATGTGAGTGTTTGGGCCACTCATAACCGTTAGCACAGCTGATATACCAGTTTTACACTCTACAGAGGTTGCACATCTTTACCCACAAGTCATGTTACCCATTTCCCAAGGGATTGCGACTTCCCGTTCATCTCTACCGAGGAGATGAGGCAGGGTAGTACTACAAGGCCTTTCCAAACTTCCACTAATTCGAGAAAACCCGCTACGGATTCAGGAAGAAGGAAGCATAGGAATCCCCCATCCGGAAAGCCAGGCAATCTGACCCGAGAACCTCCCTATACTCTGCAGCGACGCCTCCCCACTTGCCCCTTTCAGGTAAGGTAATCTATCCCTAGTTTTCCTAATTACTTGTCCAAGGGTGTCCCATTCACCCTTGTGGTAGCACTATTTTCCAGGGTGATTCTCCATGTTCCAATTAACACAATAATCTTATCATGAACAATAAATAATCAACAATAATAATAAGGAATGATTATGTGTCAAATTTATCTCAACACCCAAAACCACATATAGCACTAGCAAGACTACTCAAAAAGTTCAGTGGTGATCAAGGCACAAGATAAAGCAGACTAGGGTGACCTATTGGGTCCCATCAAAATTAAGCCTAAACATGCCATAGTGATTAAAGAGAACATTATTGGGTAAATAAAAGTGGTCAAGGGCACAACTTGCCTTCAATGAGCTCCTGCTCAGAATTATCCACCTGCTGAACACCTGGTTCCTCAGTGGTTTGCTCGTCTATTCGCAACAATACAAACAAACATAGTACAGAGGAAATTAATATCACATATGTTCGAGAATCACTAAATTCGGAGTTATGGTTATCGAGTTACGATTTTTCTGAAGTTATTAAGTGATTGATATAGATTAAACCAAATGAATAATTTTAGTCTACGTTTCATGTAGTTTTGGCGCCAATGTTGGGAACTTGTTCTCAAATGCTATGAGTTAAAAACAAGGCGACACAAAATGTTAAAAGTTAATGCCCTTCGTCCTTCGAAGCATTATCTCCCTTAGGATATAATGATCTTCAGACGAAGGTCTTGAAGGACTAGCCTTCATCATCGCAGTATACGTTAATGAGAGGAGAAGCATACAAAATATAAGAGAAAGCATGAATAATCATATAACATCATTGATATCTCTTTATTATATCATCACGAATGAACATGAACAATATTGAATTACCTTTATACCTTCGGCTTGATAGAAGGTAAAAGTCCAGTCGTGACGCACGAGCGAGTACAAGTCAGCGTGAACAGTACGGGGGTATTGTTTATCTATTTATAGGCACAGGGCGCAGCCTGTGTGAAATTACATCCATGCCCTTCATGTTTACTATTGAGTTAAGGACAATATATCAAGGACTAGATAGCCTTTTCCTCCTTAAGTCGGTTCCTTTTTCTGCTACTAAGCCGAAGCTCCCTTGCGCACAGCTTCGGAGCTGGTTCAACCTTCGTTCCATCCCTGCTTTTCATATTGTGTGCAGCTCCAAGCTGAGTTCGAAGGTTTCTGTACATATATTACACTTGGGAAACATTATTAACCATGTTTTTGAGGACCTTCGGAAGACGAAGGCCCCCAACACTAGGTCATAGACAATATTAATACAAAATTAATGCAATTGGAATGGATTAAAAAGGAATTAAAATGGATTAATTATGAATTAACCAAGTTTCTACAATTATTTTTATACCAGAAATCATTTTCTGCATTAATATACTCATTTTCTTTAATCCCTTGTGCTGCGGCTATCATTTCAGAAAGGTTAAGGGGCCAGACCACAAATGTTTGGGCTAAAAGGTAATGATTTCAAAACATGTGGGGATGGCGGGTTAATATTATGAAAGTTGAGGGTTCTTATATAAAAGTGTCCTACCGAAAGGGGTATTAACAGATCCCAACCGCCCGATCTAGAGTGGATGGCGCGGACTAGATCCGCAGACTTCTAAACCGGTATACGACAAAGGCCACTAGATCTAGATCTAACGGTTAGAGTTTTTGGTCACGCGTATTGCATGGTCACAGCCCGATCGAGGATCTACGGCCACCGAGACGACCACGCCCGCTCCTATTCTCCTCCCTCTGATCCAAACTTAACGGTCAAATTTTTATCTAGCGAAGGGTTGTCTCTAATCTAATCGCGACCGTCGGCGCATGGATCGACAGCCACGAGCTCATCCCTCCCGCCGATGGGCTCCCCACGGTGGCGCCCCTAGGCCGCGGTGGCGCTCTGCCGGCGAGGGCCGCGCCAACACACCAGCGCACCCTTCCCCAATTCTGATAACCTAAATGCACAGGAAGACAAGGCAAACCAAATGTAGAGGTCCTAACTGGTAATGGTGTGGTTGTACGGCTTAGTCACGGCGCGAGTGGCTTCACGGCGGAGATGCAATCGTCGACAAGAAATTGCAGTGTTACACCAACGATCTCCCCGTGAAAAGTAATGGGAACCCTCCCACACAGCATGGCCAATCTCCCAGACTTGCTACCTGAGCTTCGACGCCGGCGTAGGCTCTTCCTCCTAGTCTACCCGCGGCAAAGCTTGATGTGCTACGGCGACAACAGGTTCTTGGGTTCGGGATAGTGGTCGAGGAAGGAGGAACCCGAGGGGGTCGTGTAAATACTCCTCCAGGTTAGGAGCTCGACCGACTGCCCCAGGATCCAAATTCCCCATCCACAGCGAACTCGGCGTGTGCAGTTAAGGTTGCGTGAGGGCAGACGCTGACAGGTGGGGCCCCCGATGTCAGCGCATGAGTCTGGCGAAAGAAGTGTGTGCATGTGGGTGGATGACGGGGCGGGCCCACATGCCAGCGTGCATGTTCCCCAGCCGGGCCGCATGGATGAGCAGCGCGAACTGTGCCTGCGGTGATGGCTTGAGTGGGCTAGGTGAAAGTCACCTAGAGGGGGGTGAATAGGCAAATCTGAAATTTAAACTTAAGCTCACAATACAAGCCGGGTTAGCGTTAGAATTAAATGCGAGTCCGAAAGAGAGGGCAAAAACAAATTTCAAGGGAATAAGAGCGGATGACACGGTGATTTGTTTTACCGAGGTTCGGTTCTTGCAAACCTACTCCCCGTTGAGGTGGTCACAAAGACCGGGTCTCTTTCAACCCTTTCCCTCTCTCAAACGGTCACTTAGACCAAGTGAGCCTTTCTCTTCAATCAAATGGGACACTAAGTCCACTATAAGGACCACCACAACTTGGTGTCTCTTGTTTTGATTACAAGTGGGTTGAGCACAAAAAAGAAGGAAGAAGAAAAGCAATCCAAGCGCAAGAGCTCAAATGAACACAAATGTCTCTCTCTCTAGTCACTAATTTCTTTGGAGTGATTCCGGACTTGGGAGAGGATTTGATCTCTTTGGTTGTGTCTTTGAATAAAGTCTATAGCTCTTGTATGAGGTTTGATGGCTGAAAACTTGGATGCATTGAAGTGTGGTGGTTGGGGGGTATTTATAGCCCCAACCACCAAAAGAACCGTTGGTGAAGGCTGTTGTCGTATGGCGCACCGGACAATCCGGTGCGCCACCGGACACTGTCCGGTGCGCCAGCCACGTCACCAGGCCGTTGGGTTCCGACCATTGGAGCTTCTGACAACTGGGTCACCGGACAGTCCGGTGGTGCACCGGAAAGTCACTATTCACTTTCTGGTGCACCTTCTGGCGCTGCTCTGACCTTTGCGCGCGCAGGCGCGCACTGTTCACTTTTACTGTTCTGTTGCAGACGACCATTGGCGTTGTATAGCCGTTACTCCACTGGCACACCGGACAGTCCGGTGCTACACCAGACAGTCCGGTGCTACACCGGACAGTCCGGTGAATTATAGCGGAGTGGCTCCCAGAATTCCCGAAGGTGGCCAGTTTGGAGTTGGGTTCCCTGGTGCACCGGACAGTGTCCGGTGGTGCATCGGACACTGTCCGGTAGCACACCGGACAGTCCGGTGCGCCAGACCAGGGTTTCCTTTGGGTTGTCTTTTGCTCTTTTTATTTGAACCCTTTCTTAGACTTTTATTGGTTTGTGTTGAACCTTTGGCACCTGTAGAACTCATAATCTAGAGCAAACTAGTTAGTCCAATTAATTTGTGTTGGGCAATTCAACCACCAAAATTCATATAGGAAAAGGTGTAAGCATATTTCCCTTTCAATCTCCCCCTTTTTGGTGATTGATGCCAACACAAATCAAAGCAAATATAAAAGTGCAGAATTGAACTAGTTTGCATAAGGTAAGTGCAAAGGTTGCTTGGAATGAAACCAATAATTATTTCTACTAGATATGCATGGATGGCTTTCTTCTTATTTAAAATTTTGGACCACACTTGCACCACTTGTTTTGTTTTTGCAATGTTTTGGAAATTCTTTTTCAAAATCTTTTGCAAATAGTCAAAGGTATATGAATAAGATTTTGGGAAGCATTTTCAAGATTTGAAATTTTCTCCTCCTGTTTCAAATGCTTTTTCTTTGACTAAACAAAACTCCCCCTTAATGAAATTCTCCTCTTAGTGTTCAAGAGGGTTTTAGATATTAATTTTGAAGAGGGTATACCAATTTGAAATTATATCAAAAATAAGATACCAATTGAAAAATCTTCTCTTAACACAAATTTGAAAGACTACATTTTTGAAATTGGTGGTGGTGCGGTCCTTTTGCTTTGGGCTAATACTTTCTCCCCCTTTGGCATGAATCGCCAAAAACGGATACTTGTGAGTGAAATATAAGCCCTTCTACAAACTTTCTCCCCTTTGGTAAATAAGATAGGAGTGAAGATTATACCAAATTGGAGAGTGTTGTGGAGCGACGGCGAAGGATGAATGATTCGATAGAGTGGAGTGGAAGCCTTTTGTCTTCGCTGAGGACTCCATTTCCCTTTCAATCTATGACTTAGCATAATATTCACTTGAAAACACATTAGTCATAGCATTTGAGAGAGATATGATCAAAGGTATATAAATGAGCTATGTGTGCAAAATATCAATCAAAATTCCTAAAATCAAGAATATTTAGCTCAGGCCTAAGTTTGGTAAATGTTTTCTCATCTAGTGGCTTGGTAAAGATATCGGCCAATTGATCTTTGGTGTTAATATAAGCAATCTCGATATCCCCCCGTTGTTGGTGATCCCTCAAAAAGTGATACCGAATAGCTATGTGCTTAGTGCGGCTGTGCTCAACGGGATTATCC
Source organism: Zea mays (assembly GCF_902167145.1). Lineage (NCBI taxonomy): Eukaryota > Viridiplantae > Streptophyta > Magnoliopsida > Poales > Poaceae > Zea > Zea mays. The sequence goes on along the minus strand of NC_050102.1, from coordinate 55,779,758 downwards.
GCCATGCGGATTGCACTCTCATTATCACATAGGAGAGGAACTTTGGTTAATTTGTAACCATAGTCCCTAAGGGTTTGCCTCATCCAAAGCAATTGCGCGCAACAATGGCCTACGACAATATACTCGACTTCGGCGGTAGAAAGAGCTACAGAATTTTGTTTCTTAGAAGCCCAAGACACCAGAGATCTTCCCAAGAACTGGCAAGTCCCTGATGTGCTCTTTCTATCAATCTTACACCCTACCCAATCAGCATCGGAATAACCAATTAAATCAAAAGTGGACCCCTTGGGGTACCAAAGGCCAAACTTAGGAGTATAAACTAAATATCTCAAGATTCGTTTTACGGCCCTAAGGTGAACTTCCTTAGGATCGGCTTGGAATCTTGCACACATGCATACGGAAATCATTATATCTGGTTGCGAAGCACATAAATAGAGTAAAGAACCTATCATCGACTGGTATACCTTTTGATCGACGGATTTACCTCCCGTGTCGAGGTCGAGATGCCCATTAGTTCCCATGGGTGTCTTGATGGGCTTGGCATCCTTCATCCCAAACTTTGCAAGAATGTCTTGAATGTACTTTGTTTGGCTAATGAAGGTGCCCTCTTGGAGTTGCTTTACTTGAAAGCCTAGAAAATAATTCAACTCCCCCATCATTGACATCTTGAATTTTTGTACCATGATCCTACTAAACTCTTCACATGTAGATTTGTTAGTAGACCCAAATATAATATCATCAACATAAATTTGGCATACAAACAAATCATTAGCAATTGTTTTAGTAAAGAGAGTAGGATCGACTTTTCCAACTTTGAAACCATTAGCGATAAGAAAATCTCTTAGGCATTCATACCATCCTCTTGGGGCTTGCTTGAGCCCATAAAGCGCCTTAGAGAGTTTATAGACATGGTTAGGGTACTCACTATCTTCAAAGCTAGGAGGTTCCTCAACATAGACCTCCACCTTGATTGGTCCATTGAGGAAGGCACTCTTCATGTCCATTTGATAAAGCTTGAAGCCATGGTAACTAGCATAGGCAAGTAAAATGCGAATTGACTCAAGCCTAGCTACCGGTGCATTGGTTTCACCGAAATCCAAACCTTCGACTTGTGAATATCCTTGGCCACAAGTCGGGCTTTGTTCCTTGTCACCACACCATGCTCATCTTGCTTGTTGCGGAAGACCCACTTGGTTCCTACAACATTTTGGTTAGGACGTGGAACTAAATGCCATACCTCATTCCTCGTGAAGTTGTTGAGTTCCTCTTGCATTGCCAACACCCAATCCAAATCCCTTAATGCATCTTCTACCCTGTATGGCTCAATAGAAGACACAAAGGAGTAATGTTCACAAAAATGAGCAACACGAGATCGAGTAGTTACCCCCTTATGAATATCACCGAGGATGGTGTTCACAGGGGTATCTCGTTGGATTGCTTGGTGGACTCTTGGGTGTGGTGGTCTTGGACCCTGTTCATCTTCCTTGTCTTGAACATTGGCATCTCCCCCTTGATCAATGTCCTCCTCTTGAGATGGCTCATCTTCTTGATCTTCATTTTCATCTTCTTGAGCTTGATCCTCATCTTGAGTTGGTGGAGATGCTTGCATGGAGGAAGATGGTTGATCTTGTGTGTGTGGAGGCTCTTCGGATTCCTTAGGACACATGTCACACCTGGTCTTTAAGGAACAAAGTCGGATGCATCTCATACATGCGCCAAGAAGACAACATATATAATAACAGAGTGTATAGAGATAAATGTCACAATAATCAGAGTACTTATTACATAGCTGAAGTCTTACAAAATAAAAGATAAATATAACAGGATTTAAAATCCATCCTTGGCGCCAGAAAGTCAACTAGGAGACGCCACCTAGATCGAATCGAACTCCTCGATACGTGGCTTCTCTTAAACCACATGTTCTTCTCCTGTGGGGGGGGGTGAGACAGCAAGGGTGAGCTCACACATGATCATAGATCAACAAGTTGTGGGGAATAATGTGGCATGAACTCACCAAAGGTGAGAGTTCATGTGATGTGTAAGGCTGATCAACAATAGGGGTTAAAGCTGAGCATTGCTTTTAAGTAGTTGGTCAAAATTTTATTAGCGTTACTAAGTGTAAGTAAATACTAGACCATAATAAATAATAGAAAAAAATTAATAATAAACCCATGCAAATGCATATGACAATTTGAGTTTAGGTTCCATAATTTAATCATCAGAGAGTCCTGAGTTGCTCATGACCGCGAGCATGGCTAGTATACCAGTTTTACACTCTGCAGAGGTTGTACCCTTTACCCATAAGTCGTGTATCCCATGTCGCCAGGGTTAGCTAGACCCTTAGACACTACCGAGGTGAATGGCTAGGGATCCACTACGAGGCCTTTATAAAGTTCCACTAGCTTCCGAAAACCCGCTATAGTTCATGGGAAGAGCACTTGCAAGAATCCCCCGTCTGACCGCCATCGCAGCAAAATCAACCCGAGAACCTCCTTGCATGCAATCCCCTACTGCCCTTGCCCCTTTTGGGTAAGGTAGTCTTCCACTAGCTTTCCTAGTTAGTTGGCCAAGGGCGTCCCATTAAACCCTTGTGGTGGCACGTGTTTCTCAAGTTAAGCTCCATGTTCCAATTAACATTTAATGATCTTGACATGAACATAAATAGAATAACAAAATAACTGGAACATGGATATAACAAAATATTATCCCAAAACCATGTAAAGCAATAGCAAAACTAACCAAGTGATTCAAGGATAACTAGGTAAAGAGATAAACAATCTAGGGTGACCTATCGGGTCCCATCAAAATTAAGCCTATGCATGGTAAATGATTATAAAGAACATTATTAGGTAACAAAAATGGTCAAGGGCACAACTTGCCTTCAATGAGCTCCTGCTCAGCTACTTGTAACTGCTGCTCACCAGGATCCAAGGTCGCAGGCTCTTCTACTCACCACAATACAAACAAGCACATTATATAGAGAAAATTAACATCACACCAAACATGTAAACAAAATACATAGAAATATTCTACACATTAAAATAAAATCCTAGGAACAGGAATCATACTTTTTGGATTTATAGATTTTGAAATATGAATTTACAAAGGTTTCATGTGTTTTAAATAGGATTAAGTGAGAAATAAATTTTTTTTACTATTTTCATGATAAAACAGAGCCTCTATGTGATAGATAATAATATTACAAAAATTTAGAAATTGGAATGAATTAATTTGGAGTTCATATGAATTTTCTATGAATTATGCAAGTTCTAATGATTATTTTTATATAAAAATCAATTTCTATTATTAACTATTACTTTCCCTCAGGTCTCTGGACTGCGCGCCATTTACTAAGAAACACAGGGACCCACACGCACATTCGCCCAGACTCAGTGCACAGCGCAATGGATGGTGGGTTCAATATAAAATAACAGGGGGTCTCTTTTGTAAGATTAGCACCGCGAAAGGGTATTCTCTATTATCGTCCGTAGGATCTAGATCTTGTGGCTCGGATTAGATTATCCACTCTGCGAACCGGTACGCGATACCCGCCCTCGGATCCGCAATACACGACCAGGATTTAATTACGCAAATACAACTCGGACCCCTTGATCCCGATCGAACGGTCCAGCACACATTCCACCCTATCAGCGCACGGGATCTAATCTAAGCCGTTAATGTCCAGATCAATGGCAATCACGACTTCACCCAACCACCGTGCCCGCAAACGCCGGTATGAGGCGGCGCTGCCCACCAGACCGCGACGGAGGCCATGGCCGGGAAAAGCAATCCGGTGAGTCACGGCCCTAAACTTCATCCCTAAAGGTGCTACGCGCAGAGAATGACGAGACGAATCATCGGGACGCGGAACTCACCGATGAGGATGACACACACGGGCAGACCACGGCACACCCGATCTTTCGCGGAGGCGCACACGTCGGCAAGAAATTCTTGACGGGGCTGATCCGATCGCGGCCAGAGAGGGTCACCAGCAGGCACGGGTGGCACCAGTGACGCTACACGACTGCCAATTGGGTGGACAACCAGTCGGGGTCTCGGTTTAACCCGTGGCGGCTGTTCTAGCAGCAAGCTTCGTGGCGTCGAAGGCACGCTCGCACACCAGTCGCCACCTGATTCACGCTCGCACAGGGGGATCCCGATGGACGACTTCACAGGACCCGGCGACGGCGAACTCCACCAGGGAATGTTTGCCGCAAGCACACACTTCACCCGTTAATGGCGTGCGGCGGTGGCTTGGGTTGCGCGGCGGGTGTACTAGCTACGGATGCGCCGGTCTTAGCTTGCGAGAGCCATGGCGTCCACGCAGGGCGTGCTTTAAATCAGGTCGAACCTCCTCCCCGCTTCTCCTGTGAGCCGACTAGCCGAGCTTCGCGGAGTTAGTTGGTCAACCACCACGCCGAGATCCACGGGAAGAAGAGAAGACACTCCGAAAGGTGGGTCCCGCATGACAGCCAGACTGGGGAGCGTGGTAGGTTATGGTGTTCACTGAAAAGTGGGGCCGCCCCATCATTGAAGGAAGGGTTGGAGCTGCGTGATAGAGGGGTTTTGGGTCGCGCGGGAGATTTCTCTGGGTGGGCCGAAGTGGTGGTTTTGGGCCCAACAGTGAGATTTCTCTATTTCTCCCTTTTTCTTTTCCTTTCTTATTTCAAATCCAAATCATACAAATTCAAACTCTAAATTTCCATTTAAATTCAGATTTTTGTGGTAGATTTATATTCACATTAATTGCCCAACTTAAACATGGCATGGTGAATTTATTTATTTTTGATATTTATTTTGTAATCACTAATGCTTCTCTTTCTCCAATTCTGGAATTCCTAATTTAGGATTAAATTCTCAATTTGAACATTGATGTCTTTCTATAGATTTTTATTACTAATATATGCACACAAAATAAAAACCCAGCATGATGCATATTTTAGTGGTATAACTTTTTATTAGTTATTTGTCTTTAAATATGGTATTCACATGTGATGATAAGTAGATATAATATACACATATACATAAAGGAAATGACTTTTCTCCTTTTATATGATCTCTTACAAATTGGGTATTACAACACACATCCCCAATGGATATGTTCCTTAGTGCGACGCATGGAGCCTCTTCATCATCTAGCTCATCAAGATCAACTTGCTCTACTTGAGAGCCGTTAGTTTCATCAAACACAATGCCACAAGAAACTTCAACTAGTCCAGTGGACTTGTTAAAGACTCTATATGCCCTTGTGTTTGAATCATATCCTAGTAAAAAGCCTTTACAGCCTTAGGAGCAAATTTAGATTTTCTACCTCTTTTAACAAGAATAAAGCATTTGCTACCAAAGACTCTAAAATATGAAACATTGGGCTGTTTACCGGTGAGGAGTTCGTAAGATGTCTTCTTGAGGATTTGGTGAAGGTAGAGACGATTGATGGCGTAGCAAGCGGTGTTGATTGCTTCCGCCCAAAACCGGTCCGAAGTCTTGTATTCATCAAGCATGGTCCTCGCCATGTCAAGTAGAGTTCTATTCTTCCTCTCCACTACACCATTTTGTTGTGGTGTGTAGGGAGAAGAGAACTCATGCTTGATGCCCTCCTCCTCAAGGAAGCCTTCGATTTAAGAGTTCTTGAACTCCGTCCCATTGTCGCTTCTAATCTTCTTGATCCTTAAGTCGAACTCATTTTGAGCTCGTCTTAAGAATCCCTTTAAAGTCTCTTGGGTTTGAGATTTTTCCTGTAAAAAGAACAACCAAGTGAAGCGAGAATAGTCATCCACAATTACAAGACAATACTTACTCCCGCCGATGCTCATGTAAGCGATCGGGCCGAATAAATCCATGTGGAGTAGCTCAAGTGGCCTGTCGGTTGTCATGATGTTCTTGTGTGGATGATGAGTGCCAATTTGCTTCCCTGCTTGACATGCGCTTCAAACCCTGTCTTTCTCAAAATGAACATTTGTTAGTCCCAAAATATGCTCTCCCTTTAGAAGCTTGTGAAGATTCTTCATTCCAACATGTGCTAGTCGGCGATGCCAGAGCCAGCCCATGTTAGTCTTAGCAATTAAGCAAGTGTCGAGTTCAGCTCTATTAAAATCAACTAAGTATAGCTAACCCTCTAACACTCCCTTAAATGCTACTGAATCATCACTTCTTCTAAAGACAGTAACACCTATATCTGTAAAAAGACAGTTGTAACCCATTTTACATAATTGAGAAATAGAAAGCAAATTGTAATCTAAAGAATCTACAAGGAAAACATTGGAAATAGAATGGTCATGTGATATAGCAATTTTACCCAATCCTTTGACCAAACCTTGATTTTCATCCCCGAATGTGATAGCTCTTTGGGGATCTTGGTTTTTCTTGTAGGAGGAGAACATCCTTTTCTCCTCAGTCATGTGGTTTGTGCACCCTCTATCGATGATCCAACTTGAGCCCCCGGATGCATAAACCTACAAAACAATTTTAGGCCTTGTTCTTAGGTACCCAAACGGTCTTGGGTCCTTTGACATTAGAAACAAGCACCTTGGGTACCCAAACACAAGTCTTTGACCCCTTGTGTTTGCCCCCAACATATTTGGCAACTACTTTGCCTGATTTGTTAGTAAGCACATAGGATGCATCAAAAGTCTTAAATGAAATGTTATGTTCATTTGATGCAATAGGAGTTTTTTTCTTAGGCAATTTAGCACGGGTTGATTGTCTAGAACTAGATGCCTCACTCTTATAAATAAAAGCATGATGAGAGCCAGAGTGAGACTTCCTAGAATGAATTCTCCTAATTTTGTGCTCGGGATAACCGGTAGGGTATAAAATGTAACCCTCGTTATCCTGAGGCATGGGAGCTTTGCCCTTAACAAAGTTTGACAATCTTTTAGGAGGGCCATTAAGCTTGACATTGTCTCCCTATTGAAATCCAATGCCATCCTTAATGCCAGGGCGTCTCCCACTATAGAGCATGCTTCTAGCAAATTTAAATTTTTCATTTTCCAAGTTATGTTCATTAATCTTAGCACTAAGTTGAGCTATGTGATCATTTTGTTTCTTAATTAAAGCTAAGTGATCATGAATAGCATCAACATTAATATCTCTACATCTAGTGCAAATAGTAATATGCTCAACGGTAGATGTAGAGGGTTTGCAAGTATTTAATTCAACAATCTTAGCATGTAAAATAGCATTCTCATCTCTAAGATTGGAAATAAAAGTATTGCAAACATTTAAATTTTTAGCCTTAGCAATTAATTTTTCATTCTCAATTTTAAGGCTAGAGAGGGATGCATTCAATTTGTCAATCTTAGCAATCAAATTACTATTCTCATTTTTAAGGTTGACAAGAGAATCATCACTAACATTTAATTTCTCAATCTTAGCAATCAATTTATCATTTTCAAGTCTAAGGTTAGAAATAGTGTCATGGCAAGTGCTAAGCTCACTAGTTAATTTTTCATTTTTCTCTACCTCCTAAGCATAAGCATTTTTTGTTTTAACATGCTTTTTGTTTTCCTTAATAAGGAAGTCCTCTTGGCTATCCAAGAGTTCATCCTTCTCATGAATAGCACTAATCAATTCATTTAATTTCTCATTTTGTTGCATGTTAAGATTGGCAAAAAGAGTGAGCAAGTTATCCTCATAATCACTGGAATTATCCTCATCACTAGAGGTTGCATACTTAGTGGAGGATCTTGATTTTACCTTCTTCTTCTTGCCGTCTTTTGCCATGAGGCACTTGTGGCCGACGTTGGGGAAGAGAAGCCCTTTGGTGACGGCGATGTTTGCGGCGTCCTCGTCGGAGGAGTCGGTGGAGCTCTCGTCAGAGTCCCACTCCCGGCAAACATGGGCATCGCCGCCCTTCTTCTTGTAGTACCTCTTCTTTTCTCTCCTCTTTCCCTTCTTGTCGTCGCCCCTGTCACTATCACTAGACAAAGGACATTTAGCGATAAAATGACCGGGCTTACCACATTTGTGGCAAACCTTCTTGGAGCGGGGTTTGTAATCCTTCCCCCTCCTTTGCTTGAGGATTTGGCGAAAGCTCTTGATGATGAGCGCCATTTCCTCGTTGTTGAGCTTGGAGGCGTCGATGGGGATCCTACTTGGTTTAGAGTCCTTCTTTTCTTCTTCCGTCGCCTTGAATGCGATGGGTTGCACCTCAGGTGTTGAGGTGGCGCCTTGCTCGATGATTTTCTTGGAGCCTTTGATCATCAATTCAAAGCTCACAAATTTTCCTATAACTTCCTTGGGAGACATTAGCTTGTATCTAGGATCACCACAAATTAATTGAACTTGAGTGGGATTAAGAAATACAAGTGATCTTAGAATAACCTTGACCATTTCATGGTCATCCCATTTGGTGCTCCCGAGGTTGCGCACTTGGTTCACCAAGGTCTTGAGCCGGGTGTACATCGCTTGTGGCTCCTCCCCTTGGTGAAGCATGAATCGACCGAGCTCCCCCTCGATTGTTTCCTGCTTGGTGATCTTGGTCACCTCATCTCCTTCGTGCGCGGTCTTGAGCACGTCCCAAATCTCTTTGGCACTCTTCAACCCTTGCACCTTATTATACTCCTCTCGACTTAGGAAGGCAAGGAGTATAGTAGTGGCATGGGAGTTAAAGTGTTGGATTTGTTCGACCTCCTCTGAATCATAATCCTTGTCCTCTTCCTTTGGTACCTGCGCTCCATACTCAACAATATCCCATATGCTTTTGTGGAGTGAGGTTAGATGATGCCTCATTTTATCACTCCACATACAATAATCTTCACTATCAAACATATGTGGTTTGCCTAATGGGACGGAAAGTAATGTCGTGCATTTTGAAATGCGAGGATAGCGAAGAGGCATCTTACTATACTTCTTGCGCTCATGGCGCTTAGAAGTGGCGGATGCCGATTCTGAGCCGGAGGTGGAGGGTGACGAAGAGTCGGTCTCGTAGTAGACTACCTTCTTCATCTTCTTCTTCTTCTTGTCACCCTTCTGTTGGGACTTGACGGAGGAAGAGGATTCTTCCTTGTGCTTGTGAGCGGACTCCCTTGAGTGCGTTCTCCACGAGCTTGCGGACTTGTCGCCGGTCCCGATCTCCCTCTTGGCGGATGCTCCCGACATCACTTCGAGCGGTTAGGCTCTAATAAAGTACCTGAGAGCACCTAGAGGGGGGTGAATAGGTGATCCTGTAAAAACATGAAACTTAATGCCTCAAAACTTGATTAGGAGTTATCACAATAAAGCCAAGTGGCTAGAGAGGAGTTCTAGCAAGACACGATAACCACAAGAAGATCAACACAGATAGGCACAGTGGTTTATCCCGTGGTTCGGCCAAGTCCAACAATTGCCTACTCCACATTGTGGCGTCCCAATGGACGAGGGTTGCAATCAACCCCTCTCAAGCGGTCCAAAGACCCACTTGAATACCACGGTGTTTTGCTTTGTTTTACTATATCCCGCTTGCGAGGAATCTCCACAACTTGGAGCCTCTCGCCCTTACAATTTGATGTTCACAAAGAAGCACAGAAGTAAGGCTGGGATGAGCAATGCACACAAGACACAAAACCAGAGCACAAACACGCACACAAGTCACAACTCGAGCTCACAACACAACCCAACGAGTTCTCTACTCAAATGGAGCTCTAGTTGCTATCACAAAGAATCGAATGCGCGGAATTGGAGTCTTGGTGCTTAGGAATGCTTAGAGAATGCTTGGTGTCTTCCTCCATGCGCCTAGGGGTCCCTTTTATAGCCCCAAGGCAGCTAGGAGCCGTTGAGAGCATTCCAGGAATGCAATTCTTGCCTTCTGTTGCCTGGCGCACCGGACAGTTCGGTGCACCACCGGACACTGTCCGGTGCGGATTTCTTTCCTATTTTGGCGCAGCCGACCGTTGGAGATTTAGAGCCGTTGGTGCACCGGACACTGTCCGGTGCACACCGGACAGTCCGGTGCCCCCTTCTGACCGTTGGCTCTGCCACGCGTCGCGCGCGGATTACGCGGCCGACCGGTGGCCCGACCGACTGTTGGCTCACCGGACATTCCGGTGATTTATAGCCGTACGCCGCCGTACACAGCCAGTTCGCCAGAGCCAGCCTGGCGCACCGGACACTGTCCGGTGCACCACCGGACAGTCCCGTGCACCCAGACATCGCAGAGTCTTGACTGCTCAGCCAAGTCTTTTCCAAATTGGTCTTTTCCTGTTTCTAGCACTTAGACACAATACATTAGTCTCCAAAACAATGTACTAAGTCTTAGAAACATACCTTTACTCTTGATTTGCACTTCTTAAGTCTTTGGCACAAATATTACTCAAGGTATTTGTGTGGAACACTTAATCACCAAAATCTTATAGAAATGTCCCAAGGGTACATTTCCCTTTCAATCTCCCCCTTTTTGGTGATTAATGCCAACACAACACAAAGCAACTAAAAGAAGTGCAACATCAATGCAAATGAGAACGCAAATTTGTTTTGATTCAAATTTGGCATATTTGGATCATTATTTGCCACCACTTGGTTTTGTTTTTGCAAATCAACTTCAATTTCCTATCTCTAAGTCAAACACACTTGTTGAGACATAAAGAGAGTTGTTCCAAGAGAAATTGATCAAGGATTTCAAAAACTCCCCCTTTTTCCCATAATCAACCATTCTCCCCACAAGAGGCCAACTTTTGACAAAAAAGACAATAAGAGATTTTTGACAAACCAAAAGCTCTATTCTACTATTTTCAAAATTCTCAAGTGGTAGCTGATCCATTTGTTGCTTTGGCCTTATTTTCTCCCCCTTTGGCATCAAGCACCAAAACAGGATCAATCATGGCCATTAAACCCCATTGCCTCACCAAAATCTTCAATTAAGAGTAAAAAGGCAATAAGAGCATGAAGATGAACTTGGAGTTAGTTACTCTTTCATCGGAGTGCAGTGGAAGTCTTTCATGGTCCAAATCCAACATTCCCTTTCAATCCACCTTTGAGACTAAATTAAGAACACTCAAGCACATGGTTAGTCTCAAAGGATCAAGTTGTAGCACAACTCCCCCTAAAAATGTGCATCACTTGCAAATGGACTTATGAGGCCCGGGGAGTGCTTGTACAACTTGAGCACCATACATAAACAACAAAATGCATAAGGAACATGATCAAAGGCATAAAACACATGTATGCTATAAGTCAATCCAAGTTCTGCGAATCTAAGGCATTTAGCTCACTACACAACCTGCAAAAGGTCTTCTCATCTAGAGGCTTGGTAAAGATATCGGCTAGCTAGTTCTTGGTGCTAACATAAAACACTTCGATATCTCCCTTTTGCTGGTGGTCTCTCAAAAAGTGATGTCAGATGTCTATGTGCTTTGTGCGGCTGTGTTCAACAGGATTATCCGTCATGCGGATAGCACTCTCATTATCACATAGGAGTGGGACTTTGCTCAGATTGTAGCCAAAGTCCCTAAGGGTTTGCCTCATCCAAAGTAGTTGCGCGCAACACTGTCCTGCGGCAACATACTCAGCCTCAGCGGTGGATAGGGCAACGGAAGTTTGTTTCTTAGAACTCCATGACACCAGGGACCTTCCTAAGAATTGGCACGTCCCTGATGTACTCTTCCTATCGACCTTACATCCAGCATAATCGGAGTCTGAATATCCAATCAAGTCAAAGGTAGACCCCTTTGGATACCAGATCCCGAAGCAAGGCGTGGCGACTAAATATCTAAGAATTTGCTTAACGGCCACTAGGTGGCACTCCCTTGGATCGGATTGAAATCTAGCACACATGCATACACTAAGCATAATATCCGGTCTACTAGCACATAAATAAAGTAAAGACCCTATCATAGACCGGTATGCCTTTTGATCAACGGACTTACCTCCTTTGTTGAGGTCGATGTGTCTGTCGGTTCCCATTGGAGTCTTTGCGGGCTTGGCGTCCTTCATCCCAAACCTCTTGAGCAAGTCTTGTGTATACTTCGTTTGTGAGATGAAGGTGCCATCCTTGAGTTGCTTCACTTGGAACCCAAGGAAGTAGTTCAACTCGCCCATCATCGACATCTCGAATTTCTGAGTCATCACCCTGCTAAACTCTTCACAAGACTTTTGGTTAGTAGAACCAAATATTATGTCATCGACATAAATTTGGCACACAAAAAGATCACCATCACAAGTCTTAGTGAATAAAGTTGGATCGGCTTTCCCAACCTTGAAAGCATTAGCAATTAAAAAGTCTCTAAGGCATTCATACCATGCTCTTGGGGCTTGCTTAAGTCCATAGAGCACCTTAGAGAGCTTACACACGTGGTCGGGGTACCGTTCATCCTCGAAGCCAGGGGGTTGCTCCACGTACACCTCCTCCTTGATTGGTCCGTTGAGGAAAGCGCTCTTCACATCCATTTGGAACAACCTGAAAGAATGGTGAGCAGCATAGGCTAACAATATGCGAATTGACTCTAGCCTAGCCACAGGAGCAAAAGTCTCCTCAAAGTCCAAACCTGCGACTTGGGCATAACCTTTTGCCACAAGTCGTGCCTTGTTCCTTGTTACCACCCCGTGCTCGTCTTGTTTGTTGCGGAACACCCACTTGGTTCCCACAACGTTTTGCTTGGGACGAGGCACCAGTGTCCAAACTTCATTTCTCTTGAAGTTGTTGAGCTCTTCCTGCATGGCCAACACCCAGTCCGGATCTAGCAAGGCTTCTTCTACCCTGAAAGGCTCAATAGAAGAGACAAAAGAGTAATGCTCACAAAAATTAACTAATCTAGAGCGAGTAGTTACTCCCTTGCTAATATCACCCAAAATTTGGTCGACGGGATGATTCCTTTGAATCGTCGCTCGAACTTGAGTTGGATGTGCCGGATGTGCTTCTTCCTCCAATACATGATCATCTTGTGCTCCCCTTGATCACACGCCTCCTCCTGATGAACCTGTTCATCGTCTTGAGTTGGGGGATGCACCATTATTGAGGAAGAAGGTTGATCTTGCTCCTTTTGTTCCTGTGGCCGCACATCTCCAATCGCCATGGTGCGTATTGCGGCCGTTGGAACGTCTTCTTCATCTACATCATCAAGATCAACAGCTTGCTCTCTTGGAGAGCCATTAGTCTCATCAAATACAACTTCGCTAGAGACTTCAACCAAACCCGATGATTTATTGAAGACCCTATACGCCTTTGTATTTGAGTCATAACCTAACAAAAACCCTTCTACAGCTTTGGGAGCAAACTTAGAATTTCTACCTTTCTTCACTAGAATATAACATTTGCTCCCAAATACACGAAAGTAAGACACATTGGGTTTGTTACCGGTTAGAAGCTCATACGAAGTCTTCTTGAGGAGGCGATGAAGGTACACCCGGTTTATGGCGTGGCAAGCCGTGTTCACGGCTTCCGACCAAAACCGCTCGGGTGTCTTGAATTCTCCAATCATTGTCATCGCCATGTGTATGAGCGTCCTGTTCTTCCTCTCTACCACACCATTTTGCTGTGGTGTGTAGGGAGCGGAGAACTCGTGCTTGATCCCTTCCTCCTCAAGGTACTCCTCCACTTGAAGGTTCTTGAACTCGGACCCGTTGTTGCTCCTTATCTTCTTCACCTTGAGCTCAAACTCATTTTGAGCTCTCCTTAGGAAGCGCTTGAGGGTCCCTTGGGTTTCAGATTTATCCTGCAAAAAGAATACCCAAGTGAAGCGGGAAAAATCATCAACTATAACTAGACCATACTTACTTCCTCCTATGCTTAGATAGGCGACGGGTCCGAAGAGGTCCATATGAAGCAACTCCAATGGTCTCGATGTGGTCATCACATTTTTGGTATGATGAGAGCTTCCCACTTGTTTACCTGCTTGACAAGCTGCACAAGGTCTATCTTTTTTGAAGGTTACATTTGTTAAACCTATCACGTGTTCTCCCTTTAGAAGTTTGTGAAGGTTCTTCATCCCCACATGTGCTAAGCGGCGGTGCCATAGCCAACCCATGCTAGTCTTAGCAATTAAGCATGCATCTAGACCGGCCTCCTCTTTTGCAAAATCAACTAAGTAGAGTTTGTCGTCTAATACACCCTTAAAAGCTAATGAACATCACTCCTTCTAAAGACAGACACATCTACATTTGTGAATAAGCAATTATATCCCATATTACAAAGCTGACTCACAGACAATAAGTTATATCCAAGCGACTCAACTAAAAACACATTAGAGATAGAGTGTTCGGATGAAATGGCAATCTTCCCTAGTCCTTTAAACTTGCCTTGATTCCCGTCACCGAATATGATTGAGTCTTGGGAATCTTTGTTCTTGACGTAGGAGGTGAACATCTTCTTCTCCCCCATCATGTGGTTTGTGCATCCGCTGTCGATAATCCAGCTTGATCCCCCGGATGCATAAACCTGCAAGTCAAATTTAGGCTTGGGTCTTAGGTACCCAACTCTTATTGGGTCCTACAAGGTTAGTGACAATATCCTTAGGGACCCAAATGCAAGTTTTATCTCCCTTGCATTTTGCCCCTAATTTCCTAGCAATCACCTTCTTATCCTTTCTACAAATTGCAAAGGAAGCATTGCAAGCATGATAAATTGTAGAAGGTTCATTAATTTTCCTAGGAACATTTGCAACATTTCTCCTAGGCATATGATGAATGACATTTCTCCTAGGCATATCTCTACCATGCACATAGGAAGAACTTGAAGCAAACATGGCATTTGAATCATTACAACTCCTATGAACATTTCTAGAATATCTCTTATCATGGTACATGAAAGCATGGTTCTTTTGAACACTATTAGTCATAGGGGCCTTCCCTTTCTCCTTGGCGGAGATGGGAGCCTTATGACTTGTTAAGTTCTTGGCTTCCCTCTTAAAGCCAAGCCCATCCTTAATTGAGGGGTGTCTACCAATCGTGTAGGCATCCCTTGCAAATTTTAGTTTATCAAAATCATTTTTGCTAGTCTTAAGTTGAGCATTAAGACTAGCCACTTCATCATTTAGTTTAGAAATGCAAACTAGGTGTTCACTACAAGCATCAACATTAAAATCTTTGCACCTATTGCAAATCGTAACATGTTCTTCACGAGAGGTTGATTTACTAGCTATTTCTAACTTAGCATTCAAATCATCATTAACACTTTTTAGGCTAGAGATAGATTCATGGCATGTAGACAATTCACATGAAAGCATTTTATTTCTTTTAACTTCTAAAGCAAGAGAATTTTGTGCTTCTACAAATTTATCATGTTCTTCATACAAAAGATCCTCTTGCTTTTCTAATAATCTATTCTTATCATTCAAGGCATTAATCAACTCATTGATCTTATCAATCTTAGTTCTATCTAAGCCCTTGAACAAACTAGCATAGTCTATTTCATCATCGCTAGATTCATCATCACTAGAAGCATAAGTAGACTTTCGAGTGTTTACCTTCTTCTCCTTTGCCATTAGACATGTGTGATGCTCGTTGGGGAAGAGGGACGACTTGTTGAAGGCCGAGGCGGCGAGTCCTTCGTTGTCGGAGTCGGACGACGAACAATCCGAGTCCCACTCCTTGCCAAGGTGTGCCTCGCCCTTAGCCTTCTTGTAAGCCTTCTTCTTTTCCCTCTTCTTCTCTTGTTCCTGGTCACTATCATTATCGGGACAATTAGCGATAAAATGACCAACTTTACCACATTTGAAGCATGAGCGCTTCCCCTTCGTCTTGTTCTTGTTGGGATGCTCCTTGCGACCCTTTAGTGCTGACTTGAATCGCTTGATGATGAGGGCCATTCCTTCTTCGTTAAGCCCGGCCGCCTCAACTTGCGCCACCTTGCTAGGTAGCGCCTCCTTGCTTCTCGTTGCTTTGAGAGCCACGGTTTGAGGCTCGTGGATTGGGCCATTCAACACATCATCGACGTATCTTGCCTCCTTGATCATCATTCGCCCGCTTACAAACTTCCCAAGTATTTCCTCGGGCATCATCTTGGTGTCCCTAGGATTCTCACGAATATTGTTTACAAGATGTGGATCAAGAACAGTGAAGGACCTTAGCATTAGGCGGACGACGTCGTGGTCCGTCCATCTCGTGCTTCCATAGCTCCTTATTTTGTTGACGAGGGTCTTGAGCCTGTTGTATGTTTGGGTTGGCTCCTCCCCCTGATCATCACAAACCTTCCTAGTTCGCCTTCCACCAACTCCATCTTGGTGAGCATGGTGACGTCGTTCCCCTCATGCGAGATCTTGAGGGTGTCCCAAATCTGCTTAGCGTTATCCAAGCCGCTCACCTTATGATATTCATCCCTGCACAGTGATGCTAAAAGGACAGTAGTAGTGCATTTTTGTGAATTTGTTCATTTATAAACGTGGGACTATCCTTCTATCAAATTGCATTCCATTTTCTACTATCTCCCATATACTTGGATGGAGAGAGAACAGGTGGCTACGCATTTTGTGACTCCAAAATCCGTAGTCCTCTCCATCCAAGTGAGGAGGTTTATCGAGGGGAATGGAAAGCAAATGAGTATTGGAGCTTTGCAAAATACGAGAATAATCAAAAGAAAAGTTTGAATTGACCGTTTTCTTTTTCTCGTAGTCATCGTCCTGTTGGGAAGAGGAAGATTCGTCGCTGTTGTAGTAGACTATCTCCTTGATGCGCCTTGTTTTCTTCTTCTTCCTGTCTTTTCTTTTGTGGCTCGAGCCCGAGTCAGTAGGCTTGTCATCTTTTGGATCGTTGACGAAGGACTCCTTCTCCTTATCATTGACCACCATCCCCTTGCCCTTAGGATCCATCTCTTCGGGCGATTAGTCCCTTACGTGAAGAGAACGGCTCCGATACCAATTGAGAGCACCTAGAGGGGGGTGAATAGGTGATCCTGTAAAAACTTGAAACTTAATGCCATAAAACTTGATTAGGAGTTAGCACAATAAGGCCAAGTGGCTAGAGAGGAGTTCTAGCAAGACACGATAACCACAAGAAGATCAACACAGATAGGCACAGTGGTTTATCCCGTGGTTCGACCAAGTCCAACACTTGCCTACTCCACGTTGTGGCGTCCCAACGGACGAGGGTTGCAATCAACCCCTCTCAAGCGGTCCAAAGACCCACTTGAATACCACGGTGTTTTGCTTTGTTTTACTATATCCCGCTTGCGAAGAATCTCCACAACTTGGAGCCTCTCCCCCTTACAATTTGATGTTCACAAAGAAGCACGGAAGTAAGGCTGGGATGAGCAACGCACACAAGACACAAAACCAGAGCACAAACACGCACACAAGTCACAACTCGAGCTCACAACACAACCCAACAAGTTCTCTACTCAAATGGAGCTCTAGTTGCTGTCACAAAGAATCGAATGCGCGGAATTGGAGTCTTGGTGCTTAGGAATGCTTAGAGAATGCTTGGTGTGTTCCTCCATGCGCCTAGGGGTCCCTTTTATAGCCCCAAGGCAGCTAGGAGCCGTTGAGAGCATTCCAGGAAGGCAATTCTTGCCTTCTGTCGCCTGGCGCACCGGACAGTCCGGTGCACCACCGGACACTGTCCGGTGCAGATTTCTTTCCTATTTTGGCGTAGCCGACTGTTGGAGATTCAGAGCCGTTGGCGCACCGGACAGTCCGGTGCCCCCTTCTGACCGTTGGCTCTGCCACGCGTCGCGCGCGGATTATGCGGACGACCGTTGGCCCGGCTGACTGTTGGCTCACCAGTTAGTCCGGTGCACCACCGGACAGTCCGGTGATTTATAGCCGTACACCGCCGACGAAACCCGAGAGCAGCCAGTTCGCTAGAGCCAGCCTGGCGCACCGGACACTGTCCGGTGCACCACCGGACAGTCCGGTGCACCCAGACTGCGCAGAGTCTTGACTGCTCAGCCAAGTCTTTTCCAAATTGGTCTTTTCCTGTTTCTAGCACTTAGACACAATACATTAGTCTCCAAAACAATGTACTAAGTCTTAGAAACATACCTTTACTCTTGATTTGCACTTCTTAAGTCTTTGGCACAAATATTACTCAAGGTATTTGTGTGGAAAACTTAATCACCAAAATCTTATAGAAATGTCCCAAGGGTACATTTCCCTTTCAGTACCGGGTTCTGATACCGATTAAAAGTCGCCTAGAGGGGGGTGAATAGGCAAATCTGAAATTTAAACTTAACCACACACTACAAGCCGGGTTAGCGTTAGAATTAAATGCGAGTCCGAAAGAGAGGGCGAAAACAAATTTCAAACGAATAAGAGCGGATGACACGGTGATTTGTTTTACCGAGGTTCGGTTCTTGCAAACCTACTCCCCGTTGAGGTGGTCACAAAGACCGGGTCTCTTTCAACCCTTTCCCTCTCTCAAATGGTCACTTAGACCGAGTGAGCCTTTCTCTTCAATCAAATGGGACACTAAGTCCACTACAAGGACCACCACAACTTGGTGTCTCTTGTTTTGATTACAAGTGGGTTGAGCACAAAAAAGAAGGAAGAAGAAAAGCAATCCAAGTGCAAGCGCTCAAATGAACACAAATGTCTCTCTCTCTCTAGTCACTAATTTCTTTGGAGTGATTCCGGACTTGGAAGAGGATTTGATCTCTTTGGTTGTGTCTTTGAATGAAGTCTATAACTCTTATATGAGGTTTGATGGCTGAAAACTTGGATGCATTGAAGTGTGGTGGTTGGGGGGTATTTATAGCCCCAACCACCAAAAGAACCGTTGGTGAAGGCTGCTGTCGTATGGCGCAGCGGACAGTCCGGTGCGCCACCGGACACTGTCCGGTGTGCCAGCCATGTCACCAGGCCGTTGGGTTCCGACCGCTGGAGCTTCTAACAACTGGGTCACCGGACAGTCACTATTCACTGTCCGGTGCGCCTTCTGGCGCTGCTCTGACCTCTGCGCGCGCAGGTGCGCACTGTTCACTTTTACTGTTCTGTTGCAGACGACCGTAGGCGATGTATAGCCGTTACTCCGCTGGCACACCGGACAGTCCGGTGCTACACCAGACAGTCCGGTGAATTATAGCAGAGTGGCTCCCGGAATTCCCGAAGGTGGCCAGTTTAGAGTTGGGTTCCCTGTTGCACCGGACACTGTCCGGTGGTGCACCGGACACTGTCCGATGGCACACCGGACAGTCCGGTGTGCCAGACCAGGGCTGCCTTTGGGTTGTCTTTTGCTCTTTTTATTTGAACCCTTTCTTGGACTTTTATTGGTTTGTGTTGAACCTTTGGCACCTGTAGAACTCATAATCTAGAGCAAACTAGTTAGTCCAATTAATTTGTGTTGGGCAATTCAACCACCAAAATTCATATAGGAAAAGGTGTAAGCCTATTTCCCTTTCACTAGGTCGTGGAGGAATTTGGCCCACGCTGTCTTTCCTGTTTTTATTTTATTTTATTTTATTTTATGGTTCCTATTCTATTTCAATTGCAAGTCTCCAAATTCAAACATGAGTTCTAGTTCCAGTTTCAAACTCAATGCACAATCAAAAATCTCTAGCATGTTGTCTATTTTCTTTATTTAATATAATTAATGCAAAAATCAGAAAATCATCACAAGTAGTCAATTAAACCTTTTATCTTTTCCCAATTCCTATACATTCTATTCCTCCAAATATTTGGGTATTACACTATATCAAGAAATGAGTCTGTCTTTCCTCTTTGGGCAGATCTCGGTGCGCAGTAAGTATGGCCTCTATTTCATTTTGGGAAGGTCGCACTCTATGGTTTGGATTCCCACCCTCTTCACGGATGGGTGGGTTGGACACAAACTTATAAAAAGGACTCTACATCAATAAAATAGCACAATGAGCACAGAGCATATAACAATTTGACATAACAGAATCCAAACAGTCATAACTTACCACCGAGGGAAGATTCCAAGCAGAATAGGAACAAGGAACTCCAGCATTCACAACAACACCTTTCAGCATCATCTCAACCCATTTCAATACATTTTCCTCAGACATATGCTTGTTTGTCACTCGAGAAGGGTATCTCACCCCAATATATAGATAGGCAGGATGAACTCTATCCTTCAAAGGTTGAATATTCTTAAAAACAAAATCAATTATCGTAGCCTCAGTAATCAAACATGTATCTTTCAAACCAACGACCTCGGCTAACAGGATCCTAGCTTCAACAACCATTGAGTCAGTTGGGGCCTCTATCCAACTTGACACCCAGACATCAGGCTGCCTTCCAGAACGAGCAGGCAGAAACTTGTTGTGATTCTCCATGGTGAACCACTCGAAGCATCACCCCTCGATGCAATCCTTCAAAGGAATGTGAAGGTACTCAGCCTTCCTACCCCGACGAAGTTCAAGACTGGCGCCACCAACCACTTGATGCTACCCCCCCCCCCCCCCCCCCGCCCGTCATTCTGGGTTTATAGTGGCACAAGTACTTCCACAATCCGAAATGTGGGTTAATCCTGAGGAAGGCTTCACAAAGATGAAAAAATATGGCAATTTGAAGGACATAGTTGGGATTCAGATCTGTCAAGTTAAGAGAGTAAAAATTGAGAAGACCACGGAAGAAAGGAGAAACATGTAAACCTAGACCACGGATCAGGAAAGGAACGAAGACCACAGACTCATGGTATCCTCTGTGGGAACGGTGATCCCTTACCAAACCCACCAAGAACACAATTCTTTCGACAGCAAAACACCGAGCATGTCAGACCTAGAAACAACAGAAGTGTAGTTACTGCAGAAGGAAAGTTGACTATTGGGATCGATGGGCGAAATAACAGGCAAAGTGCTCCCATGTTTCTTCTTCCTAGACGCCATAAGACCTCCCTAATGAATAGAATCAAGCGCAAGCTCGATGGTGAGCTAGAATTTCAGGGAGACGTTTGTGGCAGAAAAAGGAGAGTTAGAGTTCATCCACCAGGAAACTGAATGTAAGGATATATCTGTGTGCATTAAGTCGAGCGCATTGCAACATGTGACATGACTTAGACCAGACTTCAACCAAGCGAAGTAAGTAAATGTTATCAGTCGGATCTATCAGTACGACTTGTCAGTCACAATCATCACCTGGGATCACTTGATTAGATTTATCAGACGAATCATAAGTCGAAGAAAACAAGAAACTCAAAATCAGACACAACAATTACGGTTTCATTCATCAGAAGAGGGTCACTATAAAGGAAAAGAGCCGGCTCATTATGAACCGACCCTAATATCCTCATTTCTCCACTATGATTTCCATTACCTAGTACTACCACTACTGCTACCACTACCTACTACACTACACTAATACTTACGCCGGTGGCGCCTCGCCACCGACATTGCCGTAGACACCCCTGCTATTGTCGCCCTTGTCGTCGCATCATAGCCACTATCGTCGTTGCCGCTTGCGCCGATGCTGCCCTTGCCGCTCTCATTGCTGTCGCTGCCACCCTCGTCATCGCCTCGTAGCCGTTCCCATCGCTGCCACTGCCGCCTTCCTCCTCGGAGTCTTCCTCCTCATAGTCCTCCAAGGAGTCTTCCTCCTCCGAGTCGTCCGACCCCTCGAGCCCTGCTCGCTCGACGGATCGAACATAGGCCCTCTCCGCTACCAATAACCCCATCAAGTCATCTGAGGAATCGAATGATGGCGAAAGGGGAACCGGTGGTGGGGACTCCTCGCTCTTGGAGGAGAACCACTCCTCCGAGAACTCGGAGTCACCAAAATCCTCCCAAGGGCCACACTTGCCTTTGCTTGACGCCAGCCATTGTGTTTTTTACAGTGGAAAAGTGAGAGCGAGAAGAGGAACCAGAGCGACTGAAGAAGACGGTCGCAGCCGAATGGCTTATTTAAAGAGGCGAAGGGACGACCCTTCGGCTCCCGTCCGTACAACGAATAGTCGCAAGGACTTCAATTGTCGTGTAAAATTCCAAGAAAAGGAGCAGGTCACTGACACCCATTGGCATCCGTGTACAAATAGGATTTTTTTGGTATTTTAAGAAGCAACATGATCCACAAGATATCCTAAGGAGTTACAAAATGACAAGCTTGAGATAGGTCAAACTAAAGTCAGCCAGACTTCTATCGGCTAGAACCCAGTCAGCGGTCTCATTAAAATCCTTAGCTGAATGCCATCCAGCCAGACTTGTATCGACTCAGACTTAGTTGGCCAGATTTCAATCGGTTAGGCGTCAGCCAGCACAGGTTCAATTGGGCAAATCTCAGTCGGGTACAATCGTTATAATAAGCTAGAGTTTTCTCAAGGCAGATTGTGAAGACCTTTGAGTTGATTAGTACTTAAATCAATTCAAAGCTCAGTTGTTACACCCATTGGAGTGCACCCAATGGTTACAAGGACAAAAAGAAAATGCTGAACTCAAAAGCAGACCATGAAGACCTTCGAGTTGATTGATACTCAAATCAATTCAAAGTTCGAGGGCTACACCCATTGGGTGCACCTATGGTGCCCCCAATAGATATAGGAATGGAACAAAACTGCCTTCAAAAAGCTTGGAAGAAACAAAGGACATCATTCCTCCTCAGAGTCTCGAGCCAACTACTCTCAAAAGTTGGCTTGAGCCTCAGGGCTTGTGGAGGATAGATATCCCCCGGGTCCTCATGAACACTAAAACGTATCACGGGCCGCCTAATGGGCCTCCCATTGGGTCGTCCTACGGGATGGGCTGGCAAGTTATAGCCGGGTTAGGCGAGCCTCATCCAAGAAGACCAAGACCGATGTCCGAGTTAGGCGCTACCGAGGAACTGATATCTTGGGTGGTGCAGTTGTAAGGACCTAAGGAGCTATGCATCTTGCGATAACTCGGACGAGAAGATGATCAAGACTTCAGATATATCAGACTGCAAGCTGCGACAAAGGAGATAAGTGAAGTAGATAGTGATTACAACTTGTAATGGGATAATTCTCTGGTCGTGTATATAAGGCCGAGGGGGGACCCTACAAAACCATCTCACATCATCTCACTCCACCCTCATCAACAACAGCTGAGCGATCATAAAGCTTATTTGTAATCCCCATACTCTAGAAATCAATACCTAGCCACAACAGGAAGTAGGGTGTTACGCAATTTAAAGCGGCCTGAACCTGTATGTCAACAGCAGTTGAGCCATCATAAAGCTCATTTGTAATCCCCATACTCTAGAAATCAATACCTAGCCACAACAGGAAGTATGGTGTTACGCAATTTAAAGCGGTCCGACCCTGTATGTGCCTCCGCATGTACCATCGAATCGCAATCAACGACGCCGTCCTACCCAAAAGTATCACGTGGGTAATCCTGTGGTGCGCAGTAGGGTCACAAACACCAACAGTGTGGACGCCCTTCTTACAGCCTTATAGAGTAGTAGTAGATTTACAGCCTTATAGAGTAGTAGTAGATTTGTACAGTTCTTTGTACCATGACGTTTGTTCACAACTCTACTACCTTTATAGCGTTCTAGACACCGTAATTTTTTGTTGTACTAATAAAATAAAAATTCGATGTTATAAACATAATTAATGTTTTACAACTATTTCTGGTCAGATAAAAAAAAATTCGATGTTATAACACAGACAAATCACAAAAATAGTAATTTACTCGTACAAGTTGATCTGAGTTCAGGTAGCTGAAGTAGAGTATAGGGGAAGTGATATAAGAAAATGAGTAATTCTGATGAGAGTAAAACTTGTTATATTTATGTGTTCAATGCCGACCATCCCCTCTTCCATCCATCATGTTTTTATATGCCTACCAGACGAGAGCACTCAATCTATTTTGCTTTGCACTCACATTACGTTACGCATGGCTGATGGGTCACCATCACGAGCGCAGGCCGCAAGGTAGTGCAGCCAAATCCACTGGCGATGGTTAACACGTACTACTACAACAGTATGATACAGAAGAACACAAGCTCGATCTGCTCAGCAGCTAACCTCAGTGTACTAAAACTGAAACTGATCGAAGAAGGGAAAGGACAATGAGGAGGCATTTTCGTACAAGAAGCACAGGCAGAGCTGGTGCCAAGGCGCCATTGCTGTTATGGGCAACATCGGCCGTCTGCTCTGCGCTTCTCGGCATCCTGCTCGCTTCCAGATCATCGTTCTACTTCCAGCAGCCTGCTTCTTCTCCCTGCACCTCCTCCGGGTCGGGAGAAGAAGCGGAAGCGGAAGTGGGGCGGCACCACCACCGGCGCCGGGCGTGCGACGACCAGGCCAGGTGGGTCGCCAAGATGGCGTCCCTGCACAACGCCAGCCTGGTCCTCACCGTCGACCGCACGGGCTGCGCCAACTTTACCAGCCTGCAGAAGGCCGTGGACGCCGTGCCCGACTACGCCGCGGCCCGCACGCTGATCGCCGTCGACGCGGGCGTGTACGCGGAGAAGGTGGTGGTGTGGAGCAACAAGACGGGCGTCACGCTGCAGGGCCGCGGCAACCTCAACACGACCATCGTCTGGAACGACACCGCCAACTCCACCGGCGGCACCTTCTACAGCGCCACCGTCGCCGTCCTCGCCGCCAACTTCGTGGCCTACAACGTCAGCGTCCAGAACACGGCTC
The DNA here is from genome assembly GCF_902167145.1 of Zea mays. Taxonomy (NCBI): domain Eukaryota; kingdom Viridiplantae; phylum Streptophyta; class Magnoliopsida; order Poales; family Poaceae; genus Zea; species Zea mays. The sequence goes on along the minus strand of NC_050102.1, from coordinate 55,755,353 downwards.
GCCCCGCCGACCCGGGGGACGCGGGCGGCCAGGCGGTGGCGCTGCGCGTCCGGGGCGACCAGGCCGCCTTCTACTGGTGCGGCTTCTACAGCTCCCAGGACACGCTGCTGGACGAGCAGGGCCGCCACTTCTTCCGCGGCTGCTACGTCGAGGGCTCCATCGACTTTATCTTCGGCAACGCGCGCTCCCTCTACCTCGGCTGCACCATCAGCTCCGTCGCCAACGCCGCCGCGAACGGCACCGTCACGGGGAGCGTCACGGCGCACGGGCGTGCGTCGCTCGCCGAGAGGACGGGCTTGGCGTTCGTGGACTGCAACGTCGTGGGCACGGGGCAGGTGTGGCTGGGTAGGGCGTGGGGCCCCTACGCTACCGTCGTCTTCGCCAGGACGTACCTCTCCGCCGTCGTCGCGCCCGCGGGATGGAACGACTGGAACGACCCCGCCAGGCAGCAGTCCGTGTTCTTCGGCGAGTACGACTGCACGGGCCCCGGCGCCAGCGGTGGCACCGCGCAGAGGGTGGCGTACGCGAGGCAGTTGGACCAGCGCCAGGCCGCGCCATTCATGGACCTCTCCTACATCAACGGAAACCAGTGGGCGCTTCCGCCGATACTGGGCGCTGCCGGCGAGGACATCATATCTGCCGAATTCAGTCGTGGCCAGCCAGGACAGCACCATGTAAATCTAGTATAACATGTCAATCAGTTTGCAATCTGTATGGAGTGGAGTCAGTCAACTATGAGTATGAGCAAGGAAGGAGGAAAGGCCACTGCTCAGTCGCGTCTCCCAACGCCAGGGTTCCGCCACCGCCGACCTCACCACCCGCAAACCGATCAACGGCCGCCGCATCCGCGTTACTGCCGAACACAAACTCGCCCCCGCCAGTGGCCGCCCCATCATCAATTGATTCGTCCTTGATGGTGACGCGCTCACCAGCACTGTGCCTTGGCACCCAGTGCTGCTGCTCCATGTTCCATGGTGGCGGCGACGAGGAGGTCGATCCCGGCGATTTGAGGACGGGGCTGCCCGGCTGCAGCTGGTAGGCGTGGAGGAAACCGTCGCTGGCCGTGCCGGTGCCGGTGCCGGTGCCGCCGCCAGAGCAGTGCGCCTGCTGGTCTGCCGCAGCGGAAGACCATAGGAACTGGGCGAAGGGGACCTCCGGCGACGACGGCGTGGTGGCCAGCAGTTGGAGGCTGGACTCCGGCGGGGGCGTGAGTGGCGCGGTGGACGGCTCGGTGAGGCCCGCGGACGCGGAAAAGGCCGGCGGCGACACCAGCTGCTGCGGCTCCCTGGCGTATGGGCCGATGGCGAAGATGGAGGCCGTGGGCGAGCTGTAGCTGCTGGCGTTGGCGTTGAGGAGCACCACGGGCGACGGCGACTCCGAGGTGAGCACGGACGTGGCGGGCGACGGCGGCGGCGCCACGAAGGCCAGCGTAGGTTGGGGCGCGTGGCGCGCATAGTTGTAGCTGCCCGGCGCCTGCTCGGCGCATGGTGCGCCCGGCGGCTCCGGCGACCGCGACGCGTCGGCGATGCGCTGGGGGTGGCCGTGCGGCCGGAACGACTTGAGCTTGGCCTTCAGACGCGACCACCATCTCGTCTTCTTCTGCATGACATCCCAAGACCCAAAGCATGAAGGCAAGGCAGGCAAACAACACCATCAGAGTTTAGAACACACCATGGATCAGCTCAGCTATGCTACTAGCTTGTTGAATCAGAAAACAATACTTGATATGATTTGCGGAACTCGATTGATGCATCAGAAATTCTGAAAGAAAGCCGCAGGTACTAGATACCTCAGTGACGCAGTTGGCGTGGTCGTGGTCGTGGTCGTCGAGCTGCTGGAGGTGCCGCTGGAGGCCTGTGCTGGTGGATCTCGCGGCGGCGGCCAAGACGATGGCTGCGGCGTGCACCGTGTCATCATTCTGCTGCTGCATCTTCTTCTCTTTTTTTTTCCTGCTCGCTCGGTCAATCGATGGATCAGCTTGTTGCCTAATTGGATATGCTGTGTGTCGTGAACGAATTGAAGGAAAGAAGAGGCTAGTTATGAAGTGATCGGTGGTGGATCATATGGAAGAAGCAGCTTTTTGCTTGATCAATCGTTGGGTCGGCTTGTTGCTTATTTGGAGCACGAATTGAGGAAGGAAGAGATGGGTGAAAAGGAAAAGGCGCGTCACGCCAAGCGTGGGAGTTGGGATCGGGAAAGGCAGGAACACAGAGGCAGCTCCTCTCATCGTCCATTTCATCCATCCGATGGTCTGATTCCGATCCGACTCAAACCAAAGTTTGACTCCCTTCCCTTCCATCGGTGCGGGTCAGTCAAGGACGCACTAATCAATCATCCAATTAGCAACGAGAACGGAACGACTTCTGCCGATTGGTTCCCCTTCGTCAACGCCAAGTCCACGGACGGCTTGTGTACGTGCTCTGTGCACAATAGGCGTGCCACCCCCACATCCACACGTTGAGGCAACATGTCATGGACACGGACCAAAATCCACGACTGAGCGCCTGCTCGAGCACGGCACGCCGTCGACGCGATTTCCATCCACGTCGAATTTGGCATGGCGTATCCACTGATCTCATTTCCCGTGCATCGTCCAGCCAGGAACAACCATCAGACCGAGAAATCCAGCCAGCAGCCCGCCGGCCGGCACAGAAAATGTTACGAGGTAGGAGAAAGAAGAGCGAAGAACCCATCATTACTCGTTGCGAGGATTGTTTCAGATTGGTCAAAGATAAGTGTTGATCACTATTTGTGGTATTAGATATGGCCGGACGGTTCACAATCAAATCAAAATAGGCGTAATTAACCTCTTTTCCGCGCATGTTTATCCCTCTAATATCACGGATTATATCGGGAAACGTCTAGAAATGGCTCTAGGCCTATTCCCTTATACATATGAAGGGGTAATGACCGATTGTGCGCATCAATAATCGAATCAAATCAATATATCTTTTGTTCCTTTACTTTTTGCCCTACACTACCGGACACAGTTGTTTTGTCGAGTGCTTTTGCATGTGATGAAAAGGAAGGCAAGAAGAAGGCTCCCACTCCAAGCTCCTCAAGTGAAGAAGATAAAAAAGAAGAAAGTGATGATGATGAAGATGATCAGCCCTCAATATCATCCTCTGAGGACGAAGAAACAGTCCGTCGCATCGGAAAGATAATGGGGATGATTCATAACATTAATCTAATGGGTGTGCCCCTGTAGGTCGATGATCTTCTCTTTAACATTAACAGGAAAAAACAAAGAAAAAGAGGATGCTTCGCATGCGGGGAGAAGAGCCACTTCAAGGACAACTTTCCAAATATGGTCGAACCCAGAAAGAGGAGGAGCAAAGGCAAGACGCTTACAAGTGTCAAAACTTGGAATGATTCTTGAAGCAAAGATGATTCTCCAAGGACTCGCAGCCACCACTCTTCATCACGCTATTCACGGTCATCATACAAATGCCTTATGGCAAGAGGTAAAACAAGTATCCCATCCTCTAGTGATGATAGTGATGATGAATGTGATGATGAGGGAAAGCCCTCCTTAGATGAACTTGTGCATGCCATTAAATATTTTTTGAGGATGTTTGCACTAAACAAAAGGCTCAACTTAAAACTTTGAAAAATAAGTTGATTAGCTCTCAAAATGATTATAAATGTTTTCTAGAAAAATTTGAAACATTTGTAAATTGAATTGTGAGATAACAATTAAAATTGAGCAATCGGAGTCTAATGCTCCATCCTCAACTACCGATGATAGCCTTATCAAAAAGAATAAAAAATCTAAGGCTAAGTTAGCTAGCTCTCAAGAAGCCATCGAAAACTTGCTAGAAAAAATGGAAATTCTTAGCATACATAAAAATGAGCTAACTAGTAAGCTAGAGAACATCGGTAGCACCCGAGGAGCATCTTTAATTGAAATTCCTAAAATTATTAAGAAAGATGATTATACTTCTTGCTTTGATTTAATTGATAATTATAATCCTTGCAATCATGTTCTTGTTAAGAATGAAGTTATAGAAACATTTCGGATGAGATTGCAATGGAGAATGAGCAATTATGGCAAGAGGTGGCTCGCCTAGTCAAGGCTTTGTATGACAAGAAAGACAAAGCCAAACAAACCCAACCTCCATAGGATAACACCACTGCGGGAGTGAACAAGCCTGGAGAGGGAGAAACTGTGGTTTGTAGGCTATGCCACAAGGAAGGCCGCAAGTCTTATCAATGCAAGGAGAAGACCAGGGATAAGCAAAAGCAAAAGCCAACCAGCAAAATCTCCAACACCTACATCAACAAGGTGGACAAAAAGGTCGCTACACCAAATTTGATCAAGAAGAAAAAGAATGAAAATGTGATAGCAATCATGGCCAACAAGCAAGCCAATAAAGGAAAGGGGGCCAAACACATCTGGGTGCCAAAGGAAATTATCTCAACCATGAAAATCACCAAGAAGGTTTGGATCCCAAGAGGGAAGTGAGAAGTCCGAAGTACTTCGGGGAATTAGGAGACTTGGCAAAATTGGGATTTATATCATGGATGCATCATATTGGACCAAGTCTATTGCCAAGTGGGTTAGTGAATACTTTGGACCCAAATTCCCCACCCATGACTAAGGCAACTAGATTTATTGCATTTCCTTGTTTTTTGATATGTGTATCTATTTTCTTATATCTAGCTTTTACCTTACATGCCTAGCTTTACATGTGGTATTTTCTTTTGATTAAAATTGCATGTATACTAGGTCAATCATATGGTAGGAATGCTCGTTTTGAATTCATATTCTTGAGCAAACTTACATGGTTTAAAATGTTAGTTAAGCACGACACATAGCTTATTCAATATTCCAAAGTAAATGATACTCACACTCCAATTGGTATCTTCATATGGTATACTACTTAACGTATAGTTTATACACTTCATATGGTATATCCTACAATTGATATCCTATAATTGGTATCAATTAACTTATATGTTCCAAAGCTCGAATTATAGATAATTTGCCCCTCTTGATATCAAAATCAAAGTGCATGTCTCCTACAAGTATTCAAAACTTGTATGCACACTCTCAGGGGGAGGTTACTCTATAATCTAAGTCTTTGATACTAATACATGTTTTCAAGTCTATTACATGTAGTAGTATCATTGAAGGAAAATGGAGTCCCCGGAGATAGACAATAAGCTTCCACTTCAAATCTACAAGAATTTCCATATTCCTCTATTGGTATCAATTACATGTCTTCTCCAGATTTTGCTTAGACTATATTTCATATTTTATGTTTCCCATGTTTCTATAAATGCATATGTTGTTAAAATATATCTTTTACCTATGTGGCGTTAGTCTAATCAGTCATATATTGTACCTTTCTTTCTCATGTGCTTTTCCTAAGTAGAGGATCTCCGACAGGGGGAGTATACCTTCTTATATGACAAAGGGGTAGAATATTCTTTCAAAGTGGGAGAACACTCATTTAGGGGGAGCTATCTGTTAGAGGGCAAGTCTTATTTGTTTTCTATATGCTTTTAATGTCTTCCTTTTCGGTGGTTCATTCTAAAGGGGGAGAAGTTTTTGGGACCAAAGCAACTCAAAATATATCAAACACCAAACACCACCCAATTTCAAAAATTTAAAATCTTGATCTTACAAGTGGTTTTGGTTATACAAGTATCTTTGGTATAAAATAGGAAGTAGGTGGATTATGGAGTTAGGGGGAGGCTGTAGGATCTAGGACACCGGCTAGGGGGGGTGAATAGACGGTTTTAACTAAAATCAAAGACACTAGAGAAATTTAATCAAAACAACAAGGGATATAAATTTTCTAACTTTGATAGGTTAACAAAATAAGATGAACAATTTATGTCAACACTACAAATGATAGACAATACACAAATTACTAACTTCTTGCAAGTAATGAGTAAAGAGTGAGAGAATGACACAGAAATTTATCCCGTGGTATCGGTGATTTGTCGATCACCCCTAATCCACGTTGATGTAGAATTCAAGCTCCCACTTGCTCCTCTATCAAGACATGGTTTGATCTTTGAGACAAGTGGACAAGAACTCACTCAATACCTCGATTCCACTATAGTGTCGCTTTTGTCGCTCCGGCGAGGTGGACGCGAACCCCTCATAATCAACACCGTGGCTCCTCCACAATCTTCACGGAGAGCTCGATGGAGACAACACCCGAGCCGTCTAGGAGGCGGCAACCTCCAAGAGTAACAAGTCGATGACGCTTGCCCGGTGTACCACCTAGTGCCTCAAAAGATCACAATAGATGCAAATGCACTAGAACCTCTCAATCACTCACTACAATGCAATCTCAAGAAACGAGTGTGAGAGTTTGAGTTAGAGGATCACAAAGGAGCTCAATGTGCGCTAGGAATGGCCAAGAGAGCCCTCACACACGAGCTCCACTTCTATATATAGCCCCCCAACACAAACCTAGCCGTTATGTGCAACTAGCACATGTTCTGCGCACACGTGGACGGTCCGCGTCCCGCGGTACCAGTAACGGCTATAAAGACCGTTTGAAACCTGCCAGTGCTGTTAGAAAAAATCAACCCCAAACGGTTCGTCCACCTAGGCTAGACGATCTGGGACCTGTCAATATGAAATGCCAGACCACTGACCAATTTTAATAACATGGGCGGACTGTCCACCGACAATGGTCGGACGGTCCGCACCAGGACCACATACTGTCCAGCTAAAAACCCCGGACAGTCCGTAGTACAATGACTCAAAAATACACTGTCCCTGCCCAAACTCATCTTGGCTCATGCGGATGGTTCAGCCTCCTGGCCTGAACGATTCGCGTAGGAACACAGAGACAGGTGCGTCCGTAGACACCTCTCACAGGTTCACACATGGTCCGCCGACCACAGAATTAAGGAATTTTAGTTTGCGCTTTAACAAAAGACTTTGACTTTTGAAAACCGAAGCGTTGTTAGTCCTCATGCAAATGCAACAATTTATACACTATGAGGCACTAAGTTTTACACTGATCAAGTTCATTGACACCTATTAATAGTACGACTATCTAGCCTACTAATCCAGTCAATTTCTTCTCTAAACTCCTGATGATCGACAAAAACAAAACCTATGTTATAATTTTGCCTTCACTTGATCCACAACCAATGGTTATAAGTCACCAAGGTTTGCTATTTCCTGTGGTCCAATCCTGCATTCTTATTTCTCCAAGAATTGTTAGTCCACAAACAATTGTCATTAATTACCAAAACACCACTAAGGGCGTAGATAATTCACAATGTCCCCCTTTTTGGTAATTGATGACAACACTGCATATTTCATAGGAGGTAGATTTTGTTTTTCAAACCTTCCTTACATACGGGGTATAATAAAGATTCGATATGAGTTTTGAGTGACTTATCTTGATTTTAAAGTTCATCTGAAATGTTGATAAGTCAGCAAAGAGAACTCAAAGTGTTGGAATAGCTCTCCTATATGTGCGCATGAATAATATCCAGTTGAAGAATTCACACACATAATATATAAGAGTTTTGGTGGAGATCTTCTTATAATCATGGTAATCTAGGTATACACGTAATAATATAAAAATTAGACGCAGCAAGAGAAATAACACCTCGATTAACCATTACAAGTTCACAAGATTTCAAACTAATATAACCTTAATAAGTCAAACACAGTTCGAAATAACGTAGATCAACAACTCAGCAATATAAAACATAATAAAACATAGACATAATAAATATGCATATATAAATGTCTGAAAGTCCACACGCATGCGAGCTCCCCCTTAATGCCATCTTCATTTCTCTCCCCTTTGGCATCAATTTCCACAAAGTGTGATACCCAAAAGTGTAAACTATGGAAATAGAGTTGATCTCCATATTTTATGACCTCTACTTATCATCACATGTGACTAACCCTATTTAAAAAGTGAATAATAAATCGATGACACGTAAATAATTCATGCATCATGTTGATGTTTATTTGTTTGTGCATTCACTTATAAAGATAATGACAATAGAAATATACAGATAGTGAAATAGGCATAAAACCTAATTTTGGAAATTTAGATTTGGAGAAAAGGAAAAGAATATATATTATAAAGAAAAATGTAGACAAATAAATATAATTCTTCATGCTAGTACTTTACTTGTGACTCAGATTTGAATTTGAACTATGAATTTTAAACTTGAATTTGAAATGGGAAATCAGAAATTGAGAAGGAAATACAAAAGAAAAAAAGAGGAAACCATACCTGTGCTTGGGCCGAATCTGGTCGGCCCGCTTAGGACTCGCACAGCGCCAGCCCGGCTGGGGAACCTGCGCGCCGACTTCCTGGTCCCACGTGTAGGCCTCCTTACCCGCGCTCACACACCTGCGCTCCGACACTGACGTGCGGGGCCCAGTTGTTAGCTAGCTCCATCTCGCCATGACCGCGAGCGTGGCCCGACTTCGTTGCCGGGGAACTCGGAGCTCTTCAACCACCTCGCCCATCGTACCTCCCTCGACCCGATATAAAGCCATAGAGCGTATCCGCTCTTGTCTGACCACGCCCGCGCGAGAATCGTCAAGTCTAGCCACTATACCGCGGCGTGCAGGGAGGCAAAGAATCGGGCGCCGCCATTGCCGCCGTCGGACCTCTCCTCCATCGCCGCTCGGCGTCGGTGACCCGATCCCGGGCATTCGGGTGTGGGCGTGGGACATTCTCGGGGAAGAATCCGGGTGCGTGAGTCCTCGGGGCGACAAGAATTTCTCGTTGTCGTTGAGCTCCGCCGTGAACCCGCACCATCGCATGGACAGAAGGGCCTACACCCCAACTCGAGGTATGCTGGGTACCATTCGGTTCACCATGTTCTGGACGTCATGTAGCGCGGTTAGATTTTGGAATTAGCGGCCTACTACGCAGATTGGGGAAACGTCGGCCATGGCGCACCGCCATGGGAGCCCGCGCGGCCGCCGGTGTTGGCCAGTGCGGGGAGACTTGTGCTCGATCGTTGGATTCCTGATGGACGGTCGAATTAGATCCTAGCTTCGGTATCACATCGGCCGTTGACCCACTTTCGTGTGGTCGTGGTCAGTGTAGAGATAACGTTTCGGTGGATGTAATCCTGGCCGCTTGTTGGTGATCTAAGGGCGCGGGTTGGATCATCCCATGGCTGTCTTGTGGGCCACCGATCTCTTATCGTGCGGTCATCACCGATTTATACTTTATAATTAAACTGTGACCGTTCAGATCTAATCTTGTGGCTCTGGTGCGCGCGTACCCCTTCAGCCTGGAGTTTTTACACAAGAAACCCTTTGTTCTTGCGAAAACAACCCGCAGTTCAGTGCGACTGTGTACTGAGTCTTGGGAATCTTTGCGCTTTAGCCCTGAACTCTCTGCAATTTACGCGCGTAGTCCAGACAGTTAATAAAACCTGAGAAAATCAATTAGAAAATGATTTTTAGTATAAAATTAATTACAGAAACTTGTTTAATTCCTAGAAAATTCATATTAAATACTTTTTGTCAATTCCAGTTCCTATAATTTTGTATTAATATTGTATATCAATTGATAACATTGTTTTAACATGAAATTCATATCAGAATTGATCATTCAATTAATTTTGTACCAAGCACATACGAACTTCGGAAAATCATAACTTAAAATCCGTAACTCCGAATTTAGTGATTCTTTTTCCTATGATCTCGTTACGATGCGTAGATTATTATTATATATTTTGTATACATGTTTGGTGTGATGTTAATTTTTCCCTTGTACCATGCTTGTTTGTATTGTGGCGAGTAGAAGAGCCCATGGCTGAGTCAGGTGTTCAGCAAGTAGAAGTTGCTGAGCAGGTGCTCATTGGAGGCAAGTTGTGTCCTTGACCACTTTTATTTACCCAACAATGTTCTTTATAATCATTTTATCACGCATAGGCTTAATTTTGATGGGACCCAATAGGCCACCCTAGTCTGGTCATATTTTCATCTTGTTTACCCCTGAATTTTTGGGTAGTCACTGCTATTGTTATATATGGTTTTGGGTGTTGAGATAACTGTTACACATGATTATTCTTTATTACTATTCTATTTTTGTTCATGATAAGACAACTATGTTAATGGAACATCGAGCTTAACTTGAGAAACACGTGCCCCCACAAGGGTGGAATGGGACGCCCTTGCCTGACTAACTAGGAAAGCTAGTGGAGGACTACCTTACCCGATAAGGGCAAGGGCAGTAGGGGAGTAGGCGTGTAGGGAGGTTCCCAGGTTGGTTTTGCTGCGATGGCGGTCAGACGAGAGATTCATGCATTGCTCTTCCTAGAAACTATAGCAGGTTTTCTGAAGCTAGTGGAACTTTGTAAAGGCCTCGTAGTGGATCCCTAGCCGTTCACCTCGGTAGTGTCTAAGAGTCTAGCTAACCCTGGCAACATAGGATACACGACTTGTGGGTACAGGGTACAACCTCTGCAGAGTGTAAAACTGGTATACTAGTCGTGCTCGCGGTCATGAGCAGCTCAGGAATCTCGCATGATTAATTTATGGAATTAAATTCAATTTGTCATTTGCATCGCGTTGAGATTTATTATTAATTTTGATTTATTATTATTCTAGTTTGGTATTTACTTACATTTAGTAACTAATAATAAAATTTGACCAACTTATTAAAAGTAATGCTCAGCTTTAACCCGTATTGTTGGTCAACCTTACACTTCACAAGAACTCCCACCTTTGGTGAGTTCATGCACACTAGTTATGTGCCCGTGCGTTGTGACGGAAGTAATTTTTTTATGAAATTTAGATACGGAACGACAAACATTACTATGATATGCAAAATACATGTGACAAATATTATCAATATCGTATAGATTATTTCTAAAGAGTCAGTATATAATTTTTAATGACAGGCAAATATATCGACAACCGTACACTAACCTAATCTTTTTTAGCGATATTGATAAGTCTCTGTTATATGTTTGCAGGGATGGCATATCGACATGAATTGTCCTTATAACTTAACAGATCAATCACAACCCGTGATATAATAATTCTTTGATGGCTAACTCTTCTGCTGTAGAGTCCTTATGGTACTTTGAAAGTTTTGCGTCACCGACGATGAACTCGGACGGCGTCAACGACTTTTCGGAGTCGTGAACATAAGGCGCACACCAACAACGAGCTCGACGAGACTTTCGGTGTCGGCTGCACGACACACGTCGAGCTGGCAGTAGCGAACGAAGGTAGTGAGGCGACGACGCAGAACCAGCCGCGTGGCACGGGTGGCGACGACACGACACATAGCAAGCGATGCAAAAGGAGAAGCGAGCAGGAGATGTGGCTCTGTTGTGGTGGAGGAAGAAGGTCGTGAACCTGCAATTTATAGAGCAGAGAGAGGCGAAGGCGTCAGGGAAATAGATCGCTGCTGCTAGTAAGAAACGAGTCTGTCTATTGGGAAAACAAATATGGGGAAGATGGGAGTAATTCACGTGCAAGGGAAGGAGATCAAGAGAGGAAACAAACCTGACGGCTGCTATGTTTCCTACATATATTTTCTACTGGCATGAAAACATATCGAGTACAAAGGGCATGCAAAAACAGATCATTGGTCCAGGTGAGTCACGGTTCAACTCGATGTGGTATGTGTTGTTAGCTCTTACAGGGAACAATGGCCAAGGAAGCACCAAAATTACTCTGGATTTAATAACCAACTATTTCAGATGTGCATACAGTACAAGTTACATGATGAACACAACTACTACTAACTAGGCTCCAAATGGTCACATTAAATATGTTGTTTTGCTGTACAATTCTTTCAACTATTATACTCCTATTACCTACGAGGCTACGAACAAAACACAGCTAGCTTCTCTCCAGTGGTTCCGAAGCTAAACTCTCAACTACTACATGTGTTTGGTTTCGGTGCTTATACATAGAACACTTGCCCAACATTCAGTAGGCTCTCATGGGGATCATTGAAGATGGTGTTGTTCTCCCTGTAGATCTTCCTAAGGAAAGCATACAAGTAATTGATAGCAATCTTTTTGATGAACCCTAAATCTCTGCGGGCCCCGATGACCGTGTTCCCGAGGATGTGCACCACCCCAACGTCCCTAGCATTTGCCCCAGGTGAGTCACGGTTCGGGCCCCTGACACCGAGCAGGTTTAGACATGTGCCCTGTGAAGCAAGACAAGTGCCACCCCAATAGTGCCTACCTGAGAATGGACAGATTACTGGGACAAATTATTCACACAAAATACGACATTCAATCAAATGACAGAAATGAAAAGCACGAGGGATAAGTAAATAATCTGGAAGGATAATGGGTTGTTGATTTTATAATTCCAACAAAACTTTATAGTACTAACTATAAGCCTATAGCCTTACACAGAGAACAAAAAATCATAGTACCTCAATGGAAGGCATGGTCACAGAGATGTGAAGGTCACCTCCATCATTCACTGCCTCCATCATGGTGATGCACTGTGAGCTAAATATGCAGTTGCACACCGAAACTCATGCAAGCTAACAAATGCAAATATGATAAGAGCACAATCAGAATGCATCCCAAGAAAAAAGGGTAGTGAAAAAATACGGAGATGGCCATTTATTTAACTATCTGATAGAAAGTAGAAAAAGAAGATAAGGTGAATGAGGAACGATTGTAACTAAACAAATAACAGATGGTATGTGTAGACAAGATGTGACCATTTGTCATCCCAATTGTCTCAATATAGAAGAATCATTGGTGTCATATTTTTTTCATATTTATCTTTTCACATAAACCTGGTTTTGAATTATTAATCTAGAGAATAATGGATAAATGTTGATTTGACCATACCTCAGCGAGTGCAGTATAGTGGAGCCTCTTTACTGTATTGGATTGGAACCACCATGGTAACTAAGCAACATTTCACACAAAGGATAAGGCTATGGGGATTAGATCATCTTGAACTGCACCACGGTATCTGACAGGACCTGCACCACATCCAGCACCTCACTTTAGATATGATTTAGTGGGATCTGACAGGATCTGCAAGTACCTGGTATGGCTTCCCAGGAGACCACTCCCGCGCATTTCATCGAACAGCTCCCGCGCATTCCTGGTGCGGCCCTGCGCGCTCAGCCCGTGCACGAGGTATCTGTACGTGAATGCATCTGGCTCGCACCCGTACAGTGGCCGCATCTGGTGCAACAGGCGTAGCACATCGTTGAGATGCAGAGACTGCCCGTAGCCCCTGATGAGCACGTTGACCGTGCGCGTGTCAACGGGGCACCCCGCCACCGCATCTGTGTGGTCCAGGTCCTCCTGGCTCGCTGCCAGGCCACGGTTCAGCCCAGACACCACGCTCTACGCAAGTCACCCAAGCAGAGCACGAGCGATCCGTTCGCATTTCACAGTCACACACGGGCCAAGGAAAAACAAAATGCTAGGATGTGAAACAATTAGCACGAGTTGCTAGATAATCACCGACCAGGAGACCTTCAGGGAGGCCACGTTGTCGGCGGCGGCGGCGCGGCCGTAGCGTGGATGGACAGTTCCTGCCGCTGCTGCCTGTAGCTACTCCGACTGGCACCGGCTACCCAAGGCGCGCTCTTGACGCGGGCATGACGAAGCAGAGCGCTGCTCGACGCGGTCGCGACGCAGCAAGATGAAGACCACGTCACGACCATGGCCATAGGGGACGGGCAGGCAGCGGGCACGTCTGCTTCGAGGATGTCATGCGGTGTGGCGCGCAGAGCAAAGAGGGAACGAAGAGAATGGATGCCGGGCTAGGGCTTGGTTGGGCTTGGGTACTCGCAGGAATCACAGCGAGCGCTCGAGATTTTCCATCGTGCTCCCTTTCCCTTTGAGCATCCCCGGCCATTGACGCTCTGGGGATGGGCCTTCCATCGACGATGCGGAAAGGGAAAGGGAGCATCGAAGGCGCGCCCTTCCATCGACACTCTAGGGACGGGCCTTCCATCGATGGCGCGGAATTGAGGTATGGTTGGGCGCTGGCCTAGAATTGTGGTATGGCTGGGCGCGGCGTGCGGTCCTCGCCCCATGGAAGGCATTCCCTTTTCGTCGACGGCGTGGCGTTTGTTGTCGGGGGACAGACAGAAGGGAGTCGAGGAGCGTGAGCGCACGGTCGGCTGCGGCGAGGTGGGGTGGAGCGGGAGGGACGAGAGCGCCGGGTGGGAGGGGCGTATCAGTCGAGGAGCAAGGAGCGCGAGCAGGCGGGCTAGAAGGCGCAGGGTCAGCGGATGCGAGGAGAGCACGGTGGCGGGGGTGGAGGCGGGCTTGCGCATCACGAGTCGGGGCGGGCACGGCGGGGAGGACGTCAGGGGCGGCCATGGCGCGGTGGAGGAGGATGTCGCGGGGGATCCAGGATCTCATCGCAGCGTGTGCAACGGGCGTCGTGGGGACGCGCGACGCGAGATCCAGGGGAGCGTCGGGAGGCAGAACAACGGCGCACGGTGTGGATGCCTACACACCGTGCTTATAGAGTAGTAGAGATTATTCCCCATAACTTATTGAGCTATGATCTTTTGTGAGCTCACACTTGCGATATATAACCCCCCACACAGGTGAAGAACATGTGGTCTTGGAGGAGCCGTACAATAAGGAGTATGAGTTTATCTAGGTGGTGTCTCCCAGTCAGCTTTATGGCGTCAAGGATGGACGTTTAGTTTGCTTTATTATTATCATTTATTTTTGTAAGACTTCCGTTATGTAATAATGACATTTATGATATTTGTGACATTTATCTCTATATACTTTGTCATTATATGTGTTGTTCTTCTTTGGCGCACATATGAGACGCACCCGGCTTTATCCCTTAAATCCGGGTGTGAAAGAAGTGGTCTCAGAGGAAATATTGATTGTAGGACGAAACCTAGATAGAACTGGACAAAACCCTTACCTACTTACCTTACTCTGATTTTTTCTATACTTATCTTGATCCTATCTCACCTTCTACTGTTCTACTCTGATTACTCTCATCTTTTCTATTATAAGACATGGAGGATTTCACACCTTAGAATTCTACATTTATGACCCTCTAAAGAGATAGGAAACCTAAGAAAAAAATTAAAAATTATTTTCTCTATTTAAAATATTGGTTCGTTGTTCTGATGATAAATGCATGATTTGCTTCTTTGATTGATTGAAATATTATAGAAGGGCATTCTAGCATGTACCACCATAAGGTAATGTATTAGCTTTAGTAGGTGACACACTAATCTACTTAGCTAATAAAACCCCCAAAGTAACATGTCTCGTAATTACTTGTCTTGTCTACAATTCTTTCTTACCATGTATTTCTAACTCAGATGGTCAATACCAGAAAGGGAGGCAGAATTGATCTACCTGCAACCCATTCAACCGGAGGGTGCTTAGACAACAACAACCAGAAATGGATCCTCCAAATCCTCCACCGGCCGGAACTGATCCAGTGGTTGCAGCCCAGATGCAGATGATGCAACAGATGGCAAACACTATGACGGATATGCAAGCGCAGATGCGGCAGGAACATCAAGAGATGCGCCAGGAGAGGCAAGAGATGCAGGAGGAAATGAGGCAAGAAAGGATGATATGACAACAACAAGCACCATTGCCTCCTCCACCACCACCAGTTCCACCCCGGGACAAGCACCGAGAGTTCATGAGCCACAAGCCACCGATGTTCGCCAGCCCTCTAGATCCTCTGCACGCTGATGATTGGTTGAAGTCAGTGGAGAAGATGTTGATTATAGCCCAATGCTCTGACCGGGAGAAGGTTCTTTATGCTTTTGGTCGTCTTACTGGTCCTGCTACTGATTAGTGGGATTCTTGCCCATGATGTTGCTGATACTATTACCTGGGAAGAGTTCACTACACAGTTTAGAAACTACCACATTCCTGTTGGACTGATGAAGATAAAGAAGAAGGAATTTCTGTCACTGAAGCAGGGGAGTATGTCAGTCAGCGAGTATCACGACAAATTTATTCAACTATCAAGATATGCACCAGATGAAGTGGCTGAGGATGAAAGGAAGCAGGAACACTTTATAGAGGGACTTAATGGACCACTGCAATATGCACTGGTGGTTCATACCTTTCCGTTGTTCCAGAGGCTTCTTGACAAGGCTCTAACTATTACCCCTAAAGCCACTAGTAGTAATTACCCCTAAAGGGCATGTCGAAGCAAATTATATGACCAACAGATTAACCTTGACAATTATGGGAAGAGAATTCTGGGCTACCCCTATAGTATTAGAAGAAAGCAGCATAGACCTGATACTTGGTATGGCGTGGTTGAGGAAGGCCAAAGCGGTTATACACTGTGCTAGGGGAACTATAGAACTCACCAGCTCTAAAGGGGAAAGATTTGAGGTTGAGATTACCATAACTGCCTCTACCAGATCCGGCATGTTTCTAGTAGATGGGAAGTTTGTAGGCAGCAACATCCATGTGGTTAGAGATTTCCCCGATGTCTTTCCAGAGGAGTTACCCGGTATGCCGCCAGATAGGGAAGTGGAGTTTGTCATTGACCTCTTACCTGGGATCGCTCCTATTTCAAAGAGGCCATACAGGATGTCAGTAGAAGAACTAAAAGAACTTAAGAAGCAACTAACAGAATTACAGGAGGCTGGGTACATTCGTCTGAGTTCCTCACCTTGGGGAGCGCCGATTCTGTTTGTACCAAAGAAGGATGGATCACAAAGGATGTGTGTGGATTATAGATCACTTAATGATGTTACCGTTAAGAACAAGTATCCTTTACCTCGTATTGAAGATTTATTTGATCAGATGAGATGTGCCAGGGTGTTTTCACTACAAAAATACCCCCCTATTGCAACACAATTATGTGTTGCTAGAAGTTGAAATAAGTGTTGCTAAGACTTATACCAACACATAATTATGTGTTGCCTATGCTGTCGTTGCTAGGGTCTACTGCAACACTTATATATATATATATATATGTTGGTAAGTCATGGCTATAAGCGTTGTTGTGCCACAACGGACATTTATTCCCTACTGCAACGCTTACATGCGTTTGTACCAACAAAGACAGGTTGACCCATATTGGATTTGGCAACATTTTGCTTAGATTTATGGCAACAAATTTATGCGTTGCAATGTTGTTGAACCGTATAACAATGGCAACATTTAGAATGGATTTGTGAGAGCACATATATGTGTTGCAAGAAATAAACATTTGTTGAATAGAAATTAATATACAACAGCATTTGCCATTAGTAAAATGAGAAGATCCAATTCATCCTAGGCATAAACACGATTGCAATGGACAAACAATTTCTCATTGAAATAAAATAGTCAATATACAGAGTAACACAACTTAAAAATAATCACCACTTCATGTGTGTACAAATATTTCTAGAGACAAATATATTGTTGGGGACTTGTTCTCAAATGCTATGAGTTAAGAACAAGGCAACATAAAAAATGTTAATCGTTAAAGTCCTTCGTCCTTCGAAGCATTGTTTCCCTTAGGATATAATGGTTCTCGGACGAAGGTTATGAAAGGCGTACCTTCATAACTTTATTATATAGTGACGAAGGATGAAATATAAGGAATATAAAAGACAACATAAACAATTATGTATTATTATCAGGCATAAACAGAAATATCGTTGAATTACAAGTGTACCTTCAACTGGAAAGAAGTGATAGTACAAGCGTGACGCAAAAAGCGAATGCCAAGTCAGCGTAAACAGTACGGGGGTACTGTTCACCTATTTATAGGCACAGGACACAACCCATACAAAATTACATTCATGCCCTTTACACTTGATGATAATTCTATAGTAATCTATCAAGGTCTAAATAGCCTTTTCATCTTTAAGTCGGTTTCACTTTTTGCTGCCACGCCGAAGCTTTCCTGCTCACACCTTCGGCGATGTATCAACCTTCGTATTATTCTGGTCTACTGTGATGCCGACTTGAGTCCGAAGATACCTGTTCACACATTATACTCCAGAAATACTGTTAAATCCTGTTTTTGAGGACCTTCGGAAGCCGAAGGCCCCCAACAGTAGCCACTCGCAATATTAATTTGTTTAAAATAATAAATTTAGATTGCGACATGGATGAAGGCTTTACGCCGAAGGTCCGAAAAAACACCTTCCCTTTGCTAGAATAGCAACATTCACTGACAAGCGGGGTCTTTCAATTTTCAACGCACTTGGCGTATAAATACGGTCATACCGCAAACTCATTTGACACGCTCTCTGGCCAACTGCTCCCGCTCACTCAATTTTTAGCTCTTGTGCACTAAGATTTGCTAAGCTTTTAGTTTTGAAGCTTTGACTTTGAAAATAGTTTTTTAGTGTCTCCGAAGATGTCTGAAGATAAGAAGACTGCTGCTGAGATGAAGCTGAGCCTCGACGAAGAGAAAAACTTGGGGTTTCTTATAGCGATGTCGAAGACCAACACGGAAAAAATCACCAAGGAGATTCTAGAAGGTTTGTCTGAGGATACTGGTGACAGCGACAGTTATGATGTGGACAGCGGTGGTGAAGACTCCGAAGATCGTCCCTGGCGACCAAGCCATTCAGTTTATGGTAAATCAACTATCAAAGAGAATCATCTTGTCAACATGAGAGGAAGGTATTTCCGGGATTTGTCCATTGTGAGGGCCGACGAAGGGGAGAAGACTTGTCCACACCCTGAAGAGAATGAAGTCGTAGTGTACCGAAGCTTTTTGAAAGCTGGGCTACGATTTCCCTTGAGCAGCTTCGTCGTGGAGGTGTTGAAAATCTTCGAAGTCTATCTTCACCAACTTACCCCTGAGGCAATTATAAGGTTGAATATCTTCGTGTGGGCCGTGAGAAGCCAAGGTCTAAAGCCTGATGCAAAAAGCTTCTGCAATATACACGAATTATCATACGAAACAAAACCTTGGGGTAAGGAACAGTACCATAATAATTTTGGCTGCTACAGTTTCGTTTCTCGGTCCGGGTCAAGCTGTCCCGTGCCAACCTTTCGGAAGAGATGGCCGGGCGACTGGATGACGGAATGGTTTTATGTGAAGAATGACCTGTCAGTACGAGAAGATATCAAAGGTATAATTATGCGCCCTATTTGGCAAAGCTTCGGCCTTCGGAGGCCGAAGGTTGAAATGAATGAAGCTGTCGAAGAATGCCAGAGGGCTTTCGGCGTTATCTGTTCTTTTATTGGAACGAGAGATTTAGTACAAGAGCATATTGCCTTCCGGGTATGGCCGCTCGCGGAGAAGTGGGAAATGCCGCAAGAAACCATAAAAGAGGCCGACGAAGGTGGACTTGTCAGACTGAAGTACACCTTCAAGTTCGGAGATAAATTCGTTGAGCCAGATGATGACTGGTTAAAAAGCATTGAAAATTTAAGTGATGAGCTGCTTGGGGCCTATTCGAAGGCCGAAGATACTGCGATGTCAGCAGCCTTCGGAGGCCGAAAAAAGAAGAGGCTGAATCGGGTATTTGATGCAATTGGGTTTGTCTACCCTGACTATTGCTATCCCATTCGAAGGCAGAAGAGAAAAAACACAACCTCTGCAAAAGGAGAAGTTGTAACTGCTCCTAGCGAGCCAGAACCGGAAAGAAAGAAGATAAAGGTCCTCACACATCGGCCGCGCTATATTGAACCAGCTTCGGTGCCTGAGTTTACTGGAAAAACTCGCTCGACCACCGAGGCTAAAAAGCCAACCAAACCAACCTTGCTGCCAGCAGTTGCAGAAATGGCCGAAGCGCCAAAAAGGATAGAATTGGAAGAGCCGAAGATTTTGCTACCAGAAACCGAAGAAATGGCCGAAGCGCCATCCACAGAAAAAATTGAAGAAGTGAAAAAACCATCTGAAGAAAAAGCATCAGAAGTTGCGAGTCCTGCAGCAAATGTTGAGGCAGTAAAAAATCAAAAAGTGCCAGCAGTGACTCCGAAAAGAAAGAGAATGGCTAATGTGCTAGATGTACTGGAAACAATCAAATCTTCAAGCACACCTCCGAAGAAGGCTGCCGCCACTCCTGAAACAACAACTGAAATTTCTGATACAAAAGCTTCAGAGCAAGAAACTGAAGCCGAAGCTGGGTCCTCAGAGCCCGTAAAGATAAAATCCTTGGAAACTGAGGATGAAAAAATAACAAAGCCAACTTTTGTTGAAGAAATCGGTGTCGTTGCCCCCGAAGCATCCTTCAAAGTTCGTGATTATATTGTTCGTCATGCTTCGGGGAAAAACTATCAGAAAAAGAAGAGCAAGAGGCCCAGCGCTACGCCCAAAAACTGAAGTATCCAAAGGGGGCGTTAATATTCAATGGTAGTGGAGAAGAAGACTTTTTGTATTGTCTCCCTGACAGCAAGGAGATTTCTGTCTGCCGGGAGATGAGCAAGAGCTTCGGATTCCCAACTTTAGAAGACGGGCTCTCGGTGCTGTCGAAGAACGATCTGGCCGACAGCCTGGCCTATAATAGCTTAAAGGTGCAACAAATGGGATCCTTGTATTTTTTGTGGAGACCAAAATTTTTCGTTTGCTTAAATCTATTGACACACACATATTTCTCTTTGCAGGGCCTGATACTTAGCAATGCCCTTAGGGCACAAAAAGATGCTGAAGACGAAGGGTGTGCTATGGCCCTGAGCAACCTTCGTTCCGAAGTAATTGAACTGAGGAACGAAGGCCTCGAAAAAGATAAAATATTACACTCATTGATAAATAAAATAAAGGAAGACGAAGCTGCTTTTAAGGGTCAAGCTGAAGCTCAGAAGCGCGAAATTGAAGATCTTCGGAAACAACTGGCCAGAGCCAAGGAAGAACGCATACTTGAAGAAACAAGGCGAGAACTCAGCGACCAATGGGCAGATCACTTAGAAGTAACTGTTGAAGAGCTTCGTTCGTCCAAGAAGAGATGTTATAACAAATCTATAGAGTGTGTTAAGAAGCTAAAAGCTAGCTTCGCCAGGGTCGGCGCCTTCTCAAGCGAAGAAAACTTTACGAGAGGCAATCCCGAAGGTCCCATCGAATGGATCGACCACGAAGCTGAGGCCTTCGAAGAGATTTTAAATAGCCGTGGAGATATATGTGCTTTCTCTGGTGCCAGAGGAATTGCCACCATTTTAGAGAAGAAGGGTTGTGAACATGTAAAAATTTTAGCACAATCCGAAGCTGCTTTGTCCTTTGAAGATGCAAGAGATCCTTCGGCCGAAGCTAGCATGATCGGTGGAAAATTTTTCACCGATATATGGGATAATGGTGGCCGAGAAATGGCAGGAGAAATTATTCAAAAAAGTGAAAAGGGCATTCACGATGCTAGAGAAGTGGCTGAGGCTGCTGAAAAGAGCGCAGAGCCCGAAGGTCAATTAGGTATTAACTAATAGTTTTTATTGTGTTGTAATTTTTGGTTTTAAGCTTCGTTTGCTATTTGTAATAGCAATGTAGCCGTATCCTGTCCTTCTTCAGATCCTGCTAAAACGTCTCCGGGCCCCCAGCCGAAAGGAGACGACGAAATTAAAAAGATGGCTGAAGCCATTATGGACGAAGTCGTCAATCGGCTCCTGAATGAGGCTGCAGAAGTTGTTCTGAGAGAAGATTAAATGCTATTGTAAATTAAACTTCTGAAATGTAATATATTGTAACATTTTGTAATCCTGAATGTAATATACCCATTTTTATTGCTCAATTCTTTACGATGCATGAAACTTTACACGTACCGCTTTTGAGTCTTTGACGAAAAAACACCTTCCCTTCTTTTCATGCTTCGTGAAGAGGAATTTTTCTTTGTCACAACAATATCGTGTTCTGATGAATAATATCCAGGCTTCATGAAGATACTTTCCGAAGCTATACTTCCGAAGGTCAATAACGTATCTCCTTGTGACATTATAATTTTTCCCTTTTTTCAAAACGTTCTTCAGTAGATTAATATGATGTCCACCTCTTGTGCCATATGCAACATGATGCATGATGCTTATGCTATGCGAAATGATGCGATGATGTTATGCTGTGTTAGATGGTGTTTATTCCGAAGATACACACATTTCTGCGACAAAACACATAATCTTTTGAATCAGCATTGTCTTTTTACTATAAGCCTCCCTTAGGAGCTTCTTCGCCTTTTACTTCAGCGGAATCAGCGTTTATTTTTCGCTGTAAGCCTCCCTTAGGAGCTTCTTCGCCTTTTACTTTCAGCGGTATTCGCGTTGACTTTTCGCGCTTCGCCTTTTACTTAGGCGGTATCAGCGTTGACTTTTCGCTGTATGCTCTGCATTCCCTTTGGAACGACTTTGGAGCAGAAAACTTACACTGCGCCCCCTTTGGAACGACTTTTTTGTGACTTCGGCAGACTTACTCTGCGTTCCTTAGAACGACTTTTTGTTGCTTCGAAGAATTTTCGATAGTTCGAAGGTCCTCTTTGTTATCACAAGTCTTTCAACAATTTAAGCCTGTGAAGAAAATATATTTTCCTTGTGGGAATCAACGAAACTATTTACATGAAACCTGAACAACGTCCTTTATTACAGAAAATAAAACTGAATGAAAAAGATTGCTATTAAGGTAGGATATTTGTCAATAGATGTGCTTTGACTCTGGCACGGTGCTGTTGACTGTGCGAGCTTCGGACTGCTCTCTGAAGTCCCTTTGATGTGGAGCATATTGGCTCCCTTCTGGCTGCTGACCTTGTTGCAGCGGTGGTGGAGGCGGAGGTTGTTGCCAGGAAGCCTGAGGTTGACTCGCCGAAGCAACAGAAACTGCAGGGTGATTGCCTACATACTCTGGGATGTAAGGCGAATGATACGAAGCAGTGTGCATGACCTGCTTCGGCTGAGCCTGTTGTGCTGCCGCTTCGGCTATTTCTTTTTGCTTCTGGATGGTAACATGGCACAACCTGGTGGTATGACCTTTGTTCTCACCACAGAATAAGCAAAAGATTCTTCTCGGTTGATCACCAAATCTTCCTCCGAAGCCCCTGGCGCCTCTGCCTCTTGGAGCTGGTGGTCGGAAGGAGCCTTGCTGTTGCCCCGAAGCTTGTGAGCAACATTGTGGCCTTTGCTGTTGGCTCCCTCTATCATCATTTTGTGTAGAGTTATGAATTGATCTGACATGCCTCGGGTAGAACCTCCCTCCGAAGCCCCTGGTCATTTCAGAAAACCTGAAAGCCTCCTCCCTTCTTTGGCGAAAATCATTATCGGCCCGAATGTACTCGTCCATCTTCTGGAGCAGCTTCTCCAAAGTTTGAGGAGGCTTCCTAGCGAAGTACTGAGCTGACGGTCCTGGCCGAAGCCCCTTGATCATGGCCTCAATGACAATTTCATTGGGCACCGTTGGTGCCTGTGCCCTCAAACGCAAGAACCTTCGGACATACGCCTGAAGGTATTCTTCGTGATCCTGGGTGCACTGGAATAGAGCTTGAGCAGTAACCGGCTTCGTCTGAAACCCTTGGAAGCTAGTTAACAACAAGTCCTTCAGCTTCTGCCATGAAGTGATCGTTCCTGGTCGAAGGGAGGAATACCAAGTTTGAGCGACACTCCTGACAGCCATAACAAAAGATTTGGCCATGACTGCGGCATTGCCACCATACGAAGATACTGTTGCTTCGTAGCTCATCAAAAACTGCTTCGGGTCTGAGTGGCCATCGAATATGGGAAGCTGAGGCGGCTTGTAGGACGGAGGCCAAGGTGTAGCCTGCAGCTCAGCGGACAGAGGAGAAGCATCATCAAAAACAAAATTCCCATGATGGAAATTGTCATACCAGTCATCTTCGTTGGGAAAACCCTCCTGATGAAGGTCTTGGTGCTGAGGCCTTTGGTGTTGCTCATCCTGGGCAAGGTGACGAACTTCTTCAGAGGCTTCGTCTATCTGCCTTTGCAGTTCAGCTAGCCTGGCCATCTTTTCTTTCTTCCTCTGCACTTGTTGATGAAGCATTTCCATATCTCTGATTTCTTGATCTATCTCGTCCTCTGGTGGTGTCGGGCTAACAGCCTTCCTTTTCTGGCTTCGGGCCTCCCGAAGGGAGACTGTCTCCTGATTGTGGTCCAGCGGTTGCAGAGCTGCATCCCCAGTTGCTGAAGCTTTCTTCGGCGCCATAACGAAGGTTTATGATCGCCGAAGGTGTTCAAAAAACTCAGAGTGGAAGTGAGTTCACCGGAGGTGGGCGCCAATGTTGGGGACTTGTTCTCAAATGCTATGAGTTAAGAACAAGGCAACATAAAAAATGTTAATCGTTAAAGTCCTTCGTCCTTCGAAGCATTGTTTCCCTTAGGATATAATGGTTCTCGGACGAAGGTTATGAAAGGCGTACCTTCATAACTTTATTATATAGTGACGAAGGATGAAATATAAGGAATATAAAAGACAACATAAACAATTATGTATTATTATCAGGCATAAACAGAAATATCGTTGAATTACAAGTGTACCTTCAACTGGAAAGAAGTGATAGTACAAGCGTGACGCAAAAAGCGAATGCCAAGTCAGCGTAAACAGTACGGGGGTACTGTTCACCTATTTATAGGCACGGGACACAACCCATACAAAATTACATTCATGCCCTTTACACTTGATGATAATTCTATAGTAATCTATCAAGGTCTAAATAGCCTTTTCATCTTTAAGTCGGTTTCACTTTTTGCTGCCACGCCGAAGCTTTCCTGCTCACACCTTCGGCGATGTATCAACCTTTGTATTATTCTGGTCTACTGTGATGCCGACTTGAGTCCGAAGATACCTGTTCACACATTATACTCCAGAAATACTGTTAAATCCTGTTTTTGAGGACCTTCGGAAGCCGAAGGCCCCCAACATATATAAACATATAACTCATCCAAAACAATATTGAACTTCATCCTAGGTAAATTAGGAAAGCTTTTTTTGGTAGCATAGTCTTCAAAATCTGTAGAAATCTTGCAGCTCTGAAACCAAAAATAAAATTGAATCAATGTGGATTCATAGTGCAACTTTGAAACTGAAACCTGGCAGCTCTAAAACTGAAATTAGATTTGAATCAATGTGGATTCATAGTGCAGCTCTGAAACTAAAATCTAGCAGTTATGAAACTGAAACCTGGCAGCTCTAAAACTGAAATTAGCTGGCAGCTCTGAAACTTCATCCTATGTACTGAAACTGATGAACAATATGAAAGCATTTCAGAATAATATATGCGCTAAAGAATACAATAATGTGATAGGAGAGCACAGGAATGAACGAGTTGAGAAATGCAAGATCAAAGGAGAGCACAAGTATGAATGAGCCGACCGATAAATGCAAGAGTGCGCTTTCCTACGAGAATGGGATTGAGAATAGGGGCGTACTGAGACAGCCGAACGGGCAATGGTCGACCCGCCAGCTCTGAAACCGAAGGCGATGGCAGCACTTCTGTGCATGCATGGAGGGACCAGGGAGGAGGAAGGTTCAAGAAATAACTGCTTCCATGTCGAGGGCCCATCGTTCTGCTACTAAACGCCTACTCTCGGTCGAGAAAAAAATCCAAGATCCACCATCAGTTTGGAGTGAGTGCCCCGCCATCAGTTGGGATCTTTATCTTTTAGAGACAATTTGGCAAACTAGGAATAAACGTCTCTGTTGTTACTATGACCAAGAACAGGAGCAGTGATGGTTGTTGCTACTGATATAGTGATCTGAGGCGACCAAACTCCCACTCAAACATTTCCTGCAGGACTGCAAAATTGAGGATAAAAGTTTAGACTAGAAATCATAGTAGCCATCCAGTTTTCAGAAAAGCAATGCACAATAATTAAATTATAAAACAAATCAATACGAAGATATGCACAATAGTTTTCAGTAAAGCAATGCACAATAGTCGTCTGTAGCTGAAGGCAGGTATGTTTTTTTACTGAACTTACAATTCAGTGTTTGTCATTGCATAAGCGGTAGCTGGCAGCGAAAGGTCGCTAGTTAGCTAGTCTCTTGGTGTTAGTTTCATAGAGAGGCAACGCAAATCACCTTTGACAATGGTCGATTGGTTACTCCAAAGTGCAAACAAATCTTATATCACTTGTTAGTTAAGGTGCGTCGTAAATCTTACAAAATGGCACCCAGTTCTGCCACCTGCTGATGATGAGCATGTGTGGAGCGCGAAATAGATAGTGTTGTTTGTTCCACTCTGAGCTTTTATGAATTGCTTGCTCTTTTGCTAACAGTATTGGAAGCCGATGAGCAGTAGTGATGTTCATTTAGCTAGCTGTTACGTCAGTTAGCTATTTAGCTCCTTCAACAAACCTTTCCTGGACCCCTGTCTGTTCTGTCAGCACATTAACATAAGAAACCTAGCTGAGCACGCCCAATGGCAGGAAACAAGAAGCTAATGGCTCGATCAGGCCTTTTGCATACCCCACAATTTTAGAACTCGGGTTCACAGTATTCTGAAGTAGCTGATACATAAGCCTGGAAAACAGCACAGCCAGTGGGATGCAATCGTTTGTGACACTGCCAGGCGGAAATGGGAGGCATCAGTAAAGCACTACCGGTGGAGGGTTTCAAACTTCAGGATGGCATAAGTTCCAAATGTCATGAGCCTTTGCAGCATGTACGAACTCCATTACTCCATATGAGATCTCATTTGAAACACCAATATAGTGAATTGTGATATTCTCGATTACCTTTTGTATGAACTAATAGAACTGAGAAAAACATAGAACTACTCAATGTGCCTCTGTTTACAAAACAATTGCATATGTTGAATAGCTACCATTTGTCTGAAAAATACTTACATGACTTCTATCATATGTATGTTATGTAAAATATTCTAAAACATATAGTACCAGCAAATGTAGTTTGATCTCGTGACTATACGGTAGTATTGTTCATGTTGTAGTGGGTTATAGTCTATGTTTCTGTGACTTTTATTTGCAATAATATTTTACTTACTTATATTGATGAGGACCAATAGAAACCACCTCTCCCAGCATAAGCAAGCAGGGTTTGACGCATAGAAGGAAAAGGTGTGTTGTACCTCCTCGTCGATCAGTACAAGATCAGAATGCAGAAGTTTTTTATCATCTCCGGGATCATAGAAGTCCCAGTCCTAGTAACCTGAACGCACAGACGCTCGCTGCAAATGTCATGACAAGGAAAACAGAGCAAATGTGAGAATCTATTAATCCTGCACTCAATATGAACCAAGCTCAAGGGAGGGTGAGCGCGTGCCCTCGAGGCAATCGTCGAGTGGGAGGCCCAACTGTAGCAGACACGAGATCTTGAGGATGCGCGTGTTTAGGGCATGCACCTTGGGGTCCATCTCGGTGGTTAAGTTCTTCATGAAGTTCGAGAGCGCGATAGCCAGGCGTCGCTCCTCCTCAGCACATCGCGTCTTGCACTTCCCTCCCCCAGTCCTGCCCTAGCAGCCAGAGTTGTTGGATATGGAGTCATAGCGGGTGCGACGGCGAAATGAGTCTCCAGTGCCTGAGTCGAAGCCATCACTATTGTGGTGGGGCTCGGAAGAGTTAGAGTGGGGCGGGTTAGAAGAGGGCTCATGTGAGGGAGCAGGCTAGGGTTTCAGCGGAAGCCATAGTCGTGGTTGCGCTACAGAGAGGTGGGGAGAGCCATTTAGAACAGCAGAGAGAAAGGATAGAGGACGGCCGCGTGAGGCGATCCAACCCGCATGGACGGTCACAATCTTGTTGACGACGTAGACGGCTCCAGAGGTCTGCGAGTTTTAATTGAAGTAATGAAGAATTTGGGCCCGTGAGTTATCTGTACATAGTAGTTTGTGTTCTAATATTAAATATTACTAGCAACACATATTAATTGTTACCACATCCCATTTAATCAATACATTCCGCTAGCAATGCATTTTAAGTGTTGCCACATCCTATTTAAATAACGGATGGTGTTAGCAACACATATTAAGTGTTGCTACTAATTTCTTACAACACATAAAATGATGTGTTCCTACGGATGCGTTGCTATAGGGGGGTTTGTGTTGTAGTGTTTCCAAGATTGATCTCCGATCGGGTTACCATCAAATGAAGATTAGGCCATCTGATATTCCCAAGACGGCTTTCTCTACCCGATATGGTCTATATGAATTCATGGTCATGTCATTTGGCTTAACTGATGCACTAGCCTACTTCATGAATCTGATGAATAATGTGTTCATGTAGTATCTTGACAGATTCGTCGTGGTATTCATAGACGACATTCTCGTCTATTCTAAGAATGATAGTGATCACGAGAAACATCTGCGAATGGTGCTACAAAAGCTATGGGATAATCAACTCTATGCCAAGTTTAGCAAGTGCGAGTTCTGGATTGATGAAGTGGCATTCCTTGGACACATCATCTCTAATGGTGGAATATCAGTGGATCCTGCTAAAGTGAGGGAGATAGTGGCGTGGAGCATACCCAACATGGTTACTGAAACCGGAGTTTCTTGGGACTTGCAGGCTACTACAGGTGATTTATTGAAGGGTTCTCCAAGATTCCTAAGCCTATGACCTCACTGTTAGAGAAGGGAAAGGAGTCTAAATGGACCTGGGAATGCCAAGATAGTTTCAATCAACTGAAGTTAAGATTAATGTCACCCCCTGTGTTGAGTATACCGGATCTGCAAAAGGGATTTGATATATATTGTGATGTGTGCCGCTAGGGCTTGGGATGTGTTCTTATGCAAGAAGGACACGTGATCGCCTACGTGTCTCGTTTGTTGTGGAAACATGAGTTGAACTACCCTACCCCACTCATGACTTAGAACTGGCAGCCGTAGTGCATGCACTCAAGATTTGGAGGCATTATATAATGGGAACTAAATGCCAAGTCTACACCGATCACAAGAGCTTAAAGTATACCTTCACTCAGAAGGATCTCAACCTTAGGCAACGCCGTTGATTGGAGCTCATTAAATACTATGACTTGGAGATTCACTCTCATTCGGGCAAGGCGAATCTGGTTGCGGATGCCTTGAGTCGGAAGGAGCACGTACATGCAGCTATTGTCGCTCAGCTACCCGATGAGTTAGTAGAAGATTTTCGAAGACTCGATCTGGGAATAGTCGCACACACTGAAGGGATAACTATTGAAGTAGAACTCACCTTGGAGCAGAAAATCCGTAAAGGACAGATCCGTGATGCTAAAATCCAAGAGATCAAAGATCTTATTACTGAAGGTAGAGGTCCAGAATTTATGGAGGATGAGCAAGGCACAATACGGTTCAAGGACCGGATATGTGTTCTTGAGATTGACAGTCTCCGCGAGACTATACTGAAGGAAGCCCATGACTCCGATTACTCTATTCATCTTGGTAGCACTAAGATGTATCGGGATCTGAAGCAAAAGTACTGGTGGTATGGGCTGAAAAGAGATGTGGCTGCACACGTGGCTATGTGTGATGTGTGTCAAAGGGTCAAAGTTGAACACAAAAGACCAGCTGGACTACTACACCTGCTAAAGGTACTCGAATGGAAGTGGGAAGAAATTGGTATGGATTTCATTACCGGGTTGCCTCACACCTCAAAGGGTTATGATTCTATATGGGTGATCATGGATAGATTGACCAAAGTGGATCACTTCATTCCGGTCAAGGTTACTTATAATGGTTCTCAGTTGGCAGAGTTATATATGGCTTGAATTGTGTGTTTACATGGTGTACCGAAGAAGATCGTTTCTGATAGAGGATCACAGTTTACCTCAAGATTTTGGAAAAGCTTTCATGAGAATATGGATACGAAGTTGAGCTTCAGTTCGGCCTATCATCCTCAAACCGATGGCCAAACTGAGAGAACTAACCAAGTATTGGAGGATATGTTGAGAGCTTGTGCCCTTAAGCATGGAGGCAATTGGGACAAGAGTCTACCATATGTTGTGTTCAGTAGGTAGAAGTTGCTGAGCAAGAGCTCATTGGAGGCAAGTTGTGCCCTTGACCACTTTTATTTACCTAATAATGTTCTTTATAATCATTTTATCATGCATAGGCTTAATTTTGATGGGACCCAATAGGCCACCCTAGTCTGGTTATCTTTTCACCTTGTTTACCCCTAAATTTTTGGGTAGTCATTGCTATTGCTAAACATGGTTTTGGGTGTTGAGATAACTGTTACACATTATTATTCTTTATTACTGTTTTATTTCTTTTCATGATAAGACAACTATGTTAAATGGAACATCGAGCTTAACTTGAGAAACACGTGCCACCACAAGGGTGGAATGGGACGCCCTTGACTGACTAACTAGGAAAACTAGTGGAGGACTATCTTACCCGATAGGGGCAAGGGTAGTAGGGGAGTAGGCGTGTAGGGAGGTTCTCGGGTTGTGCGATGGCGGTCAGACGGGGATTCCTGCATTGCTCTTCCTAGAAACTGTAACGGGTTTTCTGAAGCTAGTGGAACTTTGTAAAGGCCTCGTAGTGGATCCCTAGCCATTCACCTCGGTAGTGTCTTAGGGTCTAGCTAACCCTGGCGACATAGGATACACGACTTGTGGGTACAGGGTACAACCTCTATAGAGTGTAAAACTGGTATACTAGTCGTGCTCGCGGTCATGAGCAGCTCAAGATTCTCGCATGATTAATTTATGGAATTAAATTCAATTTGTCATTTGCATCGCATTGGGATTTATTATTAATTTTGATCTATTATTATTCTGGTTTGGTATTTACTTATATTTAATAACTGCTAATAAAATTTGACCAACTTATTAAAAGCAATGCTCAGCTTTAACCCCTATTGTTGATCAGCTTTACACTTCACATGAACTCACACCTTTGTGAGTTCATGCACATTATTCCTCACAACCTTTTGAGTTATGATCTTTTGTGAGCTCACACTTGAGATATATAACCCCGCCAGAGGAGAAAAACACGTGGTCCAGGAGGAGCCGTATAATGAGGAGTACGAGTTGATCTAGGCGACGTCTCCCAGTCAGCTTTATGGCGCCAAGGATGGACGTTTTGTTCGCTTTATTATTATCATTTATTTTTGTAAGACTTCCACTATGTAATAATGACATTTATGATATTTGTGACATTTATCTCTATACACTTTGTCATTATATGTCTTGTTCTTCTTTGGCGCACATATGAGACGCACCTGACTTTTTCCCTTAAATCCGAGTGTGACACAAAGGGGCGTCACTGCGCACCAGATGGGGGACGCGGATACGTACTGTAGTAGTGGGAGCTGAAGTTGTCAAAGATGGAGGTGAACTGACTGAAGTCATTATGAAGCTGTTGCTGACGCTCATCTAGTGAATGAATACTGTCACTGGTAGACAGAGTCTCGAATTGACTAAACAGAGCACCCATAATGTCTTGAAAGCTCTGTTGCGTGTTGTTCATTTTGCTCATAATGGGATCATGCACAGTATCTTGAATATGAGTGCAAAGATCAACAAACTGTGAATATACCCCATCCAGTTGGGTGTCAACATCAGAGAATCTATTGTGCAGAGCAGAATATTAGACATCAAAATGAGATTGCATAGCATCAAAGCGGCCATCCACATGTGTCATCATGCCCTGAAATCATCCATCCATATGAGTCTGGAGCCCATGATGCATCTGCTGAAAATACGGATCAAAATAACTAGGTGCGGGCTGCCAGTACTATCCTTGCTCATGAGGAGGTGGCATCTGCTGAGCTGGATGTGCCTCAGGCTGAGCGGCGAAGTCATCTGCAGGAACTCCCTCATCATCAGGAAAAGGGGTGAGATGCCTAGTGAGAAAATCAATCTCATTTTTGAACGGTCTAAATGGAGTGTGAGCAGTCTCACACTGCCCCTCAAATATGGTTTTGGCCTTGATTAGAGCCATAATATATCTCATAGGCCAGGTTCTGATTTTTATCCATCTTTAGATCTTTTAGCTACCTCATCATAAATAGAACCACATTCATAACTTCCCCCTTCATTACATGATCAATAATATTCCAAAAATTATCTCTAATCTTGCTTTTGTCCCCACTCTTGGGAAGAATAGTGACCCTGTCAATTTTGTTGATAACAGCAGGATGATGCCTTAGTCCTTGGAGTCTCTCCAAAACACCTAGGAATACCCAACCTGGTAGGTTCATAATACTGAGCATAGCATTCAAACTTTCCTTAGTATAAAAGGTCTACCTATGGGAGATCATATCATAGTTCAGACTGTTTTCATGTGGCGAACTCAGCATAAGTAGCCACATATCTCTTAAATCCAGTCATCCATACAATCAACTGATCTTCAATATTAATTTCAACAGTAGTAAGAAACTACTTGACTGTCAGTTCCTTGAAATCAGTCCTCTGCCCCATGAATTCATATAAGCCACATTCCTGAAATTTGACAATCAATCCCTCCATAACTGTCTGACCCTACATATAGTCTCAGTCAATCACCTGATGCTTATGGAACTTGGTGTTCATGAGAGTTCCCTAGAAAACATCAAACTGTAGCTGAGTATGAAAATACTAAATATTTGTGTCACTTGGAAGAGAAAACTGGTTAATAGTCCTTCTGGAGGAATATTCAGCCATAGAAAACTTCACCTTTGGATACGTCCATCCTGTGACGTCAATAGGATAATCCGGATGAGTGTGAGGTGCATCTTCAGTATCCAAAGAGACACTGCCCTCAGCTAATGATTGGGCCTCTGAATCGGTGGCAAGGTTATAATCTATGTCGTCGGCACGACGATGCTTAGACAAAAAACGCCCTGCAAACTTCTTCTTCAGACCACCAAACCACTGAAATAGAATATAAAGAATCCCAATAATCATAATATAATAACTTGAAAAGCATGTGCAAGATGCATAGGTTCATCTACCAGAGTGCGGACGGTCCACGCCACCCTGGTGGACGGTCCACGACTATCTAGGTGCGAATTTCAAACCCAATTCGCCTCAAATATCCAAACACAAAATTGGAATAGAATATCCATTGAAATGAAACCATGTAATTGTACCAAGTGGGGCAAGAGTCTTGCGAGACCGTGACAACCGAGTTTGTGTCACGGCCGCCACCGTGTACCTGAGGGAACGAAGCCCGCGGCGTTTTCGGTCGGAAGCTCGATAGTGGAGACGGATGGGAGCGTCCGAGAGGAGCTAGAAGCGGAGCACCACTTGCATGTGGAGAAGAATCGCGACTCTCTACGGAGTTACTCGATCGAGGTGCTTGGCCCTCGCATGGGATACCCTTTGCGTTGGGGCACCAACGAGGATTAGTTGGGACCTTGCGTGGTTTCGGATACCTCGGTAAAAATATCGATGTCATCCACGAGAGTTTGCTTTCTCTACTAGCTATTTACCTTCCGCATTTACATTAAGTACTTAAGTTTCAATCTCTCCTTTCTAGTTAGAATATTTAGGATTGAAACTTAGGCTTTGCGGTAGAGATAGCAACACTTAGACAAAACCTAGTTTGCACATTCTAGATTGTTTATTTGTATAGGTTTTGTTTGAGGGATTTAATTGTGGCCTAGTTTAGAGAATACTTTTTAGAAGTCCTAATTTACCCCCTCTTAGGCATCACTGTTTCCTCCACACGTGTCAGTCGGTCCCGACACAGAGCGCCACTTGCGTGTGGTGAAGGCTCGCGTCTCTCTATGGATTTAACTGTCACAATGCTCGACACTCGCGTGGGCTACCCTTTACGTAGGGGCACCAACGAGGATTAGTCAGAACCTTGCGCGATTCTGGATACCCCGGTAAAAATACCAGCGCGTCCACGGGAGTTTGCAATCTCTACCTTTCCTCTTTAGCTTCCGCATTTATATTAAAATACTTAAGTTTTAGTCTCTCTATTCGTAGTTTAGAATATTTAGGTTTGGAACTTAAGTTGCATAACTCCTCCTACTGTAGAGATAGCAACACTTAGATAAAACCTAGTTTGCACATTATTGTTTAGTTATTTGCCTAGGTTTTATTTAGGAGATTTATTTGTGGCCTAGATTAGCAAGATTTTTAGAAGTCCTAATTCGACCCCCTCTTAAGGCATGTTCGGCTAGGGGTGGATTGAGGGGGATTGGAGGAGATTTAATCCCCTTAGATCCAGATGAAACCGAACAACGCCTTAGGCATATGTGTTCCTTTCATTTCACCATGCCAGTGATAAGTGAAAATGAACAATATGTTCTTTTCTTTCCATTCCTCTTCACATTTTTTTGTCGTCCTCGAGTCCCCACCATACCATGGACTCGTCCTCGACCCACCGGCCACGTGTGTCCCACGTTTCGTTCCTCATGCCCACGTCCATGAGTGAGGGAGAAGAGAGGAGGAATAAAGATAAGTTTTTTCACTGACATGTGGGTTCCACATATTACTGTTTGTTACAATTAGTTGTCTGTTGGGCTAGCCAAATAGATCCAGTATAGAGCTCTTCTGAACAGTTTTCTCAACACAAGTGGAATCCTAGATCTAAGTTGGAGTTACTCTAAGATAGATCTAGTGCTCCAAAATCTGATGGAGATACGTGATCCATTTAAATCCATGGAGTATTTGATAAATATATACTTGTTATATATCTTGTAGTTAGAAGAGTTGGAAGAGTCAAATATTTTCAAGTTTGATTATATTAAAAAAACATTAACATTTGTATCTTTCAATAAATTTACTATAAAAATATATAACAAAGTTTATTTAATGATGTTTGTTGAGATAGTAAACATTAATACTTTTACATATTTAATTAAAATTAAAAATTTTTTCTTTCTGAAAATACTGACTTATTGATAATTAATATTTTTAATATATTTGATCAAATTTAAATTTTATTTTTATATTCGATCAAACTTGTTTTTTTCTTTTAGGTCATTTATTTTTTGAGGTAGGGTGAGCACTTATTTATTTTTAGAAGTATGGTGGGAGTAGGTTTGAAGCCAACGGGAATTAAGCAAACAGCACGCCATCTGGCTGCTTACTGCATCCAATTGGACTTGTGGCTCCCAAGTCACTGTCGCTTGCTCTTCATCAGGGATAGGTAGGATACACCCTTTACGGAACGGTGGAAGTGAGGGTAGACTGGTAGAGCATCAATGGCGGGCGAAGAAGAGATCCCGCTGCTTTGTTACTGATCAAAGCAAATATCCGTGAATCCATCGAAACTTAGCTCTATGTATGATCCGATTCAATACACACCTAGCGGTGGGATTAATTCATTCGGCATTTTTTCAACTCGCAAACGAGGATCTCTCAAACCACAATCTCAGCATGAATACCGCCGCAATAAACCACAACGTAGAACATTATCTAATTTGCGGTTCATCAAGTAAATATTTATTTAGGACACCCGGAAGAAACGAAGGTGAAGGTAGAAGACAAGCGCAGCAGCCAGGCAAATGATGGGAGCTGAGGATCAGATCCGATCAGTAGTCGTCGTCGCCGCCATAGTTGTCGTAGCCGCCCCCGTACGAATCTTCCCTCTCCAGGTTCTCCTCCACCCTCTCCGACACGCGCTCCTCGAACTTGTCCTCCAGGTAGCTCGCCCCACCGGCCAGCGCCAGTCCTCCGAGCACGCCGGCCGCCGCGCCGACTGCCAGCCCCGTTCCCATCCCCATCTTGTTTTTCTTCTTGCCGTCGGCACCAACGGCGCTGGTTCCGTACGCAGCGGTAGCAGCATCGACGGGAGGAGCGCCGTAAGCAGCGGCGACAGGAGGAGCGCCGTAAGCAGCGGCGACAGGAGGAGCGCCGTATCCCGGCTGAGGAGGCGGCGCGGAGCCATAGGTGGAAGGGTACCCGGCAGGAGGCGCCGCGGTGTAGGGCTGCGCGGCGCCGTAGCTGCCACTGCCGCCGTAACCGCCGCCGCTGCCATAGCCTCCTCCGGAGCCGTAGTAGCCGCCAGCAGCCGCGGATGAGCCGTAGGGGTCACGAGTGCCCGCGTTGGCGTAGCCCGCGGGGGCCGGGTAGGGATTGGGGTCATAGTACCTGGACGGCTCCTTGACGGCTACGCGGACGTCGAGGTGGCCGTGGGGGCGGCCCGAGGGGCGCTTGAGGCGGAGATTGCGCGAGGCCTTGCCCCCTATCCCGGCGTCGTCGAGGACGTCGCGGAGCGGAAGGCGTGCGGAGCCGACGAGAGGCTTGACGCCCTCGGCGGCGTTGGCGTGGACGACGTCGATGTAGAGGACGGCGTCGTCGAGGCGGGAGGTGGGCGGGAGCGGGACGAGGAGCTTCTCGTCCCACGTCGGGTTCTCGCCGTTGTCGAGGTCGACGCGGGTGGAGCACTTGGCACCGGAGTCGATCCAGACGACGGCGTACGGCTTGAGTTCGCCGTTGCGCCAGTTGACGTTCTTGAGGTCCCGGGCGGAGCCCACGGTGACCTCCACCTCGTAGCGTGAGCCCATCGCTGTCGCTGGTGGCCGAATGGGATGGATCAGGGGGGAGGAAGGATAGAAGGGAAAGACTTTTGCTTCTGCGTGGATTGCACGAACTGGACCGGCGTACATAAATAGGGACTTGGCCGCGGGGTCGGGGAAGAGTGGACGACGCGACGCCGGGTTCTGTCTGCCCGCCTTCCTACCCTGGCGGCTCGACCGGGGACTGGTGTGCCAGTGGAATCGAGTCATCGACGGGATCTCCACGCGGCTTCCTGGTCCTGGCCTGGCCTGCTGTGTGCGCGCGTGCCTGTTGCCTCCCGCCCACGTTTGACCCGACTGACCGCGGCGATGCGAGGTCCGCAGGAAATGGAATGCATTATGCACCAGCAGTAGCATTGGGGCGCGCACCGGACCCACCCAACTACCCCGCTCCATGACAACTCCATGGGTCACAGCGCAAGCGGGTCGGGACGGAACGCCTGCCTGCGGTCTTTGCTGGTATGGGGACTTTGCAGTTTCAATTCGGTGTCTTGTTTGCTTAGCTATTAAGGAGTGACGACATTTGCCCTCGGGCCACCATGCATTCTCTCGTTTCCTTCCACCGTTGTACAACATTGACCATTATACGCCTCATTATTACTACTGCTAGGATTATATCTCTATATATGGACTGCATTACCGATATCTGAGCTAAGCTAAGCTGTGCAGACCAGACCCACGTCGTACTGACAGGATTTGAATCCTGATTTGAATTTCGGCATCAGAAGTTGACACTGTATCATGATATAGCATGTAAGAGCATCTGCAAGAGACTCTTCATTTTTTTTCTTTATTTGACTATCTATTTACGTTTTCATAAAGATTACACTTTATATATAGCATCTCAGTCCAACAGACTATCTATTTAGTTTGGCTAGTCAGGTGGCTAGCCAAATTTAGCTAGTGAGAGAGCCAATTTACAGAGTCAGATAGCTTGCGAGTTAGATAGCTAGTCTGATGGAGATTTAATTTACTATTGAGTAGCTAAAATTTGACTTAGCGAGTTATTTAACTAGTCTCTTGAAGATGCTCTAATAATTTAAAGCTTAAATTAGCGATTGTACACTGAAAATTTACTCTTTTTTCTAAGAAAAAGTCTACTTAACCTTCTGAGCTATTTGGTCTACTTCACTCTTTCACGTATAAAATCAGGTATTCTATCTCTCAAGACATTAAAGTTATTTAGCCAATAAAATTGTCTAAATAACGCTTGAGATAATTTTAAGGTGATTTTGGTGACGTCTTGGAGGGTTATTCAGACGGTTTTCTGTAGCTTGATAGTAGAATACCTGGTTTTATAGATCAGTGAATTAAGTAGACCACCATAAAAAAATAGTAGGATTTGCTCAAGAAACATTTTGATTCCAGTGATTTTTTTTTAGATACGACACCCACTAAAATACTCATTTCTAGCTTTCGAGGGTAAAACGAGCGATGAAATGCCATTTTCGCCGTGTAATGATGGTACCAGGGTAAACTACTAAAGAAAGGATCATTTGTATCAGTTGAGAACCGGTTACACTACTGGATTCTCAGCGGGTACTGAACAACCAGGACTAACGGCACTAATCAACCAATTAGGAATATAATTAGATTAGATACAAATGGATATTACTTTTTCTATATTTGTTTTCACATTTTTCTCTCTTGAATTCAGATCGAATACAGATATTATCGAGTTGTGTTGGATAAGATTTAAATGAATATCAACATCTTAAATATCCAACTTCTAGTATATGAATACAGATATAAATCGGATACAAATTAGATAATGAATACTCGGATATAGATCGGATCTCAGTCCTCTTAGACAAATAAAATTCAAATACAGGTAGATAATATCTATATCATTTATATCCCTGGTGCTAATCTTTAATCATGATTATATAGCTCAGTGTTATCCTAAACGGTTTTAGAAGACCGTTTAAACAGGTCTAAACGGTGAGCAGAGGAACACCGTAAAGTTTAGGGCCTATACGGTCCTCTAAACAGTTGACCCGTTTAAATGGTCAACACTGAGATTAGTCTACCATTTACATTGCCATTGCATGGCCTAATACTAAAGAGGAATCTTTAATACTGATTCAAACCAAGAACTAGTACCAAAGATGTAACTTTTAGTACCAATTCGATCTAAGAACTGGTACTAAAATGGATGGATACTTTTTTATTCTAAATATTTATAAATTTATATTTATGGATATTTAGTATATATATATATACATATTCACATGCATACTAACTAAAATGTCTACATCTACATTAATAGTAATAGTAATAAAGGTTGGGAACATTATATATATATATATAGAGCAGGTATAACGGGAGCCTTGGGCTTCCAATAGTTAAAGGAAGCCCAGGTCGATCATCCCTGCAACCTGGTTCAACCCAGCGCATCGACTGGATCAGGCTCGGTTGCACCACCCGCGCCCACGTTTGTGCGCGCAAAAAAAAGAATGCATGCATGAGTCAAACACGTCCCCTTGCATGTTGCAACCTAGTTCAACCCAGCGCATTGACTGGATCAGGCTGTCGGTTGCACCACCCGCGCCCACGTTTGTGCGCGCAAAAAAAAGAATGCATGCATGAGTCAAACACGTCCGCTTGCATGCGCATAAATTTAGGAAAGATATGTGTGACGGTTTCTATTTTTAAACGCTTTATTTCCTCCATAAATTTAGGATCGCTGCAACAGCCATGCAACTAGACTCGTAAGGACCATTTTATGATATATACTGCTACTAAATATGCTATCCTGTGTAGATAATTATGCAATTCAGTATACTGCGTAAAAATCTGTTACCAGCTGCATACACACGAATTTATGATGAAAATAATGTGCAATGAAAGGAAATGAATTGCACGCATAAAAACAAAAAATCATATTTAATGTTTTATTTCTTTCATAAATATATGATCCCTCCAACAGTCATGCAGCTAAACACATTAGATATAGTTTATGATATATATTGATACAAATTATACTACATGGTGTAGCTATTTATGCAATTCGTTACACTGCGTAAAAAATCTGGCATGTTGTTCACTGGTGGACGCATCTCCGGGTTGGAGCGTAAAAACCATGCAACTAGACTCGTAAGGAACATTTTATGATATATACTGCTACTAAATATGCTATCCTACGTAGATAATTATGCAATTCAGTATACTGCGTAAAAATCTGTTACCAGCTGCATGCACACGAATTTATGATGAAAATAATGTGCAATGAAAGGAAATGAATTGCACGCATAAAAACAAAAATCGTATTTAATGTTTTATTTACTTCATAAATATAGGATCCCTCCAACAGCTATGCAGCTAAACACATTAGATCTAGTTTATGATATATATTGATACAAATTATACTACATGGTGTAGCTATTTATGCA
The DNA here is from genome assembly GCF_902167145.1 of Zea mays. Lineage (NCBI taxonomy): Eukaryota > Viridiplantae > Streptophyta > Magnoliopsida > Poales > Poaceae > Zea > Zea mays. The sequence continues at coordinate 55,715,775 of NC_050102.1, read as the reverse complement.
ATTCGTTACACTGCGTAAAAAATCTGGCATGTTGTTCACTGATGGACGCATCTCCGGGTTGGAGCGTAATAACCTTAAGTTTTGAGCATAAAATCCTTCAATTATAAGCGTAAATACCGAGCCAATGTAAGAGGTTGATAACTCTAGTAGGTTGTTATTACAATTCTATTTTTATGGCAGATCCGAAAAACATGGCAGTCGCATGCATGCGGTTATACAGATCTAAAAATTATGGCAAAATGCATGCATGGGTCAAACACGTTCCCTTGCATGCGCGTAAATTTAGGAAAGATATGTGTGGCGGTTTCTATTTTAAATGCTTTATTTCCTCCATAAATTTAGGATCGCTGCAACAGCCATGCAGCTAGACTCGTAATGACCATTTTATGATATATATACTCATACTAAATACGCCACACTGTGTAGGTATTTATGCAATTCGTCACAATGCGTAAAAAATCTGGCATGTTGTTCACTGGTGGATGCATCCCCGGGTGGAGCGTAAAAACCTTAAGTTTTGAGCATAAAATCCCTCAATTATTGTAATACTCAAATTGTAAGAAGGTGTAAAAGGAGAAAAGAGTTTTCCCTTACATATATGTGTTACCTATATTCGACATTTCATGTGAAAATCACATTTAAACAAATAAATAGTTAACAAAAGACACTCAAATAATACATGCATCATGCCGGTATTTTATTTTGTGTGCATTCTGTGACGACATAAAATAATGTAAAAGAAAAGAGATATGATGAAGTCCAAAGTGGAATTTAAAACTAGAAGAGATTTTAAAATTTAGGAGAGAGAGCAAACAAATATTATGTGATATAAAAATATAAATAATATATAGGTAAATATATCTCTAAATTGGTACCTTTATGGCACAGTATAATTTGAGGATAAAGTTTGGCGCAAGTTTGAACTTAAACTAGAATTTAAATTTGAAATTTGGAAAAAGAAGGAAAGGAAAATGAAAATAAAATGGAAAAAACAGAACTGGGCGCAGTTGGGCCTGAGCAATTGAATTCGGCCCACTTAACCTTACCATGCGCCGGCCCGCTACCTCACCGCGCGACCGCACAGCCTTCCCGCGCTGCCCCTCGATCCCTTCACTGACCTCTGGGGCCGGTTTGTCAGCCAACGGGATACCGCGCGCGCTGGGGGAACTCTCTGGTACGCTGGGCCCGCGTGTCTGTCTCCCGTCGCGCGCACTGACGCGTGGGTCCTTGCCGACAGATCTATCCTCTCCACGGAGATCTAGCTCGCCGCTGCCAGCTCGCCCCGGTAAACCCTCCAACGGCCTCCGTGCATGGCGCACCTGCCCAACGTTGACCGTACCCTGGCCATATATACCGAGCACCCCTATCTCCGCTCCATGGTGCCAAGTCCTCGCATCCACACCACCGTCCCACCAGAACGAAACCAAGAGAGAGAAAGGATCGAGCTCGCCGGTGACCTTCGGTTTGTCGCTGGTGCGTTTGGTCGGAGTTCGGGGAACCAGCGGACCGCATGGGCGGGTCGATGTCGGAGCGCGTGGGTGGATCACTGACTCGGCACCATCACGTGTGGGCGCCGCCATTGTGGAACCTTGCTGTACCGAATCGTCGGTCGGCTTCGCTTTCACCCCTGCTTGGTAAATCCTTCCCTAATATGCTCGCTTCCGCTTTCGTTTTCATGTCGCGGTCGTCGGATTCGGGATCGGGGGCCGGTCGGTCGTGTTGCCAGGGGGGCGCCGCCGGGGCGGCTACTCCGCCGTCGTCGGGTTGGTTAAGGGAGAGAAGAAGGAGCTGCCACCGTCGATCTGTTCGCGAATGTCTGGGATTAGATAGCAGATACCGGTTCAACGAATTGATCTTCACCCTTGGATCAGGATCGCGCGTACTAGATTGGCTTGCAGCGTCTTGAACTCAAAGACATTGATCCTCAATCGGATGGCCATGGCTCGCACGGGTCGATGGCATCGATATGACCTATCGTAGCCGCATGATTCTAATCTTGCGACTGAAAGTGATCGATACCCCTTCGCCGTGGCCTATTTGCTAAAGAGACCCCATGATGTTTACAAATTAACCCGCCGTCCAGAGCGTAGGAAGCTGAGTCTTGGAAACATTTGTGCAGTAGACCCTGCCTTCTCTGGTAATTGGCGCCCGGTCCAGAGTGATGGAAATAAATCAGAAAATAAATATCAAAAATGTTTTTAATGTATAAATAAATGCTAGAATTGGTTTAATTTATAGAAAATTCATATGAAGTCCAAATTAATCCATTCCAATTCCTATAATTTTGTAATATTATTATTTATCATTTAGTACCACTATTTTGACATGAATATCAAAATAAAATTTATATCCTATTTAATCTTGTACAAAACATATAAAACCTTCAGAAATTCATAACTTAAAATCTCTAAATCCAAAATTAATGATTCCTGTTCCTATGATCTTATTTTAATGTGTAGATTATTAATATGTATTTTGTTCTTATGTTTGGTGTGATGTTAATTTTGCATATATCATGTTTGTTTGTATTGCTACGAATAGCGGTGAGGTCACGAGTCACTTGAAGAGCAAGTTGGTACCTGGAAGCTCAAGTCCCAGGCAAGTTGTGTCCTTGATCACTTCTTTTTACCCACTCATGTTCTAATTAATCATAATGATCTGCATAGGTTAATTTTGATGGGACCCAATAGGTTACCCTAGATTGTTTATCTCATTACCTTGTTTACCCCTGAATCACTTGGGTAGTTTGCTATTGCTTTACATGGATTTGGGATAATTATTTATCATATCTATGTTCCAGTTATTTTGTTATTCTATTTATGTTCATGTCAAGATCATTAATGTTAATTGGAACATAGAGCTTAACTTGAGAAACACGTGCCACCACAAGGGTTTATGGACGCCCTTGGCTGATTAATTAGGAAAGCTAGTGAGCTCACCCTTGCTGTCTCACACCCCCCCACAGGAAAAGAGCAGGTGGTTCAGGAGGAGCCACAAGGCGAGGAGTTTGATCTGATCTAGGTGGCGTTTCTCAGTTGACATTGGCGCCAACGATCCTTAGTTCGTTTTATGTTTATTCTTTTATTTTGTAATAAGTCTTCCGCTATGTAATAAATACTCTGATGTTTTATGACATTTATCTCTATACACTCTGTTATTATATATGTTGTCTTCTTGGCGCATGTATGAGATGCACCTGGCTTTGTTCCTTAAAGCCGGGTGTGACAGAAGTGGTATCAGAGGAAATGTTGACTGTAGGACGAAACCTATATAGAAATGGACAAAACCCTTATCTACTTACCTTATTCTGATTTCTTCTATACTTACCTTACTCTGATTCTTTCTATACTTATCTTGATCCTGTCTCACCTTCTACTGTTCTACTCTGATCATTCTTACCTTTTCTATTCTAAGACAAGAGGGATTTCACACCTTGGAATCCTACACCTATGATATTTTAAGAGATAGGGAACCTAAGACGAAATTAAAATTATTTTCTCTATTAAAAATGTTGGTTGATTGTTCTGATGATCAATGCCTGATTTGCTTCTTTGATTGATTGAAATAGTATAGACGGGCATCTTAGCATGTACCACCATAAGGTAATGAATTAGCTATGGTAGGTAAAACATTAATCTGCTTAGCTAATAAATCCCCCAAATTAACTTGATTCGTAATCACCTGCCTTGTCTACTATTCTCTCTTACCATATGTTTCTAACCCAGATGGGCTACCCCTATAGTGTTAGAAGAGAACAATATAGACATGATCCTTGGCATGTCGTGGTTAAGAAAGGCAAAGGCTGCTAAAGGAACCATAGAACTCACTAGTTCCAAAGGAGAACGATTTGAAATTGGAATTGCAGTAACTACCGCCACCAGACTAGCTGCATTCTTAGTAAATGGGAAGTTTTTTTGGTGTCAACATCCGTGTGGTTAGAGATTTTTCAGATGTCTTCCCAGAAGAGTTACCAGGGATTCCACCATATAGGGAAATTGAGTTTATCATTGATCCCTTACCTGGGCTGCCCCTACTCCCAAACGGCCATACAGGATGTCCGTAGAAGAACTAAAAGGAACTTAAGAAGCAATTAATGAAATTATAAGAGGATGGGTACATTCGTCCGAGTTTTTCACCTTGTGGAGCACCAGTTCTATTTGTACAGAAGAAAGATGGATCGCAAGGGATGTGCGTGGATTATAGGACCCTTAACGATGTCACTGTGAAGGACAAGTGTCCATTACCCCGCATTAAGGATTTATTTAATCAGATGAGAGATGCAAGGGTATACTCGAAGATTGATCTCCGATCAGGTTACCATCAAATGAAGATTAGGCCATCGGATTTTCCCAAGACGGATTTTTTGACCCGATATGGTTTATATGAGTTCATCGTTATGTCATTTGGACTAACTAATGCACCAGCTTATTTTATGAATTTGATGAATAAGGTGTTTATGGAGTATTTGGATAGATTTGTCGTGGTATTCATCGACGATATTCTTATTTATTCTCAGAGTGATAGCGATCATGAGAACATCTGAGGTTGGTGCTACAGAAGCTACAAGATAACCAACTATATGCCAAGTTTAGCAAGTGCGAGTTTTGGATTGGCGAGGTGCCATTTATTGGTCTTATTATTTCTAACGGAGGGATATCAGTGGATCCTGCTAAAGTCAAGGAGATAATGGCGTGGAGTGTACACACTACAGTTACTGAAGTCCGGAGTTTCTTGGGACTTGTAGGATACTATCGGAGATTTATTGAAGGATTTTCTAAGATTGCTAAGCCTATGACCTCACTTCTAGAGAAGGGAAGAGAGTTTAAGTGGGACGAGAAGTGCTAAGATAGCTTTGATCAATTAAAGAAGAGGTTGATGTTTCCACCAGTATTGGTTATGCCAGATCTACAGAAGGGATTTGATATTTATTGTGATGCATGTGGCCAAGGCTTAGGATGTGTGCTCATGCAAGAAGGACATGTGATTGCCTATGCGTCTCGTCGGTTGTGGAAACATGAATTGAACTACCCCACTCATGACTCAAAGCTAGCAGCCGTTGTGCATGCGCTTAAGATTTGGAGACATTATATCATGGGGACCAAGTGTCACGTATACACGGATCATAAGAGTTTGAAGTATATATTCACTCAGAAGGATCTCAACCTTAGGCAACGCCGTTGGTTGGAGCTTATTAAGGATTATGATTTGGAGATTCACTATCACCCGGGCAAGGCAAATTTGGTTGCAGATGCCTTGAGTCGCAAGGAGCATGTTCATTCAGCTATTGTTGCCCAGCTACCCGATGAGATTGTTGAGGATTTCAGGAGACTTAACCTGGGGATAGTTGCTCATACTGAAGGAGTTACTATTGATGTGGAACCTACTTTGGAGCAAGAAATCCGCAAAGGACAGATTGGTGATGCTAAAATAAAAGAGATTAAGGATCTGATTACTGAAGGTCGAGTTCCGGAATTTACGGAAGATGAGCAAAGCACTGTATGGTTCAAGGACATGATGTGTGTTCCTGATATTGAAAGCCTTTGAGAGACTATTTTAAAGGAGGCCCATGATTCGGATTATTCTATTCATCCTGGTAGTACCAAGATGTATCAGGATTTGAAGCGGAAGTATTGGTGGTATGGATTGAAAAGAGATGTGGCTGCACATGTGGCTATGTGCAATGTATGTCAAAGAGTTAAGGCTGAACACCAGAGGCCAGCTGGACTATTGCACCCGCTGAAGATACCCGAGTGGAAGTGGGAAGAGATTGGTATGGATTTTATTACTGGATTGCCTCGCACCCAGAAAGGATATGATGCTATATGGGTGATTGTGGATAGATTGACTAAAGTGGCTCACTTTATTCCTGTCAAGACTACTTCTAAAGGTTCTCAGCTAGCAGAGTTATATATGGTTCGGATTGTGTGTTTACATGGAGTACCAAAGAAGATCGTGTCTGATCGAGGTTCACAGTTTACCTCAAGATTTTGGAGAAGCTTTCATGAGAATATGAGTACAAAGTTGAATTTCAGTATAGCTTATCACCCTCAGACCGATGGACAAACTGAAAGGACCAATCAAGTTTTGGAGGATATGTTGAGAGCTTGTGCACTTCAGCATGGAGGAAGTTGGGATAAAAGTCTACCTTATGCTGAGTTCTCATATAATAATAGTTATCAGGCCAGTCTGAAGATGTCACCTTTTGAAGCTCTATATGGGAGGAAGTGCAGGACTCCTCTATATTGGGATCAGACTGGAGAAAGACAGTTCTTTGGGCCTGAACTGATTCAAGAAGCAGAAGAACAAGTCCGTATAATTCGAGAGAATTTGAGAGTGGCTCAAACCAGGCAAAAGAGCTATGCTAATAATAGAAGAAGACCACTGGAATTTGAAGAAGGAGATTATGTGTACCTCAAGGTGTCACCACTTCGTGGAATGAGGAGATTCAAAGTTAAGGGCAAATTGTCCCCACGCTACATTGGACCATTCTTGATCTTTAGGAGAGTTGGGGAGATGGCATACCAACTCGAGTTACCTGCTAGTCTATCGGATGTGCATAATGTGTTCCATGTGTCTCAACTTAAGAAGTGTCTCCGTGTCCCTGAGGAACAGTTACCGATGGAAGAGCTCAGTGTTCAGGGTGACTTGACTTACACGGAGTACCCGATCAAGATTTTGGATACTTTGACACGAGTTACAAGAAATAAGGTGATAAAGATGTGTAAAGTGCAATGGAGTCACCATGGCGAAGATGAAGCAACGTGGGAAAGAGAAGAAGAGCTTCGCATAGATTTTCCCCACCTTTTCCCTAGATCTTCTTAAATCTCGAGGACGAGATTATTTTTAAGGGGGGTAGGATTTGTAATACTCAAATTGTCAGAAGGTGTAAAAGGAGAAAAGAGTTTTCCCTTACATATATGTGTGTTACCTATATTCGACATTTCATGTGAAAATCACATTTAAACAAATAAATAGTTAACAAAAGACACTCAAATAATACATGCATCATGCCGGTATTTTATTTTGTGTGCATTCTGTGACGACATAAAATAATGTAAAAGAAAAGAGATATGATGAAGTCCAAAGTGGAATTTAAAACTAGAAGAGATTTTAAAATTTAGGAGAGAGAGCAAACAAATATTATGTGATATAAAAATATAAATAATATATAGGTAAATATATCTCTAAATTGGTACCTTTATGGCACAGTATAATTTGAGGATAAAGTTTGGCGCAAGTTTGAACTTAAACTAGAATTTAAATTTGAAATTTGGAAAAAGAAGGAAAGGAAAATGAAAATAAAATGGAAAAAACAGAACTGGGCGCAGTTGGGCCTGAGCAATTGAATTCGGCCCACTTAACCTTACCATGCGCCGGCCCGCTACCTCACCGCGCGACCGCACCGCCTTCCCGCGCTGCCCCTCGCTCCCTTCACTAACCTCTGGGGCCGGTTTGTCAGCCAACAGGATACCGCGCGTGCTGGGGGAACTCTCTGGTACGCTGGGCCCGCGTGTCTGTCTCCCGTCGCGCACACTAACGCGTGGGTCCTTGCCGACAGATCTATCCTCTCCACGGAGATCTCGCTCGCCGCTGCCAGCTCGCCCCGGTAAACCCTCCAACGGCCTCTGTGCATGGCGCACCCACCCACCGTTGACCGTACCCTGGCCATATATACCGAGCACCCCTATCTCCGCTCCATGGTGCCAAGTCCTTGCATCCACACCACCGTCCCAGCAGAACGAAACCGAGAGAGAGAAAGGATCGAGCTCGCCGGTGACCTTCGGTTTGTCGCTGGTGCGTTTGGTCGGAGTTCGGGGAACCAGCGGACCGCATGGGCGGGTCGATGTCGGAGCACGTGGGTGGATCATTGACTCGGCACCATCGCGTGCGGGCGCCGCCATTGTGGAACCTTGCTGTACCGCATTGTCGGTCGGCTTCGCTTTCACCCCTGCTTGGTAAATCCTTCCCTAATCTGCTCGCTTCCGCTTTCGTTTTCATGTCGCGGTCGTCGGATTCGGGATCAGGGGCCGGTCGGTCGTGTTGCCAGGGGGCGCGCCACCGGGGCGGCTACTCCGCCATCGTCGGGTTGATTAAGGGAGAGAAGAAGGAGCTGCCACCGTCGATCTGTTCGCGAACGTCTGGGATTAGATAGCAGATACCGGTTCAACGAATTGATCTTCACCCTTGGATCAGGATCGCGCGTACCAGATTGGCTTGCAGCGTCTTAAACTCAAAGACATTGATCCTCAATCAGATGGCCATGGCTCGCGCGGGTCGATGGCATCGATATGACCTATCGTAGCCGCAGGATTCTAATCTGGCGGCTGAAAGTGATCGATACCCCTTTGCCGTGGCCTATTTGCTAAAGAGACCCCATGATGTTTACAAATTAACCCGCCGTCCAGAGAGTAGGAAGCTGAGTCTTGGAAACATTTGTGCAGTAGACCCTACCTTCTCTGGTAATTGGCGCCCGGTCCAGAGTGATGGAAATAAATCAGAAAATAAATATAAAAATGTTTTTAATGTATAAATAAATGCTATAATTGGTTTAATCTATAGAAAATTCATATGAAGTCCAAATTAATCCATTCCAATTCCTATAATTTTGTAATATTATTATTTATCATTTAGTACCACTGTTTTGACATGAATATCAAAATAAAATTTATATCCTATTTAATCTTGTACAAAACATATAAAACCTTCAGAAATTCATAACTTAAAATCTCTAAATCCAAAATTAATGATTCCTGTTCCTATGATCTTATTTTAATGTGTAGATTATTAATATGTATTTTGTTCTTATGTTTGGTGTGATGTTAATTTTACATATACCATGTTTGTTTGTATTGCTACGAATAGCGGTGAGGTCACGAGTCACTTGAAGAGCAAGTTGGTACCTGGAAGCTCAAGTCCCAGGCAAGTTGTGCCCTTGATCACTTCTTTTTACCCACTCATGTTCTAATTAATCATAATGATCTGCATAGGTTAATTTTGATGGGACCCAATAGGTTACCCTAGATTGTTTATCTCATTACCTTGTTTACCCCTGAATCACTTGGGTAGTTTGCTATTGCTTTACATGGATTTGGGATAATTATTTATCATATCTATGTTCCAGTTATTTTGTTATTCTATTTATGTTCATGTCAAGATCATTAATGTTAATTGGAACATAGAGCTTAACTTGAGAAACACGTGCCACCAAAAGGGTTTATGGACGCCCTTGGCTGATTAATTAGGAAAGCTAGTGGAGGACTACCTTACCCGAAAGGGGCAAGGGCAGTAGGGGAGTGGTCAGTGTAGGGAGGTCCTTGGTTGATTTTGCTGCGATGGCGGTCAGGCAAGAACCCTGCATTGGAGCTTCATATAAACTGTAGCGGGTTTTCTGAAGCTAGTGGAACTTTGTAAAGGCCTCGTAGTGTTACCCTGCCTCGCCTCCTCGGTAGAGGTGTATGGGAAGTCGCGATCCCTTGGCAGATGGGTAACATGACTTGTGGGTAAAGGGTACCACCTCTGCAGAGTGTAAAACTGGTATACTAGCCGAGCTCACGGTCATGAGCAGCTCAGGACTCTCTGATGATTAATTTATGGAACTTAAATTCAATTTTGTCATTTGCATATGCATGGGATTATTATTAATTTTGTTCTATTACTTTATTTAAGGTTTGGTATTTACTTACACTTAGTAACTGCTAATAAAATTTTGACCAACTACTTAAAAGCAATGCTCAGCTTTAACCATTCTCTTTGATAAGCCTTACACTCCATGAGCTCCCACCTTTGGTGAGTTCATGTCACATTATTCCCCACAACTTGTTGAGCGATGATCATGTGTGAGCTCACCCTTGCTGTCTCACACCCCCCCCCACAGGAGAAGAGCAGGTGGTTCAGGAGGAGCCACAAGGCGAGGAGTTTGATCTGATCTAGGTGGCGTTTCTCAGTTGACATTGGCGCCAACGATCCTTAGTTCGTTTTATGTTTATTCTTTTATTTTGTAATAAGTCTTCCGCTATGTAATAAATACTCTGATGTTTTATGACATTTATCTCTATACACTCTGTTATTATATATGTTGTCTTCTTGGCGCATGTATGAGATGCACCTGGCTTTGTTCCTTAAAGCCGGGTGTGACAATTATAAGCGTAAATACCGAGTCAATGTGAGAGGTTGATATCTCTAGTAGGTTGTTATTTCTATCCTATTTTTATGATAGATCCGAAAACATGGCAGCCGCATGCATGCAGTTTCTATTTTTATACAGATCCAAAAATTATGGCAAAAATCGTGGGAGTTTCCATTGCATGCACGCAAATTATGAACATCATAAATCAAGGAATTGCCTTTCCAATGTGCATGCAGTAAACTGATATACGAACTCCGTGTTTAAGCATAAAATCATACAGTTTTTGGCGTAAATAATACATGTGGTAGGCATAAAACACAATAATCGAAAAGAAAACTACGCCGGATCGGAGGATGTCACGCGCAATCATTGCTGCGCGCATCTCGGGCCTTTCGTGACGCCGCTCGCTCGAAGATCGCGCCTCATGCGTCGCCGTCGCTACTCGCACGTCGACGGGCGTCGCTTGCTCGCCGGCCTTGGAAGTGCCGCCTCCTCGGGACCTCGGGGCCGCCGCCGCTTGCCCGCACAAGGGCGCCGCTGTCGCTCGCCCTCTGGATCGGGGAGCCGCCGCCACCGACCTGGGAACCGCCACCACTACTCCGGATCGAGGAACCTCTGCCACCACGCGTCGAGATTATGGAGTTGCGGGCACCGGCTGGGGGTTCACCGTCGCACACGCTCTAGGGCAACCGCTGTCGTTGCACGCGGCGTCGCTAATGAATCGGGGTGGAGCGTAAAAAACTAAACCCTAGCACTCCGAGTCCTGTTTTATAGACGTCCGGATGTGATCCGACTCGATCGGATTGCACCGTCCGACCTGGGCCTCCTCTAGTTATTGGAAGCCTAGGGCTCCTAATATATAAACTATATATATATATATATTTGGAGCCCTGGGCTTCCAATAACTAGAGGAAGTCCTGGCTCAACGGTACCATCCGGATCAGCCGCACCAGGTTCGGACGACTATAAAAACACCCCCAGGCCACCAAGGATTAGGTTTTAGCGGAGGGCAACGGTTCCCTCAGGAGAGCGAGCGGCGGCAGCAGTTTCCTCGGGGTGCGAGCAGCGACGATCCCATGGGCCAGCGACGGTGGCGCTCCCCCAGGATCGAGCGACGGCGACGGCGACGCTCCTGAAGCGGACGAGCGGCAGTGGCGCACCGCAGGCTCGGTGGCGACGGTGGTTGCGTGAGGTGCGGTAGGCTTCCGCAGCGGCGGTGGTGGCCCTGAGGGAGCGCAGCGGCGGCAGATCTGCAGAGCAAATGGTAAGATAGGTCGTATTACAGGAAGTTGCGCTACAACGGTGAAAACAATCCCTGAGATGAGAACTTGAAGCGACGACTGAAACGATGAATCAAAAGATGAAGGTCTTCGTATTCTGAGTGTCGAAGGAGTTGTGGACACTCGGTATAGTATTAGGTCTTCTACTTTATTTTAGCTATACTATTGTCACACCCGGCTTTAAGGAACAAAGCCAGGTGCATCTCATACATGCGCCAAGAAGACAACATATATAATAACAGAGTGTATAGAGATAAATGTCATAAAACATCAGAGCATTTATTACATAGCGGAAGACTTATTACAAAATAACATAATAAAGATAAAACGAACTAAGGATCGTCGGCGCCAATGTCGACTGGGAAACGCCACCTAGATCAGATCGAACTCCTCAGTGTTAGGCGGCTCCTCCTGAACCACCTGCTCTTCTCCTGTGGGGGGGGGGGGTGTGAGACAGCAAGAGTGAGCTCACACATGATCATCGCTCAACAAGTTGTGGGGAATAATGTGACATGAACTCACCAAAGGTGGGAGCTCATGGAGTGTAAGGCTTATCAAAGAGAATGGTTAAAGCTGAGCATTGCTTTTAATGTTGGTCAAACTTTTATTAGCAATTACTAGATGTAAGTAAATACCAAACCTTAAATAAAGTAATAGAACAAAATTAATAATAAACCCATGCAATGCAAATGACAAAATTGAATTTAAGTTCCATAATTTAAACATCAGAGAGTCCTGAGCTGCTCATGACCGTGAGCTCGGCTAGTATACCAGTTTTACACTCTGCAGAGGTTGTACCCTTTACCCACAAGTCATGTTACCCATCTGCCAAGGGGTCATGAATCCCATACACCTCTACCTAGGAAGCGCGGCAGGGCAACACTACGAGGCCTTTACAAAGTTCCACTAGCTTCCGAAAACCCGCTACAGTTTATGGGAAGATCCAGTACAGGGTTCCTGGCTGACCGCCATCGCAGCAAAATCAACCAGGGACCTCCCCGCACTGACCTCTCCCCTACTGCCCTTGCCCCTTTCGGGTAAGGTAGTCTTCCACTAGCTTTCCTAGTTAATCAGCCAAGGGCGTCCCATTAAACCCTTGTGGTGGCACGTGGTTCTCAAGTTAAGCTCTATGTTCCAATTAACATTAATGATAACAACATGAACATAAACAGAATAACAACAAGAATTGGAACATAGAGGTGATAAATGATTATCCCAAAACCATATAAAGCAATAGCAAACTACCCAAGTGATTCAGGGGTAAACAAGGTAATGAGATAAACAATCTAGGGTGACCTATTGGGTCCCATCAAAATTAACCTATGCATGGATAAGTGATATTAAAGAACATTATTGGGTAAAAAGTGGTCAAGGGCACAACTTGCCTGGCACTTGAGATTCCAGGTACCAACTTGCTTTTCAGATGACACGAGTCCTCGCGCTAGTCGTAGCAATACAAACAAATATGGTATAGATAAAATTAACATCACACCAAACATAAGAACAAACTGAATAATAATAATCTACGTGTTTCTACAAGACTAACGCAACTGGAACGGAACAAATCGGAGTTAAAACGGAAGAGTTATGAATTTCTGAAATTATTTAGCGCTTAGAATAGATTAATCCAAATGAATAATTTTAATTCAAGTTTCATGGCTAAACAGTGTTACTAGTTGGTAGACAATATTAATACAAAATTATTGCAACTGGAATGACTCAATTTGGAGCTAAAATGGATTATATATGAATTATACAAGTTTCTAGTATTGTTTTTGTATTAAAAATCATTTTCTATACTTAATTTTCTATTTTTATTGTTCTCTGGACTTGGCGCATTATTATCAGAAACTCCAGGGGCTAGAGCGCAAAAAGATCCAAGACTCAGTGGTGCACCTGAGTGGACTGCGGGTTTATTCTGAATAAATCTAGGGGCTCTTATGCGAATTTGCAACGGCGAAGGGGTACGGGTAAACTCTAGCCATCCGATTATAAACCTAGGGCTCAGATTAAATCTTTCCCCCGCCCGAACCAGTATCCAACCACGCCCCTACGATCCAACATCAGCGGTTCGGATTTAATTGGACGCGATCAGATCCACACCCTCCGATTCGGATCAACGGCCCAGATCCCATCAAGCGAAGAGGTATCGCGATTTAATCGCGACCGCCCATTCACGATCCGATGGTCAGAGGGCATCCCTAACCCCAGTCATCCCCAGCGAATGCGTTTACGGCGGCGCGCGCACACCCGACGGCGAGCCCGCCGGAGTGGCCAAGACAACCTTTCGGTACAAGAATCCCAAATCGACTAGATGCAACACAATGCAGGTGCCACGACGGATTGATCTGGTGAACCCTTACCATGTGCCTTATAGCCGAGAGCCACGGCGACGTCGCGGGGCGGACTCAAGTAGAAGTGCCAGCGACGGTGAGAAATCGCCGACGGTCCCATTGATCATGCGCTCCGAGCTTCCATCGCACATCCTCCACACAAGCTCTGTTTCCCCCCCGACTAGCTGCCGAGGCCAGACCGGCAGGCCCAGCAGGGATCTTCCGCGGCAGCACGCACTTTTCTCGCCTCCATTCTCCTCCCCGACTCGGCCACGGGCGTATCTCCCCGCGATGAGACGGGGTACCCAGCGACCAGCCAAAGCGTGCGTGCCACGCACCCAGCCATGGAGGACTGCCTTCGGGGGAAGGCCACGGCGTAGTCTGGCGCCGGCTGCACCGTATCGATACGGAGGTGCTCCTGGAACCGGGAGATTGCCTCCAAATCCGGCGACTGCGACGACGATGACACACAGGTGAAGGAGAGGAAGTAGGGCGCGGTGGAGGGAGCACGCCATGGGCAACCGGGAGGGCCGGCCAAGCCGCCCAGCCATGGGAGAGGCTGTTGGGAGAGTGTGGGTCCCACGCGATGGTGACGCCGTGTCAAACCCTTGCCTGGTTATAGGGGCAGGCAGGTCGTGTGGTGCAGTTGGGGACGTGGTCATGGCGCCAGCGCGAACTTCGGAGCTCGATGCGGTCGAGGTGGGTGCGGCGAGCGGAAGAAGAGGAACAGAACACGCGTGCGGTTCTGTTGGGGAGGTGACGAGTCTGCAATGTGGGGTCGGGATGTCAGCCACGTGGGGTCTGAAGCGCGGCCGCGGCTGGTGCGTGGGGCCCGTGTGGTGGAGAAACAGAGCGCCCACGGCGAAGCTGTTTCCTGGGCCAAAATGGTACTCGCGGCCCAACTCAGTCTTTTTCCTTTTCTTTTTGATTTTATTTTCTGTTTTCATTTGTCCTTAACTCATTTGAATCAAAAGTTGAATTCAAACTTAATTGCGAATTTAAACTCATTTTAATTATGCAATTTGGTCAAACCCTCGTAGCAAGGTTTTATTTATCCCATATTTTGTTTTAGTTTCCTTCACTTCTCCAAATTCTAGAATTGTAAATTAGGTCTCAAATTGCAATATTAACATAATTATATTTTTATTGATATTACCATTGTTTATAAATGCACAATCAAATAAACTCCAGTATGGTGCACGAGTTGTTCATGTCTTATTTGTTTTAATTACTCATTCTTATTTATAGTTATTCTCTTGTTGTAATGAATAGATGAACACAACTAAGGAGATCAACTATATTATCACTGTATACATTTTTGGGTATTACAAATCCTACCCCCCTTAAAAAACAATCTCGTCCTCGAGATTTAGGAAAAACGAGGGAAAAGATGGGGAAATCTATGCGAAGCTCTTCTTCTCTTTCCCATGTAGCTTCGTCTTCTCCGAGGTGACTCCATTGAACTTTACACATTTTTATCACCTTATTCCTTGTAACTCGAGTTAAAGTATCCAAAATCTTGATCGGGTACTCCGTGTAAGTCAAATCACCCTGAACACTGAGCTCTTCCATTGGTAACTGTTCCTCAGGAACACGGAGACATTTCTTAAGTTGAGACACATGAAATACATTATGCATATCAGACAGATTATCAGG
This sequence comes from Zea mays, assembly GCF_902167145.1. Classification (NCBI taxonomy): domain Eukaryota; kingdom Viridiplantae; phylum Streptophyta; class Magnoliopsida; order Poales; family Poaceae; genus Zea; species Zea mays. The sequence continues at coordinate 55,700,380 of NC_050102.1, read as the reverse complement.
TAGCTCGAGTTGATAGGCCATCTCTCCAACTCGCCTAAAACTCAAAATGGTCCAATAAAGTGAGGGAACAATTTGCCCTTAACTTTGAATCTCCTCATTCCACGAAGTGGTAAAACCTTGAGGTACACATGATCACCTTCTTCAAACTCTAGTGGTCTTCTTCTATTATTAGCGTGGCTCTTTTGCCTGGTTCGAGTTACCCTCAAATTCTCTCGAATTATACGAACTTGTTCTTCTGCCTCTTGAATAAGTTCATGTCCAAAGAACTGCCTTCCTCTAGTCTGGTCCGAAAATAGAGGAGTTTTGCATTTCCTGCCATATAGAGCCTCGAACGGGGACATCTTCAGACTGGCCTGGTAGCTATTATTATATGAGAACTCAGCATAAGGTAGACTCTTGTCCCACTACCACCATGCTGAAGGGCATAAGCTCTCAACATGTATTCCAATACTTGATCAGTCCTTTCAGTCTGAGGTAGGCCGAACTAAAATTCAACTTCGTGTCCATATTCTCATGAAAACTTTCCCAAAATCTGGAGGTAAACTATGATCCTCTATCCGAAACGATCTTCTTCGGTACACCGTGTAGAGACTCAATCCAAGCCATATATAACTCTGCCAATTGAGAACCTTTATAAATAGTCTTTACCAGAATGAAGTGAGCCACTTTAGTCAATCTTATCCAAAATCACCCATATATAGTCATATCCTTTCTGGGTGCGAGGCAATCCAGTAATAAAATCCATACCAATCTCGTCCCTCTTCCACTCGGGTATCTTCAGTGGATGCAGTAGTCCAGCTGGCCTCTGGTGTTCAGCCTTAACTCTTTGACATACATCGCACATAGCCACATGTGCAGCCACATCTCTTTTCAATCCATACCACCAATACTTCCGCTTCAAATCCTGATACATCTTGGTACTACCAGGATGAATAAAATAATCCGAGTCATGGGCCTCCTTCAATACAGTCTCACGAAGACTTTCAATATCAGGAACACACATTCTGTCCTTGAACCATACAGTGCCTTGCTCATCTTTCGTAAATTCCGGAACTCGACCTTCAGTAATCAGATCCTTAATCTCTTTTATTTTAGCATCATCAAGTTGACCTTTGCGGATTTCTTGATCCAAAGTAGGTTCCACATCAATAGTAACTCCTTCAGTATGAGCAACTATCCCCAGGTTAAGTCTCCTGAAGTCCTCAACAATCTCATCAGGTAGCTGGGCAACAATAGCTGAATGAACATGCTCCTTACGACTCAAGGCATCTGCAACCAAATTTGCCTTGCCCGGGTGATAGTGAATCTCCAAGTCATAATCCTTAATAAGCTCCAACCAACGGCGTTGCCTAAGGTTGAGATCCTTCTGAGTGAATATATACTTCAAACTCTTATGATCCTAGATACTTGGCACTTAGTCCCCATAATGTAATGTCTCCAAATCCTAAGTGCATGCACAACTGCTGCCAATTCCAAGTCATGAGTGGGGTAATTCAGTTCATGTTTCCATAACTGACGAGAAGCATAGGCAATCACATGTCCTTCTTGCATGAGCATGCATCCTAAGCCTTGGCCACATGCATCACAATAGATATCAAATCCTTTCTGTAGGTCTGGCATAACCAATATTGGTGGCGACATCAATCTCTTCTTCAACTGATCAAAGCTATCTTGGCATTTCTCGTTCCACTTAAATTCTCTTCCCTTCTCCACAAGTGAGGTCATGGGCTTAGCAATCTTAGAAAATCCTTCAATAAATCTCCGATAGTATCCTACAAGCCCCAAGAAACTTCGAATATCCGTAACTGTAGTGGGTATGCTCCACGCCACTATCCCCTTGACTTTAGTAGGATCCACTGTTATCCCTCCATTAGAAATGATATGTCCAAGGAATGGCACCTCGCCAATCCAAAACTCGCATTTACTGTACTTGGCGTAGAGTTGATTATCTTGTAGCTTCTGTAGCACCAATCTCAGATGTTCCTCGTGATCACTATCACTCTTGGAATAAATAAGAATATCGTCGATGAAAACCACAACGAATCTGTCCAGATCATGAACACCTTATTCTTCAGATCCATAAAATAGCTGGTGCATTGGTTAATCCAAACGACATAACAGTGAACTCATATAATCCATATCGAGTCGAGAATGCTGTCTTGGGAATATCCGATGGTCTAATCCTCATCTGATGGTAACCGGATCGGAGATCAATCTTCGAGAATACCCTTGCACCTCTCATCCGATTAAATAAATCCTCAATGCAGGGTAATGGACACTTGTTCTTCACAGTGACATTGTTAAGGGACCTATAATCCACACACATCCCTTGCGATCCTTCTTTCTTCTGTACAAATAGAACCGGCGCTCCACAAGGTGAAGAATTCGGGCGAATGTATCCAGCCTCTTGTAATTCCGTTAATTGTTTCTTAAGTTCCTTTAGTTCTTCTACGGACATCCTATATGGCCGTTTAGAAATAGGGGCAGTTCCAGGTAGAAGATCAATTACAAACTCAACTTCCCTATCTGGTGGCATCCCTGGTAACTCCTCTGGAAAGACATCCGGAAAATCCCTAACTGCACGGAAGTTGTCACCCAAAAACTTCTCATCTACTAAGAATGCCGCTAGTCTGATGGTGGTAGTTACTGCAACTTCAACTTCAAAACTTTGTCCTTTAGAACTAGTGAGTTCTACGGTTCCTTTAGCACAGTGTATAAACTGCCTTTGCCTTTCTTAACCATGACATACCAAGGATCACGTCTATAATGCTCTCTTCTAACACTATAGGGTAGCCCATCTAGGTTAGAAATACAAGGTAAGAAGGGAAGAATTGTAGACAAGGCGAGTAATTACGAGAAATGTTACTGCGGGGGATTTATTAGTTAAGTAGATTAGTGTGTTATCCACTAAAGCTAATACATTACCTTATGGTGGAACATGCTAAGATGCCCAACTATACTATTTCAATCAATCAAAGAAGCAAATCAAGCATTTAACATCAGAACAATCAAACAACATTTAAATAGAGAAAATAGTTTTAAATTTTTGTCTTAGGTTCCCTATCTCTTAAAAAGATCATAGTGGTAGGATTCCAAGGTGTGAAATCCATCTTGTCTTAGAGTAGAAAAGATAAGATTAATCAGAGTAGAATAGCAAAAGGTGAGACAGGATCAAGATAAGGTAAGTATGGAATGAATCAGAGTAACATAAGTAGGTAAGGGTTTGTCCATTTCTATCTAGGTTTCGTCCTACAGTCAACATTTCCTCTGATACCACTTCTGTCACACCCGGCTTTAAGGAACAAAGCCAGGTGCATCTCATACATGCGCCAAGAAGACAACATATATAATAACAGAGTGTATAGAGATAAATGTCATAAAACATCAGAGCATTTATTACATAGCGGAAGACTTATTACAAAATAACATAATAAAGATAAAACGAACTAAGGATCGTCGGCGCCAATGTCGACTCGGAAACGCCACCTAGATCAGATCGAACTCCTCAGTGTTAGGCGGCTCCTCCTGAACCACCTGCTCTTCTCCTGTGGGGGGGGGGGGGGGGTGTGAGACAGCAAGAGTGAGCTCACACATGATCATCGCTCAACAAGTTGTGGGGAATAATGTGACATGAACTCACCAAAGGTGGGAGCTCATGGAGTGTAAGGCTTATCAAAGAGAATGGTTAAAGCTGAGCATTGCTTTTAATGTTGGTCAAACTTTTATTAGCAATTACTAGATGTAAGTAAATACCAAACCTTAAATAAAGTAATAGAACAAAATTAATAATAAACCCATGCAATGCAAATGACAAAATTGAATTTAAGTTCCATAATTTAAACATCAGAGAGTCCTGAGCTGCTCATGACCGTGAGCTCGGCTAGTATACCAGTTTTACACTCTGCAGAGGTTGTACCCTTTACCCACAAGTCATGTTACCCATCTGCCAAGGGGTCATGAATCCCATACACCTCTACCTAGGAAGCGCGGCAGGGCAACACTACGAGGCCTTTACAAAGTTCCACTAGCTTCCGAAAACCCGCTACAGTTTATGGGAAGATCCAGTACAGGGTTCCTGGCTGACCGCCATCGCAGCAAAATCAACCAGGGACCTCCCCGCACTGACCTCTCCCCTACTGCCCTTGCCCCTTTCGGGTAAGGTAGTCTTCCACTAGCTTTCCTAGTTAATCAGCCAAGGGCGTCCCATTAAACCCTTGTGGTGGCACGTGGTTCTCAAGTTAAGCTCTATGTTCCAATTAACATTAATGATAACAACATGAACATAAACAGAATAACAACAAGAATTGGAACATAGAGGTGATAAATGATTATCCCAAAACCATATAAAGCAATAGCAAACTACCCAAGTGATTCAGGGGTAAACAAGGTAATGAGATAAACAATCTAGGGTGACCTATTGGGTCCCATCAAAATTAACCTATGCATGGATAAGTGATATTAAAGAACATTATTGGGTAAAAAGTGGTCAAGGGCACAACTTGCCTGGCACTTGAGATTCCAGGTACCAACTTGCTTTTCAGATGACACGAGTCCTCGCGCTAGTCGTAGCAATACAAACAAATATGGTATAGATAAAATTAACATCACACCAAACATAAGAACAAACTGAATAATAATAATCTACGTGTTTCTACAAGACTAACGCAACTGGAACGGAACAAATCGGAGTTAAAACGGAAGAGTTATGAATTTCTGAAATTATTTAGCGCTTAGAATAGATTAATCCAAATGAATAATTTTAATTCAAGTTTCATGGCTAAACAGTGTTACTAGTTGGTAGACAATATTAATACAAAATTATTGCAACTGGAATGACTCAATTTGGAGCTAAAATGGATTATATATGAATTATACAAGTTTCTAGTATTGTTTTTGTATTAAAAATCATTTTCTATACTTAATTTTCTATTTTTATTGTTCTCTGGACTTGGCGCATTATTATCAGAAACTCCAGGGGCTAGAGCGCAAAAAGATCCAAGACTCAGTGGTGCACCTGAGTGGACTGCGGGTTTATTCTGAATAAATCTAGGGGCTCTTATGCGAATTTGCAACGGCGAAGGGGTACGGGTAAACTCTAGCCATCCGATTATAAACCTAGGGCTCAGATTAAATCTTTCCCCCGCCCGAACCAGTATCCAACCACGCCCCTACGATCCAACATCAGCGGTTCGGATTTAATTGGACGCGATCAGATCCACACCCTCCGATTCGGATCAACGGCCCAGATCCCATCAAGCGAAGAGGTATCGCGATTTAATCGCGACCGCCCATTCACGATCCGATGGTCAGAGGGCATCCCTAACCCCAGTCATCCCCAGCGGATGCGTTTACGGCGGCGCGCGCACACCCGACGGCGAGCCCGCCGGAGTGGCCAAGACAACCTTTCGGTACAAGAATCCCAAATCGACTAGATGCAACACAATGCAGGTGCCACGACGGATTGATCTGGTGAACCCTTACCATGTGCCTTATAGCCGAGAGCCACGGCGACGTCGCGGGGCGGACTCAAGTAGAAGTGCCAGCGACGGTGAGAAATCGCCGACGGTCCCATTGATCATGCGCTCCGAGCTTCCATCGCACATCCTCCACACAAGCTCTGTTTCCCCCCCGACTAGCTGCCGAGGCCAGACCGGCAGGCCCAGCAGGGATCTTCCGCGGCATCACGCACTTTTCTCGCCTCCATTCTCCTCCCCGACTCGGCCACGGGCGTATCTCCCCGCGATGAGACGGGGTACCCAGCGACCAGCCAAAGCGTGCGTGCCACGCACCCAGCCATGGAGGACTGCCTTCGGGGGAAGGCCACGGCGTAGTCTGGCGCCGGCTGCACCGTATCGATACGGAGGTGCTCCTGGAACCGGGAGATTGCCTCCAAATCCGGCGACTGCGACGACGATGACACACAGGTGAAGGAGAGGAAGTAGGGCGCGGTGGAGGGAGCACGCCATGGGCAACCGGGAGGGCCGGCCAAGCCGCCCAGCCATGGGAGAGGCTGTTGGGAGAGTGTGGGTCCCACGCGATGGTGACGCCGTGTCAAACCCTTGCCTGGTTATAGGGGCAGGCAGGTCGTGCGGTGCAGTTGGGGACGTGGTCATGGCGCCAGCGCGAACTTCGGAGCTCGATGCGGTCGAGGTGGGTGCGGCGAGCGGAAGAAGAGGAACAGAACACGCGTGCGGTTCTGTTGGGGAGGTGACGAGTCTGCAATGTGGGGTCGGGATGTCAGCCACGTGGGGTCTGAAGCGCGGCCACGGCTGGTGCGTGGGGCCCGTGTGGTGGAGAAACAGAGCGCCCACGGCAAAGCTGTTTCCTGGGCCAAAATGGTACTCGCGGCCCAACTCAGTCTTTTTCCTTTTCTTTTTGATTTTATTTTCTGTTTTCATTTGTCCTTAACTCATTTGAATCAAAAGTTGAATTCAAACTTAATTGCGAATTTAAACTCATTTTAATTATGCAATTTGGTCAAACCCTCGTAGCAAGGTTTTATTTATCCCATATTTTGTTTTAGTTTCCTTCACTTCTCCAAATTCTAGAATTGTAAATTAGGTCTCAAATTGCAATATTAACATAATTATATTTTTATTGATATTACCATTGTTTATAAATGCACAATCAAATAAACTCCAGTATGGTGCACGAGTTGTTCATGTCTTATTTGTTTTAATTACTCATTCTTATTTATAGTTATTCTCTTGTTGTAATGAATAGATGAACACAACTAAGGAGATCAACTATATTATCACTGTATACATTTTTGGGTATTACAACTATAAAGAGGGGTTGTGGATCAGTAGTTTGACCAAGAGAATTCTAGTGTAGTTTTGGTGCATATTCACACTCATATCTAGTGCTAGGTGTCACTCTATAACACACGCACAAGTTAGAACGAAAACAGATTCGAAAAACAGAAGGAAAAAGAAGTTAGGGTTTCTGTTTAGGGGCACCGGTCTGTCCGGTGTGCACCGGACTGTCCGGTGCGCCCCCTAACAGTGGGGCCAGTCAGGCCCGGGGGCAGACCCTCTCCGTCGAGAAAAACCCGAGAGCAACAAGTTGAACAAAGGAATTTTAGCTGCCACACCGCACTGTCCGGTGTGCACCGGACATGAACAGTTCAGTGTCCGGTGTGCCATCTGCCCAATGGCTAGCTGTCAGAACTAGCCGTTGGAGTCGACCGTTGGCGCACCGGTGGCGCACCGTTGGCGCACCGGACTGTCCGGTGCGCCCATGCACAGCAGAGCCTGGTAACGGCTAGTTTGGTTGGTGGGGTTATTTATACCCCTCCACCTACCATATTGAGTGTCTTGCTGCCCACATTGATGACCATACATTGCTAGAGCATTGCAAGCACCACAAAGCATAGTGAAGTGATTAGAAAATCTTAATCCCGCATTAGGACCTCATTAGTGCAAGTGAGAGTCACCTAGAGCACACACCACATCCATTAGGCTTCTCTTGGTCAAGTGAAAGTCTATGACTTGTTACTCTTGGTGATCGGCATCACCTAGGCAGCTTGGTGGCGTTTGGAGCACGGTGATCATCATGGAGGATGTGTTGGTGACCTGGCTCGAGATTATAAGCGGTCGTGAGGGATCCACCACGCTGGAGTGGCAAAGGATCACCTCATAGTGAGCACTTGGTTCTTGCGAGGACCAAGGGGGAGCGATACTGAAAGGGAATTAGGCTTACACCTAGTTCCTAAATAATTTTGGTGATTGAATTGCCCAACACAAATCTTTGGACTAACTAGTTTGCCCAAGTGTATAGATTATACAGGTGTAAAAGGTTCACACTCAGCCAATAAAAAGACCAAGTTTTGGATTCAATAAAGGAGCAAAGGGGCAACCGAGGGCACCCCTGGTCTGGCGCACCGGACTGTCCGGTGTGCCACCGGACAGTGAACAGTACCTGTCCGGTGCACCAGGGGACTCAGACTCAAACTCTTCACTCTCGGGATTTCTCGGAAGCCGGCGCGCTATAATTCACCGGACTGTCCGGTGTACACCGGACATGTCCGGTGCTCCAAGGAAGCGCGGTCTCCAGAACTCGCCAGCCTCGGGTTCGCGTGGCAGCCGCTCCGCTAAAATTCACCGGACTGTCCGGTGTGCACCGGACTGTCCGGTGTACCAGCGGAGCAACGGCTCTCTTTGGCGCCAACGGCTCCCTGCGGTGCATTTAATGCGCGCGCAGACGTCAGACTTGCCCATACCGGTGCACCGGACATCAAACAGTACATGTCCGGTGTGCACCGGACTCCCAGGCGGGCCCACAAGTCAGAAGCTCCAACGGTCAGAATCCAACGGCAGTGATGACGTGGCAGGGGCACCGGACTGTCCGGTGTGCACCGGACTGTCCGGTGCGCCATCGAGCAGAAGCCTCCAGCCAACGGTCAAGTTTGGTGGTTGGGGCTATAAATACCCCAACCACCCCACCATTCATTGCATCCAAGTTTTCCACTTCTCAACTACTACAAGAGCTCTAGCATTCAATTCTAGACACACTAAAGAGATCAAATCCTCTCCAATTCCACACAAAGCCCTAGTGACTAGTGAGAGTGATTTGCCGTGTTCATTTGAGCTCTTGCGCTTGGATTGCTTCTTTTCTTTCTCACTTGTTCTTGAGATCACAACTCCATTGTAATCAAGGCAAGAGGCACCAATTGTGTGGTGGCCCTTGCGGGGAAGTTTTGTTCCCGGCTTTGATTTGAGAAGAGAAGCTCACTCGGTCCGAGGGACCGTTTGAGAGAGGGAAGGGTTGAAAGAGACCCGGCCTTTGTGGCCTCCTCAACGGGGAGTAGGTTTGCAAGAACCGAACCTCGGTAAAACAAATCTCCGTGTCTCACTTGCTTATTCGCTTGGGATTTGTTTTGCGCCCTCTCTCTTGGACTCGTTTATTATTACTAACGCTAACCCCGGCTTGTAGTTGTGTTTATATTTGTAAATTTCAGTTTCGCCCTATTCACCCCCCTCTAGGCGACTATCAATTGGTATCAGAGCCCGGTGCTTCATTAGAGCCTAACCGCTCGAAGTGATGTCGGGAGATCACGCCAAGAAGGAGATGGAGACCGGCGAAAAGCCCACTACAAGCCACGGGAGCACTTCGTCGGAAGAGTCCCGCACCAAAAGGAGGGAGAAGAAGAAGAGCTCCTCCAACAAAGGGAAGGAGAAGAAATCTTCTTCTCACCACAAAGAGAAGAAGGAAAAATCTTCTTCCCACAAGCCGCATCGGAAAGGCGACAAGCACAAGAGGATGAGGAAGGTGGTCTACTACGAGACCGACACTTCATCAACTTCTACCTCCGACTCCGATGCGCCCTCCATCACTTCTAAGCGCCAAGAGCGCAAGAAGTATAGTAAGATCCCCCTACGCTACCCTCGCATTTCCAAACATACACCTTTACTTTCCGTCCCACTAGGCAAACCACCAACTTTTGATGGTGAAGATTACGCTAGGTGGAGCGATTTAATGCGATTTCATCTAATCTCGCTCCACAAAAGCATATGGGATGTTGTTGAGTTTGGTGCGCAGGTACCATCCGTAGGGGATGAGAACTATGATAAGGATGAGGTAGCCCAAATCGAGCACTTCAACTCACAAGCCACAACAATTCTCCTCGCCTCACTAAGTAAAGAGGAATATAACAAAGTACAAGGGTTGAAGAACGCCAAGGAGGTTTGGGATGTACTCAAAACCGCGCACGAGGGAGATGAGCTCACCAAGATCACCAAGCGGGAAACGATCGAGGGGGAGCTCGGTCGGTTCCGGCTTCACAAAGGGGAGGAGCCACAACACATGTACAACCGGCTCAAGACTTTGGTAAACCAAGTGCGCAACCTCGGGAGCAAGAAGTGGGACGACCACGAAGTGGTAAATGTTATTTTAAGATCTCTCATTTTTCTAAATCCCACTCAAGTTCAATTGATTCGTGGTAATCCTAGATATACTAAAATGACCCCCGAGGAAGTTATCGGGCATTTTGTAAGTTTTGAGTGCATGATAGAAGGCTCGAGGAAAATCAACGAGCTTGGCGACCCATCCGAAGCTCAACCCGTTGCATTCAAGGCGACGGAAGAAAAGAAGGAGGAGTCTACACCAAGTCGACAACCAATAGACGCCTCCAAGCTTGACAATAAGGAGATGGCGCTCGTCATCAAGAGCTTCCGCCAAATCCTCAAGCAAAGGAGGGGGAAGGACTACAAGTCCCGCTCCAAGAAGGTTTGCTACAAGTGTGGTAAGCCCGGTCATTTTATTGCTAAATGTCCTATATCTAGTGACAGTGACCGAGGCGACGACAAGAAGGGGAGAAGAAAGGAGAAGAAAAGGTACTACAAGAAGAAGGGCGGCGATGCCCATGTTTGTCGGGAATGGGATTCCGACGAAAGCTCAAGCGACTCCTCCGACGACGAGGACGCCGCCAACATCGCCGTCACCAAGGGACTCCTCTTCCCCAACGTCGGCCACAAGTGCCTCATGGCAAAGGACGGCAAAAAGAAGAAGGTTAAATCCAACTCCTCCACTAAATATGAATCGTCTAGTGATGATAATGCTAGTGATGAGGAGGATAATTTGCGTATTCTCTTTTTCAATCTTAACATGGAGCAAAAAGAAAAACTAAATGAATTGATTAGTGCTATTCATGAAAAGGATGACCTTTTGGACTCCCAAGAGGATTGTCTAATTAAAGAAAACAAGAAACATGTTAAGGTTAAAAAGGCTTATGCTCTAGAAGTAGAAAAATGTGAAAAATTGTCTAGTGAGCTAAGCACATGCCGTGAGATGATTGACAACCTTAGAAATGAAAATGCTATTTTAAATGCTAAGGTTGATTCTCATGTTTGTAATGTTTCAATTCCCAATCTTAGAGATGATAATATTGACTTGCTTGCTAAGATTGATGAATTGAGTGCATCTCTTGCTAGCCTTAGATTAGAGAATGAAAATTTGATTGCTAAGGCTAAAGATTTTGATGTTTGCAAAATTACAATTGCCGATCTTAGAGATAAGAATGATATACTTCGTGCTAAGATTGTTGAACTTAATTCTTGCAAACCATCTACATCTACCATTGAGCATGTCACTATTTGTACTAGATGTAGAAATGTTGATATTGATGCTATTCATGATCATATGGCTTTAATTAAACAACAAAATGATCATATAGCAAACTAGATGCTAAAATTGCCGAGCATAACTTAGAAAATGAAAAATTTAAATTTGCTAGAAGTATGCTCTATAATGGGAGACGCCCTGGCATCAAGGATGGCATTGGCTTCCAAAGGGGAGACAATGTCAAACTTAATGCCCCTCCAAAGAACTTATCTAACTTTGTTAAGGGCAAGACTCCCATGCCTCAGGATAACGAGGGTTACATTTTGTACCCTGTCGGCTATCCTGAGAGCAAAATTAGAAAGATTCATTCTAGGAAGTCTCACTCTGGCCCTAATCATGCTTATATGTATAAGGGTGAGACATCTAGCTCTAGGCAACCAACCCATGCTAAGTTGCCTAAGAAGAAAATTCCTAATGCATCAAATGATCATGGCATTTCATTTAAAACTTTTGATGCATCTTATGTGCTTACTAGCAAATCCGGCAAGGTAGTTGCCAAATTTGTTGGGGGCAAACACAAGGGTTCCAAGACTTGTGTTTGGGTACCCAAAGTTCTTATGTCTAATGCCAAAGGACCCAAAACCGTTTGGGTACCTAAAGTCAAGAACTAAAATTGTTTTGTAGGTTTATGCATCCGGGGGCTCAAGTTGGATACTCGACAGCGGGTGCACAAACCATATGACTGGGGAGAAAAGAATGTTCTCCTCATATGAGGAAAACCAAGATCCCCAAAGAGCTATCACATTCGGGGATGGAAATCAAGGTTTGGTCAAAGGACTTGGTAAAATTGCTATATCTCCTGACCACTCTATTTCCAATGTTTTTCTGGTTGATTCCTTAGATTACAACTTACTTTCTGTTTCCCAATTATGTCAAATGGGCTACAACTGTCTATTCACTGATGTAGGTGTCACTGTCTTTAGAAGAAGTGATGATTCAATGGCATTTAAGGGAGTGTTAGAGGGTCAGCTATACTTGGTAGATTTTGATAGAGCTGAACTCGACACTTGCTTAATTGCTAAGACTAACATGGGTTGGCTCTGGCATCGCCGACTAGCCCATGTTGGGATGAAGAATCTTCATAAGCTTCTAAAGGGAGAGCACATTTTAGGATTAACAAATGTTCATTTTGAGAAAGACAGGATTTGTGGCGCATGCCAGGCAGGAAAGCAAGTTGGAGTCCATCATCCACACAAGAACATCATGACGACCGACAGGCCGCTTGAGCTACTCCACATGGATCTATTCGGCCCGATTGCTTACATAAGCATCGGCGGGAGTAAGTATTGTCTTGTAATAGTGGATGATTATTCTCGCTTCACTTGGGTATTCTTTTTATAGGAAAAATCTCAAACCCAAGAGACCTTAAAGGGATTCTTGAGACGAGCTCAAAATGAGTTCGGCTTAAGGATCAAGAAAATAAGAAGCGACAACGGGACGGAGTTCAAGAACTCTCAAATTGAAGGCTTCCTTGAGGAGGAGGGCATCAAGCATGAGTTCTCCTCTCCCTACACGCCACAACAAAATGGTGTAGTGGAGAGGAAGAATCGAACTCTATTGGACATGGCAAGAACCATGCTTGATGAGTACAAGACACCGGACCGGTTTTGGGCCGAAGCAGTCAACACCGCCTGCTACGCCATCAATCGGTTATATCTTCACCGAATCCTCAAGAAGACATCATATGAACTCCTAACCGGTAAAAAGCCCAACATTTCATATTTTAGAGTTTTTGGTAGCAAATGCTTTATTCTTATTAAAAGAGGTAGAAAATCTAAATTTGCTCCTAAAACTGTAGAAGGCTTTTTACTTGGTTATGACTCAAACACAAGGGCATATAGGGTCTTTAACAAGTCCACTGGACTAGTTGAAGTCTCATGTGACGTTGTGTTTGATGAAACTAACGGCTCTCAAGTAGAGCAAGTTGATCTTGATGAGATAGGTAATGAAGAGGCTCCATGCATCGCGCTAAGGAACATGTCCATTGGGGATGTGTGCCCTAAAGAATCCGAAGAGCCTCCAAATGCACAAGATCAACCATCCTCCCCCATGCAAGCATCTCCACCAACCCAAAATGCGGATGAGGCTCAAGATGATGAAGGGCAAAATCAAGAAGATGAGCCACCTCAAGATAATGGCAATGATCAAGGGGGAGATGAAAATAATCAAGAAAAGGAGGATGAGGAAGAACCAAGACCGCCACACCCAAGAGTCCACCAAGCAATACAACGAGATCACCCCGTCGACACCATCCTCGGCGACATTCATAAGGGGGTAACCACTCGATCTCGTGTTGCACATTTTTGTGAACATTACTCTTTTGTTTCCTCTATTGAGCCACACAGGGTAGAGGAAGCACTTCAAGATTCGGATTGGGTGATGGCAATGCAAGAGGAGCTCAACAATTTCACAAGGAACGAGGTATGGCATTTAGTTCCACGTCCTAACCAAAATGTTGTAGGAACCAAATGGGTCTTCCGCAACAAGCAAGATGAGCATGGTGTGGTGACAAGGAACAAAGCTCGACTCGTGGCCAAAGGGTATTCACAAGTCGAAGGTTTGGATTTCGGTGAAACCTATGCACCCGTAGCTAGGCTTGAGTCAATTCGCATATTATTGGCCTATGCTACTTACCATGGCTTTAAGCTTTATCAAATGGACGTGAAAAGTGCCTTCCTCAATGGACCAATCAAGGAAGAGGTTTATGTTGAGCAACCTCCCGGCTTTGAAGACAGTGAGTATCCTAATCATGTCTATAGGCTCTCTAAGGCGCTTTATGGGCTCAAGCAAGCCCCAAGAGCATGGTATGAATGCCTTAGAGATTTCCTTATTGCTAATGGCTTCAAAGTCGGAAAAGCCGATCCTACACTCTTTACTAAAACTCTTGAAAATGACTTGTTTGTATGCCAAATTTATGTTGATGATATTATATTTGGGTCTACTAACGAGTCTACATGTGAAGAGTTTAGTAGGATTATGACACAGAAATTCGAGATGTCTATGATGGGGGAGTTGAAGTATTTCTTAGGATTCCAAGTAAAGCAACTCCAAGAAGGCACCTTCATTAGCCAAACAAAGTATACTCAAGATATTCTAAGCAAGTTTGGAATGAAGGATGCCAAGCCCATCAAGACACCCATGGGAACCAATGGACATCTCGACCTCGACACGGGAGGTAAGTCCGTGGATCAAAAGGTATACCGGTCGATGATTGGTTCATTGCTTTATTTATGTGCATCTCGACCGGACATTATGCTTTCCGTTTGCATGTGTGCAAGATTCCAAACCGACCCTAAGGAATCACACCTTACGGCCGTAAAACGAATCTTGAGATATTTGGCTTATACACCTAAGTTTGGGCTTTGGTACCCTCGGGGATCCACATTTGATTTGATTGGTTATTCGGATGCCGATTGGGCGGGGTGCAAAATTAATAGGAAGAGCACATCGGGGACTTGTCAGTTTTTGGGAAGATCCTTGGTGTCTTGGGTTTCAAAGAAGCAAAATTCGGTCGCTCTTTCCACCGCCGAAGCCGAGTACATTGCCGCAGGTCATTGTTGAGCGCAATTGCTTTGGATGAGGCAAACCCTGCGGGACTATGGTTACAAATTAACCAAAGTCCCTTTGCTATGTGATAATGAGAGTGCAATCAAAATGGCCGACAATCCCGTCGAGCATAGCCGCACTAAGCACATAGCCATTCGGTATCATTTTCTTAGGGATCACCAACAAAAGGGGGATATCGAGATTTCTTACATTAACACTAAAGATCAATTAGCCGATATCTTTACCAAGCCACTTGATGAACAATCCTTTACCAGACTTAGGCATGAGCTCAATATTCTTGATTCTAGAAATTTCTTTTGCTAGCTTGCACACATAGCTCATTTGAATACCTTTGATCATATCTCTTTTATATGCTATGACTAATGTGTTTTCAAGTCTATTTCAAAACCAAGTCATAGGTATATTGAAAGGGAATTGGGGTCTTCGGCGAAGAAAAAGGCTTCCACTCCGTAACTCATACTTCGCCATCACTCCAAGCAACTCTCTATCCTTTGGGGGAGAAATGAGCATCAAAGAAAAGGACTTCATCCTTGGGGGAGAGAGTAATCGCTCGAAAGCAAAAGGACCGGACTTCGTCTTTGGTATAATCTTAACTCATTTACTTATGACCAAAGGGGAAGCAATTACTTCGAGGGCTCTAATGATTCCGTTTTTGGCGATTCATGCCAAAAAGGGGGAGAAATGAGCCCAAAGCAAAAGGACCGCACCACCACCAAATTCAAAAACTTAGTGCTTTCCAAAAGTATTTATCATTTGGTATCCTATTGTGTTCAAAAGGGGGAGAAAGTAGTATTGCAAAAAAAAATGGTATATCAAAACCCTCTTGAACACTAAGAGGTGGATCTCTTTTAGGGGAGTTTTGTTGGAGTCAAAGGAAAAGCATTTGAAACAGGGGGAGAAAATTTCAAATCTTGAAAATGCTTTACAAACTTTTATTCATTTACCTTTGACTATTTGCAAAAGAACTTTTAAAAGGATTTACAAAAGAATTTGCAAAAACAAAACTCGTGGTGCAAACGTGGTCCAAAATGCTAAATAAAGAAAGAAACATTCCTTGCATATCTTGTAAGTAGTTATATTGGCTTAATTCCAAGCAACCTTTACACTTACATTATGCAAACTAGTTCAATTATGCACTTCTCTATTTGCTTTGGTTTGTGTTGGCATCAATCACCAAAAAGGGGGAGATTGAAAGGGAATTAGGCTTACACCTAGTTCCTAAATAATTTTGGTGATTGAATTGCCCAACACAAATCTTTGGACTAACTAGTTTGCCCAAGTGTATAGATTATACAGGTGTAAAAGGTTCACACTCAGCCAATAAAAAGACCAAGTTTTGGATTCAATAAAGGAGCAAAGGGGCAACCGAGGGCACCCCTGGTCTGGCGCACCGGACTGTCCGGTGTGCCACCGGACAGTGAACAGTACCTGTCCGGTGCACCAGGGGACTCAGACTCAAACTCTTCACTCTCGGGATTTCTCGGAAGCCGGCGCGCTATAATTCACCGGACTGTCCGGTGTACACCGGACATGTCCGGTGCTCCAAGGAAGCGCGGTCTCCAGAACTCGCCAGCCTCGGGTTCGCGTGGCAGCCGCTCCGCTAAAATTCACCGGACTGTCCGGTGTGCACCGGACTGTCCGGTGTACCAGCGGAGCAACGGCTCTCTTTGGCGCCAACGGCTCCCTGCGGTGCATTTAATGCGCGCGCAGCGCGCGCAGACGTCAGACTTGCCCATACCGGTGCACCGGACATCAAACAGTACATGTCCGGTGTGCACCGGACTCCCAGGCGGGCCCACAAGTCAGAAGCTCCAACGGTCAGAATCCAACGGCAGTGATGACGTGGCAGGGGCACCGGACTGTCCGGTGTGCACCGGACTGTCCGGTGTGCACCGGACTGTCCGGTGCGCCATCGAGCAGAAGCCTCCAGCCAACGGTCAAGTTTGGTGGTTGGGGCTATAAATACCCCAACCACCCCACCATTCATTGCATCCAAGTTTTCCACTTCTCAACTACTACAAGAGCTCTAGCATTCAATTCTAGACACACTAAAGAGATCAAATCCTCTCCAATTCCACACAAAGCCCTAGTGACTAGTGAGAGTGATTTGCCGTGTTCATTTGAGCTCTTGCGCTTGGATTGCTTCTTTTCTTTCTCACTTGTTCTTGAGATCACAACTCCATTGTAATCAAGGCAAGAGGCACCAATTGTGTGGTGGCCCTTGCGGGAAAGTTTTGTTCCCGGCTTTGATTTGAGAAGAGAAGCTCACTCGGTCCGAGGGACCGTTTGAGAGAGGGAAGGGTTGAAAGAGACCCGGCCTTTGTGGCCTCCTCAACGGGGAGTAGGTTTGCAAGAACCGAACCTCGGTAAAACAAATCTCCGTGTCTCACTTGCTTATTCGCTTGGGATTTGTTTTGCGCCCTCTCTCTTGGACTCGTTTATTATTACTAACGCTAACCCCGGCTTGTAGTTGTGTTTATATTTGTAAATTTCAGTTTCGCCCTATTCACCCCCCCTCTAGGCGACTATCAGATACCCTTGAGCGGGTGCTCCAACGAGGACTAGGGAAGAGTGTCGACTCTTCGATACCTTGACAAAAATTGGAGGAGTCTTCTCAACCTTGCTTTACATTCCGCATTTAATTCAAGCATTTTACTTGTTTAATTGTTTAGCAAGTAGTTGAAGTAATGTCTTAGTATTTTTGTCTTTCTAGCAGTATTCTCTTATTGCTAGTAGTTGGGTGAAATTAGGCTCTTGCTTAGGGTTTAATTATTGTTGATTTTTTAGAAAAGCCCAATTCACCCCCCCTCTTGGGCATCATGATCCTTTCAATTGGTATCGGAGCCTTGTTGCTCCTAGATTAGCTTAACCGCTAGAGTAGCGATGTCCGACGGGGATGGACCTCCTCCCGTTTTTGATGGTGACGATTTTCCATATTGGAATATTCGTATGGAAGCTTACTTAGAGGCTATAGACATTGGTATCTACAAAGCCGCCACTCAAGGGTTCCTCGAACCAAGAGATCCCACAAATCTTGTAGGAGAAGAGTATGATGCGGACATCAACACCAACACGAGCACATCTACACCAGCAGCACCTTCTCCAGCCCAGGCGCCACCCCTTCCACCTGGGCCAGTGACTCGGGCCCGTGCAAGAGAATTGAACTACATCATGTTGTTAAAGAACGAAGGCCCGGAAGAATAGACGACCAGCCCAATTGCGGCCCATAATGGACGACCTAGGGTTGGCCGCCCCTAGGGGCTGCGCCCCCTCTCTATTTATTCAGGAGCTGCGCCTCCTTTATTTCCCGAGTTTTGTTTTACTTTAGCCTTAGCTACTCTCGAACACGCGCAAATCTGCGCTGTCTTCGTGTATTCAGAACTCCACCCTCGAGTAATAGATTAGATTGCTCGCATCTTTTTCTTGTTCGTTCTTCGATTGCGCACAGGAAACGATCTTCGTGATCAGGCCGATCTCGCATCAGCAAGGTCGGTAACCACAGGGAGTTGGTTCAGCGATTGCATTGGCGCCTCGGGCTTGCTCGTCGTAGTCGGATCGCAAGGGTCATCTTCCGCCAAATCGGAATTATCTCTACTCGCCGAAAGATCGGGCACCTCAACTACATCAATTGGTATCAGATTTCCAGGTTGATCGGTGAGTTTATCGAGCGTTTTTTTTCCTACAGTCCACAAAACCGCATAAAAAATTCAGGTTAGATCTTATCCCAGCACCCTTTTGAGCCTCGCACTTTCTTTCAATAATCTGCATTGTTGAATTTGTGTGCTTTCGCGTCATTTGTTGCTGGTTGCATTGTGTTCTTCCACCATTCAAACCCTAGCGCCGCCACCATCTCCCGTTTGATCACGCCACAAACCGAGTCAACATTGTTTCCTTGTTTTTCTCCTTCGGTTACGTCAAAAAAAAAAACAGAAAAAAACAAACCGAGTCAACGGCCGTTTCCTTGATTTTCTCCTTCGGTTACGAAAAAAAACAGAAAACAAACAAACCGAGTCAACGACCGCTTCCTTGTTTTTCTCCTTTGGTTACATAAAAAAAAACAGAAACAAAAAAAAGAAAACGAAGGAGAAAAGGATACGTTTGTTTCATCCCGGTCGTTTTTAAAACATAACTTGAGGAACCTTCCGTAAACCGGGCATAACTTTTCGCTCGGGTGTCCAAAAAATCTGAAATTTTTACAGGAGCTAGTTGACACCATTCTGAGGCCGGCCAAACTTACCTACGGTCTGTTTGGGGTTCGACAAAATTGTCAAAAAAATTCAGGAAAATAAAGAAAAAAATCCGTCAAAGTTCTCGCACGCTTTTCAGAGAACTTCCTGATTTTCTGTAGACCACATCTGATACCTGTTTTAGGTGAAACTTCGTGTAGCTCCTATCTTGTTGCTTCTTGTGCTGAGAAAAATATCAAAAAAAATCATACAGAAAAGAAAAACAAAATCACCTGTGATTTCTACTAGTGCCTTTTTGGCATCACTAGTACAATATTTACGGTACTGCCATTCTGCTAGTTCCATCCATCCTTTGCTCCTGTGGCCAGCAATATAGTTTCGTGTTTTGCACTATAATTCAACTTTGCATTATTGTTTGATCGTGCTAATCCTTGACTTGAGTGCAGCCTACCCACAACTCCACATATTTCTACGACGAGCAGGTTTCTGTTTCTCCACGCAATCGCTCATCCAATCTTTCACCGGTTCCACCTGTTGGTTGCAGTTCACCACTGTGGCTTGGTAAGAACGGATAAGAACTTGATAACAGCACTAGTGTGAGCGCCTTGTGAGCAGTACACCCCTGTTTTTGTCGTTGGTTTTTCTCCTTTTGGTGTTTGCGCTAACTATGGCAGGAGCACACGACATGGTGGATGCCCAGTTGCAGGAAGTAAGGGGACAAGTTGATGGACTTGCTGCTGACATTAGGATGATGCATGAACGGCTTGATTCAACGATCACTTCGACGACCGAGCGTTTCAACCAACTTGACCTTGCTCAAACGGCAACTCGCACCACACTCGACACCATCCTGGCACGCCTTGATGCATTGACCATAAAGATGGAGCAGGAATACGGCGGTGACACTGAGCAGGACGATGGAGATCGCCGTGGTCGTGCACGTCGTGTGGTTCGTCATCCCCCTAATGACTTATTTTCTAAGATTAAATTTAAAATTCCATCTTTTAATGGTAAATATGATCCTGCTGCATATCTTGATTGGGAATTAGAGGTAGAACAGAAATTTTCATGCCATGATATTCCTGCTAATAGCCAAGTGACGGCTGCCATTAGTGAATTTACTGATTTTGCTTTAATTTGGTGGCGTGAGTATAAACAAAAACTTCCCATTAACAGTGTCATTACTTGGACCCAATTAAAAACTGCCATGCGCCACAGATTTGTTCCTTCCTATTATGCTCGTGATTTGCTTAACAAAATGCAGCGTTTTCAACAAGGTTCACAGTCTGTTGAGGATTATTACCAGGAGTTACAAAAGGGTATGCTTCGTTGTGGTTTAGTTGAGTCGGATGACGCTGCTATGGCGCGTTTTCGTGGTGGTTTGAACAGGGAAATTCAGGATATACTTGATTATAAGGATTATTTTGATATAACCACATTGTTTGAATATGCTTGCAAAGCTGAACGTGAAGTGCAGGGACGACGATCAAAGACATATACTAACTCTCTTGCAGGCCGGGGTCCAACACACAGCTCAACTCCTTCCAGCCCTGCACCTTCTACGCCTAGCACTACATCGTGCACAGGGACGACCAAGCCAGTGGCGCCCCCTGCCAAAGGCGCCGCTTCTTCCACAGGACGTACACGGGATATTCAGTGCCATCGTTGTAGAGGGTTTGGGCATATGATTCGGGACTGCCCAAACAAGCGTACCTTGCTTATACGTGACAATGGTGAGTACTCTTCAGCCAGTGATTCTGAGGAAACTAGTCATGCTATGATTGCCACTAACCATGCAGAAAATGAGGAAGTCCACGTTGATCCTATCGATGCCGATAGGTATGAGAGTCTTGTTGTGCAGCGTGTTCTCAGCACACAGGTTGCCCAGGCCGAAAAAAATCAGCGACACACTCTATTCCATACCAAGGGCGTCGTGCACGAACGGTCGATTCGCATCATCATCTATGGTGGCAGCTGCAACAATTTGGCAAGTACAGCGTTGGTAGAGAAATTATCCTTGCCCACTCGCACACATCCACATCCGTATCACATTCAATGGCTTAATGATGGTGGTAAAATAAAGGTAACACGTTCGGTACGTGTCCCCTTTTCGCTGGGTTCTTATTCTGATTATGCTGATTGCGATGTTATTCCTATGGAAGCATGCTCTTTGTTATTAGGTCGACCTTGGCAATATGATACTGATACTTTACATCATGGTCGTTCAAATCATTATTCTTTCATGTTTAAAGGCCAGAAAATAATTATACATCCAATGACCCCTGACCAAATTTTGAAAGATGATCTTACTAGGGCTGCTAAAACTGCACAACAAGTCAAATCGACATCAGCCGCACCTATTAAATCTGAAATCAAGTTGCACTCTCCTGTTTTACTTGCTACACGTGCTGATTTTGATGATCTCCATGAAGCTCATATGCCCTGTTATGCACTTGTATGCTCGCGAATGCTTGTTCCGCTTGATGATGCACCGTCTTTGGATATACCCCCTGCTGTTGTTAACCTTTTGCAGGAGTATGCTGATGTTTATCCTACGGACTTACCACCGGGTCTTCCTCCCCTCCGTGGCATTGAGCATCAGATCGATCTCATCCCCGGCGCTTCTCTTCCGAACCGCGCCCCGTACCGTACAAATCCAGATGAGACGAAGGAGATCCAGCGCCAGGTGCAGACGCTGCTTGATAAGGGTTACATTCGTGAGTCTCTTAGCCCTTGCTCGGTTCCTGTTTTACTCGTCCCAAAGAAAGATGGGTCATGGCGTATGTGCGTAGATTGTCGTGCTATTAATAACATCACAGTTCGTTATCGATATCCTATTCCACGCCTTGATGATATGCTAGATGAACTTAGTGGTGCCGTTATTTTCTCTAAGGTTGATTTGCGTAGCGGTTACCATCAGATTAGAATGAAACTCGGTGATGAATGGAAAACGGCTTTTAAAACAAAATTTGGTTTATATGAATGGTTGGTTATGCCATTTGGATTGACTAATGCTCCCAGCACCTTTATGCGTTTAATGAACGAAGTTCTACGGGCCTTCATAGGTTTGTTTGTTGTTGTTTATTTCGATGATATCCTTATTTACAGCAAGTCTATAGAGGAGCATTTAGAACATTTGCGTGCTGTTTTTGACGCTTTGCGTGCTGCTCGCTTGTTTGGTAACATGGAAAAGTGCACATTTTGCACGCAACGTGTCTCGTTTCTTGGTTATGTGGTTACTCCGCAGGGCATTGAGGTGGATAGCAGCAAGATTGCTGCCATTCGGGAGTGGCCTACACCGACGACGGTTACACAAATTCGGAGCTTTCTTGGACTTGCCGGTTTCTACCGCAGATTTGTTCGTGATTTTAGCTCCATTGCAGCGCCTCTACATGAGCTTACAAAGAGAGATGTGCCGTTTGCTTGGAGTGATTCGCAGGAGGTAGCGTTCAGCACTTTGAAAGATAAGTTAACCCAAGCTCCCCTATTGCAATTGCCTGATTTTAATAAAGTGTTTGAGCTTGAATGCGATGCTAGCGGTATTGGGCTAGGTGCTGTTTTGTTACAAGAAGGAAAACCAGTTGCTTATTTTAGTGAAAAATTAAGCGGTGCTAGTCTGAAATATTCTACTTATGATAAGGAGCTTTACGCTTTAGTGCGCACTTTGCATACATGGCAGCACTATCTTTGGCATCGTGAGTTTATAATCCATTCTGATCATGAGGCTTTAAAACATATTCGTACCCAAACAAATCTGAACCGTCGTCATGCTAAATGGGTAGAATTCATTGAGTCCTTTCCTTACATTATTAAACACAAGAACGGGAAGGACAATGTTATTGCTGATGCTTTGTCTCGTCGCTATACCATGCTGTCACAGTTAGATTTTAAAATCTTTGGTTTGGACACTGTGAAGGATCAATATGTTGACGATGCTGATTTTAAAGATGCTTTCGGCCATTGTATTAATGGGAAACCATGGGGCAAATTTCACATACAGGATGGGTTCCTGTTTCGCGCTAACAAGCTGTGTGTTCCAGCTAGCTCGGTTCGTCTTTTGTTGTTACAGGAAGCGCATGGAGGCGGTCTCATGGGGCATTTTGGCGTCTACAAGACACATGAGGTGTTGGCTGCCCACTTCTTTTGGCCTCGGATGCGCGCTGATGTGGAGCGCCTTGTTGCACGCTGCACTACTTGTCAGAAAGCTAAGTCACGGTTGAACAACCATGGTTTGTATATGCCTTTGCCTGTCCCTTCTTCTCCTTGGCTTGATATCTCTATGGACTTTGTTTTGGGCTTGCCTAGAACTAAGAAGGGGAGGGATAGTATTTTTGTGGTTGTTGATAGATTCTCTAAAATGGCTCACTTTATACCTTGTCATAAAACTGATGATGCTAGCATTGTTGCTGAATTGTTCTTTAGAGAAATTATTCGTTTACATGGTATTCCAAAAACAATAGTCTCTGATCGCGATGCTAAGTTTCTAAGCCATTTTTGGAGATCTCTTTGGAATAAATTGGGAACTAAATTGTTGTTTAGCACTACTTGTCACCCTCAGACTGATGGACAAACTGAGGTAGTAAATAGAACTTTATCTACCATGCTTAGGGCTGTTTTAGACAAGAATTTGAGACGTTGGGAGGATTGCTTGCCTCATGTTGAATTTGCTTACAATCATGCCACGCATTCTTCTACAAAGATGTGCCCTTTCCAGATTGTTTACGGTTACATTCCTAGGGCACCTATTGATTTGATTTCACTTAATGCTGCGAACGCCCCACATGTAGATGCTTCTGCACATGTTGAACAAATGATTACCATACATGAACAAACGAAACAGAACATTGCTGCTACTAATACAAAAAATCAGGTTGCTGGTAGTAAAGGAAGAAAACATGTTACTTTTGAACCTGGTGATATGGTTTGGTTGCATTTGAGAAAGGATCGTTTTCCTACTTTGCGCCGTTCTAAATTGATGCCTCGTGCTGCTGGTCCTTTTAAGATACTAACCAAGATTAATGATAATGCTTATACCCTCGACCTACCTGCGGAGTTTGGTGTTTCCACTAGTTTTAATGTTGCAGATTTGAAACCGTATGCGGGAGAAGATGAGGAGTTGCCGTCGAGGACGACTTCAGTTCAAGAAGGGGAGGATGATGCGGACATCAACACCAACACGAGCACATCTACACCAGCAGCACCTTCTCCAGCCCAGGCGCCACCCCTTCCACCTGGGCCAGTGACTCGGGCCCGTGCAAGAGAATTGAACTACATCATGTTGTTAAAGAACGAAGGCCCGGAAGAATAGACGACCAGCCCAATTGCGGCCCATAATGGACGACCTAGGGTTGGCCGCCCCTAGGGGCTGCGCCCCCTCTCTATTTATTCAGGAGCTGCGCCTCCTTTATTTCCCGAGTTTTGTTTTACTTTAGCCTTAGCTACTCTCGAACACGCGCAAATCTGCGCTGTCTTCGTGTATTCAGAACTCCACCCTCGAGTAATAGATTAGATTGCTCGCATCTTTTTCTTGTTCGTTCTTCGATTGCGCACAGGAAACGATCTTCGTGATCAGGCCGATCTCGCATCAGCAAGGTCGGTAACCACAGGGAGTTGGTTCAGCGATTGCATTGGCGCCTCGGGCTTGCTCGTCGTAGTCGGATCGCAAGGGTCATCTTCCGCCAAATCGGAATTATCTCTACTCGCCGAAAGATCGGGCACCTCAACTACATCAGAGTATAATTATGAAAAGTGGAATGCTAAGGCCAAAAACACTCTCTTTGGAGGCCTTTGCAAAGATGTCTTTAATAGAGTAAGAAATCATAGAAATGCTCATGATTTGTGGATGGATATTTGTGCTCTACATGAAGGGACTAAAAGTGAGCGTGAGGAGAGATATCACATTGCAATGAAAAAATTAAATTCTTTTGAGATGCTTGCAAATGAAAATGCCAATGATATGTACTCATGTCTTAACATTCTTGTAGAGGAAGTCAATGGCTTGGGGCTCACCCAAATTTCACAACCGGATGTTGTGAGGAAGATTCTCATTGTCCTCCCAATTGACAAATATGGACATATTGTCACAGTGCTACATCAAATGAATCTTTCAATTGCTACTCCAACACAAATATTGGGAAAGATCACTGCTCATGAAATGTACATGCACATAAATGACAAGGATGGGTCATCTTCCAAGAGAAAAGACTTGGCTCTCAAATCCAACCAAGAAAATAAAGGGAAAGCTAAAATGCAAATTGAGGAGGAATTCTCAAGTGATGATGATCTTGATGCTAACATTGCTTTGATGGTGAGAAAGACCACCAAAATGTTGAAAAACTCAATAGATAAGGCATCAAGTTTGACTCAAGAAAGAAGAAGTTCTTCTCCAGCAAAAGAAAGCCCATCTCTGAGATGGACTGCTATAATTGTGGAGAACTCGGTCATCTTGCTCATCAATGCAACAAGCCCAAGAAGAACAAGTTCAAGGGCAAGAAAGATGGACAGTTATGATGAGAAAAAGGAAAAGAAATTCTTCAAGAGAAAGGATGTGAAGCACAAGAGATTCCATAAGAAGAAAAATGGAAAGGCATATATTGTTGGTGACTGGCTCACTGACATTGAGTCCTCAAGCGGGTCTTCTTCAAGTGAAGAAGAAAATAATGAAAAAGTTGCCGCTATCGCTGGGGATTTCTCTTCACCACCTTCATCACCCTCATCCACTTCTCACCTATGCCTCATGGCTAAAGGTGAACAGAAGGTACAAATTGAGAATGATATTATTGATGATAGTGATAGTGATGATGAGTTTGCTTCTCCCTCCTACGATGAATTAGCTGACTTACTTAAAGAATACACTCAAATCATTAGGAAGTCAATGGCTAAATGTGATAAGTTAAAGGATGAAAATGAATTTTTAACTGCCAAGTATGACATAGTTGTAAAAGCTAGTGATGAAATGAAAGAAGACAATAAAAACTATGTCATCCACTGCAAATGAGCTCAAATCCTCCCTAAAAGACGCCAAAGATAAGTGTGACAAATTAAATGAAGCAAATAGGGAGTTGAAAGATGGACTTGTCAAAGTTAAGGAAGATTATACAAAAATTAAAATTGACTATGATAATCTTCTTGTTGCAAATGAGCTTTCATCTTGCAATACTCATGAGGATATTAACCCTGCTGTTAAGATTGATGTAGCAACCTCATGTGATGATTTGAGCCAAGTAGATTAATCTAGTCTTCATGATGAATTGGCTGAAAAAGTTGAAGTCCTGACACTAGAGAACCAGAAATTGAAGAGATACTTGACAAATGCAACCACTAGAGGAAAAGTTGCCATAGAAAGCAATGACATTAACAATGTGTTGGCAGAGTGGACAATGAAAGGCTTAGAAATGAAGTTAAGAAACTTAAGAATGAAAATGAACATCTTGCCACATGTGTGCAAAAGTTCAACAAAGGCCAATACCTTCAAAATGAGTTGCTCATGAACACTATCATGAAAATAACAAGAGTGGTATTGGATAAATTCTTTTGTGCAAAAGAAAGAAACAAGTCAATACAAGGCAAAACAGACTCCTAAGCCTATCAAATGCCTTGAGTGTGGAAAAGAAGGACACTTTGCCCACAACTGCAAAGCCAAACCAGCAACTCCCTTTGCCAAAGCACTCAAGGGCATTTGCTTTCAATGCTCATTTTGTTCTAAGAAAAGTAGCAAATGGGAAAGTCGATGTTACATTCCTAGGTCCACCAAGCAAGAGCATACCTAGACAAATTTGGGTTGCAAAGTCCTTGATTGAGAAAGTTACTGGTCCTATGCAAAATAGGGCCCTCAAAATTGAAGCTTGATTTATTTGATCATGTAGGTGAATTACAAGACCAATGGGAGCCATTGGGTAATTGACAGTGGATGCACTCAACACATGACTAGCAATCCATGGATGTTCACCTCACTTGATGAAAATGTTGATGAACAAGACAAAATCACTTTTGGGGATAATTCAAAGGGAAAGGTTCAAGGGCTTGGCAAGGTGGCTATCTCAAATGATCTTTCAATATCAAATGTTCTCTTGGTTGCACCATTGAGTTTCAACTTGCTATTAGTGGGTCAACTTTGTGATCTTAGCCTTCAATGCTTATTTACTCATATAGAGGTTGTTGTGTCAAAAATGGATGATGAGTCAATGGTGTTTAAAGGATTTAGATACAACAATCTATACTTAGTGGATTTCACTTCTAAAGTTGCAAACTTAAGGACTTGCCTCTTTACCAAAGCATCACTTGGATGGCTATGGCATAGAAAGCTTGCACATGTTGGAATGAGCACACTCAAGAAAGTACTAAAGAAAGACATGGTTAGAGGACTAAAGGATGTTGTATTTGAAAAGGAAAAGCCTTGTAGTGCATGTCAAGCTGGAAAGCAAGTTGCTAACACACATCCTACAAAAGCTTTTATGTCAACATCAAGGCCACTAGAACTGCTTCATATGGACTCCAGCACGTCGACCCTATGCTCACCGAAGCGAACGTTCCCCACATGTGGTGCAACCATCCAAAGTGACAGACGACGAGCTTAGGGAGGAGGGGAAGAATGAAGCTAGGTCATGGAGGCTTGTCCCGATGGGAGAGGCTTGTGGGGATTTCTTCTGTTTCTAGTGGGGATTTCTTCCGTGGCTTGAGTTCGCCATCACCGTGAGAGAGGAGGCCCCAGTGCGCCAATCGTATGCAGAGCGTGCTCATCATGAGGGCCTCCTGTCCGACGCTATACACAAACACGTAGAGGCGACCGTGGGTGAGGCCATGTCAGTGGACGTGGGAGAGATTAGAGTTAGACACCGTTGAGCTGGGAGGGCTACCTGGACGCGTCGACGGCAGGCGGTACCGGCACGAGGCGCCGCGGCGAGGAGGCCGGCGCCCGGCGCAGTTCGCGCGGATTGGGGAGGCGGCCGTTGGTGAGGCGGTGCCGATGCGGGCGTTGGGCGGAAGGTAATTGCATCGGGAGGCAGCTGCTTGTTTTACTTCGTCACCCTCTTCTGCGATGGCTTGGGGTTAGGGTTTGAGGTGGGTAGGTAGTTCAGGAGATTTTGGCACACTGACGAAGAGGTCTGCGGCTAGGCTTGCAGAGGCCGCCGGCGGGATTGGGGACTTTTGCGAAGGCGACTGGGGCCATGGCAGGTGGCCAGCGACGGCGTGGGTAGGTGGTTCAGGCCGTGCGCTTGTGTCTCCCTGTGTGATAGGGTTTTTGGTAGATCGAAATCTAAAAGGACAATATTTGGTTTAATTTATTGTACTTCAAATCATTCAAATTGAGTGTTTTTCTGAATTTAAATATTAAATGTTACTAGCAAGACATATTAATGGTTGTCACATACTAGTTAATCAATACATTCCGCTAGCAACACATATTAAATGTTTCCGTATCCTATTTAACACAACGGATGGTACACATAAAGCGTTGCCATAACTCTAATAACTTAATGGATGATGCTTGCAATGCATATTAAACGTTGCCCGCTAATTTCTTACAACGCATAAAATCATGTGTTGCTGCGGATGCGTTGCTATAGGGGGGTTTATGTTGTGGTGATTATAAATAACCCGTCGTACAGGTTAATAATAAAAGCATTACAATTTGGTCCTGAAGTTTGCGCAGAACCCCCTGGGTTTCTGATAAATACTGGCCGCAGTCCGGAGGTTAATAAAATGGTTAAAATCAATAAGGAAAATGATTTTTAGTTTAAAAATAATTCCTGAAACTTGTTTAATTCATAATTAATTCATTTTAACTCCAAATTAATTCATTCCAGTTGCATTAGACTTGTATTAATATATTTTATCATCCAGTAACTTTATTTTGTTGTGAAATTGAGATTAAAAATTATATACTTAGTTTCTTTTAATCCAACACTTAAAACTTCAGAAATCCATAACTTCTTCGTTTTAATTCCTATTTGGTCCATTTAAGTCACGTTAGCTTCATATGAATATTTACTATGCATTAACAACATTGATTATACCATATCTCATAATTTACAGTTAGATATTTATTTAACCTATGTCTACTAGATTAACTCTTCTAATCAAAGCTAACATGTCCATAATTATAATTTGGTTAAAATATGATCTCTAGTCAAGTTATAATTAAGATTAAAGTTGAATTGATTATTTCTTTAGATTATCTTTATAAAATCAAAACAAGACCTAGTTTTAATCACTTAATCACGTGGGTCTTCCGTAAATTATACCTCTTCAACCGTAACCCCGATTTTAGTGGTTCTCGAACCCACGATCTCGTAGCGACGCGTAGATTATTATTATGCAGTTTGTTCTTATGTTTGGTGTGATGTTAATTTTGCCTATACCATGTTTGTTTGTATTGCTACGTTTAGCAGCGAGGTTACGAGACATCTGAAGAGCAAGTTGGTACCTAGAATCTCAAGTCCCAGGCAAGTTGTGCCCTTGATCACTTCTTTTTCCCCAATCATGTTCTTATTAATCATAATGATCTGCATAGGTTAATTTTTATGGGACCCAATAGGTTACCCTAGTTTGGCTATCTTTATACCTTGTTTACCACTGTTTTTTGAGTCGTACTTGCTATTGCTTTATGTGGTTTTGGGTATGGAGATACACATTATTCACAATCCTACTTTTATTATCAGTTTGTTATTTACTATTCATGATAAGATCATTATGTTAATTGAAACATGGAGAACCACCCGGGAAAATAGTGCTACCACAAGGGTGGTATGGGATGCCCTTGTCTGACTAACTAGGAAAGCTAGTGGAGGACTACCTTACCCAAAAGGGGCAAGGGCAGTAGGGGAGTAGTCAGTGTGGGGAGGCCCTTGGGTTGATTTTGCTGCGATGGCGGTCAGACGAGGGGTCCCTGCATTGGAGCTTACTAGAAACTGTAGCGGTTTTTCTAAAGCTAGTGGAACTTTGTAAAGGCCTCGTAGTGTTACCCTGCCTCGCCTCCTCGGTAGAGGTGTATGGGAAGTCGCGATCCCTTGGTAGATGGGTAGCATGACTTGTGGGTAAAGATGCACAACCTCTGTAGAGTCTAAAACTGGTATATCAGTCGTGCTCACGGTCATGAGCAGCTCGGAGACTCACATGATTAAATTATGGAACTAAATTCAATTTTTCATATGCATTGCATCACAGGTGTTGTTATTACTTTTGTTCTACTACTTAGTTGGGTTGGTATTTACTTATACTTAGTAACTGCTAATAAAATTTTGACCAACTTTAAAAGCAATGCTCAGTTTTAACCATCCTCTTTGGCAAGCCTTACACTTCACATGAGCTCTCACCTTTAGCAAGTTCATGCACATTATTCCCCACAACTTGTTGAGCAATGATCGTATGTGAGCTCACTCTTGCTGTCTCACACCCCCACAGGTCAAGAACATGTACCGCAAAATGAGGCGCATGGAGGATGTTGTGACGAGTTTGTGAGAGGTCTAGGTCGTCGTCTCCCATTCAACTTTGGGTTGCTGGATTGTTGTCTCATTATGATGTAATTATTTATTTATTTTGTATAGAACTACTATTATGTAGTAAAGATGTGACATTCGTTTCTGTACCATGATTCATCATATGTGTGAAACTTGGTCCCAGCACACTTGGTGATTATTTTGCGCCCGGGTTTTGGACCCCTAAAACCCGGATGTGACAATACACACCTCAACAAAATGGAGTTGTTGGAAGAAAGAACAAGACCTTGATCACTCTTTCAAGAAAAATGATTGATGAGTATAACACACCAGAGAGGTTTTGGGCTGAAGATGTCAACATTGCATGATACACATCAAACAAGCTATTTCCTCACCGGCTACTTGAGAAGACTTCCTATGAACTGCTAAATAGGAAAAAGCCAGACATCTCCTTCTTTCGGGTGTTTGGATGCAAATGTTACATCTACAAGAAACGCCATCACCTAAGGAAGTTTCAAAGTCGTTGTGATATTGGTTTCTTACTTGGTTATTCATCAAAATCCAAAGCATATTGAGTATTACATCATGCCAGTGGCGTGGTAGAAGAAACATATGATGTGGAGTTTGATGAGACTAATGGCTCCCAAGGAGCACTTGAAAATGTTGATGATGTAGGTGATGAGCCACTTAGGGAAGCTATGAAGAACATGCCAATTAGATCCATCAAACCAAAAGAAGATGAAGAAGAGGTGCAAAATATTGTCAGGCCTTCTTCATCAAATGTACCACATGATGATGAAAAAGATGAGAGGCATGCAAATGAAGATACATTTGTCTCTCATGAACAAGCAAGGGTACAAGCTGAAGATGTTGATGCTCCAAAATCTTCTTCCCAAGTGGTTGACAAGAGGAACTCATCACTACTTCAAGCACACCCACAAGATCTAATCATTGGGAGTCCTTTACAAGGGGTTATCACTCATTCTCATAAACATGCTTCATTTATTGAACATCACTCTTTTGTTTCTTGTGTTGAGCCTACATGTATAGATGAGGCTCTACAGGATCCGGACTGGGTGAATGCCATGCATGAAGAATTAAATAACTTCACCCGCAACCAAGTTTGGACCCCGGAGAAGCCTCCACAAGATGCAAGGGTCATTGGAACAAAATAGATGTTCCGAAACAAACAAGATGATCAAGGTGTGATTGTGCGGAACAAGGCAAGACTCGTTGCAAATGGCTTCTCTTAAGTTGAAGGTTAGATTTTGGAGAGACCTTTGCACCGGTTGCTTGACTTGAAGCCATCCATATCCTACTTGCATATGCATCTTGCTATGACATAAAGCTTTATCAAATGGATGTAAAAAGTGCATTTTAAATGGCTTCATAAATGAATTTGTATATGTTGAGAAACCACCCAGGTTGAAGACCCTAGATATCCTAATCATGCTTATAAGTTGTCCAAGGCGCTATATGGGCTAAAGCAAGCTCCAAGGGCTTGGTATGAGTGTCTTCGCGACTTCCTCATCGAGAAGGGCTTCAAGATCGGGACCGTCGACACAACTTTATTCATAAAGAAACATAACGGTGATATTTTCATTTGTCAAGTTTATGTTGATGATATAATTTTTGGCTCGACAAATGATTATCATTGCAAGGAATTTGGTGAGTTGATGTCGAAGGAGTTCGAGATGTCAATGATTGGTGAGCTAACATACTTCCTCGACTTTCAGGTCAAGCAAATGAAAGATGGGGACTTCCTCTCACAAGAGAAGTATACCAAAGACTTGTTGAAAAGATTCAATATGGAGAAGTGCAAACCAATCAAGACACCCATGCCTACTAATGGACATCTCGATCTACATGAGGGAGGTAACCCGGTTGATCAAACTATCTACCATTCCATGATTAGTAGTTTATTGTATTTTACCACATCTAGGCTCGATATTATGTTTAGTGTCTGTATGTGTGCTTGATTTCAAGCAAATCCTAAGAAAGCTCATCTTCACGCTGTTAAAAGAATTCTTAGGTATCTTAATCACACCCCAAGCGTTTGCCTTTGGTATCCCAAAGGAGCTACTTTTAATTTAATTGGCTATTCTGATTCGGATTATGCCGGTTGCAAAATTGATAGAAAAAGTACATCCGGAGGATGCCACTTGCTTGGGAGATCACTAGTTTCATGGACATCTAAGAAGCAAAATAGTGTTGTGTTGGGGGCCTTCATCTTCTGAAGGTCCTCAAAAACACAACTAACATGTTTTCCAAGTATAATATACTCACAGGGACCTTCGGCCTTGAGATGAAGGTGTACAAGATATGGAAGGCGCGGTCTAGGAGAAGTATGAACCAGTTCTGAAGCTATGTATGGATAAGCTTTGGCTTAGCGGTGGAAAATGAAACCGACTTAAAGGGAAAAAGGCAGTAGGGGAGAGTGGTCAGTGTGGAAGACTACCTTACCTGAAAGGGGCAAGGGCAGTAGGGGAGAGTGGTCAGTGTGGGGAGGTCCTTGGTTGATTTTGCTGCGATGGCAGTCAGGCGAGGGATCCCTGCATTGGAGCTTCCTATAAACTGTAGCGGGTTTTTTTGAAGCTAGTGGAACTTTGTAAAGGCCTCGTAGTGTTACCCTGCCTTGCTTCCTTTGTAGAGGTGTATGGGGCCCGTACAACCCCGTGGCAAATGGGTAACATGATTTGTGGGTAAAGATGCGCAACCTCTGCAGAGTGTAAAACTGGTATACTAGCCGTGCTCACGGTCATGAGCAGCTCGGACCCTCACATGATTAATCTATGGAATTAAATTCAATTTGTCATATGCATTGCATCGCGGGTGTTGTTATTACTTTTGTTCTATTACTTAATTGGGTTGGTATTTACTTATACTTAGTAATTGCTAATAAAATTTTGACCAACTTTAAAAGCAATGCTCAGCTTCAACCATCTCCGTTGGTAAGCCTTACACTTCACATGAGCTCCCATCTTTGGCGAGTTCATGCACATTATTCCCCACAACTTGTTGAGCAATGAACGTATGTGAGCTCACTCTTGCTGTCTCACACCCCCCACAGGTCAAGAACAGGTACCACAGGATGAGGCACATGGAGGATGCTGCGATGGGTTCGTGAGAGGTCCAGGCCGTCGTCTCCCATTCAACTTTGGGTTGCTAGACCGTTGTCTCCTTATAATGTAATTATTTATTTATTTTGTACAGAACTCCTATTATATAGTAAAGATGTGACATTCGATCTTGTGCCAGGATTCATCATATGTGTGAGACTTGGTCCTAGCACACCTGGTGATTATGTTCATGCCCGGGCTTTGGACCCCTAAAACCCGAGTGTGACAACACCTTTGGAGGAGGAGTTGGACCAAGAAATCAGGGACCTCGAAGCCATCCATCAACAGGTCCAGAGGAAGAAGGACAAGATGCTTCGTCTTGCCGATCTTCAGAAGAAGATTGATGAGGCTGCTGTGGAAATGCGTCATATCACTCAAGATGACCAGGACCAAAGACCTCAACGTAGAGAGCTTCGACAGGACAATTCTTATGATGATGACGAATGGTATGATGATTTCCAGCATGAAAATTTTGCGTTTGATGATGCTTCTCCTCTGTCAGCAGAACTGCAGGCTACCCCATGGCTCCCATCATACAAGCCACCCCAGCTCCCTATGTATGATGGGCATTCAAACCCAAAGCAGTTTCTAATGAGCTACGAAGCAACCATATCTTCATATGGGGGAACACTGCAGTCTTGGCAAAATCCTTCGTCATGGCAGTCAAGAATGTCGCACAAATTTGGTACTCTTCTCTTCGGCCAGGAACAATCACATCATGGCAGAAGTTGAAGGATATGCTGATCACCAGTTTCCAAGGATTTTAAACAAAGCCGGTCACTGCTCAGGCTCTGTTCCAATGCGTGCAGGACCATGAGGAATACCTTCAGGCGTATGTCCGGCGGTTCTTGCGTCTGAGAGCACAAGCGCCCACAGTGCCCAATGAAATTGTCATTGAGGCCATGATCAAAGGGCTTCGGCTAGGACCTATGGCCCAATACTTTGCCAGGAAACCCCCTCAGACCCTGGAGAAGCTCCTTCAGAAGATGGATGAGTACATCCGGGCTGATAATGATTTTCACCAAAGAAGGGAAGAAGACTATAGGTTTTCTGAAATGACTAGAAGTTTCGGAGGAAGAATCCACCCTAGGCATGTCAGATCAATTCATAATTCCAGCTAGAGTGACGACAGAGGAAGCCAGCTGCAAAGGCCACAACACAGCTCCCAATCCTCAGGACAACAACAAAGCTCTTTCAGGCCGCCAGCCCCAAGGGGCAGGGGCGGCAGGGGCTTCAAAGGAAGGTATGGGGATCAGCCTAGAAAGCTCTATTGCTTATTCTATGGAGAAGACAAGGCCACACTACAAGAACATGCCAGGTCACCATTCAGAAGCAAAAGAAGATTGCCAAAGCAGAGGCGCGACAGAATCAGCCGAAGTAGGTCTTACATACTACTTCATGCTATTCTCCCTATGTACCAGAATATGTAGGTAATCAACGTGCAGCTTCTATTGCTTCGGCAAGTCATTCACAAGCTTCCTACGCCCAGCTCCCATTACCACCACCATTGCCACCTACTCGCACCCGAAGCCAGCAGCCAGAAGGGCACCAGCACGCCCAACAGCAGCGTGACTTCCGGGAGGAGTCCGAAGCTCGTACAGTCAATAGCACTGTGCCAGAATCGAAGCATATATACTGAGGAATATCCTACTTTTTATGTATCTTTATCTTCTATGCCATTTTATTTTTGTACGAGAAACAAGTAACGAAGGACTTAATTTTGATTCCTTGTAATAATTGTGCCTGCATCAACGAGTAAAATATACCTTCCTCACAGACTTCCGAAGCTCGAAAGACTTCTCTAAGAAAGCGAAGTAAATTCTGAAGCTCAAAAGTCGTTCCGAAGGGAATGCAGAGCCAAAAATTACAACCTGAAGCTGCAAAAGTCGTTCCTAAGGGAGCGCAGTGTAAGTTTTCTACTCAAAAGTCGTTCCTAAGGGAATGCAGAGCCAAAAATTACAACCTAAAGCTGCAAAAGTCGTTCCTAAGGGAGCGCAGCGTAAGTTTTCTGCTCAAAAGTCGTTACTAAGGGAATTACAGAGCCAAATACCACCGAAATATAAGGTGAAGAAGCTCAAAAGTCGTTCCTAAGTGGATGCAGACCTTAAATGCCACTGAAATAGAAGGTGGAGAAGCTCAAAAGTTGTTCCTAAGGGGATACAGAGCTTAGACTCAAAAGACGTTCCTAAGGGGATGCAGAGTCTTGTGTATTCTAGTGTGAGCGCGTGTGTGTGTGACTTCGACATCATCATCATCTAGCATCATATCATCATATCATCCCGCATAACATTACATCATACATCATATCGCATAAACAGTAAAAAGGATTGAATACGAAGCAAATCTTTGGCAATACTTTGGTAAAAGAAAATGTGCTGAAGCATGAAGCGAACTCCAAGAATTACGTTTTTATCGGACTTATCAAAGGAGGGGTTTCTTTCTTTACGAAGCATGAAAAGAAGGGAAGATGTTTTCACCGAAGGCTAAAAAATGGTACGTGCGTAAATTTCATGCATCGTAAAGAAATATATTACAGAAATTTACATGTCCGATTAATTGTTTCATACATCAAATATTATGAAGTATTATTACAATAAAGTCTAATCTTCTCTAAGAATTTTTTCTGTGGCTTCGTTCAATAGTTTATCGATGACTTCGTCGATAATGGAGTTAGCAATGCTCATCACATCCAGTGCTTCCTTCATGTCCGGATCAGCCAAGGGGTTGTAGGGCTCCGGCAGCGGTGACAGTTCAGCTGTAGTAGGTAAACTATTAGTTCGAAGCCACGAAGTAAGTACCGAAGCTAAAATCCAAAAACAATACCTATGCGCCTTTCGCGTTCCGCAGCTTCTTCAGCTCGCCTAGCTTCTTCTCGGGCGTCATGGGTGTCTTTTTCATTCTTCTTTATAATTTCGTTGGCCACTTCTCAGCCACCGTTCACCCAGACATCAGAATAAAATTTTCTGCCCACCAAAGTAGCTTCGGCTGAAGGGTCTTTTGTGTCATCTATGGAGAAGGCAGCTTCGGCCTGGGCTGTAGCTTTGACATGATCGCATCTAGCCTTCTCCAGAATAGCCGCAATTCCCCGAGCACCGAAGAAGGCACAAATATCCCCACGATCGCTCAGGATTTCTTCGAAAGCTTCGGCTTCTCCGCTTATCCACTCAATAACGCCCTCGGGGTCGCCTCGGATAAAATTTTCCTCAGAGGAATAAGCACCCACTTTGGAAAAGCTAGTTTTTAATTTCTTCACGCAATCCAAGGATTTTTCAAAACATCTTTTCCTTGGATTCACGAAGCTCTTCAATATTTTTCTCTAACTTGGTCTTCCACCATTCACTAATTTCTTGGCTAGCCTTTGCGACCACACATTTTTCATTGGCTTCAGCAAGTTTTTCCGAAGGTCTTCAACCTTAGCTTTATGAGCTCCGGCCTGGGCGTTGTATTTCGCCTCATCTTCCTTCACTTTACTCACCAATGAAATTAGAATTTTGTCCTTCTCCAGGGCTTCGTTTCTCAACTGAATTACCTCTGATCGAAGGTTGCCAAGAGCTATCGTGCAGCTTTCATCCTCCGCATTCTTTTGAGCTCTCAGGACATTGCTCAGAATTAAGCCCTGCGAAAAAGAAGGATAAAGGTTTAACATGAGAATAAAAACTTTATTCCCAAATTCTTAAACTTTAAGTTTACAAATTCTTTACCTTCAGGCTGTTGTATGCAAGGTTGTCCGCGTGGTCATCCTTCGACATGGCGGAAAGGCCAACCTCGAGCTTTGGAAATCCCATACTTTTAGCCATCTCTCGGTAGACAGATATCTCTTTGTTGTCAAGGAGACAGTATAAGAAATCATCTTCATCTGTACCATTGAACACCAAGGCCCCTTTTGGGTATTTCAGTTTTCGGGCATAATGATTGGCCTCTGCAATCTCTCCTTCAGATAACCTCTTTCCCGACGAACAATAAAATCAAGATTCTCGGAAATAGCTTCGGGACCAGAAAATTTAGCTTCTTCATCTATCTCTTTCTCCATAGTTATGCCAAAACCTGGAGATTCTTGTTCAGCCCCTTCCTCAGTTGCAGCGGTATTCGCCTCAACAGACACTGAAGGTACAACTTCGGCTTCAGCCTGGGCCGTAGCAGCTTCGGCAACTCTCTTCGTGGGAGCAAGGAGTTAATGCTTTTGTGGTTTCTATGACAGCATCTAGCATGCTGGCCATTCTCCTTCTCTTGGGAGTTGTGGCGGGAGCCTTTGTCACCTTCAACAATTCTGCCTCTATCGGTGGGCTCAGATTTTTTGGCAGCAGCACTGTTTTTTCCAATTCTGTCTCTTTGGCCACATGATCTTTGGCCTCGGCTGACCCGACTATAGGCAACTTCGGCACTACATTCGATCCTTCGGCTTCAGCCTCGGCGAGAGCAACTTGTTTCGCTTCGACAGCAGAAGAGGTCCCTTCACCAAATTCAGGCACTACGACCGTTTCAATATATTGTGGCCGGTGGGTCAAAACCTTCATTTTCTTGCCCTTCGGCATAGTAGTAGTGCCCAAAGCAACAATTTTCTCCTTTTTTCCTTGCCTTCGCAATGGGTAGCAGTAATCAAGGTATATGAAGCCAATTGCATAAAAAACCATGTTCAATCTTTTCTTGCCCCGACCCTGAAGGCTGAGGATAAAGCATCATCTTGGGCTCTGGTATATGCCCCAAGTAACTCGTCACTAGTAGCCTCAATGCTTTTCAGCCAATCGTCATTTGGCTCATCAAACCGATCTCTGAACCTGAAGGTATATTTCAAACGAACTAATCCACCTTCGGTGGACCCGGCAGCAGTATCCTTCGGCATCTCCCAATTATCTACGAGTGGCCACACCCTATAGGCTATGTGCTCTTGGATTATATCTCTTGTGCCAATGAAATCACAGACATTGCTGAAAGCCTTTTGGCACGCCTCGGCATCACTTTCAATAGCCACCTTCGGTCTTCGAAGGCCGAAGCGAGACCAGATGGGGTGCTTGATAATTTCTTTAATGTCCTCCCTCTCAATCATATTATTCTTAATATAAAACCATTCCTCCATCCAGGCCCTGGGCCATCTTTTCCTGTATGTTGGAACCGGGTAGCTTGCATTAGAGCGAGCAATGAACCCGTAACAACCGGAGTTGTTGTTATACTGCTCTTTGCCGGTGGCCTTCGTCTCGTACAAAAGTTCATGCATACTGCAAAAACACTTCGCGCTCGGTTCCAGCCTTTGGCTTCTTACAGCCCAAACAAAACAAGCCCATTCTAATTATAGCTTCGGGAGTAAGTTGATGAAGAAAGATCTGAAATATCTTTAGCACTTCAACCAAAAATCTGCTTAATGGGAACCGAAGACCCGCCTTCAAAAAGCTTTTGTAAATAACCACCTCATTTTCTTTAGGAGCAGGGGCGGTGCCGTCTCCTCCAATCGTCACAGTAGACATGTCGCGGAAGTACCTTCCCCTCATAGCGTCAACATGACTTTGCTTAATAGTCGACTTTCCGAAGATGGTATGGCTTGGTCGCCAGGGCCGGTCCTCAGAATCTTCATCTCCACTTTCCACATCAAAGTCATCACTCTCATCAAAATCTTCAGATAAATCTGCCATTATCTCCTTTGTGATTTTCTCTATATTTGTTTTTGCCATGGATTCGTAAAATCCAGCAATAAAAGGGTCTGCAACCTTCTTCTCCTCATACATCTTCTCCTCCTCGGATATCTTCTTCTCCTCAGACATTTTCTTCTCTTCAGACATGGAGCGAACACTTGTCTTTAAGATGAAGCTCGAAAATCAGGCGAGAACTGATAAGCAAGAGATAAAAATCTGAGAAAATAACGCAAGCAACAGAAATGGCGCATCAAATGCTGCCGCTGTGGGCTTCTATTTATATGCCTAGTGCATTCCAACTTGGCGGGCCCCATTTATCATTGACTTTCTCTATTCTAGTGAAGGGAAGGTGTTTTTTTGGACCTTCATCTTAAGGCCTTCGTTCACATTGCAGTTTGAATTCATTGTTACAAGAACAAATTAATACTGCGAGGGGCTACTGTTGGGGGCCTTCATCTTCCGAAGGTCCTCAAAAACACGACAAACATGTTTTCCAAGTATAATATACTCACAGGGACCTTCGGCCTTGAGATGAAGGTGTACAAGATATGGAAGGCGCGGTCTGGGAGAAGGATGAACCAATTCCGAAGCTATGTATGGATAAGCTTCGACTTAGCGGTGGAAAATGAAACCGACTTAAAGGGGAAAAGGCTGTCTAGTCCTCGATAGATTACCCCTTAGTCAATAGTAAATGTCAAGGGTATGGATGTAATTTTACACAGGCTACGTCTTGTGCCTATAAATAGATGAACAGTAGCACCGTATTGTTCACGCTGACTTGTAATCACTTGCACGTCACTTTCGGATTCTTTACCTTCTGTCAAAACGTAGGTACAATTATAGTTGATATCATTATTGCTTATTCATGATTATACAATAAGGAACACAGATAATCTGGTGATTTAAGGTGATTATTCATGTTCTTTTATGTTTTATATGTCTCTATTCTTATTATTATTGAAGTGGTGAAGGTATGTCCTTCATAACCTTCGTCTGAAGATCATTATATCCCAAGGGAGATAATGTTTCGAAAGATGAAGGTCTTTAATTATTAACATTTGTGTTGTCTTGTTCTTATAGCATTTGAGAACAAGTCCCCAACATGTTGCCTTGTCAACCGCCGAAGTGGAATACATTGCCATGGGCGCTTGTTGCACACAAATTCTTTATATGAAACAAACTCTTCTAGACTATGGTGTAGTTTTAGAAAATGTACCTTTGTTGTGTGACAATGAGAGTGCTGTTAAAATTGCTAATAATCCTGCACAACACTCTCACTCCAAGCACATCGATATCCGTCATCACTTCCTTAGAGATCATGTTGCTAAAGGAGATATTACTTTTGAGGGAGTGAGATCGGAAGAACAATTAGCGGATATTTTCACAAAACCTTTAGATAAAACCCACTTTTGTATGTTGAGAAATGAGCTAAATATTCTTGATCTCAGAAACTTTACTTAATCTCAAAATGGTTATGTCAAGCTTGCATTGCATATTTAAATTTCATGTATTGCATCGAGGGCTTGTCTAACCTAGTTAAGATAACCGCCAACAAAGCGAGTGAAAAAGCTTAACTCGGGCTCAAACTTGACAAGTCCTAGTGTTTAAGCCTTTTGGTACTTAAAGCAATTGTTGGTTCTTGAGATATGCATGTGGTACTGCACTTAGGGAGAGTATTCAAAACTCAATTCGCTCATGAAACCTCTAGTGCAAAACCAAAGTGCAAATCTCACCATTTGACTATTTTCTCTAAAAACTATCTAGCCTATGACAAAATATTTTGAAAATATGAGAGAATATGTGAGGGTACCAATACATGTCCCAACAAGTGTTCTTTTGTGTGCTTATAAGTTGGGATTTGGTTTGGTTCAAAATTTCCAAGAAAATTTCAAAAATCCCTTTGTTTGGGCTCACCGGACAGTCCGGTGTGCACCGGACACTGCACTGTGCAATGTCCGGTGCACCGGCTGCGCGCGCGCAGATCCCCTTCTGTGCTGCCTTGTCCGGTGGTTCACCGGACAGCTACTGTGCGCTGTCTGATGTGCACCGAACATGCACTGTAGACCGTCCGGAGTGCCCATAACCTGTTTTTAAGAAACCTTTCCCCAACCCGAGCTCGAGCCCGAGCTAGGCACTCATTCCTCCTCTCTCTCAACTATGTCTCTGGCTCTCTGCGATCTGCCTTCACCTCCTCACCAGCGGCGATCTCCGGTGAGGTTCTCCGGCGTAGTGCTGCTCCTGCCCGAGCTCATGCTCCCCTTTCTCTTAGTGAGCAGCCCCTGCTCTTTTCCCCTCTCTATCTTTGTTACACTCTGTGCAGTGTGGTGCTTCTCGACCCCTTTTTTGCAAATCTTCAATTCTCTATGAAATCTTGTGAATTGTGTGTCCCCTTGTGTTCCTAGCACTTCCCTGTAGGTTACTCTCTCCCTTTGGGAGGTTCCACATCCTTAAATAGCCATTTCACCGTCGTTTCAAAACTCCGCACGCCAGGTGCTCGGTGAAATGCCCAAACCACTCAAAATTGCTCAAATCAACCCCAAATTTTTCCAGCATCCTCATGACACCTCTAGTAACTTCCTCGCCAAAATTCACACCTATCCAATATCCCAGACACTAGATATACCCCTATGATCCATTTATAGAAATCGTTTCTGAGTCGGGTGCCAAAATGTCGTTTTCTCCGCAAATTTTTAAACCAAACTCACACTTCACTCATATTCACTCATATATACCTATCTATGAAGTATCAACTCAATCCCACGTCATTTCATGCCTCTTTTTAAATTTCAAACCTCCTATGGCACAATTCGTCGTTATTGAGTCATTTGACCTCGTTTCTCCAAATCGCGCTGTTTTTGTGTCTTCACTCTATTTGTATGTATTTATTCAAATTTCATATACTTATGACTATGTGACTAATACGTGCTCACCTCTTCTGTCATTTCAGTGATCTCGCCTGTCCGTGTACCCGTCTCCTGTCCTGCCTGGATCTTCTCTCTCTCGTGAAATTTCTAGGTAGCTATCACTTCATTTGAGATCCTATCGACTGCTCTCTACCTCAGCTTAGCTTTTCACTCTATCGTGCAACAGTCAGGTCAGGATGGTGCGGACGAAGAATGTTTCAGCATCAAGGGGAGGAGACGACGAGGACCCTCTTCGCCCATTCAGGCAGGTCAAGGGGAAGACGGTTTACCTTGAGCAGCAGGAGGGCAGGAAGAAGCGTCGTATGGACAGAGCCGCTCATGCAGCACTTGCAGCGGTAGCAGCAGTAGAGCAGGCTGAGCAGGGAGGACAGCTGCAGATCCCTTCTGATCAGATAGCCTATAGAGTTCGTCGCCTCGCATCTCGACCTCGCTCCATTACTCCCTCCACACCTTCCACCACTATTTCTACTCCACCTCCCACTTCACCTACTCATGTTGCTCCTGAGCCATCCTCTACTTTCGCTATACCCACCACCTCCACCACTCCAGCTTCCACTATTCCCCCTCCCGCTCCCATTTCCGCTCCGCCCATTTCACCACCTCGCTTTAGGGAGCGTGTGAAAGGGAATTAGGCTTACACCTATTTCCTAAATGATTTTGGTGGTTGAATTGCCCAACACAAATAATTGGACTAACTAGTTTGCTCTAGTCTATAAGTTCTATAGGTGCCAAAGGTTCACAATAAGCCAATAAAAAGACCAAGAAAAGGGTTCAAACAAAGAGAGCAAGGGACAACCGAAGCGCACCCTGGTCTGGCGCACCGGACTGTCCTGTGTGCCACCGGACAGTGTCCGGTGCCCCAGGGGACTTCAAGCTGAACTCCTCACCTTTGGGAATTCTCAGAGGCACTTCGCTATAATTCACCGGACTGTCCGGTGTACCAC
Organism: Zea mays; assembly: GCF_902167145.1. Lineage (NCBI taxonomy): Eukaryota > Viridiplantae > Streptophyta > Magnoliopsida > Poales > Poaceae > Zea > Zea mays. Next base: position 55,657,456 of record NC_050102.1, on the reverse strand, counting down.
CGGACAGTGTCCGGTGTACCAAGGGAGAGCAACTCTGAACTCGCCAGCTTCGGGAATCCGCTCCGCTATAATTCACCGGACAGTGTCTAGTGCACACCGGACTATCCGGTGTGACAGCGGAGCAACGGCTACTTCGTGCGCAACGGTCGACTGCAACGCATTAAATGTGCGCCTGCACGCGTAGAGGAGCAGAGCACGCGCGAGTGGTACACCAGACAGCCCACAGGGTCTGTCCGGTGCACCACCGGACAGCCAGACGGGCCCACAAGTCAGAACTCCAACGGTCGGAACCCAACGGCCAGGTGACGTGGCTGGCGCACCGGACAGTGTCCGGTGGCGCACCGGACTGTCCGGTGCGCCCGTCGACAGTAGCCTCCACCAATGGTCAAGTTTGGTGGTTGGGGCTATAAATACCCCAACCACCCCCACATTCAAGTCATCCAAGTTTTCCCACTTCTACACCTTACAAGAGCTAGCATTCAATACAAGACACACCAAAGAGATCAAATCCTCTCCCAATTCCACACAAAGCTTTAGTGATTAGTGAGAGATTTGTTGTGTTCATTTGAGCTCTTGCGCTTGGATTGCTTCTTTTTCTCATTATTTCTTGTGATCATCTCAATTGTAATCAAGGCAAGAGACACCAATTGTGTGGTGGTCCTTGCGGGAAGTTTGGTTCCCATTTGATTGAGAAGAGAAGCTCACTCGGTCTGAGGGACCGTTTGAGAGAGGGAAAGGGTTGAAAGAGACCCGGTCTTTGTGACCACCTCAACGGGGAGTAGGTTTGCAAGAACCGAACCTCGGTAAAACAAATCATCGTGTCTCACTCTTTATTCGCTCACGATTTGTTTTGCGCCCTCTCTCACGGACTCGTTTCGATTTCTTACGCTAACCCGACTTGAAGTTGTGTTTAAGTTTGTAAATTTCAGATTCGCCCTATTCACCCCCCCTCTAGGCGACTTTCAATTGGTATCAGAGCCCGGTGCTTCATTAGAGCCTAACCGCTCGAAATGATGTCGGGAGATCACGCTAAGAAGGAGATGGTGACCGGCGAGAAGCCCGCTACAAGCCACGAGAAAGCTCCATCAGGAGAGTCCTACAACAAAGGGAAGGGGAAAGAAAAGGAATCCCCTTCACACAAGTCGCGTCGGAGCAGTGACAAGAAGAAGAAGATGAGGAAGGTGGTCTACTACGAGACCGACACCTCTTCGCCATCCACCTCCAGCTCCGACACGCCGTCCGTAACTTCTAAGCGCCATGAGCGCAAGAAGTTTAGTAAGATCCCCCTACGCTACCCTCGCATTCCTAAACATACGCCATTACTTTCCGTCCCATTGGGCAAACCACCAACGTTTGATGGTGAAGATTATGCTAGGTGGAGTGATATGATGCGATATCACCTAACCTCACTCCACAAAAGTATATGGGATGTTGTTGAGTTTGGTGTACAGGTACCATCCGTAGGGGATGAAGACTATGATGAGGACGAAGTTGCCCAAATTGTGCACTTCAACTCCCAAGCCACCACTATACTCCTCGCCTCTCTAAGTCGAGAGGAGTATAATAAGGTGCAAGGGTTGAAGAGCGCAAAGGAGATTTGGGACGTACTCAAAATGGCGCACGAAGGAGACGAAATAACCAAGATCACCAAGCGGGAAACGATCGAGGGGGAGCTCGGTCGCTTCCGGCTTCGCCAAGGGGAGGAGCCACAAGAAATGTACAACCGGCTCAAGACCTTGGTGAACCAAGTGCGCAACCTCGGGAGTAAGAAATGGGATGACCATGAGATGGTTAAGGTTATTCTTAGATCACTTGTTTTCCTTAATCCTACTCAAGTTCAATTAATTCGTGGTAATCCTAGATATACACTAATGACTCCCGAGGAAGTAATAGGGAATTTTGTAAGCTTTGAGGTAATGATCAAAGGCTCAAAGAAAATCAACGAGCTTGATGGCCCCTCCACGCCCGAAGCACAACCGGACGCATTCAAGGCAACAGAGGAGAAGAAGGAGGAATCTACATCAAGTAGAACACCCATCGACGCCTCCAAGCTCGACAACGAGGAAATGGCGCTCATCATCAAGAGCTTCCGCCAAATCCTCAAGCAAAGGAGGGGGAAAGATTACAAGCCCCGCTCCAAGAAAGTTTGCTACAAGTGTGGTAAGCCCGGTCACTTTATTGCAAAATGTCCACTATCTAGTGACAGTGACAGGGATAACGACAAGAAGGGCAAGAGGAGGGAGAAGAAGAGATAATACAAGAAGAAGGGCGGCGATGCCCATGTTTGCCGGGAGTGGGACTCCGACGAGAGCTCCACCGACTCCTCCTCCGACGAAGACGCCGCAAACATCGCCTTCACCAAGGATCTTCTCTTCCCCAACGTCGGCCACAAGTGCCTCATGGCAAAGGACGGCAAAAGGAAGAAGGTAAAATCTAAATCATCCTCTAAATATGCATCCTCTAGTGATGAAGATAATGCTAGTGATGAGGAGGATAATTTGCGTACCCTTTTTGCCAACCTAAACATGCAACAAAAAGAAAAATTAAATGAATTAATTAGTGCTATTCATGAGAAGGATGACCTTTTGGATTCCCAAGAGGACTTCCTAATTAAGGAAAACAAAAAGCATGTTAAGGTTAAAAATGCTTATGCTCTAGAAGTAGAAAAATGTGAGAAATTATCTAGTGAGCTAAGCACTTGCCATGACATTATCACCAACCTTAGAAATGAAAATGCTAGTTTAAATGCTAAGGTTGATTCAAATGTTTGTGATGCTCCAATTCCAAGTCTTAGAAATGACAATATTGATTTGCTTGCTAAGATTGAAGAATTGAATATCTCTCTTTCTAGCCTTAGGATTGAAAATGAAAAACTAATTACTAAGGCTAAAGAACTAGATGTTTGCAATGTTACAATTTCCGATCTTAGAGATAACAATGATATTTTACGTGCTAAGATTGTTGAACTTAATTCATGCAAACCCTCTACATCTACCACTGAGCATGTTACTATTTGCACTAGATGTAGAGATGTTAACATTGATGCTATTCATGATCATATGGATTTAATTAAATAACAAAATGATCATATAGCAAAATTAGATGCTAAAAATTGTCGAGCATGACTTAGAAAATGAAAAGTTTAAATTTGCTAGAAGCATGCTCTATAGTGGGAGACGCCCTGGCATCAAGGATGGCATTGGCTTCCAAAAGGGAGACAATGCCAAACTTAATGCCCCTCCTAAAAGACTGTCTAATTTTGTTAAGGGCAAGGCTCCCATGCCTCATGATAACGAGGGTTACATTTTATACCCTGTCGGTTATTCCAAGAGCAAGATTAGGAGAATTCACTCTAGGAAGTCTCACTCTGGCCCTAATCATGCTTTTATGTATAAGGGTGAGACATCTAGCTCTAGGCAATCAACCCGTGCTAAATTGCCTAAGAAGAAAACTCCTAGTGCATCAAATGATCATGACATTTCATTTAAAACTTTTGATGCATCTTATGTTTTGACTAACAAATCCGGCAAGGTAGTTGCCAAGTTTGTTGGGGGCAAACACAAGGGATCAAAAACTTGTGTTTGGGTGCCCAAAGTTCTTGTATCTAATGCCAAAGGACCCAAAACAGTTTGGGTACCTAAAACAAAGAACTAAACTTGTTTTGTAGGTTTATGCATCCGAGGGCTCAAGTTAGATAATAGACAGCGGGTGCACAAACCACATGACAGGGGAGAAGAAGATGTTCTCCTCCTATGAGAAAAACCAAGATCCCCAACGAGCTATTACATTCGGGGATGGAAATCAAGGTTTGGTCAAAGGTTTGGTAAAATTGCTATATCACCTGACCACTCCATTTCCAATGTTTTTCTTGTAGATTCTTTAGATTACAATTTGCTTTCTCTATCTCAATTATGCAAAATGGGCTACAACTGTCTTTTCACAGATATAGGTGTTACTGTCTTTAGAAGGAGTGATGATTCAATAGCATTTAAGGGAGTGTTAGAGGGTCAGCTATACTTAGTAGACTTTGATAGAGCTGAACTCGACACTTGCTTAATTGCTAAGACTAACATGGGCTGGCTCTGGCATCGCCGACTAGCACATGTTGGAATGAAGAATCTTCACAAACTTCTAAAGAGAGAACACATTTTGGGACTAACAAATGTTCATTTTGAGAAAGACAGGATTTGTAGCGCATGTCAAGCAGGGAAGCAAGTTGATGTTCATCATCCACATAAGAACATCATGACGACTGACAGGCCACTCGAGCTCCTACACATGGATCTATTCGGCCCGATAGCTTACATAAGCATCAGCGGGAGTAAGTACTGTTTAGTTATTGTGGATGATTATTCTCGCTTCACTTGGGTGTTCTTTTTGCAGGAAAAATCTCATACCCAAGAGACCTTAAAGGGATTCTTGAGACGAGCTCAAAACGAGTTCGGCTTAAGGATCAAGAAAATTAGAAGCGACAACGGGACGGAGTTCAAGAACTCTCAAATCGAAGGCTTCCTTCAGGAGGAGGGCATCAAGCATGAGTTCCCTTCTCCCTACATGCCATAACAAAATGGTGTAGTGGAAAGGAAGAATAGAACTCTATTGGACATGGCGAGGACCATGCTTGATGAGTACAAGACTTCCGATCGGTTTTGGGCCGAGGCGGTCAACACCGCCTGCTACGCTATCAACCGGTTGTATCTACACCGAATCCTCAAGAAGACATCATACGAACTCCTAACTGGTAAAAAACCCAATATTTCATATTTTAGAGTCTTTGGTAGCAAATGCTTTATTCTTGTTAAAAGAGGTAGAAAATCTAAATTTGCTCCTAAGACAGTAGAAGGCTTTTTACTAGGATATGATTCAAACACAAGGGCATATAGAGTCTTTAACAAGTCCTCAGGACTAGTTGAAGTTTCTTATGACGTTGTGTTTGATGAGACTAACGGCTCTCAAGTAGAGCAAGTTGATCTTGATGAGATAGGTGATGAAGAGGCTCCGTGCATCGTGCTAAGGAACATGTCCATTGGGGATGCGTGTCCTAAGGAATCCGAAGAGCCTCCAAATGCACAAGATCAACCATCCTTCTCCACGCAAGCATCTCCACCAACTCAAACTGAGGATGAGGCTCAAGTTGATGAAGAAGAAGATCAAGAAGATGAGCCACCTCAAGATGACAGCAATAATCAAGGGGAAGATGCAAATGATCAAGACAAGGAGAATGAAGAACCAAGACCGCCACACCCAAGAGTCCACCAAGCAATCCAACGAGATCACCCCGTCGACACCATCCTCGGCGACATTCATAAGGGGGTAACCACTAGATCTCGTGTTGCACATTTTTGTGAGCATTACTCTTTTGTTTCCTCTTATGAGCCACACAAGGTAGAGGAAGCACTTCAAGATTCGGATTGGGTGGTGGCGATGCAAGAGGAGCTCAACAACTTCACTAGGAATGAGGTATGGCATTTGGTTCCACGTCCTAATCAACATGTTGTAGGAACCAAGTGGGTCTTCCGCAACAAGCAAGACGAGCATGGTGTGGTGACAAGGAACAAAGCCCGACTTGTGGCCAAAGGATACTCACAAGTCGAAGGTTTGGATTTCGGTGAAACCTATCCACCCGTAGCTAGGTTTGAGTCAATTCGTATATTACTTGCCTATGCTACTTACCATGGCTTTAAGCTTTACCAAATGGACGTGAAAAGTGCCTTCCTCAATGGACCAATCAAGGAAGAGGTCTATGTTGAGCAACCTCCCGGCTTTGAAGATAGTGAGTACCCTAACCATGTCTATAAACTCTCTAAGGCGCTTTATGGGCTCAAACAAGCCCCAAGAGCATGGTATGAATGCCTAAGAGATTTTCTTATCACTAATGGATTCAAAGTCGGAAAGGCCGATCCTACTTTATTTACTAACACTCTTGACAATGATTTGTTTGTATGCCAAATTTATGTTGATGATATTATATTTGGGTCTACTAACGAATCTACATGTGAGGAATTTAGTAGGATCATGACAAAGAAATTTGAGATGTCTATGATGGGGGAGTTGAAGTACTTCTTAGGATTTCAAGTGAAGCAACTCCAAGAAGGCACCTTCATTAGCCAAACAAAGTATATTCAAGACATTCTAAACAAGTTTCGGATGAAGGATGCCAAGCCCATCAAGACACCCATGGGAACCAATGGGCATCTTGACCTCGACACGGGAGGTAAATCCGTCGATCAAAAGGTATACTGGTTGATGATAGGCTCTTTACTCTATCTATGTGCATCTCGACCGGATATTATGCTTTTCGTATGCATGTGTGCAAGATTCCAAGCCGACCCTAAGGAAGCTCACCTTACGGTCGTAAAACGAATCTTGAGATATTTAATTTATACTCCTAAGTTTGGGCTTTGGTACCCTCGGGGATCCACATTTGATTTAATTGGTTATTCGGATGCCGATTGGGCGGGTTGTAAGATTAATAGAAAGAGCACATCGGCGACTTGCCAGTTCTTGGGAAGATCCTTGGTGTCTTGGTCTTCAAAGAAGCAAAATTCCGTAGCTCTTTCTACCACCGAAGCCGAGTATATTGCCACAGGCCATTGTTGCGCGCAATTACATTGGATGAGGCAAACCCTTAGGGACTATGGTTACTAATTAACCAAAGTTCCTCTTCTATGTGATAATGAGAGTGCAATCCGCATGGCGGATAATCCCGTTGAGCATAGCTGCACTAAACACATAGCCATTCGGTATCATTTCTTAAGGGATCACCAACAAAAGGGAGATATCGAGATTGCATATATTAACACCAAGGAACAATTAGCTGATATCTTTACCAAGCCACTTGATGAACAAACTTTTAACAAACTTAGGCATGAGCTAAATATTCTTGATTCTAGGAATTTCTTTTGATGTTTTGCACACATAGCTCATTAATATACCTTTGATCATGTCTCTTTCATGTGCTATGCTAATGTGTTTTCAAGTGAATTTCAAACCAAGTCATAGATGTATTGAAAGGGAATTGGAGTCTTTGGCGAAGACAAAGGCTTCCACTCCACTCCATAACTCATCCTTCGCTGTCGCTCCGAGCAACTCTCCGACTTTGGTATAATCTTCACTCATATTTATTTTTGCCAAAGCGAGAGAAAGTAGTTAGCAAGGGCTTATATTTCACTCAAAATATCCGTTTTTGGCGATTCATGCCAAAGGGGGAGAAAGTGTTAGCCCAAAGCAAAGGACCGCACCACCACCTAATTTTAAAACTAATGATTTTCAAATTGGTATCTTATTGTGTTCAAAAGGGGGAGAAACTAGTATTTTCAAAATTGATATCTTAAAACCCTCTTGAACACTAAGAGGAGGATTTCATTGAGGGGGAGTTTTGTTTAAGTCAAAGGAAAAGCATTTGAAACAGGGGGAGAAAATTTCAAATCTTGAAAATGCCTCGCAAAATCTTATTCATTTACCTTTGACTATTTGCAAAAGGACTTTGAAAAGGATTTACAAAAAGAATTTGCAAAAACAAAACATGTGGTGCAAGCGTGGTCCAAAATGATAAAAATAAAGAAACAATCCATGCATATCCTATGAGAATTTCTATTGGCTCAATTCTAAGTAACCTTTGCACTTACAATTATGCAAACTAGTTCAATTATTCACTTCAATATTTGCTTTGGTTTGTGTTGGCATCAATCACCAAAAAGGGGGAGATTGAAAGGGAATTAGGCTTACACCTATTTCCTAAATGATTTTGGTGGTTGAATTGCCCAACACAAATAATTGGACTAACTAGTTTGCTCTAGTCTATAAGTTCTACAGGTGCCAAAGGTTCACAATAAGCCAATAAAAAGACCAAGAAAAAGGTTCAAACAAAGAGAGCAAGGGACAACCGAAGTGCACCCTGGTCTGGCGCATCGGACTGTCCGGTGTGCCACCGGACAGTGTCCAGGGCACTAGGGGACTTCAAGCTGAACTCCTCACCTTCGGGAATTCTCAGAGGCGCTTCGCTATAATTCACCGGACTATCCGGTGCCCCAAGGGAGAGCAACTCTGAACTCGCCAGCTTCGGGAATCCGCTCCGCTATAATTCACCGGACTGTCCGGTGTGTCACCGGACAGTGTCTGGTGCACACCGGACTGTCCGGTGTGACAGCGGAGCAACGGCTACTTTGCGCGCAACGGTCGACTGCAACACATTAAATGTGCGCCTGCGCGCGCAGAGGAGCAGAGCATGCGCGGGTGGCACACCGGACAGCCTACAGGGTCTGTCCGGTGTACCACCGGACAGCCAGGCGGGCCAACAAGTCAGAACTCCAACGGTCGGAACCCAACGGCCAGGTGACGTGGCTGGCGCACCGGACAGTGTCCGGTGGCGCACCGGACTGTCCGGTGCGCCCGTCGACAGCAGCCTCCACCAACGGTCAAGTTTGGTGGTTGGGGCTATAAATACCCCAACCACCCCCACATTCAAGTCATCCAAGTTTTCCCACTTCTACACCTTACAAGAGCTAGCATTCAATACAAGACACACCAAAGAGATCAAATCCTCTCACAATTCCACACAAAGCTTTAGTGATTAGTGAGAGAGATTTGTTGTGTTCATTTGAGCTCTTGCGCTTGGATTGCTTCTTTTTCTCATTCTTTCTTGTGATCATCTCAATTGTAATCAAGGCAAGAGACCAATTGTGTGGTGGTCCTTGCGGGAAGTTTGGTTCCCATTTGATTGAGAAGAGAAGCTCACTCGGTCTGAGGGACCGTTTGAGAGAGGGAAAGGGTTGAAAGAGACCCGGTCTTTGTGACCACCTCAACGGGGAGTAGGTTTGCAAGAACCGAACCTCGGTAAAACAAATCATCGTGTCTCACTCTTTATTCGCTCATGATTTGTTTTGCGCCCTCTCTCTCGGACTCGTTTCGATTTCTTACGCTAACTCGGCTTGAAGTTGTGTTTAAGTTTGTAAATTTCAGATTCGCCCTATTCACCCCCCTCTAGGCGACTTTCAGCGTGAAGAGACTGAGGTGCGACTACTGGCTGCTGATCCGCGTCTCCTCGACCTTCAGCTTTCTACTGCAACCCGAGTACACCGATTCAGACACGTACCCATGGAGTCCTGGTTGCCAGCTCAGAGGGATCCTGCGGCTGTGCCTCTCTTCAGTATTAGGACTCAGGAGTCCTTCCGGGCACAGCTGATAGCTCAGATCGCTTGGCGAGCGCATCGGCTTCTGGATTTACCTGCTTTTTTGCTAGCCACCGGTGCCAATTCAGAGGGTCATCTTACCTATCTGCCAGGACTGCTTTCACTATTGACCACGAGTGGCAGGTATATTAACGAGTGGGTCAGAGTGTTCTATGCTACCGTATGGATTGACCCTGACCATCAGTGGATGTGATTCCGTTTCGAGTGAGAGGATGTCACTTTGCATGTCAATCAGATTCGTCAGCCTTTTGGATTTCCAGAGTCGACGACTAGGCTTCACTGTCTGTGCTATGGCACTTCGGATCCTCCTCGTCGCCCTCACGGCGGAGTTGCACCTGCTACAGCTCACGTCACAGCCCTGTTCAGACCTTCTTTCACAGTTGGGTCGCGACGATCTCCTACTGTACTGAAGTTCCTATATGAGCTGATGAGACGTACACTACTACCCAGGATGGGATACAGAGAGGCCACCACTCATATTCAACTATGGCTACATGGTGCCTTGGTCTCACATTCAGAGTTCGACGTGATTAACTTCCTTATTTGTGAGATCGAGGACATAGTATGGGATGGTCTCCGTGCTCGCCGTCAGCTGCCATATGCTCATTACCTCTGTCACATCTTTGCGCAGCTGATCAGGCCTCCTTAGTTCTAGGGCACCCTCGAGGCCTCTCTCCTTCAGCTCAGTTCCTATCTTCCAACACCTGAGGACCCAGTCCCAGTGCCAGATTCAGTGTCAGATATCTGGGCTGAGGATGAGACCTTTAGACAGTTCGAGACCCAGGGTGCCGTTGCTAACACATCTTCAGATAATGATGAGGGCCTGGGGATCCCGCCACCGGCTCCTGTGCCTCCTCGTTCACATGATCATGAGGCGGGTAGTTCCAGTGCTGCTCCTGCTCTATTGACCCTGCTCTGGCCGCTATTCTTCAGTCACTTATGCAACATCAGGCTCATCTGGCAACAGAGTAGGCTCAACAGGTAGCCATCCAGCAGCAGATGTCCGAACGGATGCTCTCCATGTTTCAGATTATCCAGGACCGTCAGGACACTCTTCAGCAGCAACTCTTGGTAGACAGGGCCGAGCACCAGGCGTTCATGACGCATATTCTTCAGCACACCCATGTTTAGCTCCCTTTGGTACAGTCTGCTCCTCCTCCAGCTCTTCAGGCTACTATAATACCAGCTCTTCAGGCAAGACCCTCGCTTCCCTCGTTTGGTCCTTCTCCTTCTCCGCTCTAGCTGGTCACTTTGGACTTCTCGTCACTGGTCGTCGGAACCGTCAGCGCTCAACCGCTAGTGCCACCAGTGCCTGCTATTACCACTGCTACTGTGGAGGTATCCATGACTGCACCAGCTCCAGCGGATCCTGCATCGCAGCCTTCGTCAGAGTTAGTACTAGCTCCAGCTTCTACTACAGATCCTTGATCCGAGACTGACTCCGATCCTCAGCTTGCGTTTGCGCTTCTGCCTCGACCGCGACCGGATGCGCCCTCGCCTCCTCCTTCCTCTTCTGGTGTGTAGGTTCGGGTAACTCTTTTGGTGTTTGACGCCAAAGGGGGAGAGATATGAGTTGTGAGAGCTAGAGGGAGTTAGGGAGTTAGTTGAGAGTGCCTTTTGATATTTTGATGTATATATTTGCTTGATACTCTCTGTACTAGCTCTACTTTTGTATGACGCTTAACTCACAAACTCTATGATATGCTCTCGCTGTTTGTTAGCTCCACTTTTGTTATTGACTTTGTGTGTATTATGTTTTCACCTAAGATGTTATCACCCGTCGTTCAATTCTTGTTCATGGATTTCATTTCATTCTTATATGAACAAGAAACTTACGTAGTGTATGCGCCTATACTTACTATTCTTTTACACACCTCTTTCTGTCAAGATTATTGAGTATAACTAACCATCTTCTCTATTGATAGAAAAACAATCAAACTACTCTCACAATCTTGTAGGGTTGTCATCAATCACCAAAAAGGGGGGGGGAGATTGAAAGCATCTAGGCCCCTAGTTGGTTTTAGTGATTAATGACAACGTAATATTATATATGACGAACGTGTGTTTTGCAGAGAAAATGGTAAGTTAGGTCGCATTACAGGAAGTTGTACTACAACAGTGAAAACAATCCCTGAGATGAGAACTTGTAGCAACGGCTGAAACGACGAATCAAAAGATGAAGGTCTTCGTATTCTGAGTGTTGAAGGAGTTGTGGATAGTCGCTATAGTATTAGGTCTTCTATTTTATTGTAGCCGTACTATAACTAGGGGTTGTGGATGATTAGTTTGACCAAGAGAATTCTAGTGTAGTGTTGGTGCATATTCACACTCACATCTAGTGCTAGGTGTCACTATATAACACACTCACAAGGTAGAACGAAAACGGATTCGAAAAACAGAAGGAAAAAGAAGTTAGGGTTTCTGTCTTAGGGGCACCGGACTGTCCAGTGCGCCCCTGACAGTGGGGCCAGTTAGGCCCAGGGGCAGATGTAACACCCCGGGCTTTATGGGACAAAGTCGGGTGCATCTCATACATGCGCGAAAAAAGACAACATATATATTAATAGAGTGTATAGAGATAAATGTCACAATAACCAGAGTATTTATTACATAGCGGAAGACTTACAAAAATAAAAGATAAATATAACAGGATCTAAAATCCATCCTTGGCGCCAGAAAGTCAACTGGGAGACGCCACCTAGATCGAATCGAACTCCTCGATGTGTGGCTCCACTTGAACCACCTATTCTTCTCCTGTGGGGGGGGTGTGAGACAGCAGCTCACACATGTTCATCGCTCAACAAGTTGTGGGGAATAATGTGGCATGAACTCACCAAAGGTGGGAGTTCATGTGATGTGTAAGGCTGGTCAACAAAATAAAGGTTGAAGCTGAGCATTGCTTTTATACGTTGGTCAAAATTTTATTAGCAGTTACTAAGTGTAAGTAAATACCGAACCATAATAAAAATAATAGAACAAAATTAATAAATAATCCCATGCAAATGCAAATGACAAATTTAATTTAGGTTCCATAAATCAATCATGTGAGGGTCCGAGCTGCTCATGACCATGAGCACGGCTAGTATACCAGTTTTACACTCTACAGAGGTTGCACATCTTTACCCACAAGTCATGTTACCCATCTGCCAAGGGGTCATGAATCCTATACACCTCTACCAAGGAAGCGAGGCAGGGTAACACTACGAGGCCTTTACAAAGTTCCACTAGCTTCAGAAAACCCGCTGCAGTTTATAGGAAGCTCCAGTGCAGGAATCCCTCGCCTGACCGCCATCGCAGGAAAATCAACCGAAGGACCTCCCTACACCGACCACTCCCCTACTGCCCTTGCCCCTTTCGGGTAAGGTAGTCATCCACTAGCTTTCCTAATTAATCAGCCAAGGGCGTCCCATTAAACCCTTGTGGTAGCACTATTTTCCCTGGTGGTCGCTCCATGTTCCCATTAACATAATGATCTTATCATGAACATAAACAACATAACAGAATAATAGGAACATGGATATAATGAAATATTAACCCGGAACCACATAATGCAACAGCATAACTAACCAAGTGAATCAGGGGTAAACAAGGTAAACAGGATAAACAGACTAGGGTGACCTATTGTGTCCCATCAAAATTAAACCTATGCATGAATAGTGATAATAAAGAGTATTATTGGGTACATGAAAGTGATCAAGGGCACAACTTGCCTGACACTTGAGATTCCAGTTACCAGGGTGATTCTTCAGATCCTCGTGACCGCACTGCTAGTCGTAGAAATACAAGCAAACATGGTATAGACAAAATTAACATAACACCAAACATAGAACAAACTGAATAATAATGATCTACACGTTGCTACGAGATCGTGGGTTCGAGAACTACTAAGATCGGAGTTACGATTAAGGAGTTATGATTTTATAGAGGATTTATGTGATTAAAGTGTTAAACTATATTATAAATTGGTTAATATAAATCATATGAGAGGTTATACTATAAACACTTATCTCAACTTTAATCTAAGTCATAAATTGATCATAGATCATCTTCTACTACATTAATAATCAATGTTGTTACTGCAGATTAACAAAACTAACCAACATAAGTTAAATAAAGATCTAATTATAAAAGAATGAGACATGGTATAATCAATGTTGTTACTGCGTAGTAAATATTTATACGAAGCTAACGCACTTGAACGGATCAAATCGGAGTTAAAATGAAGGAGTTATGATTTTCTGAGGATTCTATGTATTCAATACCAGATTAATCAAGAGATTAATTTCAATATAGTTTTCATGTCAAACCAGAGGTACTATGTGATAAACAATAATATTATAGAATTATAGAAATTGGAATGAATAAATTTGGACTAAGTATGCATTTTCTATGAATTAAACACATTCTAGTATTTATTTTTACACTAAAACTGAATTTCTATAACATTTTCCTGATTTTTGTAATCTTCTGGACTGCTCCCCAAATTCTAGAAAGACCAGGGGCAACCACGGAAAATGCCCGAAGACACAGGACGCCAGTCACTAGATCGCGGGTTGATATATAAATACTTCAGGGACTCTTTTAGAAAAATACCCCGCCGAAAGGGTATCGGTGTATACCACCCGTTGGATGCCGGTCCAATGGTCAAGAATAGATTCACATATCAGTGAACTGGTATGTGACCACCGTCGTCGGATCTGCGTTCTACAACATGGATTTTATGTGGTCAGAATTAACAATGGACCGATGGATCCCAATCCACGGCACGGATCCCATCCCCCCGAAGCGGTGTCCGACGCCCAGATCTAGCCGTCCGCGAATAGATCGACGGTGGCAGCACATTCTTCTTCCCTTAGGCCAACACATGACGCAGCAGGGCCTTCCCCCGCGGTGGGATCTATCGCATGAGTCATGAGGTCAACTCGGCCCTCAAATCCTAGCAACCGGATGGTTCCACACGATGCAAGCGGAGGTAGCGAGGGGAGCCGTAGTGTTCTTACCAGTTCCTGCGCCGCAGTCTGCAGACCATCGCCCATGGCATCTCGCGGCTCCACAGTGGTTGAAGTGCTCCGGTGGGGAAATTCTCGGACGCCTAGACCACCCACACGAGCATCCACCACGCTGACCCCAACGCATCCCGGCGGACGCGGCTGACCAATACTCAGGCCCCTCCCTTTTTCTCTCTCTGTCAGCTCGGCAATGGCGGCAGACTCCTTTTTTTCCTCTCTACTGCTTCTCCCTATTTGGTGGAGGCACGGACGCTGACTAAGGCCGAGGGAGAGAGTCCCGAGGACCTCCAACTTATACTCTTGGCTCCAGGGCAAGGCTCGAGTCCACCAACGGCCACGGCGAGCTCCCAAGCGGCTTCCGCGGCGAGGAAAACGGCTTCAGGCGCAACAACCCGAGGAAGACGCGGCCTGACCACTAGGGTCCACTCGACATCGATGCAATGCGTCAGGTGCAAGCGCGATGGTTGCTGCGAAAGGGCCCCACCAGTCGTTTCCGCGGGCGCGTGTGATGAGGGGCTGTCTAGTGGGCTCGGCGCGTGAGGTGAGAGGGACTGCGAGTGGGATTGGTTGACTGGGTCGGTCCGATTTCAGCCCATACAACCGAGGAAAGCCTTTTTTTGTTTTATTTTTCTGTTTTCTATTTCCAATTGAATTCACTTTTGAATCTGAGTTTGAATTTTATACCTCAACCAAAATTCACAATCAGAAAACTAGCATGATGCAATATTCATTTTTTGTATAAAATTTTTATTCATTCATTTATTATTCTACATAAGCAATTTTTTTGAATATGTAGCACACATGTAATTATTTTAAGAAAAATAGTTTATATTGTATGATCTCTTATTAAAGAAAATGTTCTAACATTAATACTTATAAACTTCAATAAAGGCTAATTTATATAAGAATCTTTTTATTGAATTTTTGTTATAGAACTTTTACTTAAGGATATGTGACTTCAAATGTTTAAAGAAGAAAGAAAAGAAAGGAAAAAATATTCTAATTCAAGATCTTTGAAAATTTTTACTATATTCTCAAAATGAGGGTGTTACAGCAGAGCCTCTCCCTCGAGAAAAAACCGAGAGCAACGAGTCGAGCAAAGGAATTTTAGCCGCCACACTGGACTGTCCGCTGTGCACCGGATAGGAACTGTTCACTGTCCAGTGTGCCATCTGCCCAACGACAAGCTGTCAGAACTAGCCATTGGAGTCGACCATTGGTGCACCGGACTGTCTGGTGCGCCCATGCGCAGCAGAGCCTGGTAACGGCTAGTTTGGTGGGTGGGGCTATTTATACCCCCTCCACCTGCCATATTGAGTGTCTTGCTGCCCACATTGATGACCATACATTGCTAGAGCATTGCAAGCACCACAAAGTATAGTGAGGTGATTAGAAAATCTTAATCCCGCATTAGGACCTCATTAGTGCAAGTGAGAGTCACCTAGAGCACACACCACATCCATTAGGCTTCTCTTGGTCAAGTGAAAGTCTATGGCTTGTTACTCTTGGTGATCGGCATCACCTAGATGGCTTGGTGGCGTTTGGAGCACGGTGATCACCTTGGAGGATTTATTGTTGACCCGGCTCGAGATTGTAAGCGGTTGTTGTGACACCCCAGTGTCACCTAGGGTTTCTCTTAAAAAGCCAAACCAAGAACCATTATTTCATGTAAATCAAAGTAAGCATGAGCATCAAATTAACTTAAGTAATAAAGAATTCACCAAGCATATGCTTAAAAGTGTCATGATCAAAACAATTGAGTCTTTGAAAAGATAAGAATGTGCAACCCTAATTAAGAACCCTAAGTGAGCCCCATGAACAAAATTCAAGAAAATAAGAAAAAGGGAATGAAAAGTTTAAAATTTTGAGTTGAGCCAATTATATAAGTTAAAGTATATTTATTAAGCAACAAGAAAGATTTAGAAAGCTTAGCCAAAATAATCCAAATAAAACCCCAAATCAAACTTCTTTTGTAGGGACTCATTGGGAATTCTAAATTTCAGAATTCTGAAATTCAGACCTTGAGCCAAAGATCAGGGATGTTCACCTTGATCCCTAACTCGAATCCTAATGGCCCCATTGACAAAATTGTGCCTAACTAACCCCTCTGTCGTGTGCCAGAAGATGGCATTGGGACGCGAGCCCTAGACACGACAAAACCTGGGATTTGCCTCGGGTTTGGGCATGGAGACAGACCAGATTTCCTGGCTCCATATCTCTGCAACCAGTAGGCAAAATCCTATGGCACCCACACAAGAATGGTAGCTTGTAGGGAGGAGAAGAGGTTTTGTGCACTGACCAAGGCGAGAGCAGGCTCGGATGAGCGACCACACGCGCCAGAACTTGGGCAGAACGCACGGGCACACGTGTTCGACCCTGGTCGGCACGCCAGAGCTCGCCCAACCCGCGCGCGCGCTCACCCCGGCGTCCGGTCAAGTCCGCCGCGCGCCCACGCCCTTGGCCGTGCCCGCCCGCGCCTATAAAGCCTCCCCGGGCGCACCTCTCTTCGCCCCGCACTCACCCTCTCCGGCCAGCCACTTTCCCTTAGCTCCGGCGAGCTTAATTCCGCCCGCCATTGCCGCCAGAGCTTCGGCCGCCGTGGCCAGCCCACTCCAGCCACCCTCAAGCCCAGCCAGTGCTTCGGCTAGCTCCGCCAGTAGCCCGTGAAGCTTGCCAAGCCCTCGGACCCGACCGGACTTCACTGGAGGCCCGAGATCAACCTCACCGGACTTCGGTCTTCCGCCGCCGCGCGTGGACCGAGCTATCCAGTGAGTCTCCGCCCAATTCCTTTCGCTCATAGCTTCTCTGGCATCCCGTGGACCTCCCTGACCTATTTAATTGAACTATCTCGCCGTGACCAGGCCGGTCTCCTCGCCGCCGACGAGCATCCCCGCCTGCGCGCGTGGACCGACCGACTCCGGCCATCTCCGACGGCGTTCCGCACACCGTTGTGATCCCCGCGACCTCCCCTTCGTCCTCGACCACTTCACCGAAGCAGTCTCGCCGCCGGTAAGCCCCTCCGCCCTTTTCTTCGCCGCAGCTACTGTTTAAGGTAGAAGAAGGACCTCGGGTTAGGTTTTGTAGAACCCGAGGGGTTTTCTGTAATGTCAGCGAATCGTGTGAATAGTAACCTAAGGACTGATTCGCGAGGAAAACTTAGAAAACCGCCAGGGACCCCAGTGCAAAGTGGATTTCCATTTAATCAATTCTGTTATTCTTTTTAAAATGACCAGAGAACTTAGAAAATCCATAACTTGATGAAATCTTAATAAAAAGTTGTCAAACCAATTTTGCTAGCTTTGGAATATTGTAATCTGTCTTTTAAAAATAGTGAACCATATGCTTTCTGTTCTAAAGTTTAGAGTTTAAAATTAAAAACAGAAACCCCCTAAACCTTGTTTAATTAAGGAAAATTAGTTTTTCTTTTGTGCTGAGCTTAAGAAAATTTGTAGATGCTTATACCTTAATTAGACACTGTTTAAAAATAGTAGGAACCCCAGCATTACAGATTATGATGTAGTTATTCATTTAGAGCTATTTTGTCCAAAACTTAGAGAAAATCAGAAAGGCATTAGAAAATGTTGAACAGTGATTAATGATATTTTTCCTAGTTTACTTATGCAACAGAGAACCTATGAAAAATGCAGAGACCATTAATTTGGACCAGTTTTTAATTAAGATGCTTTAATTAGCCTCATATAGACTGAAAATCAATTATTAGAATTGCAAAACTATAACCAAAGTGGTTAACAAAAATCCAGTGAACTTATAACCACCAGAACCCCACTACAAAAATACAGAGCACCCCAGCCCAACTTTTTAAGTAAGGAAATTAAATGCAAAGTAATAATAAGGCATTTTTCAACTAAATCATGAACAACCCCAAATAATGTGATAATGGGCAACCAAAAATTAGCTAAGTCCATGATGAGACAAGCCACCAGAGAAAAATACAAACCCATGAAAAAGAAGTGAACCCATACCTTTTGCTAGTAATTTGTGAGAAAGGCCATTTAACTCAAATAATGCAAACCACCCCTTCCCTTAAGCAAAAAGAAGCCAAACTTCAGAATGATTGCTCTTGCACAAAATACTAACTAAGAAAAATAAGAACTCTGTTGTTTGATGTTTTTCAAATATAGTGGTAGTAGAAAGCACCTATTTGACTAGAAACTTGAGAAAACCATAAGAAAATAATCAAAAGGTACTAATGACTAGAAATTTGTATCAAGTCATGTTATAACACCTAAAAGCCAGCAAAAATAAGTTTTAGAGAGTTACCCACTGTTAAATAATAGTTGTAGTTCAAAGCACCCCTTCTGCCCTGAAATTTGGTAATTTTGTCCAGAGAAAACCATTCACTTTCTGACCCCCAAATTTTGTAACAGGGAATCATACACCAGTAACAAGCCACTGTAATTTTTGCAGAATTTTTGGAATTTTATAAAAGCAACTTGTAGTTCAAACCTACTCCAAAACATTAAAGGAATAAAAGAAAAAGGGAAGAAGAATTAAACCCCACCTCAATAAGTCTAACTTGAGAACTTATCATTTATCACTAAGACTTAAAAAGAGTTCAGCAGAACCCCAAAAAAAATAAACCTATCCCTTACCTTAGCTAAGTTTAACCCAATTTACCAAGTATACCACCCAAGGGTTTTACACAAGTAAAGTTAACTTGTTTAAATTCAAAAGACCATACACCTGTAAAGTTATAATTTCTAAAAGCACATATCATATCATGCATATATCTTACGCATTGCATTCGTTAGATTGTAATCTTGCCGACGGAGAGTACGTGCTCATCCCCGAGCAAGGACCTGTCCAAGAGGAGGACCAGGAGCCGGCTTCAGAGGCTGCTATTGAGGATCTCCCCGCAGCCCCAACAATTGAAGGCAAGCCCCGGTTTTATGCATAACCATGTTATTATATGCTACTTTACTACACTTAATGCTTGTAGGACTGTAATGTGCACTTAAGTGTAGGAGTTGCTTGAAACCTCTAGTTGCATGAACTTAGGATTCCTTTTTGAGATGAATACTAGTATGCTAGGTCGAGTAGCTGCTTGCTAATCAGGATCTCGGTAGAAGTCGAGTGATTTTTCTAGCACTCGCGCGAGGTCAGGAATTGATTGTACTCATCTTGATAATGGGATATATGTTGGTCTATGGATTTGGATCCAGGGAGGATGCCTTGTCCATGAGACGGGAAAAACGAATTAAGGATTAATGTGTGGATACCTGAGTCAAGCTTTTGAACGTACTAAGCACATGCCGGGAAAAATGGTAACCGGTAAACCTAGTACCTGAGTGAAGCCGGGCGCGGACTTTATCCCTCATGCGACCTGAGACAGGGTCTCCCATGCTAGCTATGGTGGGTACAAGTGCGGTAACTGCACGGCGGCAGCCGGGGTCAGTGGAGCATTGTATGCCAAGGCGGTGAGGCCTGGACGCGAACGGGGAATCAATGGGGACGGTTGTCATGTGTGGGGTCGGAGTACCCTGACATGCCGTGTGTTTAGGTTTACCTTGCAAGGTTTAAAAACTCGATTCGAATCGTCTGCTTCTCGCAGCTAATGAGACTGCTTGATTCCTTGTACTGCATCGAGTAAGAAGTGAAATGAGGATTATATGAGATAACTTGTTGGTTGAACTAATTGATTGTTACCATGTATGCTTAGAAGGAGCAAATCTAGCTAAGTTAATGATGGTAGAACTTGAAAAGCTAAAAATTGATTTTTAGAAACAGCTAGTGCTTTGGCAAACCAAACCCCTCAGCCAAACAGCTGCATAGTCTAGAGGTAGAGGAGTAGACTCCTCACACCGGTTAAGTCTAGCTGAGTATTAGTATACTCAGCCTTGCTTGTGGCACCATTTTTGCAGGTACCATGCAGGATGTAGTTGATGGTGTGACTTGGCCTACCACCCTGCCACCGGGTTGGACGGTCGAGTGGGATGTTGCTCCGACAGGAGAGGAGCATGAGGAGTAGTGGGCTAGGCCTTGCCCATTTCCTCATTACCGACGACGTTGATTATCCGCTGCACTTTAATTTGTGAACTTTACTTGCTACTCAAAAACTCCGATCTATGTAATAACTCAGTACTTAATTTGAGGTTTCCTGTTTTATTGTATATCTTCTGTGACTCACCTTCGAGTGAGATTGTGGAATTTGATCCTGGTTAAGTGGCTTTATCAGACTAGATCTGAGGGACTGACGGGTTATTCCGATTTAAGTGTGTTACGGCCCCTGAGGCGTGACTTAGGCACTTAAGCTGGAATAATTCGGGTGGTTCTGCCACAGTTGTGAGGGATCCACCGCGCCGGAGTGGCAAATGATCACCTCATAGTGAGCACTTGGTTCTTGCAAGGACCAAGGGGGAGTGATACCCTTGCGCGGGTGCTCCAACGAGGACTAGGGAAGAGTACCGACTCTTCGATACCTCGACAAAAATTGGAGGAGTCTTCTCAATCTTGCTTTACATTCTGCATTTAATTCAAGCATTTTACCTTGTTTAATTGTCTTTGTATTGTTGTCTTTCTAGTAGTATTCTCTTATTGCTAGTAGTTGAGTGAAGTTGGGCTCTTGCTTAGGGTTTAATTGTTGTTGATTTTTTAGAAAAGCCCAATTCACCCCCCCTCTTGGGCATCGTGATCCTTTCAAGCTCGTTAGACATTAAACTTCTGCTATTGTAAATGTAACTGCTGTTGTAATAAGAACCATCCCTCTGATCAATTTGGTTGTTAATCCACTTATAGGTAGCCCAATAGATCTACTATTGTTGAGGGAATTGATGCAAAGATGAGTTGTTGTACAACTTTCTTTAGAGATGGTTTTAGCTGGTGTTGCCCTTATGGATACAAGAATAGCAGTAGGCCGACATTGGTGCCAAAAAGTTTCAAGATCAGATGAACGAGCTAAAGATCGGAGATTATAAGGTTAAGATGCATAGGACGACAATTAATGCTTCTATATTTCAATGTATCTTATTATAATATGTTTACTCCGTAGCAACGCACGGACATACACCTAATATGTAAAGATTTTTTCAAAAATTGATTAGTAGTAGTCCGGTAACACCCAAACAATAATTCCAGAGGGAATGCACCTAAACTACTCGTGGATGGATCTTTTAAATGAGATTTCTGTACTCGTGTCCAAACAAGTAAAGCAGTTAGGCTACAACGAAATGGAAGGAAGAACGTCGTGATCTACTCAACCACTTCCCCAGGCTTCTCAAAGAGAGACGTCATCTCTCGAGGCTCCTATTTCTGATTGAGGTCCTCTATTTCAATGACTCTCGCGGAAAGCGAGCAACAGTGCATCACAAAATAGTTGGCGGGGAGCTAGGATCCTTGTAAAATGTGTTTGGTGTCATGACCCCAACATAGGTATTTATAGGGCAACTAGGGGAGACAAGCCTAAATACAGTTTGTGCACGTGGTTATCTGCTACATTCTTAGAATATGTGTGTTCAATTGGGTAATTACAGCACAATACTCTATCTCGCTTGGTTAATATCGTTGTTTGGTACTGTCGACACACTACGGGGTATACCACATATTGCTTTTGAGAGGGCGATGAAGTCCATCGCAACTCGATAGTTTGTGCGAAGCACGACGGAACACAACAGATTATATAGGTTCGGACCGCACAAGTGCGTAATCCCTACATCATGTGTACTCTGGGATGTGTATTCCTCAGTGACTTGGATTACAGAGGGTTTCTGGAGGTGGAAGATGACTACCGTATGGAGGTCGGCCTTGTTTTCGTAGGGGTTCCCTTTTAGCCTTATATCTGACTAAGAAAGGATCATCCCGCACAACTTGGATCATGATCTCTATCTACCCGTTTCTACTAGAGTTATGCCATAATTATCGGTGGTTAGTTAGTCTTCGAGAGGTCTGTACATACTTTGCAAGCGTGGGACATGATCCTGGAAGCCTCCGTGCCCACACATTCGTCGTCTTCAATCGCCTCTGGTTGCATCCGACAGAGGCCCACTAGGCGCATTTCGGGCGACCCACTGGGTGCCTTGCAGGTGGCCCACGGAACATAACCGAGGTGTGATGACCTGAGAGATATATGCCCCATAAGCCCCTAAGGCTCAAGCTATTTTTTTAGTATAATTGGCTCGAGACTCTCAAGAGTAAATCCTAGTTCTGATGGTGTATTTCTACCAAGTTTATTGGTTGCTTTTTCTTGAATCTAGTTTCTTTCCAATACTCTAATCCAATGGGTGTAGCCCTCGAGCTTCGAGTCGACTTGAGTAGCAATCGACTCGAAGGTACCAAAAAATACTCCTTCAATGGATCATCCTATTTGCCTTGTATTGGGTCTATTGAAAACCTGATTGCTGAAATCTGCTTGGCTGAGGTCCAAGGAATTCTTCCGAATTACTCCTGATCGACTGATATCTGTCCAGCAGAAATATGGCCAACTGAATTTCGTTCGGCCAAGGACCATTTGGGACGAGAACATTTTTCTTTTATTTGCAAAAAAATCCAACCAATGTAACGTAATGCAACCATTATTTGCGCCTAATGAGTGTGTTGTTGTTGGGGCGAAGGCGAAGACGCTACCCTTCGCTCTAAGCCTTCGTCAATCTCGCTGCACCAGCGGAGGCAAAACAACCGGCGGGGTCCACCCTTCGTCCTCTACATTACAAGACGAAGGCCTACGATGAGGTCGCCCCGTCCCACGTCCTCACCCAACCTGGAGGCCCACGTGGGATTCGGCCCATTGTAACAGGCCCCGCACGGAGAAGTGTGTTACGGGCCCAACTTGTAATGGCTTTTCTGTAATGACAGTCTGTAACCCTCCCTTATGGGAATATTTCGGGGATACATCAAGACATTGGGCACTCAAGCACTTATAAATACCCCCGTACAGTGCCCTTGAGAGGCTGGATTAACAGAGCAATCGCCATCTCGAGTTAAAACCTTGTTTGCATTCCATTCACTCCCCCGTTGGATCATCTTGCCCAGGAGAGCAAGTTCCAACATTTGGCGCCCACCGTTCGTGCTACGAACAAACCACCCGCGATGGCACCCAAGAGAGCTAGCTCGAAGGCAGCCCTATCCGTTGACGAAGCAGCGAAGGCGGCGCTGCTAGCCGAGAAAAAGGGCAAGGCCCTTGTAGACACTACCCATCAAGAAGCCTGCGAAGACGACGCTATCAACAAGAGACAGCACGACGACCAACCAACTCCCGAGGGCAGCCTCCGCACCTGCAGCTCCGGAGGACAGCCACAAGAACCACCCCCAGACTTTGCTATGCTAGAGGGCGAGGACGCCATAGAGGACGGCGAAGTCATCGGCGTTTCAGCAGAAGAACAGCTACAGCTGTGGGCCCTCCGCATCAAGAATCGCAACCTCCAGAAGCAGAAAGAAATCCTCGAGGCCAAGCGCCAACGTGTTTCCGCGTAGGCCAAGGTGCGCCAGATGATACGAGACGAGGAGTAGAGGGCTCAGGAACTCGAGCAAGAGATTGCGCTCATGCAGCGCGAAGGCCAACATGATCTGCAGCACGACCCGCCCCTCCAACAGTGCGCGCCAGTCGGAGACCTATTCATTCCTCAGCGCGGACACTTCATCCCGCACACCGCAGCATTCCAAGGCGTCAACTACCTTGATGAGCGGAGTCCCCTGGCGCCGCAACTGCAAGTGTCACCATGGCCCGCCAACTTTAGGGCAGGGACCTACCCCAAGTACAACGGCAGCACCGACCCAGTACAATACATCATGAGCTATCAAGTCACTGTCGCATCATCCGGAGGGGACGACGCCACGATGGCCAAGTCCTTCATCATTGCCCTCGAAGGTCCGGCCCTAACCTGGTACACCAGGTTGCCCCTTTGTCCATCGACTCCTGGAGAAGTCTCTGGGACAAATTTCTGCTCAACTTCCAGGGGTACCGCCCAGACACCGATGCCTTGGCCGAACTGTCACTCTGTAAGCAGATGGAGAAAGAAACCCTGCGGGAGTACTACCGCAAGTTCCTGACAAGTCACAACTGCCTTCGTTCGACGACCAAATTGCCATTCACTACGCCATTAGTGACCTTCGGGCTGGCATCCTTTATAGTCACTGCATCAGGGACCCACCCAAGAACCTCCAAGAGCTCTATCAGCTGTTTGAAAAATATGCCAGATCCGAAGAGCTCCACCAGCGCAAGGTCGAGTCCCAGAGGAAACCCAAGAACCCTCCGCAGTCCAGCCGAACATGGACAAGACCTTCACAGTCAGACTCCGGTCGGGACAGCCGCAGTCAGCAGCAGGTGCATAACATTGCCAACCAGCACCCCGTCGGTGAGTCCCCTCGCTGTCAAGATTATCCCCCCAGGGCCGCGGCAATGGCACTCGTGGTCGGGGCCAAGGACAGGCGCAGCAGCCGCGCAAATTTTACTGCCTGTTTCACGACGAAGACTGCACGCACCCAACGAGGGATTGCTCGGAAACGAAAGCCACCAGGGACAGGATGTCTCGGGCGCAACCAACCGACAACCCAAGAGTTGTCGCGCACACATATCAACACCACCTCCCACAACCATACAACCACAGCCCCGCTCAGCATCCACCTAACCACGCATACCAACACCACCAGGAGGTACAAGTCATACCACCTCCACTCCCGCCTCTGCACCCGCATCAGCCAAACATCCAGCATCCAAATCACCCCCAAGCACCAAAACAAGAAGACTTCACTGATCAGCCGTATCGCGGAGTCATTCACATGATCACTGGGGGGTCCAGCGTCGACTTCGACACGAAGCGACAGAAGAAGGACCACTACCGAAGCATCAACCACGTCGCCGTCACCGGCCCAGTCGTGCAAACGAAGTGGTCCCACGTGCCTCTGACCTTCGACGCCAGAGATGTCGACCTGCACTATGCACCCCACATTGACGCCATGGTAATCAACTGCAGTGTGGTAGGCTAGGACCTGCACAAAGTCTTAGTTGACAATGGCAGCCAAGCAGACATCATTTTCCTCCACGCCTTCAACCGCATGGGCATCAGCCATAGTTTATTTAAGCCTTCGGACAACCCCCTATACGGCTTCGGCGGCAAGGGCACATTTCCTGTGGGCAAGATAGAGCTACCCTTGTCCTTTGGTGTAGCACCCAATGCACGAAGTGAGCAGGTCACCTTCGACATCGTCGACATGGTATACCCATACAACGCCATAATGGGTCGGGTCTCCATCAACAAGTTTGAAGCGACCATTCACGGACTTTACCTGTGCATGAAAATCCCGGGTCCGCAAGGCGTGATCACAGTCTATGGCAACCAGCAGACCACGCGCAACATTGAAAGAGACTTCGTTCCAGGGCAACGGAACATACACTGCCTTACGACGCAGTGTGAAGTCCCCGAGGCTACCCGCCCAACCGCCAACGAGCATGAAAAGGCACAGCTGCAGAGCAACAATGGAGCGAAGACAGTTCCCCTTGACCAGGCAATGCCCAAGCAAACGGTCATCATAAGCGAAGACCTGACTTCGCAAAACGAGGAGAGACTCATCTCCTGTCTTTCCAGAAATAAGGACGTCTTCGCCTGGTCTGCCCTTGAGCTGGTCAGAGTCAGTTGCACTATCATCAAACACAGTCTGGGCATCGACCCTTCGGTGCGGCCGAAGAAGCAGAGGCTGCACAAAATGTCTGATGAAAAAACAGAAGCCGCCAAAGCCGAGGTACACCGCCTGCTTGAGGCCAATTTCATCGAACCAGTCACCTACCCTACGTGGCTCGCTAACATAGTCATGGTGCAAAAGAAGAGTGGCAAGTGGCAGATGTGCATCGATTTCACCAGCCTCAATAAGGCCTGCCCCAAGGATAATTTCCCGCTGCCTTGGATCGACAAGATCGTCGATAGTGCGGTCGGATGCGAAGTCATGTCACTCCTCGACTGCTTCTCTGGCTATCACCAAATATATATGAAGGAGGAAGACAAGGCCAGTACCAGTTACATCACGCCCTTCGGCATGTATTGCTTCGTCAGAATGCCAGAGGGACTAAAGAACGCTGGGTCCACCTCTCGCCTCACCAAGACGGTGCTCGAGAGCCAAGTAGGCTGGAACATTTTCACGTATGTGGACGACATCGTCGTCGCCAGCAAAAACAAAGAGGGTCATCTGGCCGACCTCGCAGAAACATTCACGAACATGCGGGAAGCACGACTTTGCCTAAACCCCGAGAAGTGCGTCTTCGGAGTTCGCTAGGGGAAGATACTGGGCTACCGGGTGTCGCACTGCGGGATCGAGGCCAACCCGACCAAGATCCAGGCTATCATCAACATGATGCCTCCACAGTCAACCAGAGACGTCCAACGCCTGACAGGCAGATTGGCCACCCTCAACAGATTCATTTCCAAGTCCGCAGAGCGAAGCCTACCTTTCCTCAAGACGCTACGCGGCACAAAAGACTTTGCATCACTCAAACAGCACCTGTCAGAGTTGGCAACCCTTACAAGCCCCGACCCCTTGCTACCTCTGTTGCTCTACGTTGCAGCTTCGCCACACGCAGTCAGCGCAGCGTTGGTCCAAGAGCAGGACAGAGAGGGCACAACTCGGCAGTGTCCAGTTTATTACGTCTCCGAAGTCCTCACGACTTCCAAATGCAACATGACAGAGTTGGAAAAAATTGCCTACGCAGTCGTCATGGCATCGCGCAAGTTGCGCCACTACTTCGAAGCATTGAAAGTGTGGGTCACCACGGACAGGGGACTCGGCGAATTATTCAGAAATCCGAAGGCGTCCGTCCGTATCGCCAAATGGGCAGCCGAACTCTCTGAATTCCACATCACCTTCGAGCCCAGGACAGCAGTCAAGTCGCAAGTCCTCGTAGATTTCATCATCGACTGGACAGGGCCGCAACAGCAGCAAGAAGAGCCCTCAGAGAAGGTGTGGACCATCCACTGTGATAGCGCATGGTGCCATGTGGGGGCAGGCGCGGCTGCAATTATCACATCACCCACCGGTGTCAAGCACAGATACACAACACGCCTCAGCTTCGCTTTGGAATCCGACAGGTGCACAAATAACATAGCAGAATACGAAGCCGTTATCCTAGGCCTTTGCAAGCTGAAAGCACTCGGCGTGACCACCTGCATAATCAAGACAGACTCCAAAGTCGTTGTTGGCCAGATCGAAAAAGACTATTCAGCAAAAGACCCTACACTTCTACAGTATCTTGCGGCCGTTCGCAGTCTTGAGAAACAATTCAAGGGTTTCACCCTACAGCATGTAGACCGCGCTAGGAACGAAGAAGCCAACGCGTTAGCCAAAGCAGCAGCCAGAGGCAAAGCCCTGCCCTCCGACGTGTTCTACCACGTCATTGGCACACCAGCCATCCGCAACCCAGAGGGTCTGCAAATAACCACCAACGCAGAGGGCCACCGCATTGTCAACCTCATCATGGCCGAAGACTGGCGGGCCCCAATAACCCTGTTCTTGCAAGGATATTACCATCCAGGTGATGTCAACGAGGCCAAGCACCTGAAACACCGAAGCCGGGACTTCACACTTATTGAGGGCCAGCTATACAAGAAAGGGATCAGTCAACCCATGCTCAAATGTGTCACAGAGACCGAAGGCCTCCAGATCCTGCGCGAAGTCCACAGCGGCACTTGCGGCTCTAATTCGGGGCCTAGGGCCCTCGCTGCCAAGGTGATCTATCAAGGTTTCTACTGGCCCGCTATAATCTGTGCCGCAAATCGAGTCACGAGGTCGTGCGAAGCTTGCCAGAAGTTCTCTCCCCGTTCGGGCAACCCCTCACAATTCACAAAGCTGATCGCCCACACATGGCCACTTCAGCGCTGGGGGCTAGACATTGTCGGGCCACTACCCACGGCCCAGGGGAACCTCAAGTTCACCTTCGTCGTCGTCGAGTATTTTACCAAGTGGATCGAGGCAAGGGCAGTATCCACAATAACATCGAAGACTGCCCAGAAATTTTTCTGGCAAAACATTATCTGCCGATTTGGAGTCCCGTCTGAGCTCACAGTCGACAATGGCAAACAGTTTGACAGCCAGGACTTCAGAGACTTTTTGTTCTCCATTGGCACCAAGCTTGCCTTCGCCTCAGTATATCACCCACAATCTAATGGCGTCGTGGAGCACGCTAATGACAAGATTTTCACTGCCATCAAGAAAATGCTTCTCGACGACAAGAAGGGTAAATGGGCCGACCTGCTACCTGAAGCAGTCTGGGCGCTGGACACGACCGAATGTCGGGCGACTAGATTCACTCCCTTTCGCCTGCTATACGGATCGGAGGCCATGACCCCACAGGAAATCAAACATGGGTCACCACGGACAAGCGCTACAGCCGTCCCCGACGTAGACGAACCAACCTCCAAAGACCTCATCGACGGAGACCGTGTCTTTGCCCTGCAGGCTCTCAACAAATACCAAGCTCAAACGAAGGCCTAGCGTGACTACGTAGTCATCCCAAGAGAATTCGACGAAGGGGACCTCGTGCTTGTCTGGACAACTCGGACAGAGTCACGGGGCAAGCTAGAGCCAAAGTCAGAGGGTCCTTTCATCGTCAAGATGAAGGCGTCCCCCAGCGCGTATAGGCTAACAACGCCATCCGGCGAAGACCTAGAGCATTCCTGGAATATCGATAATCTTTGCAAATTTTTTGTTTGAATCCTCAGGGCTAACACGCCCTTGTAATTCACCAAACAATATCATTCCGGCCCGCACTCTTTTCCTCCCTGGGGGTGAGGTTTTTAATGAGGCGGAGCCATGTAATATACCCGCAAAAATCCCCCGCAAAAACAAAGACACAATATGTCGAAAAAGACCGCATCGACGATCTTCGGCATTTGACCACATCGAAGTCACAGCGAGGGGCAGCGCTGACTACCCTCGCGTGCGACACTCCGCGCAAAAGACGGCTAAGGGTGCAGCCGGAACAGCACAACAAGTGCAATAATCAAAGTCTTTGTCAAAGACACTCCGCACAAAAGTCGCCTAAGGGTGCAGCCGGACTAGCACAATAAGTTCGCAAAATCGAAGTCTTTTTCAAAAGACTCTCCGTGCAAAAGTCGCCTAAGGGTGCAGCCGGACTCTCCGTGCAAAAGTCGCCTAATGGTGCAGCCAGAATAGCACAACAAGTGCGCAAAATCGAAGTCTTTTCCAAAACACTCTCTGTGCAAAAGTCGCCTAAGGGTGCGCCAGAATAATAGGTGCACAAAATCGAAGTCTTTTCCAAAAGACTCCGTGCAAAAGTCGCCTAAGGGTGCAGCCGGACTCTCCATGCAAAAGTCGCCTAAGGGTGCAGCCGAAAAAGCACAACAAGTGCGCAAAATCGAAGTATTTTCCAAAAGACTCTCCGTGCAAAAGTCGCCTAAGGGTGTAGCCGGAATAATAGGTGCGCAAAATCGAAGTCTTTTCCAAAAGACTCCATGCAAAAGTCGCTTACGGGCGCAGCCGAAACAACACAACAAGTACATGAAGATCGAAGTCGTTCCCAAAAGACTCCATGCAGAAGTCGCCTACGGGCGCGGCCGGATCAACGAAGGCGCGCAACCTTATCATACAAATTATGGTTACATACACACAACGAGGGCATCATATATTACATTGGCTCAACTTTCGGGATGATACCCATCTCCCTGTAGTTGAACAACATTATCCTCAATTCCTCACCCTCAAAAAGATTTCGCAGCTCCCCCTCACCTACACTCACCCCAATCGGCGAGGACAACAATTCTCGCTTACCAGTCCCATCCACGCGAAGACGACCACTCTCCATCTCACTACGATGACGCCTATCGCTTCGCGACAATCCACTCACTCTCCGTTTCGCCATTGCCCTTCGCCGCCTATACCCAGTACTCGCACCCGGGAGCTCCTTGGAACCCTCCGCGCGCGGCGAAGGCTCCGCTGCAGCCACATCTAACGCTGCAAAATAATCCAAGTCCTCATCTGAAGACTCCTCCGTCCACGCAATCGAACTCCCAGAATCATCAGACTCAAAACACTTAGACACAGAGCCAAACAAATCGTCATCAGCAGCCACGGTCGAAGCCGCCACAAAAATAGCATTGTAAGTAGCGGTTGCGTGCGCAGGCCCAAACCCCAGAACCTGCGCAGCAACCGAGGTTCAGTATCACACAAACAAAATTTACAAACTCCTCAACACCTATTCAGCCACCTGCGAAGGCCCGGCCGTGGCTGTGGGGTCTTCAGTTGCTGGCTCGGCAGCCGGCTCGGCCACCACCTTCAAGGCGTCTTCGCCCGTCGGCGCAGGGGCTGGTGTGGGGTCTTCACTGGCCGCAGTCGGCGCGGGGGTCGCCGAGGGGCCTTCACCGGCATCCGATGGCGGCACCGGATCGACCTCCGTGGCCTCGGGCAACGCGCCGCCCAGACCACCAAGGTCCTCGACGTCTCCGGCATGCGCCATCTGCAGCAACAGCACACTCATTCAGCAAAAACACACATACTCACACATATAACCACACAAAAAACAGCCTTTACTTGCTCTATTGCCCGGTCAGGCCGCTCCCTGACCGCCTCTCGGCCGTGCGGACCCCACATCCTATCGAAGAGTGCCCCCGCCGACTGCTTCAGCACAGGGTCTTCGACCTTGAAGATTTCACGTTCAAAGTTTCGTCCGCTTGGTCGAAGACCTCGTAATGCCTACACCCCTCGCGGGACAAAGCATTCACGGCCCCCTCGCATGTGACAAGGGAGGCGAAGGACATGAAACCCATCACAATGGTCGGGAGCAACAACAGCTCCTCCTGCAACCATTCAAGGAAGCGAAGGCCCGCTTCTTGGCCGGGCACTTCGAAGGCAGCAGTCCGCGCACCCAGCTCCCGGTACGCATCCATGAATTGCGCGTGCGTTCGCTCGACCTCCGCGCGCGTAAGGCCTTGGCCTTGTCCACGTGGCTGCGCAGGGCGTTGAACCTCGCCTCCAGCTCCTCGGCGCGTTGGCGGGCTAGACTGCCCTCCGCCCGCGCCACTTTGGCCTCGGCCTGCACAGCCTGCGCATCAGCGATGGCCTTGTTCGCCTCCCTCCTCTCCTCCGCTAGCTGGCGCCGGAGATCCGTCTTCTCGGCCTCCATGGCGGCCACCTTCTCCGACAGCCTGTGGTTTTTTCTTTCCGTAGCCGACTTCTCCCGCACAACATCCGCATGCTGTGCCTGGAGACTCTCGACCTCAGCAGCAACGTCCGCAGTCAAGGCACCCGACGCGACGTGGTCGGCAAAGTCGGCCGCCTGACACATAAACCCATAAGACCCGAATCCTCATAAAAACAACAAACATCGAAGTCCAACACAACTTACTCGCTTCAGCTGCTGTGACAACTGCCGTGACGCTTCCCTCAGTCGCTGAGACATGGAGCCCGCCACGTCCTTAGCGGCATCGGCCGACAGAATCTCGCCGCTCGTGCAGAAAGTGGCCCACGGGTCCCGCGCGGCACCCTTCGCCCCAGCCACCGCTGTTGGCGAAGTGGTTGCCACCGGAGGTGGGACAATAGCCAGTTGCCCCTCACCCGACCCTGCACCATGATACTGGTTAAAGGCCTAGTCGAGCCAAAAAAACATCACTTACCAACAAAATAATCATCGACACTGATGTCCGTGCTGAAGTCGGCAACACGTCGCGTCGGGAAGGCAGCCTTCGTCCTTTCACGGGCCCGCCCGGGGGCGGCTTGCTCCCGCCAGAGGCGGCAACCTTCACACTCGCCAGTGCCTTGCTAT
The DNA here is from genome assembly GCF_902167145.1 of Zea mays. NCBI lineage: Eukaryota > Viridiplantae > Streptophyta > Magnoliopsida > Poales > Poaceae > Zea > Zea mays. Next base: position 55,625,540 of record NC_050102.1, on the reverse strand, counting down.
GCCCGGGGGAGGCCGGTTTCGCAGCCGGCACCGGCTTGCTACTGCCAGAGGCAGCAGCCTTCGCGCTCCCCCGCGCCTTCTTCGCCTCTCGCATAGGATCCGCGATCCTGACGACCGCCCATCGTTTCTGCGCAGCGTCTTGACGGTCCCTCTCCATCACTGCCGATACAACAGCAGCAATATTCCGTCCGTAAGGAAAAACCTTCAAGTCACGAGCCATGCGAGACGTAAAGAAGTCTTCGCTAGCCGCGCGGGGGATCGGAACATTCTTGGGCCATCGACCCCCGGTAACCTCCAGCATCCGTGCCGAAGACTCCCGGAGCTCGGGCGAAGACATCCTTCCCCCGAGGGCTGCGCACGTCCCCATCAACTCCACAACAAAACTATTTGAGACCCTCAGTCCCCCACTGCAGTACCTATTTTTCTCTTCTTCGTGGCTGAGGTGGCCTCCTGCGAAGGGCCTTCCTCAGTCACGGCCATTGGCCTCTTCCCGCGGCGGTCGACAGCGTCATCCCCGGGATAGCCGCCGTACGGCAAGCGATTCAGGGCCTTCCTCAAGGTTAGCCATGGCAACTCTACATTAAATTAGTGCTAACCAAACATTTTTTGCAAAAAAGGTGAACTAAACAATCAAATGAGAACTTGCAGATTTTTGGACAGCAACATATCAGTTACTTGTTTTAATCATAACTCTTCAAATATTGATCCAAAAATAGAAAACTAGGACTTTCTGTAAAATTTAAAAAGTTCTCTACAACTTTGGTATTTTCACCTCAACACGATTCAAAACTTAGCAAGGTCAAAAATTGCTAACACAACAGATCTGTCGAGATTTGGACAGATTCAGACTTGCGATTTCAAACATTCATAACTAGAGATTAATGTATCCAAACAAAGTGATCCTAGACTTTCTGGAAATCTATTGAAATTGTCAACAAAATATTTATAAACATATCAGGTTGATTTAATATGGAATTTAGGATAAAAGACATTAGAAGGCTTTGCTGTCTAGAACTGGACAGATTCAGTCTTCACACTTTAAACATCCATAACTTAATCTTTAGATCACCAAAAAGAGTGATCCAAGACTTTTTGGAAAGCTTAGAAAAAACACTACATAACTTTTATAATCACCAAGAAGTGATTCTATGTTTCACTGAATCAAACAATACAATTTTCGAAATCTGTTCTGACAGTGGACAAAACACATCAACCAGTTTATAAAATTCATAATTCTTACACTATCAGGCCTATGGTCATGAAATTTTAACACAAGCAAGATAAGGAAAGCATCTACATATTTCTTATAACGACCATGAACTGATTCTAACAATAAATTAAGCAAACAATGCAATCTCTGAAATCTGTACAGAATTTTGGACAGATTCAGTTACTAAATTTGTGAAAAGCATAACTTTCAAACGATCAGACTTATGGCTGTCAAATTTAACACAAGTAAGATAATAAAGTTATCTACAACTTTTCTATATGGATTTTCTACAGAAAACTTGATTTAGTTCACTAAACAAATAGCACGACGAAAACAGCGCGTGCAGTCCAAAACAACAACTAATAAATTTCGGCTCGTATACAATTCAAGAATTGCCATGTTCTAGAGACTTAAATTATTCTAACACTTTATCATTTGTTAGAGTTAAAACAACCAAATAAGGACCAACAATTATACTTACAAATTTTATTCAAATTATTTCGTGCGCTAGAATTACCATACACAATTAACAATGCATCTACGCAATAATCATACCCGACATATGTGTGTATATCGATGCGCTCTTCACCCACTAGTTCGCATTTTAACTTAGACACCACATGAGCACTACTAATTTTTATCCGCGATCATAACCATGCGCATCTAGACCAAAACAAGCAAATCACCATGATTACGAGCTTAACCCAAGCCTTCTAACAATTCGGCTAACTAGAGCAGCGACATAGCCTGCTATACAACATACTCGTAGGCTAGCCTATTATTATCACAATCCGAGATACAACATATATATAACAATCACTTAACGCAATCGACTCCTACTTGATTACTTGAAGCGTCTACTCAGCGTCTTGAACACAACCCTACACTAGGTGTGAAGTGTATCTCGATGAACACATAATGCGTATTGACCCGACTTAAGATATAGAGGAAGCGATGACTACTTACGACATGTCATCACCTCACTACACAAGCCAAAATTATTATTATTATTATTATTATTTAACCACAGCCTATATAAGCATGATTTCAAGTCAAATTGCCATATTTTAAATCTTGGCATAAGCTTGGCTATTAGTTAATGACATGACTATTTTCTAATTACTAACATACACCACCTTTCACCATTTTTGGTTAACTTGATCGACACACTATGCATGTTCTTTGCCCTTTAAAATCTATCGCGTAACAGGGATCATCCCACTTGCTAATGACACCAACAATACCTGCTGATCTATCATTCACAACACGAACATAGTTACACGCCGCATACTAGTTTCTAACATAATCCTCACATAACTCGTAATTCAACTACTCACTAACAATAAATCACGCACGACAACTACCACATCGACCGGTTAATTTATTTGGACACCGCCTGCCTAGCGTACCACTAGTACCCCGGATTTTGACTCAAGCTCAATAAAACATCCTTCGCACAAGGCTATATTTTTAACCCTACTCATCACATCAAACAACACAACATGTTTGCTTACCAAAATGTGAATGCGACCTTGCCGCTGCATATAACCAAAACATTTTATACCCACACATATTCAAACACCAATGTACACCACATCGACCAAAACATAATTATACAAATTACAAATCGCACACATCAAACAACCTCTTGTTCTCCAACCGCAAATGCGACCCTACCAATGCGTACAACCGAAACATTTTACACACATCCATTCAATTCATTAATCGAGTCGATCGAGAGCGACATGCATCGGCTCACCAACCCAATCGGTGTTTGTAAGAATGATGGCGATTCCGATTTGTGCATAGCTCCGAACGTCCGACGAGTGTCGAGCGACTTGCCTTCTTATCCATGCAAAACACGGGGTTCCTGTCCTCCACAAAAACAAAACAGCACACATACACAATTAATCACAGGAAAACAACGCCGATGTGGAATTGAACAAGGATCGTCGTGGTCTCACCGGGGGTGAACGACATCGATGTTGGGGCTGCGTAAAAACAGCAAACACCCGGTGAGCGTCGACGGTGCTGCAACAACACATCTCCCTCGCAGGCATTATGTCGAACACCCTATGCACGGCGAAAAGAGCAAGGGGAGGGGCTGCAGTAGTGAAGGGGGTGAGCTCGGCCATGGAGATGCGGTTGGGGAGGGCGATGGCTTGATGGAGAAGGGGTGGGATAGCAAGGGGGCATAGGTGGTCGGCAGCCATGGGAGGGCCGAGGTTCCCTGCGCTTGAGGGGTTTCCTGCGCACGAGCAGAGAGGTAGGGAGGTGCCATGGCTGCAACAGAGGGCATCGGCCATAGGAACTGCTCCCTGCGCCTGCACCTAGGGAGGAGCAGAGAGGGGCACCGAGCACAGGGGGGCATAAGTCCGACCATGCCTGCTGGCCGAGCAGAGGCGTCGGCCATAGGGACTGCTCCCTGCACCTGCACCAAGGAAGGGGTAGTAGGGAGGAGGATGAACAAGCGCTGGCTGGGAGATGCGGCGCCCTGGAGGAGAGGAGGAGCTGCTGCTCGCCTACACGAATGGAGTCGAGGAGAGGAAGGGAGGCCGGCATGGGAGGAGCTCTACGTACGCACAGGAAACAGAGAGAACAAGAAGCTGCTGGTGGCGGCTAGGAAAAAATAGAGAGGTGGGAATGAAAAATAGCCAAGTGCAAGGGGAGAGGGATCCGTATTTATAGAGGGGCACTAGGGTTAGGGTTTTCTAGTGGGCCAAATGGGTTGGGCTGGCCCAAGAAACTTAATCGGGCTGCACTAAATATTTTTCGGAATAAAAATGCTCCTGCGGGATTCTGCTCTACAGAGAACAGAGCGAAATATAGTTTAGACGAACGGAAGATTGAGCGATTAATTCGGCCGAGAGTCTGATCTCACCTCGCTCGGCAATAATTCCCTACACATGATTCGAAAATAAATCATCTTGAGATATGACCGGCTTTCGGATTTATGATTGAAAGAGATAAATCACGACATTTAAAATCATCACCGAGGTTGATTTTTGAATTCGGATCGAACACAGAGGTATTAAGCCGAGTCGGATAAGAATTTATTTGAGGACAACACATTGGAAATTTTGCTTTGAAATTTTCTCGTGCACTATTTTAGAAACAAAAGTTTCTCTCAACTTTTGATCGGCTTTGGATTTTTAGTCGGAGAAAGCAAATCGTGACATTTTAAAAAGCACTATCGATGCAGATTTTGAGTTTGGTTCGGGCACACATATATTTGGCCAAGTCGAATAATAATTAATTAGATATCGACACACTGAGTATTTCGTTTGCGAGTACGAATCTGGATAAAATAGTCAGACATAGATCAAAGTTCGAGGAATTGGACTCGGGCTCAGATCAAATAACAGTCATCGAGACTTTGATTGAATGAGCTTTAGATGAGATTTATAAATCGAGATTGATTAACAAGTTTGCATTCGCGCCGAGAATAAAAGTTTTAAGACGCTCCAAAATTTGGCTGTTTCTCGCGATCGAATAACTCCGAATTCGATGAACTTCCATGAATAATCCGGATAAACGGAGATAGATAAGATCGAGAAATAGAAATTTTTACTAAGCATCCGAGATTAGGATAAATCTCCCGACATAACACGAAATAGACACCTGGGATGTCACAGCCTTCCCCCCATAAAAGAATCTCGTCCCGAGATTCGAATGAGGATCTTCAAGGTTGGAGAAGCATGTAACTCCCAGGCTGGAGATAGATGCAAATTCATGAGATGGGATCTGACAAGATACTGAAGATAGATTTGGGTAGAATATCGCAGCATGTTGAGACAAAATGCAGCAATCACTCTGAGAGAGTGTCCACAAAAGATAGCACGTCGGTATAGTTTCATAATGGATCACGACCATTAACCGCGATACCAGCGCTTGCCGAGCAGCTCAACCATGTGTGCACCATAGTAGGCTCTTGATTTCGTCGCGGCACCATCAATCGTTTAGTCATAATACCATTACCAAACACAACCAATGAGAAATTCACATAGCACAGATAGATGGAGCCCATGAGAGTATGGGTCAGAAAATAAGAATGTGATCGGAGTTGAAGAAGAGGTTGCTGACAAAAGAGCATCACATGAGAACTCTTCAACTTCGCAAACTTGTCATGATCACCACATGGATTATCAAGTCAAAGACTGATACGAGATGGGAGATGATGAGGAAGCAATCATGGGATCAGAATTGATGAGCTTTTAGAGACATGAGAGAACCAAGGACAACAATGAAATCCATTGAACTAAATGGATACACTATTTAAAGATAAATTTTGATAAAACAACGTCATGATCCTCGGAGAAGGGGGTATGAGACTGACCAGAAATGAGAGATTTAGGCAGATCAACATCCGATACTTGAGAATGGGTTATAGCAGATAACCAGATAACGAGGAAGAATCAATGAAGGATCCAGAGATTTGGATGATAAGCCACAACATGATTCACAAGGAAAATGATTACTAGATCCAGATGAAAAGAGAGGTAGTCACATGAGATTGCTTAGGACGAGCACCAGAAAGGTTATGAAGATTTCGGGACAAGATCTATGGAAAGAAACATGGCCTTGATAGGGTTCGTGCAACTAGACACAAACAACAAATTTTTTTGACACAACAAGTGCACAAGGAGACTTGGGTTGGTCTAGCGGTCAAGCTATGGGGTTCTGTAAGTTGTGCAGGTGTATTACCAATAGTGCAACACACAAGGGCTAGAAAACACCAACGCAAGCATGTGACTTGATTTTTTAAAGGGTTTCACTTGCTAACCACTAGGTTGTTTAAAGTGGGGGTGTCTTTTCATGAGTAGAACAGATAACATTTTTTTGTAAAAAGGTTTGAACAATTACAATACCACCTAGATAGCAAGACAAGAGAAACACATAACACGACCTAACAAGACTTACTCAAAACAACACAGGATGTGACGTTTTTTTTGCAGTACATAAAATAGCAATACATCACATTATTCACAAGTTCTTATTATTGGAATAAAGGTGAGAGAAGCATGTTGATGCACAAGAGACAATTATAATGCGACAATCATGATGCATGCTCATTCTAGACGTCTTCTCAGACCTAACTAATTTTTCTCGGATGCTTCCAGAACATCCTTATTAATAACAGTAGTAATAGCCTTTATGGCCTATATAAATAGCCACCTAGCTACCCATCTATAACTAGGGCTTCACGTCCTAGGTCTATCCTTATCGTCCTGACTTCTATCCAATATTGGTTTCTAAGCAAATTTTACTTTAGAAAAGTTTGGAAATTATGACTTATTGACTTCTCTGTAATGGTATTCGCTCTGATACCAGCTGTGGCAGAACCGCCCGAATTATTCCAGCTTAAGTGCCCAAGTCGCACCCTTAAAGGCAGCAACACACTTAAACCAGAATAACTCGTCAGTCCCTCGGATCTAGTCCGATAAAGCCACTTATCCAGGATCGAATACCACTAGCTCACTTGAATGTGAGGCAAAGAGAAATACAATAAAGCATAATACCATAAATTAAGAAAGTATCATTAGTGGTTACATTATCAGAGTTTCAGAAATAATAACCATAAAGTTTAATGCAGTGGAAATAACTAACGGAGAAAACCGAGTAACATGGCAAAGCCTGGCCACGCTACTACTCCTGGTCCTCTCCTGCGGAAGCAGTAACCCTCTCGACCATCTATCCCGGTGGAAGGGATGTAGGCCAAGTCACACCATCAACCAAATCAAGGAGGTACCTGCAAAAATTATGCCACAAGCAATGCTGAGTATACTAATACTCAGCTAGACTTACCCGGTGTGAGGAGTCTACTCCTCTACCAAGATCATGCAGCTGTTTGGCTGAGGGGTTTGGTTTGCCAAAAGCACTAGCTGAGTCTAAAATCAAGTTTTAGCTTTTCAAGTTTTAGTATGATCCTTTTTAAACTAGATGAGTACCTAGCTACTCATACATGGTATCAAACATTATATCAATCATCATCTTGTGCCAGTCATCTCTTTTCCACTTATTACTCAATGCAGTACAAGGGATCAAGCAGTCTCATTAGCTGCGAGAAGCAGATGATTGGAATCAAGTTTTAACCTTGCAAGGGAAACCTAAACACACGACGTGGCAAGGCACTTCGTCCCCACACACATCAACCGTCCCCATCGATTCCCAGGCAACAGAAAGAGGCCCACCGCCTTGGCGTATAATGCCTCACTGATCCCGACTGCCGTCGTGCAGTGAACGCACTTGTACCCACCATAACCGGAATGGGAGACCACGTCTCAGGTCGCGTGAGGAGATAAATCTGTGGACAGGTTCACTCAGGTACTAGGCTTGCTGATTTACCATATTTCTCGGCATGTGTTTAGTACGTTCAAATGCTTGACACAATTACCACACTTTAATCCTTATTCCAATTTTGCCTTGTAGACAACTCATCCCCATGGATCCGTGTCCAGAGACCATCATCATTCCGTTATCAAAAATGGATACAACCAATTCCTGACCTCGCGCGAGTGCTAGAAAAAATCACTCGACTTCTACCGAGATCCCTAATTAGCAAAGCAGCTACTCGACCTAGCGTACTAGTATCCATCTCAAAAGGAATCCTGAGTTCATGCAACTAGGGTTTCAGGCAACTCCTATACTTAAGTGCACAGTACAAGCCTACAGACATTAAGTGTAGTAAAATAGCATATATAAACGGTTATGCATAAAACCGGGGCTTGCCTGGAATTTAACACTAGATAGTGTTTGCTGGGGAATACTCTCTTGGCGAGCATCCACTGGTCATGTCCATCCTTCCTTAGGTTGTCCATTAGATGCATCTTGTGGTTGGCACCACATCACTTGCACGAATCATCATCTCTCGGTCCTAAATGAGATGCATGATGCATATGTATGAATATAATGAAAAATACCACAAGATATACAAAGACACAGTACCGAACTATCATTAAATTGGAAGACACCGTAAACAACCACACGTTAGCATTAGTTATCTACACGTCATCGGGCATACTTAGTCGCTACCACTGGAAAGATAACGACACTTACTATACTTAACCAACACAAACATGACATCTCAAGTATGAGCATTTATTTAATTTGCTACGACTTTTCATTGGTTCTTCTATTAATCACACAAAAGCATCCCAAACACAAGTTTAACAGAGGACCTATGCATCAATGTGTATGGAACTCTTATATCACAATCAACTAGAGAAAGAACCATATAACACAAGACACATATGTCATCTCAAGCTTAGCCATGGCAAAACTACATTAATTTAGTGCTAACCAAACATTTTTTGCAAAAAGGGTGAACTAAACAATCAAATGAGAACTTGCAGATTTTTGGACAGCAACATAGCAGTTACTTGTTTTAATCATAACTCTTCAAATATTGATCCAAAAATAGCAAACTAGAACTTTCTGGAAAACTTAAAAAGTGCTCTACAACTTTGGAATTTTCACCTCAATACGATTCAACACTTAGCAAGGTCAAAAAGTGCTAACACAACAGATCTGTCCAGATTTGGACATATTCAGACTTGCGACTTCAAACATTCATAACTAGAGATTAATGTATCCAAACAAAGTGATCCTAGACTTTCTAGAAATCTATTGAAATTGTCAACAAAATATTTATAAACATCTCAGGTTGATTTAATATGCAATTTAGATAAAAGACATTAGAAGGCTTTGCTGTCCAGAACTGGACAGATTCAGTCTTGACGCTTTAAACATCCATAACTTAATATTCAGATCACCAAAAAGAGTGATCCAAGACTTTTTGGAAAGCTTAGCAAAAGAACTACATAACTTTTATAATCACTAAGAAATGATTCTCTGTTTAACTAAATCAAACAATACAGTTTTCGAAATCTGTTCTGACAGTGGACAGAACACAGCAAGCAGTTTGTAAAATTCATAACTCTTACACTATCAGGCCTATGGTCATGAAATTTTAACACAGGCAAGATAAGGAAAGCATCTACAACGTTCTTATAACGACCATGAACTGATTGTAACATTATATGAAGCAAACAATACAATCTCTGAAATCTGCACAGAATTTGGACAGATTCAGTTACTGAATTTGTGAAAAGCATAACTTTCAAACGATCACACTTATGGCTGTCAACTTTCAACACAAGTAAGATAATAAAGTTATCTACAACTTTTCTATTTGGAGTTTCTATAGAAAACATGATTTAGTTCACTAAACAAACAGCACGGCGAAAACAGCGTGTGCAGTCCAAAACAGCAACTAATAAATTTCAGCTCCTATATAATTCAAGAATTGCCATGTTCTAGAGGCTTGAATTATTCTAATACTTTACCATTTGTTAGAGTTAAAACAACCAAATAAGGACCAACAAGTAGACTTACAATTTTTTTTCAAATTATTTCGTGCGCTAGAATTACCATACACAATTAACAACGCATCTACCACAATAATCATACCCGGTATATGTGTGTATATCGATGCGCTCTTCACCCACTAGTTCGCATTTTAACTTAGACACCACATGAGCACTACTAATTTTTACCCGCGACCATAACCATGCGCATCTAGACCAAAACAAGCAATTCACCATGATTACGAGCTTAACCCAAGCCTTCTAACAATTCGGCTAACTAGAGCAGTGACATAGCCTGCTATACAACATACTCGTCGGCTAGCCTATTATTATCACAATCCGAGTGTTGGGGGCCTTCGGCTTCCGAAGGTCCTCAAAAACATGATTTAACAATGTTTCTGGAGTATAATGTGTGAACAGGTAACTTCGGATTCGAATCGGTACCACAGTGGGAGAAGCCCAAAGAATAAGAAGGTTGACACAGCGCCGAAGCTGTAAGCAGGAAAGCTTCGGCGTGATAGCAGAAAAGGAAACCGACTTAAAGATGAAAAGGCTATTCAGACCTCAGTGGATTACTATAGAATTACTACCAAATGTAAAGGGCATGGATGTAATTTTACATGGGCTGTGTCCCGTGCCTATAAATAGGTGAACAGTGCTCCCGTACTGTTCACGCTGACTTGGCATTTGCTTTTGCGTCACGCTTGTACTATTACCTTCTTTTAAGCCGAAGGTACATTTGTAATTTGATATCATTTCTATTTTTTCATAGTAATAATATAGAAATGAGTTAGTAATAATATATAATTGTTTACGTTGTCCTTTACATTTCATATGTTTTCTTCTTCATTATTAAATGTTGTGTTTATGAAGATATGTCCTTCATAACCTTCGTCCGAAGATCATTATATCCTCAAGGGAAATAATGCTTCGAAGAACGAAAGACTTTAACGTTTAACATTTTTTGTGTTGCCTTGTTCTTAACTTATAGCATTTGAGAACAAGTCCCCAACATTGGCGCCCACCTCCGGTGAACTCACTTCCACTCTTTGAGTTTTGAACACCTTCGGCAATCATAAACCTTCGCTATGGCGCCGAAGAAAGCTTCAGCAATTGGGGCTGCAGCTCTGCAACCGCTGGACCCCAATCAGGAGTCTCTCCCCCTTCGGGAGGCCCGAAGCCAGAAGAGGAAGGTTGTCAGCCCGACACCGCCAGAGGACGAGCTAGACCAAGAAATCAGAGACATGGAGATGCTTCATCAACAGGTGCAGAGGAAGAAGGAAAAGATGGCCAGGCTAGCTGAACTGCAAAGGCAGATAGACGAAGCCTCTGAAGAAGTTCGCCATCTTACTCAGGATGAGCAGAACCGAAGGCCTCAGCACAAAGATCTTCATCAGGAGGATTTCTTCAACAAAGATGACTGGTATGAGAATTTCCACCATGGAAATTTTGCTTTTGATGATGCTTCTCCTCTGTCCGCTGAGCTGCAGGCTACACCTTGGCCTCCGTCCTACAAGCCACCCCAGCTTCCCATATTTGACGGCCATTCAGACCCGAAGCAGTTTTTGATGAGCTACGAAGCAACAGTATCTTCGTATGGTGGCAATACTGCAGTCATGGCAAAATCTTTTGTTATGGCTGTCAGGAGTGTTGCTCAAACCTGGTATTCCTCCCTTCGACCAGGAACGATCACTTCATGGCAAAAGCTGAAGGACATGTTGTTAACCAGCTTCCAAGGGTTTCAGACGAAGCCGGTCACCGCTCAACCTCTATTCCAGTGCACCCAAGACCATGAAGAATATCTTCAGGCGTATGTCCGGAGGTTCTTGCGTTTGAGGGCACATGCACCAACAGTGCCCAACGAAATTGTCATTGAGGCCATGATCAAGGGACTCCGGCCAGGACCTTCAGCTCAGTACTTTGCTAGGAAGCCTCCTCAAACTTTGGAGAAGTTGCTCTAGAAGATGGACGAGTATATTCGTGCCGACAATGATTTTTGACAAAGAAGGGAGGAGGCTTTCAGGTTTTCCGAAATGACCAGGGGCTTCAGAGGAAGATTTTATCCAAGGCACGTCAGGTCAATTCACAACTCTACTCAAAATGATGATAAAGGGAGTCAGCAGCAAAGGCCACAGGGCTCTTCGCAGGCTTCGGGGCAACAGCAAAGCTCCTTCCGGCCGCCAGCTCCAAGAGGCAGAGGCGCCAGGGGCTTCGGCGGAAGATTTGGAGATCAACCAAGGAGAACATTTTGCTTGTTCTGTGGTGAAAACAAGGGCCACACCACCAGGATGTGCCAGGTTACCATCCAGAAGCAAAAGGAGATAGCCGAAGCTGCAGCACAACAGGGTCAGCCGAAGCAGATCATGCACACTGCTTCGTATCATTCGCCTTATATCCCAGAATATGTAGGCAACCACCCTGCAGTTTCTGTAGCTTCGGCGAGTCAACCTCAAGCTTCCTGGCAACAGCCTCCGCCTCCACCACCGCTGCAACAAGGCCAGCAGCCAGAAGGGGGCCAATATGCTCAACACCAAAGGGACTTCAGAGAACAGTCCGAAGCTCGCACAGTCAATAGCACTGTGCCAGAGTCGAAGCATATTTATTGACAAATATCCTACCTTGATAATAGACTTTTCCATTCAGTTTTATTTTCTGTGTAATAAAGGACACTTTTTAAATCTCATGTAATAGTTTCATTGTTTCCCACAAGGAAAATATATCTTCCTCACAGGCTTAAGGTGTTGAAGCTTAAAGATTTGCGATAGCAAGGAGGACCTTCGAATTATCAAAAATTTATTTTAAAAGGCACGGTATGAATTCTTCGAAGCAACAAAAAGTCGTTCTAAGGAACGCAGAGTAAGTTTGCTGAAGTTACAAAAAGCCGTTCCAAAGGGAGCGCAGTGTAAGTTTTCTGCTCAAAAGTCGTTCCAAAGGGAATGCAGAGCTTACAGCGAAAAATAAACGCTGATACCGCCTAAGTAAAAGGCGAAGCGCGAAAAGTCAACGCGAATACCGCCGAAAGTAAAAGGTGAAGAAGCTCCTAAGGGAGGCTTACAGCGAAAAATAAACGCTGATTCCGCTGAAGTAAAAGGCGAAGAAGCTCCTAAGGGAGGCTTACAGCGAAAAGTCAACGCTGATTTAAAAAGATTATATGTTTTATAGCATAAGCATCATACATCATGCTGCATATACAAGAAGGGGACACAATACTGATCTTCGGAAGAATGCTTTGAAAAAGGGAAAATCATGCTAAGTCACAAGGAGATACAATATTGATCTTCGGAGTGTAGGTTCGGAAAATATTTTCACGAAGCTTGGATATTCTTCATCAGAACACTCTGGATATAGTTGTGAAAATTCTTCACGAAGCATGAAAAGAAGGGAAGGTGTTTTTTCGTCAAAGACTCAAAAACGGTATGTATGTAAATTTCATGCATCGTAAAGAATTGAACCATAAAAAACAAGTATACAAGATATTACATATATTACATTTCAAATGTTTTTACGATAGCACCTAGTCTTCCCTAAGCACTACTTCCGCAGCTTCGTTCAGGAGTTGATTGACAACTTGATCCATGATAGCTTCAGCCATCTTTTTAATTTCATCGTCATCTTTCGGCTGAGGGCCTGGAGGCGCTTTAGTAGGATCTGAGGGATGACAGGATACGGCTACATTGCTATTACAAATTGCGAACGAAGTTTAAAATCAAAAAATATAACACAATAAAAACCATTAGTTAATACCTATTTGCCCTTCGGGCTCTGCGGTTTTCTCAGCAGCCTCTGCTACTTTTCTAGCGTCATGGATGCCTTTTTCGCTTTTCTGGATAATTTCTCGGGCCATTTCTCGGCCACCATTGTCCCAGACATCGGTGAAAAATTTTCCACCAACCATGCTAGCTTCGGCTGAAGGATCTTTTGCATCTTCGAAGGACAAGGTAGCTTCGGATTGCGCTAAAATCTTTACATGCTCGCAGCCCTTTTTCTCCAAAATGGTGGCAATCCCCCTGGCACCCGAAAAAGCACATATGTCTCCGCGGCTATTTAAAATTTCCTCAAAGGCCTCAGCTTCGTGATTAATCCATTCGATGGGACCTTCAGGGTTGCCTCTTGTAAAGTTTTCTTCGCTCCAGAATGCGCCAACGCTGGCGAAGTTATCTTTCATTTTCTTAACACACTCCATAGATTTGTCATAGCATCTTTTCTTGGACGAACGAAGCTCTTCAACAGTTCCTTCTAAATGATTTGCCCATTGGTCGCTAAGTTCTCGCTTCGTTTCTTCAAGTATGCGTTCCTCTTTAGCTCTGGCTAGTTGTTTTCGAAGATCTTCAATTTCACGTTTCTGAGCCTCAGCTTGACCTTTAAAAGTAGCTTCGTCTTCTTTTATTCTATTTATCAATGAATGCAATATTTTATATTTTTCGAGACCTTTGTTCCTTAGTTCAATTACTTCGGAACGAAGGTTGCTAAGGGCCATAACACACCCTTCGTCTTCGGCATCTTTTTGGGCCCTGAGGGCATTGCTAAGTATAAGGCCCTGCAAAGAAAAATGTGTGTGCGTCAATAAATTTAAGCAAACGAAAAATTTTGGTCTCAAGAAAAAATACAAAGACCTCATTTTTTGCACCTTTAAGCTATTGTATGCCAGGCTGTCGGCCAGCTCGTTTTTCGACAATGCCGAGAGCCCGTCTTCTAGTGTTGGGAAACCGAAGCTCTTGCTCATCTCCCGACAGACAGAAATCTCCTTGCTGTCAGGGAGACAATACAAGAAGTCTTCTTCTCCGCTGCCGTTGAATATCAACGCCCCCTTTGGATATTTCAGTTTTTGGGCGTAAAACTGGGCCTCTTGCTTTTCTTTTTCAGACAACTTTTTCCCCGAAGCATGTCGAATAATATAATCAAGGACTTTGGGGGATGCTTCGGGGGCAACAACACTGATTTCTTCAACAATAATTGGCTCCGTCATTTTTTCTTCTTCCTCGGTTTCCAAGGATTTTACCTTCGTGGGCTCTGAAGGCCCAGCTTCAGCCTCAGTTTGTTGCTTTGGAGCTTTAGTATCAAAAATTTCAGTTTCCGCTTCGGAAGTTTCAACAGTCTTCTTCGGAGTTGTGCTTGAGGACTTAATTGTCTCCAGAACATCTAGCACATTGACCATTCTTTTTCTTTTCGGAGTCACCGCTGGGCCCTTTTGGTTCTTTAATGTCCACTACAACACTCGTTACCTTCTGTGACGTTCCCTTTATGTCACAAAATCTTGAATTTATGTCACATTTTGAAGATTATGACATCTCCATGACAAAAATCACTTCGTCACCTATCATGCGTGGCATTACATGTTTTATGACGTTTCCTGATTTTTTGTCATAAATTTAGTGACGTATCATTCATCGTCATAGCTTTGTGACATACTTTTTTCGTCATTAACAATCTCTAAAAACACTAAAACAAGCCTCCACGTAGGATAGAAAATGTCACAAAATTAAACACTCATTTGACATGGCACGACTGTGACCTTACGTGGCATTCATACTATGACGATATAGTTCATCAGAAAACATTTGACCCAATCGAAGCTATTCTAATTTTTAACTATAACAAAGAGTCAATGTAGCACAAGAAGCACAACCCAATATAATTAAATAACAACCAATGACAATCACATATATGTAGAAACATTTTATCATAGATATCATTCATCAACAACCAAATCTTGGAGTTACAAGGCCAACATTGCTGCTTCTACACGTGTAGCATCACCACCATTGTTGCTTCTGTTTATTGCAGCTACAAGACAAACATTTTAAAGAAATTTTGATGAAGCCAATACTTGAGCAACTTCTTTTATATAGGCCTTGGATTCTTTCCCTTCTATTACGAGATCAGCCACAAGTGCTTCCATTGTATCCTATCAACAAGAAGGTATAAAAATAAGACAAGAGATATGAATAAAATTAAACCAAAACAAGCAAAAGCATACAAAATGTAGTCATATCTACTATACAAATTACATACTTCACATTTTATATGTCAAGACCTTGTGTAGCTTGCAACATAATTCTATTTTTGAATTGAGTTAGCATTGTGAATAGGTGTAGTTAATCTCCACTGCCTTTGAAAAACTAAGGAACAAAAAACCATAACATCATATAAATCATTGAGTGAGTACTAACTAGTAACTACAACCCCTAAATGATCTACAAGGTTATGTTTCCTCTACAGTAAAGAAAAATGATATACAATATGAAGGTAACCATCAAATCACATTTAGATGCAGCAAAACCAAGATATATATATATGTAACCCTTGAAGAGGTAAAAATGGGGTAGTCTGCATCTAATTAGTCTTGTTTCTTTCGTCCTAGAGGTGGTATAATAACATAAATGAGGCTCACAATTGACTCGTCCTCACCTTCACGAAGGTGCAAACATGTAAATAGGATTCTGATTGTAAATACCATCCTTGTCTTCAATCCGATCATAGTGGATCCCAACTGTAATAGCAAAAGAAACAACAACATAAGCATCACTTTTCATCACAAAAAGCCACATTAACCCGTCAACTCAAAATCTTGGCATTTTAGTTCAGGTCTTTGTTCTTGAGCTGTTCTTTGCTCTAAGCGAATGACACGTAAGAACTTGCCTGTCAGTGGATAAAAAACATGGCATTAGATCTAAGTTAAAATTGACACAGTGTTAATCAAACAAGACAGGGAACTAGAAAACCTTACATCATAGCAAACCTCAATTGGTAAGAATAAGTGAGACCCTCCAGATTTCATCGTCATATAACACCCTCAATTAGTAGCATGATGAAGTCATTTTCATTGAATTTCCAGTGATGCTAATATCTTATCACTTGACAAAGCATGCTCATCAAACTTCTCACTCTGAACAAACCAAGTTTCAAGCTAGTATTTGTTAGTTCGACTCTTCGCAGAAACTTGAGAGTTAGTCTGCTAAGTTATCAGTCTGGTTCTGGACATACTTACTAACTTGAAACAGGCCTATTATTTTGCTGGTCTAATATGACTAGGATCACCGTGATAAAATCCATAATCGGCTTCAATCTCCACTTGGAATCAAACTAGTAAGCCTTTATATTGTTCAAGTTATATGTGACATTCCGTTTTGTACTGAATATAAAAGAGTGGCATGCCCTTATAGAATTATACAAAAAGAATAACATAATTATGGATCTGCATTCAGCATAAAAATATTTCTTCACTTAAATGGATCTGCATTCAGCATTAAAATATTGCTTCACTTAAATGAAAATGTTTATTTTCTTACTTCACCAAGCCCAATTCATTCGGAAGTATCAGCAACCACAAAAATCAACATCACAGCTACGTTTATCTGATTTAGATATTTAGATATTTTACCATGTTTATTGTCAGGAACTCGATAACTATTTGAAGACATTCCACCAATGGTTATATGTTCAGAGAATCAACAATAAAACTCACCACCGACACTTGTAGGGCAGATGTGTGTGACCTGCGGCAGTGTGGCTGCTGCCTGTTGGTGCTGGGTTGGGCGGAAGCAGGGCGGCTAGCGCCGTGCCAGTAGCGGCGTGCACGAGCTGGAGCGAGGAGGCTGGGCGGGGGCGCTGGATGTGGAGGCACGGCCATGGGGCGGCACTGTCTGGTTGGGGACAGCGATGAGGAGGTTGGACGGGACGGCTGCTGCTGCGAACGAACTGGCTAGGTTTAGGGTTAGTATGTGATGGAAATGAATCATTTGCGAGAGTCCATATTTATCAAAAACACTTAGTTATTGTAGTTGTGATGATGAACTTTTCTATAATAAAATGTATTCTGTTCAAATATTTTTAGGAATATTTTTTCTTATGAGCATTTTTGAAAAATTTAACTTTTTTGTGGACTCAATTTTTTGTCACCGTATGGTTGCCATAAAAATATCATGTCCATTTTTATATATGTATGCTGTTTTCGATTAATAACTGGGATAGACATTTTAAACTATTATTTATTTATAATATCTTATGACAATATAGGATTGTCATATATTTATGACGTTTACCGCTAGTACTTATGACAATAAGATATTCATCACTATACGATGATTAGCTAGTGTTATGACGTTTTCTCAATGATATTAGTGACGCTAGCGTAAATTCGTCATAAGATTGTCTTGCCACAAGAAATACGTCATAAAACAAAATAATCAATGACGGAAATCTTCATTGTCATGGGATATTCGTCATAAAAGGCCACATGTGTTGTAGTGGTCTCAACAATTGCTGAAGGACTTAAAATTTCCAATATTTTTGTTCCCTCAGTACTCGGTTTTTCTGCTTTCTGTGATGAGGGTGTTTCAGCTTTTTCTTCGATCTTCGACACTAAAGTTGGTTCTTTAATATCAGTGGCCGAAGAGGTTTCACCGGCGAACTCAGGCACTGTAGCTGGTTCAATGTAGCGTGGCCGGTGTGTGATAACCTTTACCCTTTGTCTCTTCGGCGCTGGCTCGCTGGGAGCGGATGAAGCAGTTTCCTGTGCAGAAGTTGCATTTTTTCTTTTTTGGCCCCACGCTGGATAGTGGTAGTCGGGGTACACAAACCCAATTGCGTCAAACACTCGATTCAGTCTTTTCTTTTTCCGGCCTCCGAAGGCTGCTGACAATGCAGTATCTTCGGCCTTTGAATAAACCCCAAGTAGTTCATCACTTAAATTTTCAATGCTTTTCAGCCAGTCATCATCTGGCTCAACGAATTTATCTCCAAATTTGAAAGTATACTTCAGCCTGATAAGTCCACCTTCGTCAGCCTCCTTTATGGTCTCTTGCGGCATTTCCCATTTTTCCGCGAGTGGCCATACTCTGAAGGCAATATGCTCTTGAACCAGATCTCTCGTTCCAATAAAAGAGCAAATAATCCCGAAGGCTCTTTGGCATTCTTCGGCAGCCTCGTTCATTTCAACCTTCGGCTTCCGCAGGCCGAAGCTTTGCCAAATAGGGCGCATGATTATACCTTTAATATCTTCCCGTGTTTTCAGGTCATTCTTCACATAAAACCATTCTGTCATCCAGTCGCCGGGCCATCTCTTCCGAAAGGTTGGCACGGGACAGCTTGACCCGGACCGAGAGACGAAACTGTAGCAGCATAAATTATTGTGATACTGTTCCTTACCCCAGGGTTTTGTCTCGTATAACAATTCGTGTATGTTGCAGAAACTTTTCGCATCAGGTTCCAGACCTTGGCTTCTCACGGCCCACATGAAGATATTCATCCTTATGATTGCTTCGGGGATAAGTTGGTGAAGATAGATTTCAAATGTTTTCAATACTTCTACGACAAAGCTGCTCAGGGGAAATCGTAGTCCAGCTTTCAAAAAGCTTCGGAACACCACGACTTCATTTTCCTCAGGAGTCGGACAAGTCTTTTCTCCTTCGTCGGCCCTCACAACGGACAAGTCCCGGAAATATCTTCCCCTCATGCTGACAAGATGATTTTCTTTGATACTTGATTTGCCGAAAACCGCATGGCTTGGTCGCCAAGGGCGATCTTCGGAGTCTTCACCACCACTATCCACATCATAACTGTCGCTATCATCAGTATCTTCAGATAAACCTTCTAAAATCTCTTTGGTGATCTTTTCTGTATTTGTCTTCGACATGGCTTCAAGAAACCCCAGGTTTTTCCCTTCAGATAGACTTAGCTTCATCTCGAGTCTCGACAGCAGCCCTCTTATCCTCAGACATCTTCGAAGATGCTGAAAAATTGCTTTCAAAGCCGAAGCTTAAAAACTTAAAAAGCCAAGCAAGTGTTGGTGCGCAAGAGCTAAAAATTGAGTAAGCAAAAGCAGATGGTAGGAAAGCGTACCAAGTGAGCTCGTGGTATGCTCTTATTTATACGACCCAGTGCATTAAAAATTGGAAGACCCCGCTTGTCAGTGAATGTTGCTATTCTAGCAAAGGGAAGGTGTTTTTTCGGACCTTCGGCTTAAGGCCTTCGTCCATGTCGCAATCTAAATTTATCATTCTAACAAATTAATATTGCGAGGGGCTACTGTTGGGGGCCTTCGGCTTCCGAAGGTCCTCAAAAACATGATTTAACAATGTTTCTGGAGTATAATCTGTGAATAGGTAACTTCGGATTCGAATCGGTACCACAGTGGGAGAAGCCCAAAGAATACGAAGGTTGACACA
Source organism: Zea mays (assembly GCF_902167145.1). NCBI lineage: Eukaryota > Viridiplantae > Streptophyta > Magnoliopsida > Poales > Poaceae > Zea > Zea mays. Next base: position 55,605,798 of record NC_050102.1, on the reverse strand, counting down.
GCGCCGAAGCTGTAAGCAGGAAAGCTTCGGCGTGATAGCAGAAAAGGAAACCGACTTAAAGATGAAAAGGCTATTCAGACCTCAGTGGATTACTATAGAATTACTACCAAATGTAAAGGGCATGGATGTAATTTTACATGGGCTGTGTCCCGTGCCTATAAATAGGTGAACAGTGCTCCCGTACTGTTCACGCTGACTTGGCATTTGCTTTTGCGTCACGCTTGTACTATTACCTTCTTTTAAGCCGAAGGTACATTTGTAATTTGATATCATTTCTATTTTTCCATAGTAATAATATAGAAATGAGTTAGTAATAATATATAATTGTTTACGTTGTCCTTTACATTTCATATGTTTTCTTCTTCATTATTAAATGTTGTGTTTATGAAGATATGTCCTTCATAACCTTCGTCCGAAGATCATTATATCCTCAAGGGAAATAATGCTTCGAAGGACGAAGGACTTTAACGTTTAACATTTTTTGTGTTGCCTTGTTCTTAACTTATAGCATTTGAGAACAAGTCCCCAACATACAACATATATATAACAATCACTTAACGCAATCGACTCCTACTTGATTACTTGAAGCTTCTACTCAGCGTCTTGAACACAACCCTACACTAGGTGCGAAGTGTATCTCGATGAACACATAATGCGTATTGACCCGACTTAAGATATAGAGGAAGCAACGACTACTTACGGCATATCATCACCTCACTACACAAGCCATTATTATTATTATTATTATTATTATTATTATTATTATTATTATTATTATTTAACCACACGCCTATATAAGCATGATTTCAAGTCAAATTGCCATATTTTAAATCTCGGCATAAGCTTGGCTATTAGCTAAGGATGTGACTATTTTCTAATTGCCAACATACACCACCTTTCACCATTTTTGGTTAACTTGATCGACACACTACGCATGTTCTTTGCCCTTTAAAATCTATCGCGTAATAGGGATCATCCCACTTGCTAATGACACGAACAATACCTACTGATCTATCATTCACAACACGAACACAGTTACACGCCGCATACTAGTTTCTAACATAATCCTCACATAACTTGAAATTCAACTACTCACTAATAATAAATCACGCACGACAACTACCACATCGACCGGTTAATTTATTTGGACACCGCCTGCCTAGCGTACCACTAGTACCTCGCATTTTGACTCAAGCTCAATAATACATCCTTCGCACAAGCCTACATTTTTAACCCTACTCATCACATCAAACAACACAACTCATTTGCTTACCAAAACGTGAATGCGACCTTGCCGCTGCATATAACAAAAACATTTTATACCCACACATATTCAAACACCAATGTACACCACATCGACCAAAACATAATTATACAAACTACAAATCGCACACATCAAACAACCTCTTGTTCTCCAACCGCAAATGCGACCCTACCAATGTGTACAACTGAAACATTTTACACACATCCATTCGATTCATTAATCGAGTCGATCGAGAGTGACATGCATCGGCTCACCATAAACAAACCCAATCGGTGTTTGTAAGAACGATGGCGATTCCGATTTGTGCATAGCTCCGAACGTCCGACGAGCTTTGAGCGGCTTGCCTTCTTCTGCATGCAAAACACGTGGACAACAAGGGGGCAGAGGTGGTCGGCAGCCATGGGAGAGCAGAGGTTCCCTATGCTTGAGGGGTTTCTTGCGCACGAGCAGAGAGGGAGGGAGGTGCCATGGCTGCAACAGAGGGCGTCGGCCATAGGAACTGCACCTTGCGCTTGCACCTAGGGAGGAGCAGAGAGGGGCGCCGAGCACAGGGGGCATAAGTCTGGCCATGGCTGCTGGCCGAGCAGAGGTGTCGGCCATAGGGACTGCTCCCTGCGCCTGCACCAGGGAAGGAGTAGTAGGGAGGAAGATGAATAGGTGCTGGCTGGGAGAGGAGGAGCTGCTGCTCGCCTACACCAATCGAGCGGAGCAGAGGAAGGGAAGCCGACCATGGGAGGAGCTCTGCGTACGCACAGGAAACAAAGAGGAGAAGAAGCTGCTCATGGCGGCTAGGAAAAAAATAGAGGGGTGGGAATGAAAAATAGCCAAGTGCAAGGGGAGAGGGATCCGTATTTATAGAGGGGCACTAGGGTTAGGGTTTTCTAGTGGGCCAAATGGGCTGGGCTGGCCCAAGACACTTAATCGGGCTACGCTAAATATTTTCCGGAATAAAAATGCTGCTGCGGAATTCATCTCTACGGAGAACAGAGCGAAATAGAGTTCGGACGAACGGAAGATTGAGCGATTAATTTGACCGAGAGTCTGATCTGACTTCGCTCGGCAATAATTCCCTACACATGATTCAAAAATAAATCGTATTGAGATATGACCTGCTTTCAAATTTATGATTGAAAGAGATAAATCGCGACATTTAAAATCATCGCTGAGGTTGATTTTTGAATTCGGATCGAACACCGAGGTATTAAGCCGAGTCGGATAAGAATTTATTTGAGGACAATGCATTGGAGATTTCACTTTGAAATTTTCTCGCGCACTATTTTAGAAACAAAAGTTTCTCTCAACTGTTGATCGGCTTTGGATTTTTAGTCGGAGAAGGTGAATCATGACATTTTAAAAAGCACTGTCGATGCGGGTTTTGAGTTTGGTTCGGACACAGAGATATTTGTCCAAGTCGGATAATAATTAATTAGATATCGACACACTGAGTATTTCGTTTGCGAGTACGGATCTGGATAAAATAGTCAGACATAGATCAAAGTTCGAGGAATTGGACTCAGGCTCAGATCAAATAACAGTCGTCAAGAGTTTGATTGAACGAGCTTTAGATGAGATTTATAAATCAAGATTGATTAATGAGTTTGCATTCGCGCCGAGAATAAAAGTTTTAACATGCTCCAAAATTTGGCTGTTTCTCGCGATCGAGTAACTCCGAATTCGGAGAACTTCCATGTATAATCCGGATAAACAGAGATAGACAAGATCAAGAAATAAAATTTTTTACTGAGCATCCGAGATTAGGATAAATCTCCCGACATAACGCGAAATAGACACCTGGGGTGTCACACCCTCTACTCTAGCAGCGCCATCATGATGTTGTCGCTGCTCGGACCCCTGCCACCTTGCTAGTCTTGCCGTTCCTCCACCAGTGCCCCCTCTGAGCTCCTCTACGAGTAGCCGCGAGCCCCTTCTTGCTGTTCTCGTCGATGCCCATTGGTTGTTCGACAAAATGCCTATGTGAAGCACCATATTGCAAACAATGCTGTTGACATCCACACAGATCCTCCTTTTGCTGTTGCGTGCCATCTACGCTCCGCTACTTCCGTCTATTGTCAATGACCTTGCCCTTGCGCATGTGCACTGTCGCTCCTTATCCCAGTGTTGTGCGCGCTGAGGCTTTCCCCTTTGTGGCGTGCTTACGATTGCACTGCCCTGCCTCATGCTTGTCGTGCCATGCCATTCTCTGTGACCGCTATAACATGTGCCCCTGCAACCCCAATGTCACCTCTCCTTGCCACGCCATGTCTTGTGCTCACCATACCGTGCATCACACTCGTCGTGCTCGAGACTCACGTTGCCTTGTGACGTCGTCGTCACATCACACTACAAGCTCGAGGTTTAACCGAAACCTTGCGTGTGTGCGAACGGAGAATCTCGAAAAACAAGTAAAAAGGGTGAGATGATTTCTTTTATGTTTTTCAGACTCTTATTATCTGATATTTTGTGATGTGTATTAAGTGTTTTGCGAAGTTTCTCATTCATACTAGGAGAGTAAGCGCGTAGGTGAGTGAGAGAAATGGATGATTGTATTCGTTTGATGTGATAAGTAGAGTGAGAAACGTCGGTGTATGTGAAGGACGTATCGGTGAATCAGTGTGTCAGAGCACATTATATAAGTGGTTACGTTAGGTTTGATGGAAGTGTCTCGAGTGCTTGTCGCAACATGGTTATACACAAGACAGTGAAGTATGGGTGTTGCGCGATATGATGGTTTGATCAGTGTAGTTAGAAATTGATTTGGATTGGATAGAGAGGTGGGGACATGCCGAAGTAGTCATCACTCCTCTGTGTTTATGAGTCAGGTTAGTGTGTATTATATGTTCGTTGAACTACGCTTCACATATAGTGTATGTTTGTGTTCATGACATTGAGTAGACGCTTCGAGTGATCGAGTAGGTCCATAATGCAATTTGTGTGAAGGAGTTAGTTTGTTTTGGGTTGCTTGTTGCAATGCTCCGTTCATGTGATAAACACTTATGGTTAGTATTATTGAATCGAGTCGATGTGGTGTGATGGTAATATTCGTGATGAAAGTAGGTGCCTGTATTTGTGTAGTAAAGCTTAGGTTTAAAATGCAGGATGATGCGAGGAATGTTTTGGTAGATGTATACGTGAAGTATGATTCAATTAATCTATGTATTCGTTGTGCAGTGAAAGTAGTGGTGCCAAGGATAGGTTTAGTAGTTTGAACGGTTAGTCGGCGTGTCAATCAGTATGGATGGCCTTGATTGTGATGTAGGGTGAAGTGATGGCATGACATCGTGGCCATCACATCATCTATTGTGTAACTACGGTTAAGTGTTAAAAACAACTAGAGTAATGAGTGGATGATAATTGTAATGGTTATGTGAAAAATGAAGTAAATTGTCGTCGTTGTTAGGACTGCATGTACAGTTTTGGGGATATAATTAATCTAGTAAAATAAAATGTGTTTCTGTAGATATGTTCTATATAAAGTTGTAGTTAACTTATATATTTAGCTTCTCCTAAAATGTCATGACCTTAGGATTGATAGTTTGGAGTTATGTTTCTCACAAATCGAATACCTGAATCTATCCAAATTATGTACAGATTTCAACGGTTGCCTTGTTTGCTTAAGTTAATCTTAGAATCTGTTCTTGCTAATTATAAAGGAGTTGTAGTACTTTTTCTAAACTTTATAAAAAGTCTAGAACCACATTTATTTGATCTATAGAACTCTGTTTATGACTCTTTTAAGTTGCACATTGAAATTTGTCCCAAACCTGAACAGCATTGCATCTTCGTGATGTTTCAGCTAGTAAATTACCAAATCATCTTAAGATGATTATAATAAAGTTGTAGATAACTTCTTTCGATTAATTGTGTTAACATTTCATGACCATAGGAATGATAGTTTGAGAGTTATGAATTTTACAATATGATTGTTGTGTTCTATCCACTCTCTAGATAGATTTCAAAAACATGGAATCACTTCTTGGTGATTATATAAGTTGTGTTGTACTTTTGCATGCTTTCTTAAAAGTCTTGGATGACCCTTTTTGGTGGTCTAAAAGTCAAGTTATAGATGTTTGAAGTGTGGAGCCTAAATCTGTCAAAATCTGGACATCAAGGCCTTCCTAGTGTCCTGTACCCTTGATGCATATTGAATCACCCTGAAATGTTTATAAATGTTTGCTTTGAAATTTCATTATCTTTCTATGAAGTCTAGGATCACTTGTTTTGGATGCATGAATCTTTAGTTATGAAGTTTTTGAAATAAGAAGTCTGTATCTGTCCAACTCTGGACAGAGCTATCATCTTAGCACTAATCGACCTTGCTAAGTGTCTAATCATTTTGAGATGATAATACCAAAGTTGTAGAGAACTTCTTAAGCATTCTAGAAAGTCTTTGTTAACTATTTTTGGATAAATATATTTTGGGTTATGATTAAAACAAGTAATTGTTGTGCTGTTGTCCAAAAATCTGCAAGTGCTCATTTGATTGTTGTGTTCACCCCTTTTGGTTAAAAATGTTGGTTAGCGCTTAATTGATATAGACTTGCAACGGATAAACTTAAGTTAACATGTATACCATGATTAATGTTTTTGCTCTCTTTAGTTGGTTATGGGATAGGAGTTCCATAGTTATTGATGCCTATGTCCAATTTAAACTTGTGTTTGTCTTGGTTGCTATTGTGTGATCAATAGAAGAACTAAGGAAAGACTAGAAAATGGGATGAGTGCTTGTACTTGTGTTGTCATGTTTGAGTTGGTAAAAGTATAGAAAGTGTTAGTCATCTATCCAGTGGTGTTTAACTTGTATGCCCGATGACATAAAGATAGTTAACACTTGCGCATAGTCGTTTACGATGTCTTAGTATTCAGTGTTTAGTTTGCTATCGTGTGCCTTGGAGTGTCTTGTACCATTTTCTGTCATGTTCATACATATGCATCATGCATCTCATTTAGGACCGAGAGATGATGACTGTGTGAAATCAAGGATGTGAAGTGGAGTTGACCACGAGAGGAAGTCGGTGGACAACTTGAAGATGATGGACTAAACAAGCACCAAGATAAGAGATGCTCACCATGAGAGTCCCCTCTAGCAAACACTACCTAGTGTTGGATTCCAGGCAAGCCCCGATTTTTATGCATAGCCAATATTATGCTATTTTAGTGCAATTATGTTTGTAGGATTGTAATGTGGATGAAGTGTAGGAGTTGTTTGAAACCCTAGTTGCATGAACTCAGGTTCCTTTATGAGATGATTGCTAGTATGCTAGGTCGAGTAGTTGCTTTGCTAAATAGGGATCTCGGTAGAAGTCGAGTAATTTTTCTTGCACTCACGCGAGGTTAGGAATTGGTTGTGTTCATCTTGACAATGTTATGATTTTATGTGGACTCGGATCCCTAGGGGATGCCATGTTCATAGAAAGGAACTGGAATAAGGATTAATATGTGGTACCATGTGTCAAGCGTTTGAACGTACTAAACACATGCCGAGAAATATGGTAATCGATAAGCCTAGTACCTGAGTGAACCAGGGCACAGACTTTCACCATCACTGGTCATGAGACGTGGTCTCCCATGCCGGATTATGGTGGGTACAAGTATGGTCACTACACAGCTGGGTCCGCGGGAGTGGAGCATTGAACCCAAGGAAGTGGGCCCTAGTCGCGAATGGGGAATCGATGGGGGACATTTGATGTGTGTGGGGACGGAGTGCCCCTACATGTCGTGTGTTTAGGTTTACCTTGCAAGGTTAAAACTCGATTTGAATCGTCTGCTTCTCATAGTTAATGAGACTACTTGATTCATTGTACTGCATTGAGTAATAAGTAGAAATGAGGTTACATACAAAAAGATGTTGATTGACTTAATGTTTGTTAATAACTACATTAATTCATGTTACTCTTACAAAGCAAAGAGCCAACCCCAGATAAAGCTTTGCATAATTCTTGGGGTCTTTTATTTTCTTATTTCCTAGTTTTGGATGGGTTAGTCTAGCTGAGTACATTTCAGTACTTAGGGTTCTATTCCCAATGTTGCTGCAAATGGCCAGATGTTTTATGGCTACGGGAGGTGACTAAGCCATGGGAATGTTTTCTCCATTCTTCTCTCAAGCTTTTGGTGGGTTGACAACCCTATTGTTGGCACTGTATTTTGAAAAAAAACCCTCATGTGTTATGGGCGCTACTTGAACAAATTCTTCCGCTAAAACTTATCACCATGATGATGCTACTTGTTATGTCACATTTGGGCCTTCGTGCCGACTAAGTTGTAATAACTCTATTTACTCCGATCTACTTTATATTTTGTGGAATGTTGTGTCACGTGATACAGTGAATGTTAATTTATTAAAATCTTGATTGTGAAGGAAAAAGTTTGAGATACTTTGCGATTTCATTAGACCCCTAGGTTTATATGGGTTTAAGTGTGTTAAATCACTATTGGCTAGTTGGTTTTCAAACTTGACCTCTTATAAATCTGGTCAAGTCCTCGCAGATGCTACCTCTGCAAGAGGGGACCAAGAGGAGTAGCGTGGCCAGGCTTCGCCATATTACTCGGTTACCATCTTTAGTTATTTGCGCTGCATTAAAACTATGATTTACACATTTCAAACTCTAATGATGTAATAACTCTAAAGTACTCCTTAAATTATGGTATTGTGTTTTATTGTATTTCTCTATCGCTCACCTTTGAGTGAGCAAGTGGTACTCGATCCTTGTTGAGTGGTTTTATCAGAATAGATCCGACAGACTGATAGTTTATTCCATTTTTAAGTGTGTTGTTGCCTCTAAGGCGAGACTTGGGCACTTAAGCTAGAATAATCTAGGTGGTTCTGCCACAGCTGGTATTGGAGGGATTACCACTTCAGAGAAGTCAATAAGTCATAATTTCCAACCTTTTTCAAAAGTAAAACTTGCTTGGAAACCAATTTTTGGTTAGATCATCAGGACAATAAGGATAGATGTAGGACATGAAGATGTGTAGCTAGGTGGCTATTTGTATATGTCATAAAGGCTACTACTATTAGAAATTAAGGCTGCAAAAGTTGACTGGGAGACGACGGCCTAGAGTTCTCTCGAACTAATTGTATCATCCTTCATGTTCCACCAACAATTTTTGTTCTTGACCTGGTATGGTTATAGCAACAGTGAGCTCACATACGTTCATCGCTCATCAAATGTGAGGAATAATGCTCATGAGCTCACTTATGGTTGGGACTCATGTGTAGTGTAAAGCTTTACAAGGAAAAATGATCATCACTCATCAAATGTGAGGAATAATGCCTTTAATAAGTTGGTCAAAATATTATTAGCAATTACTAAGTGTTGGTGTTTCGTACCTGGATTCGTCAAGTAAATTTATTGTGCGTGTTCCAGACTCTGGAGGGTGTGCGTGGAGGGCGCAAGAATTATACTGGTTTGGGCAGAATGTCCCTACTTTCAGTCATCGGTGGCTTGCATTAGCGGCACCATGGATGATCAAACTCATAGTAGGGGTTACAAGCAGCCAAGAGAGGTAGGAGAGGTTAGAAGCCACAAGGTGGAGTCCTAGCTAAGTCTTGGCTTGGCGGGGCTCCGGACTTCTGGTCATCGTTGGTGCTCCTCCTCCTATTCGTCCTTGTGGGCTTGTCTGAGTCTGAAGGCATCCGGTCTTATCCAAGAGCTCTCTCCTCCAATCATCCTTCCGTTCCTCACGATCCGATGCTCTGCCCTGAGATGACCCTCTCCCTTTTATAAGCAGAGAGAGGGGTCAGCCAGTGATGGCTTCTCTGGGAAGGAGTCGTAAGGCAGGGGTAAAACGAGTGTTTTACCTTGGGTGTGGCGACGCGTACTCGTGGGGCCTGGGGCTGCCTAGTTGTCGCGTATTTATCGTGTTGGATGCCGTGGGGTGGCGATGGTCCTAGGCACCATCATTCGGGCTACGCTGACCCCTGGCTTCTGTAGCCTAGGGCTCAACACGGACCATCGTGTAATGCCTTGTCAGAGGTTTGTCACTCAAGCCTAGTTTGATAGGTCATATGTGCGTCGCAGGCCAAGGGACGCGCGGGCCATTAACGCGCCACCGTCCGAGGCTCGTAGGTTATGAGCGCTATGCAGCGCCCGAGGGGTCCGTAGGTCATGAATGGGAAGCGTACCGACACCCATGCTGTGGCTCGGTGCCAAGCATGGTTAATGTGGCTATCTTTTATGGTGGGTCAGTCCGAGGCTGGGCACGAGTTCTAATCGAGTGGTTCCCTTCTGACATGCTCGACTTCCCTTGTCGTGCTCCACGACGCTTGGTCACGGAGTTTGACCGAGGTGGGTCCTAGGGTTGGCGCACCTGCCTCTTTCGATAGACTAACAGGCCCTAGCGATCAAGGGCTCTTTCCTCACCACGCTCACTGACTGGTGCGTCCTAGGGACCAGGAATCATTTCCCCAATAGTAGCCCTCCTGCCCCAAGGGGAGAGTATCTCCCTTTGGGGGCTGTTAATGGGTATCAAGTGGAATCAGCAAAGTCCACTTCTAGCTTCTTGGAAGCAGTGAGACGATATAAGTAGGGGTCCACTCTGTGTTTGCCCCAGTTGGTTTTAATCGTCGCCTCGTGTTTTCCAAAAGCGGTATTTAGTTGGGACATTACCTCCAAACTCTCAGGGTCCTGCTGGCTGGCCATGGATACGATAAGAGTCTGGTTCCGAAGTATTGGTGACTAACTTTCCTCGCATGGTGGTGGGCTCAAGTGTCAAAGAAGAGGTCATATCACTTTCATCTCCTAGCTCGCCAGATAGGAATTCGAGGGCTAGCCCTTATGGTGAACCCGCATCGCTGGTTCCTGCGGCCTGCGCTATTAGCACCTCGATCATTGTCGATCATCCCATGATAGCCGTGAGTTTGGTTAGTGCTGGCCCCAACCTGGTCTTGTTATCTTATGCCAGAGGGTCGTCACTTTCTCTTCCCCCGCCCCTCATGTGTCGTCATGCGATGTCGGGTCCTTGGCCCTTCTATTGTTGGTGATGGCCGATCTACGGGGTCGGCTGGAGGCATCCTGATCGGCCGTACGAACGTTTGATGCTCGTGTTGCAGGTTGTTGGGGACCTTCGGCTTCCGAAGGTCCTCAAAAACGTGATTTGACAATGTTTTCTAAGTATGCAAGCAGGTATCTTCGGAATCAGGTTGCGGGTATACAGAAGCATGGTCAAGACGAAGCTTGACTGAAATGGAAGACAATCATGACGAAGGATGAAACGATCACGAAGCTATGTGCAAAGGAGCTTCGGCATGATAACAGAAAGGGGAAACCGACTTAAAGATGAAAAGCCAAATCAGCCCTCGAAGAATTATTATAGAGTTATTGATAAAAGTAAAGGGCATTAATGTAATTTTATACGGGCTGCGTCCCGTGCCTATAAATAGATGAACAGTATTCCTGTACTGTTCACGCTGACTTGGCATTGGCATCACGCTTGTACCCTTACTTTCCTTCAAGCCGAAGGTACATTTGTAATTTGCCATCATTTATATAAGAAAAACGAATAGAAATAAATTAATAATTAATGTTTAAAGTAGTTATGTTATTTTCCATATTTTATACATAAATCTTTTCTTAATCTTTTATTATGATTATGAAGGTATGACCTTCATAACCTTCGTCCGAAATTCATTATACCCAAGGGGGAATAATGTTTCGAAGGACGAAGGGCTTTAATATTTAACATCGTATGTTGCCTTGTTCTTGATTCATAGCATTTGAGAACAAGTCCCCAACATTGGCGCCCACCTCCGGTGAACTCACTTCCATTTCTTGAGCTCTGAACACCTTCGGCAAGCATCACCTTCGTCATGCCGCCGAAAAAAGCTTCAGCGACAGGGGCTGCTACTCTGCAGCCGTTGGATCCCAATCAGGACGTCCTTTCTCTTAGGGAGGCCCGAAGCCAGAAGAGGAAGGCTGCTAGTCCAACGCCTCCGGAAGATGACTTGGATCAGGAGATCCAAAACCTAGAGATCCTTCAGCAACAGGTGCAACGAAAGAAGGAGAAGATGGCTCGTTTAGCTGACCTTCAGAGACAGATAGATGAAGCTTCCGAAGAGGTTCGTCATATTGTTCAAGATGACCAGAACCGAAGGCCTCCGCGCAGAGAGCTCCATCAGGAAGGCTTCTACAATGAGGACGACTGGTATGAAGATTTCCATCATGGAAATTTTGCTTTCGATGATGCTTCTCCTCTATCAACAGAATTGCAGGCTACACCATGGCCCCAGTCTTACAAGCCACCCCAGCTTCCCATGTACGACGGTCATACAGACCCGAAGCAATTCTTGATGAGCTATGAAGCAACCATATCTTTGTATGGTGGTAATACTGCAGTCATGGCAAAGTCTTTTGTCATGGCCGTCAAGAGTGTCGCTCAGACCTGGTACTCCTCTCTCCGGCCAGGGACAATTACCTCTTGGCAGAAGCTGAAGGATATGTTGATAACCAGTTTCCAAGGGTTTCAGACCAAGCCAGTTACTGCTCAAGCTTTATTCCAGTGTACTCAGGACCACGAAGAATACCTCCAGGCGTATGTCTGAAGGTTTCTGCGTCTGAGGGCACAAGCGCCAACAGTGCCCAATGAAGTTGTCATTGAGGCCATGATTAAGGGGCTTCGGCCGGGACCTTCAGCGCAATACTTTGCCAGGAAGCCACCACAAACTTTGGAGAAGCTGCTCCAGAAGATGGACGAGTACATCCGGGCCGACAATGACTTCCGCCAAAGAAGGGAGGAGGCATTTAGGTTCTCTGAAATGACCAGGGGCTTCAGAGGAAGATTTCATACGAGGCATGTCAGGTCAATTCATAACTCCACTCAAAGTGATGATAGAGGGAACCAACAGCAAAGGCCACAATACTCTTCGCAAGCTTCGGGACAACAGCAAAGCTCTGTTCGGCCGCCAGCTCCAAGGGGCAGAGGCGCCAGGGGCTTCGGGGGAAGATTTGGGGATCAGCCAAGAAGAATTTACTGTCTATTCTATGGCGAAGACAAGGGCCATACCACCAGGATGTGCCACGTCACCATCCAGAAGCAAAAGGAGATAGCAGAAGCTGCAGCACAACAGAGTCAGCCAAAGCAGGTCATGCACACTGCTTCGTACCATTCACCTTACATCCCAGAATATGTAGGCAATCACTCTGCAGCTTCTGTTGCTTCGGCAAGTCAACCCCAAGCATCTTGGCAACAGCCTCCACCGCCACCACCAACGCAGCGAGGACAGCAGCCAGAAGGGAGTCAGCACACTCACCTTCAGAGGGACTTCAGAGAGGAGTTCGAAGCTCGCACAGTCAATAGCACTGTGCCAGAGTCGAAGCACATTTACTGACAAATATCCTACCTCGACAACAGTTTTTTTCGCATTTTTACATTCAGTATTACTTTTTGTTAATAAGGAACAATTATGGGAAATCTAAGTGTCTTTTATTGTTTTTCAATTTCTTGTAACAGTTTCGTCTTTTACCATAATAAAAATATGTCTTCTCCATAGGCTTGAGTTGCCGAAGCATACGAATTTATGGTGGCATGAAGGACCTTTGTATTATCAAAAATTTGTTCTAAGGGACACAGTGCATTTTATTCGAAGCAGTAAAAAGTCGTTCCTAAAGTGTAAGTTTTCTGAGCCTACAGCGAAAAGTCAGCGCTGGTTCCGCCGAAAGTAAAAGGCGAAGAAGCTCCTAAGGGAGGCTTACAGCGAAAAGTCAACGCTGATTCCGCTGAAAGTAAAAGGCGAAGAAGCTCCTAAGGGAGGCTTACAGCGAAAAATAAACGCTGATTCCGCTGAAAGTAAAAGGCGAAGAAGCTCCTAAGGGAGCCGTACAGCGAAAAGTCAGCGCTGATATAAAAAGATTGTGTGCTTTATTGCAGCGATGTGTGTATTTTCGGCACAAATATCATTCTGCATAACATAACATCATCACATCATTTTGCATAACATAAGCATCATACAACATATTACATGTGGAACAAGGAGGGGATACAGTATTGATCTTCGGAGAATGTCTTGAAAAAGAGAAAATGGTGCTAAGGCACAAGATAAATTGAGAAGAAGTGTAGCTTCATTAGAGAGGCAACATAAAACTTTTTTATAGCTTCGGTGAATATTTCACGAAGCTTGGATATTTTTCATCAGAGAAGTATGGAAATTCTTGTGATATATAAAAGATTTTCTTCACGAAGCATGAAAAGAAGGGAAGGTGTTTTTTCGCCGAAGGCTCAAAAAATGGTATGTATGCAAAATTTCATGCATCGTAAAGAATTGAACTATAAATAGATTATATATTACATTCAAAGTTACAATGTATTACACATGTTACATTCCAAATATTTTTACAATAGCATCTAATCCTCCTTAAGAACTATTTCTGCAGCTTCGTTCAGTAACTGATCGACAACCTTGTCCATGATGGCTTCGGCCATTTTTCTAATTTCATCGTCCCCCTTCGGGTGGGGGCCCGGAGATGCCTCAGCAGGTTCTGAGGGAGGAGAAGATACGACTATATTACTATTACAAACCGCGAGCAAAGTCTGGAATCAAAAATTACAACAGAATAAAAACCACTAGTTAATACCTATTTGCCCTTCGGGCTCTGCACCTTTCTCAGCAGCCTCTGCTATCTTTCTAGCATCATGAATACCTTTTACGCTTCTTTGAATGATCTCTTGAGCCATTTCTCGGCCGCCATTGTCCCAAATGTCGGTGAAAAACTTTCCACCAACCAGGCTTGATTCGGCCGAGGGGTCCTTTATGTCTTCGGTGGACAAAGCGGTTTCGGTTTGTGCTAAAGATTTCACATGGTTACAGCCTTTTCTTTCCAACACAGTAGCAATCCCCCTGGCGCCCGAAAAAGCACATATGTCTCCGCGGCTATTCAAGATTTCTTCGAAGGCCTCAGCTTCATGACTGATCCATTCAATCGGGCCTTCTGGATTTCCCCTTGTGAAATTCTCTTCGCTAGAGAATGTGCCAACGCTGGCGAAGTTGGATTTTATCTTCTTAACACACTCTATGGATTTATCATAGTATCTTTTCTTGGAAGCACGAAGCTCTTCAACATTTACTTCCAAATGATTTGCCCATTGATCACTAAGTTCTCGTTTTGTTTCTTCTAGTATGCGTTCTTCTTTAGCCCTGGCCAGTTGTTTCTGAAGATCCTGAATTTCGTGTTTTTGGGCTTCAGCTTGAGCCTTAGAGGTAGCTTCGTCTTCCTTTATTTTATCCACTAGTGTAAGCAGAATTTTATCTTTTTCCGAAGCTTCGTTCCTCAGCTTGATAACCTCTGCTCGTAGGTTGTTGAAAGCAATATTATAGCTTTCGTCTTCAGCATTCTTTTGCACTCTCAAAGCGTTGCTTAGTATTAAACCCTATATGAAAAAAGAATTACTATAAGAATAAAAGAATGATTCAAAAATTGTAGATTTCCAAATATACAATTTTCACACCTTCAGACTATTATATGCAAGGCTATCCGCAAGATCGTCCTTTGTCATAGCGCAGAGTCCAGCTTCAAGCTTCGGAAACCCCATGCTTCTAGCCATCTCCTGGAAGACGGATAATTCTTTGTTGTCTGGGAGGCAGTATAGGAAGTCATCTTCGTCTGTCCCATTGAACACTAGTGCCCCCTTCGGATATTTCAATTCTCTGGCATAGTGATTAGCTTCAAAAATCTCTTCTTCGGATAATTTCTTCCCCGAAGCGTGTCGCACAATATAATCGTATATTTTGGAAGGTGCTTCGGGGGCAGCAGTGTCAATTTCTTCAACCAAAATTGGCTCTGACATTTTTATTTTTTCGGCTGCTTTTGCAATTTTCGTTTCTTCGGTTTCCAAAGGTTTTACCTTGGTGGGCTCTGAAGGCCGAGCTTCAGTTTCAAATTGTTGCTTCGAAGCTTCAGCAACAAAGGCTTCAGTAGACACTTCAGAAGTTTCAACAGTTTTCTTTGGAGTTATGCTTGAAGATTTAATTGTCTCCAAAACATCTAACACATTAACCATCCTTTTTCTTTTCGGGGTCACTGTTGGACCCTTCTGGCTTTTTCCTGTCTCAATCTTTGCTGAAGGACTTAAAACTTCCGATGTTTTTGTTTCTTCAGTCCTTGGCTCTTTCATCTTTTCTGTTGCTGGCATCTCGGCCAACTTTTCGATTTCTGGCAGCAGAGTTGATTCTTTAGCTTCGATGGCCGAAGAGGTCTCACCAGCGAACTCAGGCACTGTGGCCAGTTCAATATAACGTGGCCGGTGTGTGAGAACCTTTACCCTTTTCCTCTTCGGCGCCGGCTCACTAGGAGCGGCTGAAGCAGTCTCCTTCGCAGAGGAAGTATTCTTTCTTTTTTGACCCCGCACTGGATAATGGTAGTCGGGGTAGATGAACCCAATTGCGTCAAATAATCGGTTCAGCCTCTTCTTCTTTCGGCCTCCGAAGGCTGCTGACAATGCAGTATCTTCGGCCTTTGAATATACCCCAAGCAGTTCATCACTTACAGTTTCAATGCTTTTTAGCCAGTCATCATCTGGCTCAACGAATTTATCTCCGAACTTAAATGTGTATTTCAGCCTGACTAGTCCACCTTCGTCAGTCTCTTTAATGGTCTCCTGCGGCATTTCCCATTTTTCCACAAGTGGCCATACTCTGAAGGCAATGTGTTCTTGGACCAAATCCCTTGTCCCAATAAAAGAGCAAACAACACCGAAGGCTCTCTGGCATTCTTCGGCTGCTTCATTCATTTCCACCTTCGGCCTCCGCAGGCCGAAGCGTTGCCAGATGGGACACATAATGATCTTCTTTATATCTTCTCGTGATTTCAGGTCATTCTTCACGTAAAACCATTCCGTCATCCAGTCGCCAGGCCACCTCTTTCGAAAGGTCGGCACAGGGCAGCTTGACCCATACCGGGAGCCGAAGCTGTAGCAGCCGAAATTGTTGTGATACTGTTCCTTACCCCAGGGTTTTGTTTCGTACAACAATTCATGTATGTTGCAGAAGCTTTTCGCATCAGGTTCCAAGCCTTGGCTTCTCGCGGCCCACACGAAGATATTCATCCTTATGATTGCTTCGGGGGTAAGTTGGTGAAGGTAGATTTCAAATATCTTCAGCACCTCTACAACGAAGCTGCTTAAGGGAAATCGTAGTCCAGCTTTCAAGAAGCTTCAGAATACCACGACTTCATTTTCCTCAGGAGTTGGACAAGTTTTCTCTCCTTCGTCAGCCCTCACAACGGACAAGTCCCGGAAATATCTACCCCTCATGTTGACAAGATAATTTTCTTTAATGCTTGATTTGCCAAAAACCGCATGGCTTGGTCGCCAATGTCGATCTTCGGAGTCTTCACCACCACTATCCACATCATAGCTGTCACTGTCACCAGTATCTTCAGATAAACCCTCCAAAATTTCTTTAGTAATCTTCTCTGTATTAGTCTTCGACATTGATTGAAGAAAACCCAGATGCATCTCCTCAGAAAGACTTAGCTTCGAATCACCAACAACTTTTTTATCTTCAGACATCCTTGCAAACGTTGAGAAAGTGCTCTCTAAACCGAAGCTTTAAAATCTAAAAGGCCAAGCAAGTGTTGTTGCGCACAGGCTAAAAGTTGGGTGAGTAAAAGCAGTTGGCAAGAGAGCGTACCAAATAAACTCGGGATGAGCTCTTATTTATACGTCCAGAGCGTTGAAACTGGAGGGTCCCGCTTGTCAAAGACTGTTGCTATTCTAGCAAAGAGAAGGTGTTTTTTCGGACCTTCGGCTTAAGTCCTTCGTCCATATCGCAATATGAATTTATCATTACAACAAATTAATATTGCGAGGGGCTACTGTTGGGGACCTTCGGCTTCCGAAGGTCCTCAAAAACGTGATTTCACAATGTTTTCTAAGTATGCAAGCAGGTATCTTCGGAATCAGGTTGCGGGTATACAGAAGCATGGTCAAGACGAAGCTTGACTGAAATGGAAGACAATCATGACGAAGGATGAAACGATCACGAAGCTATGTGCAAAGGAGCTTCGACATGATAGCAGAGAGGGGAAACCGACTTAAAGATGAAAAGCCAAATCAGCCCTCGAAGAATTATTATAGAGTTATTGATAAAAGTAAAGGGCATTAATATAATTTTATACGGGCTGTGTCCCGTGCCTATAAATAGATGAACAGTATTCATGTACTGTTCACGCTGACTTGGCATTGGCATCACGCTTGTACCCTTACTTTCCTTCAAGCCGAAGGTACATTTGTAATTTGCCATCATTTATATAAGAAAAATGAATAGAAATAAATTAATAATTAATGTTTAAAGTAGTTATGTTATTTTCCATATTTTATACATAAATCTTTTCTTAATCTTTTATTATGATTATGAAGGTATGACCTTCATAACCTTCGTCCGAAATTCATTATACCCAAGGGGGAATAATGTTTCGAAGGACGAAGGGCTTTAATATTTAACATCGTATGTTGCCTTGTTCTTGATTCATAGCATTTGAGAACAAGTCCCCAACACAGGTCTTTAGGCGTGATTGGCCATCATGGAGGCCCATGTGGTGAGTACGCCACTCACCCCTCTTCTCAATCCCTTTCGTCTCCCTTTCTCTTTATCTTCTAAGCAAGGAAGGATGCCAAGTTGGTGGAGCTACGCCAGAAGGTCGATTCGGTGACCCGGAGCATCTGTGTAGCAACTCGCTTGCAGTGCCTGCTCGACATTCCGAGCCGCGTTCGGAATGTTGTGGACCTCAGCATCCACTATGGGGCCGCTATTGCTTTGGCCGTTGCCCAATTTCGCACTAGGGTTGACCTCTATGCCCTAGTGATGCCCTCTTAGGGTGCCCCGTCTGTGGTATTCGAGTACCTTATCTAGGGGTACGACGAGGTCGCCTGCATGGTGACCGGTGCCGTGTCAGTGGAGGACCTGATCCGATAGGCTCCCTAGGGCCCTTCTTTAGTGCACATCTTTTGGTTTCCCGGCATGGGCAGCCCCCTCGATGCTCTATCGGTTATCAGGATGGAAGATGGGGGACAATCGGGCTTTCCTCCTTTCTTATTCGTCGGTCTCTACTTCTTTCTTTTGGATGCTGGGTTCCGCGTCCAATCCTCGAGTCTAGAATTGTACTTTATTGGAGACTCAGGGGGCCCTCTATGTAAAGAAAGATGTTTTCTAGAGGAGAGCTTTTGCTAATGTACAATTTTTTACCCGACTTTCCTTCGTTGCACATATGAATACTTTCGTCAAATCTTTCTTCAGGAGGTGGTGGCATTATGTGTGGCCTGACATGCCAACGGGCCAAACCTGTTTCCTTGTCCCACTGGTCTTTTCGGTTGGTCTAGGGCACCAGGGTTTTGTAGGATGGTCTTTATTTAATCGCGCCGCTCACCCTGTCTTGTCCACCTTGCTTTTGGTTCTGTGGACTCTTGTCTTCTTTGTTTGGCCAGTCCTTCTATTTCTTGGGTCTTCCGTCGCTCCTTCCATGGTGGACTGGTGCCAATCCTTGATGAGTCAGGAGAACCTTTGAGCCCTCGTTAGGCGTGGTTTACTGAATGAAGGCATGTAGTTGATTCTGGGGGCCGAGGAGGCCCCGAACCCACCTCCCGGTTATGTGGTTTCTTTGTTCGTTTCCACGAGCAGGGTCTCGCTCTCCCTCTTCATCCTTTTTCCATCACTCTTTTCAAGCACCTGCAGGTGCAACTTCATTTTCTGAACCCAAACGAGATCCACCATATGGCTGCCTTCATCGCCCTGTGTGAGGGGCACCAGAGCGTCGATCTCAAGCTCACCTTATGGTGGTACTTCTTCTGCATTGACCTGTTGCGGAAGAGGGAGGAGAAAAGGATAATGAAAGTGTGGCCAGTCAGATCTGCTACCTTCTGTCTCCACCGAGGAAGGTCGCATGAGTACATCCCGATCCCCCTTTCCCTTTCTAACAAGGGCAAGTATAGGTGATGGTTTTATTTGTGAGATGCCGGTAGGAGGCCTTTTCTGGGGCCACAGCTCCGAGGTGTCAACTGGAGCACTTCGTTCGAGGCTCCCATTAATTGGTGCTACGATGTTACGCTTCAGGAGAAAACTCGAATCCAAAGCAATCTGTTGGGGGTGCTCTTCCTCCGAAAGAAAGACATCATAGGTGTGGGCGTCAATGGAAGGGTGGCTCCTCTGGAGGCTTGATCTGTGCCCCTATACGAGGTGTGGAAGGATTTTCTGTCCCCAGGCGCCGGGGTCCTTCCAAGCGACTCGGATGCTAACGATGGGTGAGCCAAGCTTTGGAAATACAGATGGAGGCACAGGGGGCGGCGCATATATCCATGCCTATAGCCCCTGAGTGCCCCCCGATGCGCCCTGAGCTGGGCTTCTTCGAATTCGTAAGTAGCTTTCGTCGCTACCTTGGGTTCCTTCCCTTACCTCATGGGCCTAATAAATTTATTCTGTTGATCTTGTAGTCCTTTCCGATTGGGGATTCGGTGCCCCAAGGGCGGTTTGTGATGACGTCTTCATTCTGTCGCCCCGACACTCTACCTAGGGTAGCAGTTTTCAGAGAGCGAAATCCTCCCGAACCTTTTTTGAGTTTAATGCCACCTTTGGGCAAGACCCAGGCACCGCTGGGGACCACTTTCCTAGTTGTACATTTCTTGTTGACGACTCAGGAGCATGTGGGTGTAGTTGACATCGTGCTTCCTCAGCCGTGGGTCTTGCCGCGAGAGGCCATCCCTCCTTTGGAGTTCCTCCCATTGGCATCATCCTCCCGACACCAGATGTCGACCACAGTGGAGTTGCAACCTCCTCGTCATCGGGGAGGATTGCGTTCGAAGGACAGAGATGGTTCACGCATAGCGTCTGAGGTGCGTGGCTACCCTATGGAAGTCGGGGAGTGTTTTATTTTCCCCGAGCTCGAGCATCGGTAGTTCAACAATAGCTTAGCCGTTTGAGGAGGCATGGGACTCGCACCACCATCCGATGTCCCACTGCTGGGGGAATTGGGTCGGTAGGGTCTGAGTTTAGCCAACCGACGCGGCCTGAGCATCACATGGTCGAGATGAATGATGGCTTCCCAACGGCCCAGCCAGGTCTTAGGGAGACAAGGTTGCTAGGTTATTGTGTCGAGGGATCCGTGTCGGGGTCCTTGACTGAGGTGAGTATTATACTCCCCCATCCTTGACTTTTAATCCTTCTAGTATCAGCAGTTCACTAACAGGTTTTCCTGTTTTTTGTTTACCAACGATGGTGCTGGAGGAGCTCGTGCGTGCGTAGGAGTGCCTCCAAGTCCTTAGCGCTGAGCCATCAACCTCATATGTGATCACCTTGGGGTTTCGCAGTCGAGGAAAGTGTCCGCCCATAATCTCGTGATGGCGCTTGTCATCAGCCGCATTCATGAACTAGAGGGCACTATGTTTCAGCTTAGGGTCCTCTATGCCTCAGTCATCGCTCGTCCTCTTGGTGAGGACTCGATCGAGCGGGGCTAAGTCTGCATCGAATGTGCCATCGGTTGGTCACATGGCGAGCTCTGAATACCTGTGGGCATTGGTAGGACCCATCACGCGACGCTCTGCATTAGCGTCACACTTTCTCGTTCATCTTTGCTAGTGACCGTTCCACCAGGACAAGTGTTTGCAATTTTTTTGGGTCCCTCGTGTTCCACTGGTGACCATTACCGTAGCCTTTGAGGCATAGGTATTCGTAGTCTTTACTAGCTTCCCCGTTAGGTCATTCTATTCACGTTGCCCACCCCATATAGGTCAGTTTCTAGCAAATTTGGGGACAAGGTCATCCCACTCGATGCTTTCCCCAAGGTTCGGCCACGGGGGTCTCTGGTTACGTTGTCCTAAGGCCCCCTTCCCGTCGAGGGTGCCCTTGGAAAGCACAAGCGATGTGATGATTCGTTTTGCTTAGGACTCTTCAACGGAATGTTGGAAAGACTCAAAGCACGTTATAATAGAAAAGGCAAAATGACATAGCTAGTTTCGCGATTAGAGCTTCTGCTCATTACTCCGCCGAGTCTGTTGTTCATTTATTTTGCCTTATCCAGTTCCTGGTATGCTTCCTGTCCTGAAAGTTACTAATGGGAAACGAGCAGAAGTGAAAGGAAAAGAGGAAAATATCGAGAGAGGGGAGACTAAGGTATGGCCGAGACTCTCTCCCCCACTTACCGTGTTTGTGGCAAAGAGCGTTCTTGACAACACATTTTATTTATAACCGTTCGGGGGTTTTACAAAGAAGGCCCGGATCCACTCCGGTAGGTCATCTACTACGGGCTTTTTCGTCATAGGCATTACATCATGTGTTTCCTCTGGCCCTACCAAGCGCGGCATCCCATCATGGCAAGATTGCTAACAAAGCTATGGTGGCTAGACGATCCTCATTCCCCTTGTCGTTAGGGATGCTATTCATCATCTCTCTCAGAGGGACCTCGATTCGAGTCCAAGACCGTGTAGAGCACGTCGAAGATGAGGTCCATATCTCCACCGGCCATCTCCACAAACTCTATGTCGTCTATCATGGGGTGGTGGTTGTGGGACACAAGGGCGGCGATTACCGCCGGGGCATGACACAATCAATGTGGAAAGGCGCCGAAGCCAACCACGGTACGGTGTCATCTTTGCATCACACGACGTAGAGAGCTCTGTGTAGGATACAAAGAAGACTGACAGATCATCATATAAGGAATTTGGCCCATATGAATCGTAATCTGCTAGCTTATTTCGTTGGCCTCAGAAGGTGGGACCAGTCTGGGCCTGCTGCGCTGCGCCTCCTGCATGGGGCAAGGCTGAAAGCCTCGAGGGCCACCGAGACGATGTTGGGGCTCTCAAACGGGACAGGTTGGTCAGGCATTGCCCTAGCCATGTAGCCCTTTAGGAGTGCATTCTGCGTTACGCCTCCTACGTGAAGTCGAGGCTCTTGAAGCAGATGGACCCTTCGGGAGTGCATTCGACATGGGAGCCTCTGTTGGCCCTCACATCGTGCCTAGTTCATAAGTGGAGGAGGTTGGGCTTTTGGGGCTCTGATCGCTTCTCCTTTGCCTTTGAAGGGGAAGTCAACACTCCCAAAATAGATCGCTGTTCCGGGAGGTCGATTGTTGTTGCGGCTTGCCATTTGGAGCTTGGATAATCTCATCGCGGCACGCGCAAGTCCCCTACCTGGCACGCCAACTGTCTATGTTTCGTCCCTCGCTCCGACAAGTAAATTTATTGTGCGTGTTCTGGGAACCAGAGGGTGTGCACGGAGGGCGCAAGATTTATACGGGTTCGGGCAGAATGTCGCTACTTCCAATCATCGGTTGCTTGCGCTACCTGCATCATTGATGATCGAACTCGTAGTAGGGGTTACAAGCAGTCGAGAGAGGGAGGATAGGCTACCAAATCCCTTATCAGTGTGGCAGTGGAGCTTAGAAGCTGCAAGGTGGAGTCATATTTAAGTCTTGGCTTAGCGGGGCTCTGACCTCCTAGTCCTCGTCGGCGCTCCTCCTCATGTTCATCATTGTGGGCTCATCTATGTCTGAAGGCATCTGGTCGTCTCCAAGAGATCTCTCCTCTGATTCGTCCTTTTGTTCCTCTCGATCCAACCCCTTGCCCTAAGGCAACTCTCTCCCTTTTATATGCTGGGAGAGGGGTCAGCCAGCGGTGGCTTCTCTAGGAATGAGTCGTAAGGCAGGGGTAGAACCAGCATTTACCCTAGGTGAGGCCACATGTACTTGTGGGGCTCATGGCTACCTGGCTATCACGTATTTATCATAGTGGATGATGTGGGGGTGGTGATGGTCTCTGGTGCCATTTTGGGCTATGCCGACCCCTGGCTTCCATAACATGGGGCTCGGTGCGGCCTATTGTGTAATGCCCCATGGGAGGTATGCGCACTCAGGCCTATTCCGATAGGTCATAATTGGGACGCAGGCCGAGGGGCGCATGGGCCATTAATGCACCACAGTTCGAGGGCTCAAAGGTTATGAGCGCTATGAGCCTCGAGGAGTTTGTAAGTCATGAGTGGGAAGTGGACCGGCGCCCACGCTGTGGCTCGATGCCAGGTATGGTTAATGTGACCAGTCATTTATGGACGGCCAGTCCGAGGCCAGGCGTGGGATCCACTCGAGTGGTTCCCTTCTGACATGCACGACTTCCCATGTCGGGCTTCACCACGCCTGGCTCTAGGCTCGGTGCCACAGGGTTCGACCGGGGGCGGGTCCTTACAGGGTTGGTGCACCTGCCTCTTTTGACTCACTAATGGGCCCTAGCGATCAGGGGCTCTTTCCTCAGCGCGCTCACTGACTGGCGAGTCCTAGGGACCGGGGATCATTTCCCTAACACTAAGTATAAGTTAATACTATCCCAATCAAATAAGAGATCACAATTAATAACTCCCACAATGCAATGCAATGAATGACATGTTAAGTTTAGTTCCATCAATTAATCATGTGAGAGTTCTTGTTGCCCATTTGCCAAGTTTTACACTCTGCAGAGGTTGCACTTCTTTACCCACAAGCCTTGTTACCCATTTGCCAAGGGGTATCGAATCCCTTCCATCTCTATCGAGTAGACGAGGTAGGGTAGCACTACGAGGCCTTTCAAAAGTTTCGCTAGTTCGAGAAAACCTGCTACGGTGTTAGGAAGAAGGAAGGATAGGAATCCCTCATCCGAAAAGCTATCATAGATAGTTCGACCGAGGATCTCCATACACTCTGCAGCGACGCACCCTTCACTTGCCCCTTTCGGGTAAGGTAATCTCTCCCTAGCTTTCCTAATTACTTGGCCAAGGGCGTCCCATTCCACCCTTGTGGTAGCACTATTTTCCTAGGTTAAGCTCCATGTTACAATTAACAAAACGATCTTATTATGAACAATAAAGAATCAAATGATAATAATAATAGAGCAAGATCATAATTCATATATATAGCATTAATCCCAAAACAAGGTAGAGTAGTAGCTAGACCACCCAATAGTTTGTTTGTATACAAGGTGTAGGGTAAACAAAACTAGGTAACCTATTAGGTCCCATCAAGTTAACCTAAGCATGTCTCGATGATTATCATGAACATTATTAGGTAAAATAATGATCAAGGACACAACTTGCCTTTTTGTGTAACTCCAGGCACTTCTCCATTTGGAGCCATAGGTTCCTCGTCACCTCGCTTCTATGCGAAGCAACACATATAGACAGACATGTAATAGATAAAATTATCATTACACCAAATATGGAAACAAACCATACAATAATATTCTACGCGTCGTTACGAGACCGTAGGTCCGACAATCACAAAAATCAGAGTAATCGTTAAAAAGATATAGTTCTTGGAAGATCTACACGATTAAACATTAAAACTAGGTTCTATGTTGATTTTAGTTAATATAAATCATGTGATAAAGATAAAAAAAATAACTAGTTTAACTTTAATACCAATTATAGCTTAATTAAAAATAGTCAAATTATAATTATGGATTGAATTCAAATACTATATCGATTTATATTAGAAAGTTATCCATAGGTTTAAACAAATATCTAATTATAGAGGTATGTGATATAGTAAAAATAATGTTGTTACTGTGTAGGCAATATTATCACGAATCTAACACAACTTGAACAGAGTAAATTGGAGTTAAAATGTGTAAGATATGAATTTCCGAAGTTTATAGGTTTATTTTGTAACACCCCTGGTGTTACTGTCACTAAAACTTGAGCATAACATCATGATCATTAGCATATCATGTGTTTGTTACACCTAGAGTGCATTCACTAGGTAAAAATTTCAAAAATGTTGTACTAATATGACTTGATGTGTGGTTAACCATAGTATAAAGTACTTAACCCTAAATCTGGGCTTATGGATACAAGGGAAGCCCAAGTATGAGAAAATTTCAAAATATATGAAAAATGAACATAAGATATCCCATTTGAAGAACTTTAGTAACACCAAAACCCTAGAGTACTAAAAACCCTGAAAAGTCCCCTGAAAACCCCTAAATTGGAACCCTAGGGGGCTAAGTGTAAATTTTGTACACTTTTGGACCCAAGTGCAAAAACCAAAGTATTAGAGCACCATAAATCATATGTTCACACAATTGAGGATTTGCAAATCAAAGTATGAAACTTGGACTTAATTGCAAAAAGCACCTCATATGCTCCATATGCATAAGTCTAAATTCAGTTGCATAGGGCTCACTTTGTAGCTCTATATTTCTGAACTTACAAGGAATTTGCTCAGGGTCAATACATCAAGATCATAGAGCTATCATAGGAATACAACTTTGCTTATGTGATTAAGCCTTGATCACATGCAAAATTTGGAGTAAAATGAGCACAAAGTCGGGCTCTCAGTCAGCCCTAAGTCTGAATTCTGATTAACAGTGAAGTTGGAAGAACTTAGAGATCGATTTTAAGTAGGATCCAGAGACTATTTGATGGTGGACACTATAACAAAGTTAGAAAGGGATTATAGGGCAACAATTTCCCTGCTGGCCGAAGATCAAGTTGTTACACAAAAATTGAAGAACGAAGCACTACAAATCGCATTGTTAGAACCACTGATGACTAGCTCAATGGTACAGTGATTGGCTCAGATCGCCAAGTTCAGTGTACCTCATCACCGGTGACCTCCACACTGCGATTCACGATGATGCCACGATTCGTGCCGATAAAGAGTAGATAACCATGAGGGTTAAAAAGATCTCGTGGAAGAAGGTCTTAGCGAGGGCTGAGTCACCGCCGTACCCACTTGCCCGCGCGGTCGGTAAAATATCGCCACCGGTGCTCGCCATGAGCGCAGCAAGGGACACGTAGTCGCCTGATTCACCACATTGCCGTGATCGTGGCATCCCCGAGATAGTGACGGTCGCAAGGTGAACGCATGCGCTCCACGGTGAGCCTCGGTGATTGCCTCACCAGGGAGATAAGCTCCACTCTCCTCCCAAATTCGAAGCCGCCACCTAAAGCTTCTATAAATTGATGCCCCACTCTACTTCGCCAAGTTATTACGAACCCAGGACACTAACTCTCATCTCCGATTAGCCACCATAGCCAAAGAATTTGGGTTTTCCCCCAAATTTATCATCTGTGTCGTCGTGAATCACCCCGTCTGGGCTAGCCGCTCTCAGGTCCGCACTCACCCTCCTTATTTGTGTTTTAGCACCCTCGCATGCTTGTGATGCTTGTCGGCTCAACTAAATGAGCTAGACTGCGCTTACTCGTCGGGAACGCCTCAGTTTGACCTCGGTGATCGCCGTCATCGTGGGTAGGTGAATCCAGGGCCGGATTAGTTCAATTAAGGTATGGGCTAGACTCACCAAGGCTCAGGGATGGTGATCCGATGCGTAGTCCGGTGGTCGTCGTCGATTAGGATGGATTCCGGTGAAGAGATGGCCGGCGAACGAGCACGCCGTTGCTAGGGTTCGTTTTGGAGAAGAAATAGAAACCAGAGGACCTTAGTGCAAGGTGTCAGTGACACATAAAAGTAGGGCGCAGTGCCCTTAACTAGTTTTTTTTCGAATGACCAGGGTCTTCTATGCAAATCTAGCAACGAGGGGGCGCGCGGACGCGCGTTTTCCTTGTTCTCGGGCCGACTTGGGCCGATTACAGTCTGATACTATTCATCTTTTTCCTTTTTCTTTTTCTACCAGACTTAGGAAATCCCTAGAAAATTATAGAAAAATGGTAAAAATTTGAGACCAATTTTGTTGGACTTCTAAATTTCTATAGTATTTAATAAAAATAATTTTAGGATTTTTAGTCCAAACCAAGAATTATGTAGTATTTAAAAGGGCTTAAACCTATACCTCTGGAATTTTAGAAATTATTTAATGACTCCAAAAATCACTAAACTTTTTGGATAAGCCTTATATGGTATTTAGAACACATGAGTAAAGTTAGACATGATTTGGACAATGTTTGATTCCTAAACTCCAAAACCCTAATCTTCTAAGTAGTGTCTGCCCTATGAAATAAAGAACTGACCCCAAAAACTCTAGTTTCCTGGAGTACCATGAAGGAAAGTTGTATTCAAGATACAACTTGATAAACCTTTTCTAATACTGCATTTCATAAGCATTCATGGTTATATATGGTTATATATAGAGAACGAAGAAGAAGTAGTGGTTGAAGAAGAAGGAGTTGCACCACCACCACCTGAAGACCCACTTGCCGGGAACTGCTTTTATTTCGATATTTGTGGAGCAGAGCCCGACTCTCCTATAACACAAGGCAAGCCTCGGTGCATTTGCCACCTCCTTGCTATTTTAAAATCTTTCTCACTTGCTTGATGCATTAGGTAATAGGAGTTGTGTGCTAAACAATTGATGCATTTCCTTCCTTGGAAAACTGGTTACTTTTCCTTGATCACCTGTTTTATGAAAAGTTTTTTTTTCTGATGCTTAGCCTTGCTCTAGAAAAACAAAATGTTCGTTTTTGAACAAAAGATGATGCTTCATAGTGGATGGGATGTTTTCAAAAATAAAACTTGCTGGTGAATCCATCGTGGCCATGATGAGTTCAACATCGAAAAAGATGTACCTCTACCAGGTACCAAACTTTGGGTTTTAAATGTAAAGCTGAGACCGGGCGGGTGACTTGAACGAGAAGAGAGTCTCGGTGTAGTGTCTCCGTCTAAGTCGATTAAGGACCTTGTCGATGCAGGCCTGATGACCGAGGACCCTTTAACTGGTCACATGCCTCATCATGGGTAAGCTTTGCCTCGGGTAGACTAATACCAGAATAAGACAACACGCAATGGGAGTGGAGAGATGGCGAGAGTAGCGTGTACCCTCCGTGGTAAGAGGTTGTACGGTGGTGTATCTGTGCTCTCGATTGGCGTGAACCTGATCTGGTCTTAAGAACCCTAGTGGCGAGTTGACATATGCAACGGTTAAGTGCTACATATGTCATGTGATTGGAGATCCTCAGCTGAGTATAAATCGATTCGGATTGCCGTTACTTCTCGGACATGAAGACTTGGTCACTGACTTACATGTAGCATTCCAGTGAACATGGAATGATAACAGATGGCTAGTTTAGGCCAAGTGCTTGAACTAGGGTAGAAAGAACTCTAGATTCAGGTAATGACTTAACTTGCTAATAAAACTGGATTTTTAAGGATCCACTATTAGTAAGCATTTTTGCAAACAAAGTCTTGATTCTTGATTCAGCCTTATCTTGACTCCCTCAAGCCAGCATATCCTTGAGAGTTTTTTATTTTGACGGGTAAGACTTGCGAAAGTACACTTCGTACTCAGTGTTTTCGAACCCATATTGTTGTAGGTGAGGAAGCAGCAAACTTTTGTTGCTTTTGCTCTAAGGTGGTGCCAAAGGAAGAAGCTCAATAGTGACGTCCCGGGAGGATGTTGTCCTCCTTTTAAAAACATTATACCTATATGCGGGAGGGGTTTTTGCCTCCCGAGCTTGTAATAATAATACTTCTGCACTCATATACTACTGGTCTGTAATAACAACACTCTTTCTATATTTTAATGTAAATTAAGTTACTGTAATTGCTTTCGCTTATTCATTCCTCCAATGTGTTGTAATATCTGCGTGACGGGTGAAACGCTCTTGGGAAAGGTAAAGGATACCGATACCGAACTTGTCAAGAGATTAGATGCATCTACAGGGTTGTCCGAGGTCCGCTGGACAAGAACAACTGTAGGTGGGCCTAGTGACTTGGGAGGTTCCGCCACAGCTGGTATCTGAGCGAAGCCCATCTCTTCAGATATTATGAAGCATTTCAAAAATAATTTTCAAAGGCTTATCTAAGAAAATTGCTTTCATTCTTATCTCACTACTTTCTGAAGTATTCATCCTGTAAGACCAGGTAATAGAGTGGAATATATAGGAGGTTGGGAATTAACGAAGGTTGATTCCGTAATTATGCATGCATCATGTTTTAAAACTATACTAATAAGTTTTCCCCCTTATGGAGATATGCCGCCGCGTACGAGAAAAACTGCGCGTAAGTCCATTGGACCGATTGGCATACCAAGGCAACAGTTGGCTCCGAGACATGAAGGGAGCAGCAGTGGCAGTAACGACCCTATCGGAGACCTAGAAGCCCAAGTAGAGCAGCTTTGGACGGAGTTACGTCACTGAAACAAGGTATGGATAGAAGATGGTCAGCGTATGAATGAGTTAAGAGCTAACGTCAGACATCTGCAAGACGAGCTTGCAGAGCGGGATTTGGCAATCGATTGGGCTGTCAATTCACGTTCGATTGCTTGGGACCGGGAAGCCAAAGCCCGTGCTCGTGTGACAGAGCTTAGTGCGGCCACTGACAACTTGCAAGTGTATTGCAATACTTTACATGAGGAAGTCCATGTACTGTATTCACGACTGCACCCATACGTGCCTGCCGACCCTGTTGGAATGGGAGCCGGACCCTCTGGAATAGCAGGTGAAGGACTTGGTGGGGAATTGGACCTTTTTAAACCCCCTCCTTCAATGAACCTGGCTGACGAGCGGTCCCCTACAATAGACAGTGAAGCAACCAAAGACGATAAATACTAGAGTAGTATAGTTTAGATATAGTACTGATGTAAAATAGGTAATAAAGTCATGTTGTACATTTGAGTCTGTATCATTACATCTTGGTAATGTAAAATGATGATGTATATTGGCATGTTATATTTTTTCCAAAGGTTTCTTTGCCTCAGATGCCATCCAAGACTCGTGCACATGACAGTGTGGGTATTTCCCGTGGTCAGGAAGACACACCCAATCCACCGCCGGTACCGCCAACGTCGGCCGAGGCTATTGCTGCCTTGGTGAATGCGACCGCCAACAACACCCGCTTTTTACGTGAAATGGTGGGAAATCAATTCCAACAACAAGGCGGAAGGGCTTATCCGCAGGGACCATGAGAGACTTCATACTTGGACTTCTCTGAAACCCGTCCTCCGCTCTTCGTTAAAGCCGAAGACCCTCTGGAAGCCGACGAATGGGTATGGATTATGGAGCAGAAATTTAGACTAATCCGCTGCACTGAAACCTAGAAGCCGTTGTTCGCTGCTCAACAATTAAGAGGCACTGCCAGTACTTGGTGGGGAAATTTTATGGCCATTCAACCTGCCGGACATCAGGTCACGTGGGATGAATTTAAGTTAGCATTTCATGAGCACTATATTCCAGAAGGAGTGCTACACATGAAACAGGAAGAATTTATGCGGCTCAAACAAGGAGGAGATACTGTCATGCAATATCTCAATAAATTTAATCATTTATCCTAGTATGCAATTGATCAAGTAAATACTAACCTGAAAAAGAAGAATTGCTTCATGAGAGGCCTCAACGACCGAGTTCAAAGAAAAATGGCCACCTGCCTAGATCTCACATACAGCAGGGTTGTCAGCACAACGCTGGCAGTAGAAGCTAAGAACACAGGCCAAGGAAAATCGAAGGGATTCGGAGGTGACAGGTCCAATCAGGGGCCTGAAAAGTGACCAAGGTTGGTAATCCGACCTTTCAATCAAAATCGTTCTTCATCTCGTCCACCCTCCTACCCATTTAAACAGCCTGTCTTCATTCGCCTTGCCACTGCCCCCACTTCTACAAGTCAGCCGAGTGCCCCTGGTGCTTGTTTCCCTGCCCTCCCTAGTTCCTCAACTGGCTGCTTCAATTCTGGGAAGTCTAGACATTTTATTAAAGACTGCCCATATCCGAGGCAGAATAAATCCAATAATCAGCAGAACTCAGGGAGCTCAAATCAAGGCAAGGGAAACATGGCAAATAATTCATCGGGCAAGAATATTAAGAAGACTGGGCAAATATATTACACTCAAGTGGCCACTACACCGGAAGGAGAGCCGATTATGATGGGTACGTTTCTTGTGGCCAATCCTCCAGTAGTCATTCTCTTTGATTCTGGTGCTTCACATACATTCATAAGCAAGAAATTTGTGGAGAAATATTGCATTCCTTGCACTGAATCAAGGGAAGGGTTTATTATTCATTCGCCTGGGGGAAAAATATTTACTAAAGAAGTGGCCTTCAATGTGCCAGTAACATTGGCGGAACGGGATTTTCCCACCAATATGATTGTGCTGAAAGGCCAAGATATAGATGTAATTCTGGGCATGAATTGGTTAGACCAGCACAAAGCTATCCTCAACACTGATTTAAGAACCATCAGGTTGAGCTATGGCCATGAAGAGGTTCTTTTGTCCATCCCTGTAGCTATTCCTGCTAAACCATTTGGCAGAGTCTATGAAGCTATCATGCCGGAAATCCGAGATATTTCGTTAGTGTGTGAGTTCCCGGATGTCTTTCCGGAAGATCTGCCTAGATTACCTCCAGAAAGAGATGTAAAATTTGTGATTGAACTGAAGCCCAGTACGGCTCCTATTTCTAGAAGGTCATACCAAATGCCTCCAAATGAGTTGGCAGAGCTCAAGACTCAATTACAAGATATACTGGAGAAGGGATTCATTCGGCCCAGTTCGTCGCCTTGGGGATGTCCCGCAATCTTTGTCAAGAAGAAGGATCAAACACTTTGGATGTGCATGGACTACAGACCCCTTAATGAGTTCACAATCAAGAACAAGTACCCTCTTCCCCGGATTGATATCTTATTCGACAAGCTTACCGGAGCTCAGGGATTTTCCAAAATTGACCTCGGATCGGGCTATCATCAGATCCATATCCGACCCGAAGATATACCCAAGACCGCATTTACTATGCGGTACGGATTATTCGAATATTTGGTTATGTATTTTGGATAAACGAATGCTCCTGCCCACTTCACATATCTAATGAACTCGGTATTTATGCCCGAGTTGGACAAATTTGTGGTGGTCTTCATTGATGATATCTTGATTTATTCCAAGAACGAAGAGGAGCATGCTCAGCATCTACGGATCGTATTAACGCGCTTAAGGGAACATCAATTATATGCTAAATTCAGCAAGTGTGTGTTTTGGCTGGAGGAAATCCAATTTCTGGGACACGTATTGTCTGCAAAGGGGATTGCGGTTGATCCCAGCAAGGTCAAGGATATTCTAGAGTGAAAACCGCCAACCACTGTGCATCAGGTTCGAAGTTTCCTTGGATTGGCTGGCTATTACCGCAGATTTATCCCGGGTTTCTCCAAGCTTGTGAAGCCAATCACAAGTCTATTGAAGAATGATACAAAATTTAACTGGTCCTCAAGATGCAACGAAGCCTTCGAGCAACTGAAGGTATTATTGACCGCTGCTCCGGTATTGGCTCAACCGGATATTGAGAAGCCTTTTGATGTATACTGTGACGCATCGGGCAGTGGTCAAGGCTGTGTCTTAATGCAAGAGGGCCGAGTTATAACATATGCTTCAAGACAGTTGCGCCGGCATGAGGAACATTATCTAACTCATGACTTAGAATTAGCTACTGTGGTTCATGCCATTAAAATATGACGTCATTATCTGCTGGGAAATATCTGTCATATATATACAGATCATAAAAGTTTGAAGTACATTTTTACCCAGTCGGAACTAAATATAAGGCAGAGGAGATGGCTTGAGCTGATTAAGGATTATTAACTATAAATTCACTATCACCCAGGCAAGGCCAAGGTGGTGGCAGATGCACTAAGTCACAAGGCTTCCTGTCGTTGTCTTACAGTAAAGACTTATGACATCACATTATGCCAAGAAATGGAGAAATTAAACCTGGGAATGATTCAACATGGAACCTTAAACCAATTGAAGCTTGAGTCAGTTCTTCTGCAAAAGATTATTGATGCACAAAGAAGTGATAAGGGTATGAGACATATTCATGAGAAAATAAAGGCTGGTAAAGCAAACTGTTTCAGAAAGGATGATCAAGGCATAGTATGGTTTAATAACCGCATAGTTGTGCCTAAAGATGATGATGTCCTCTAGCAAATTTTGGATGAAGCACATCTTAGTAGATATTCCATCCATCCTGGAAGCACTGAGATGTATCATGATTTAAAGCAACATTATTGGTGGACAAAAATGAAGATTGAAATTGCACGCTATGTGGCAA
Source organism: Zea mays (assembly GCF_902167145.1). Lineage (NCBI taxonomy): Eukaryota > Viridiplantae > Streptophyta > Magnoliopsida > Poales > Poaceae > Zea > Zea mays. The sequence goes on along the minus strand of NC_050102.1, from coordinate 55,572,616 downwards.
AATGTGACACCTGTAGACGTGTCAAAGCCATACACATGAAGACTGCTGGTCCATTGCAATCTTTGTCCATACCAACTTGGAAGTGGGAAGACATTAGCATGGACTTTATTGTGGGATTACCCAGGACCGTAAAAGGTTTTGATTCTATCTGGGTGAAAGTTGATCGACTTACAAAAATATCCCATTTTCTACCAGTCAAGACCTCCTATCCAGTCCTCACTTATGCCCAGATATATAATGCCTGTATTCTCAGTTTGCACGGAATTCCAAAGACCATAGTGTCGGATCGCAGACCGCAATTTGTATCCAAATTCTGGGAAGAACTCCATAAATCTCTAGGTACTAAGTTGCTCCACAGTTCGGCCTATCATCCTCAAACCAGTGGGCAGACTGAGAGAGTGAACCAAATACTTGAAGACATGTTACGGGCATGTGTTCTGGAATTCCCACAGAAATGGGGTGAATGTTTACCATTGGCAGAGTTTTCATATAACAATAGTATTGGGGACTTGTTCTCAAATGCTATGAATTAAGAACAAGGCAACATAAAATGTTAAAGGTTAATGCCCTTCGTCCTTCGAAGCATTATTTCCCTTAGGATATAATGATCTTCAGACGAAGGTCATGAAGAACGTACTTTCATCATCGCGGTATATGTTAATAAAAGAAGAAGCATATGAAATATAAGAGACAACATGAACAATCATATAACATTATTAATTCATCTTCATTATATTATCATGGAAAAATAGAAACAATATTAATTACATTTGTACATTCGGCTTGATAGAGGGTGAAAGTACAAGCATGACGCACAAGCGAGTACAAGTCAGCGTGAACAGTACGGGGGTACTGTTCATCTATTTATAGGCACAGGGCATAGCCTATGTAAATTTACATTCATGCCCCTCATATTTTCTATTGACTTATGGACAACCCAATGGGGACTAGATAGCCTTTTCCTCTTTAAGTCGGTTCCTTTTTCTGCCGTTGCGCCGAAGCTCCCTTGCGCGTAGCTTCGGAGCAATATCAGTCTTCGTCTCGGTCACACTTTTCACATCTTATATGGTTTTGACCCAAGTCCGAAGGTACCTGTTCACGTGTTACACTTGGAAAGCATAGTTAAATCTTGTTTTTGAGGACCTTTGGAAGACGAAGGCCCCCAACAGTAGCCCCTCACAGTATTAATTTGTTAAGATAACGAATTCAGACTGCGACATGGACGAAGGCCTTAAGCCGAAGGTCCGAAAAAACACCTTCCCTTTGCTAAAATAGCAATAAACAATGATAGATGGGGCCCTCCACTTTGCAGCGCTCTGGGCGTATAAATAAGAACTCACACCAGCTGCATTTGATACGCTGCTTATGCCATTTGCATTATTTTCTCAATTTTATAGCTCTTGCTCACTAGCACTTGCTAGATTTTCAAGCTCTCTGAGCTTCGGTTCAAAAGATGCGTTTTCACCATGTCTAGAGAAAAATGTCTCCGGAAAAGAAGGTTGCTGCGGAGACGAAGCTAACTGAAGAGGCGAAGCTATTTGAGAAGAAGAAGGCTGTGGATCCTTATATTGCTGGATTTGTTGAGTCGATGGCAAAAACAAACACAGAGAAAATTACTAAAGAGATACTGGAAGGCTTATCTGAAGATACTGGTGACAGCGATAACTATGATGTGGAAAGTGGGGACGAAGATTCTGAGGATCGGCCTTGGAGGCCAAGTCATTCAATCTTCTGAAAATCAACCATCAAACAGAGTCATCTTGAAAACATGAGAGGAAGGTACTTTCGAGATATGTCTATTATGAGGGCTGGCGGAGACAACAACGTCTCTGCCCCTGAGGAGAACGAAGTTGTGATTTACCGAAGCTTCTTCAAGGCTGGGCTTCGGTTCCCTTTGAGTAAGTTTGTAGTTGAAGTGCTGAAGACCTACCAAATCTTCCTTCATCAGATCACCCCTGAAGCCATAATAAGGATGGGGATTTTTGTTTGGGCAGTAAGGAGTCAAGGGCTAGAGCCAAGCGCTAAGTGTTTCTACAGTATGCACGAACTTCTATATGAGACGAAGGCCATGGGCAAAGAACAGTATCACAACAACTTCGGTTGTTACGGATTTATCGCTCGCCCTGATAAACCCAACGGGTAGAAGGATGCCCGATCTTTCGATGAGAGATGATGGAGGTGGAAAACTTGTTGGAGAACGACGTTGGCTGCCCGACTACCACAACCAAGATGGTGTGGCGCCTTGAGCGACAGGTACACCGTCTCCTGATAACTACAATTTGGGGTGGAGGTCGACGTTGTGCTATCCGACTACAACAACCACAAGGGTGCTGCGCCTTAGCGATAGTTACACCGGCTCCTGTTGTTGCTGCTCTTGCCGTGCCAAGAACAGCCTTGAACCTGCAAGCAATCGAGAACAAGCAAGAACAAGATAACAAGCAAACACGCACGGATCTGATAAAGTTGGGGTCTCGTTTCAAGTATTCGGGTGGTCTAGCCGACACACGCGTTTACAAGGAAGTAGCAAAGGCTAAACTTACATCAAACAAAACCCGAGTTCTTTGGTGGCTGCTAGTTGCTTAAATAGAGAAATAGGAAGAAGGAATTCTGGTGGAGTCATGAAGTTCCCTCGGCAGTTTCTGGACGCCTCGGGTGTAGTCTCCCATTAATTCTTGATCCACCAGCAAGTAGACGAAGGGAGCTTTCCAACAAGTATTTATTTGCATTAAACGGCCTTGGAAGTTGGAAGATATGCCCCATTTAAACTTGTACTTGGTGCTGTTACGAAATCCTCTCGGGTGCAACAACCTTTATTGCCTTGTTGCCTTCTCCGGTCCAAGATGGTTCACCTCCCAAACACCTGAGCATAATAAAGTCATCGCAAGGCTTTAGTACCTCATTTAAAGAAGAATTAGCTTCAATAGCAAAGAACGAGTTCACCTGATAATTAAGTTTACGTGCACGGGCTCGTGTCATTGGTCCTTGATTAGCTACGAATGGTGAAGTGGTCACTGGTATGGTTGTATCAATGATAGTGATGTCCTCATCATCCTCCCCTTCTTGCAACAAAGTCGTCCTCGACTCAAACGTGTCATTCTCTCCCAAGTATGGTGTTAAATCTGCAATGTTAAAAGAGGAACTGACCCCAAAATCTGCAGGCAACTGAACTTTATATGCATTATCATTAATTTTGTGAAGCACTTTGAAGGGTCCAGCAGCTCTTGGTTGTAATTTAGATTTGCGCATATCAGGGAATCTATCTTTCCTTAAATGCACCCATACTAAATCACCAGGTTCAAAGGTAATATGCTTTCTACCCTTGCTACCTGCTTCTTCATACTTAGCATTCATGGCTTTAATATTTGCTTTAGTTTGTTCATGCAGCTTTATAATCAGTTCAGCACGACGAGAAGCATCAAAATTCATTATTTCAGAATGTGGGATGGCGATAAGATCAATAGGAGCACGAGGGACAAAACCATACACAATTTTAAAAGGGCATAGTTTAGTTGTAGAATGCTGAGAACGATTATAAGCAAATTCAATGTGAGGCAAACATTCTTCCCACAATTTGATGTTATGTTTCAGAACAGCCCTAAGCATGGTAGATAAACTACGGTTTACGACTTCGGTTTGTCCATCGGTTTGAGGGTGACAAGTAGTAGAAAAGAGCAATTTAGTTCCCAACTTAGCCCATAACGTTTTCCAAAAATGACTAAGAAATTTGGTATCCCGATCGGACACAATAGTGTTTGGAACCCCATGCAAACGAACAACTTCACGAAAGAACAAATCAGCAACATGGGTAGCGTCATCAGTTTTGTGACATGGTATAAAGTGTGCCATTTTTGAAAATCTGTCCACAACAACAAAAATACTATCCCGCCCCTTCTTTGTTCTAGGTAGTCCTAAAACAAAGTCCATAGAAATATCCTCCCATGGTGCACTAGGAACTGGGAGAGGCATGTATAAACCATGTGAATTAAGGCGAGACTTAGCTTTTTGACATGTAGTGCAGCGAGCAACAAATCGCTCCACGTCTCTTCTCATCTTCGGCCAAAAGAAATGGCTGGCCAGGATGTCTTCTGTCTTCTTCACACCAAAGTGTCCCATCAACCCACCGCCATGTGCTTCCTGTAATAATAATATACGCACGGAACCAGCTGGAATGCATAATTTGTTAGCCCGAAACACAAAGCCATCAGTGAGAACAAATTTGTTCCATGTCCTTCCTTCTTTACAATGTAATAGCACATCTTTGAAATCAGCATCGAAAACATATTGTTGTTTAATTGTTTCCAAGCCAAAAATCTTAAAATCAAGTTGAGACAGCATGGTATAACGGCGAGACAAGGCATCTGCAATGACATTATCTTTTCCTTTCTTATGTTTGATGACATAGGGAAAAGATTCAATAAATTCGACCCACTTGGCATGCCTACGGTTCAGATTTGTTTGGCTCCTTAGATGCTTTAAAGATTCATGATCAGAATGTATAACAAATTCTTTAGGCCTTAAGTAGTGTTGCCATGTTTCCAAAGTTCGAACTAAGGCATATAATTCTTTATCATAAGTGGAATAGTTCAGACTGGGTCCATTCAGTTTCTCACTAAAATAAGCAACAGGCTTCCCTTCTTGCAACAAGACACCACCCAAACCAATACCACTAGCATCACATTCCAATTCAAAAGTCTTACTGAAATCAGGTAATTGGAGAAGGGGTGTATGAGTTAACCTATCCTTCAATGTTTCAAATGCAACCTCTTGCGCCTTGCCCCAAGAAAATGGAGCACCCTTCTTAGTAAGCTCGTGCAATGGCCCTGCGATGGTGCTGAAATCTTTCACAAATCGACGATAGAACCCCGCAAGCCCGAGAAAGCTTCGGACTTGCGTGACCGTGGTAGGGACTAGCCAACTATGTATGGCCTCCACCTTAGCCTGATCAACTTCAATTCCCTGCGGTGTCACAACATAGCCAAGAAAAGAGACACGGTTTGTGCAAAATGTGCACTTGTCAAGGTTACCAAATAAGCGTGCTTCACGTAAAGCATTGAAAACAGCACGTAGATGATCAAGATGGTCTACTAGACATTTGCTATAGATCAAGATGTCATCGAAGTAGACGACCACAAATCTTCCAATGAAAGCACGTAAAACCTCATTCATTAATCTCATGAAAGTACTAGGTGCATTAGTGAGACCAAAAGGCATGACTAACCACTCATACAAACCAAACTTGGTTTTAAACACCGTTTTCCATTCATCCCCTAGCTTCATGCGAATTTGGTGATATCCACTACGTAAGTCAATTTTAGAGAAAATCATTGAGCCACTAAGTTCATCCAGCATATCATCTAACCTAGGGATAGGATGACGATATCTGATGGTAATGTTATTAATTGCTCGACAATCTACACACATGCGCCATGAGCCATCTTTCTTTGGGACTAATAAAACAGGGACAGAGCAAGGACTAAGGGACTCACGCACATAACCTTTTTCGAGTAATTCTTGTAATTGTCGCTGAATCTCCTTGGTTTCTTCCGGGTTTGTCCTGTATGGCGCTCGGTTTGGCAAGGAAGCCCCTGGGATGAGGTCAATCTGATGCTCAATTCCTCTTATCGGTGGCAGGCCAGGTGGCACTTCGTTTGGAAATACATCAGCATATTCCTGCAAAAGATTAGTGACAGTAGAAGGCAAAGTAGATGGTATGTTGTGAAGTGAGAACAAAGCATCCTTGCAAATAAATACATAGCAGATTGAAGCAACATCATTTAATTCAAGCAAATCAGATTTGGAAGCAAGAAAACAAGCACTTTTCAGTTGTATTTCTGTCTTCCTCACTTGAGTAGATTTAGAATTGTCACTCTTATGTTGTACCAACTCCTTTGCAGCACCTAGATTTTTATTATGAACAGATTTATTTTTCTCTTTGCAAGCTCTAGCAACTTCATCCTTCAAAATAGCATCGGGGGACATGGGGTGCAATACAAGCTTCTTCTCATTATGCATAAAAGAGTAGTGATTTGTTTTACCATGATGCACGGTGTCCTTATCAAATTGCCATGGTCTACCAAATAACATAGAGCAAGCTTGCATAGGTACCACATCACAATCAATATAATCATGGTATGAACCAATTGTAAATTCCACACGGACCATACGTGTTACCTTAAGCTTACCACTGTCGTTGAACCATTGGATGTAGTAGGGGTGTGGATGTGGAAGCGTTTTCAGCCCAAGCTTCTCTACCATGGTGGTGCTTGCTAAGTTGTTGCAGCTTCCTCCATCAATTATAATACGACAAGATCGTTCCAAAACTACACATTTAGTTTGGAACAAATTGTGTCGCTGGTTTTGTTCAGCTTTAATAATTTGGGCACTCAAGACACGTCTTACAACGAGGCTCTCATAGTGTTCAGCATGTTCAGCCCCAATATGCTCTTCATCATCATGCTCCTTTTCAGCATCTTGGGCAGCAAGCATGGCATATGTATCATTATCTAAATCGCTGGCTGATGAGTACTCACCATTTTCTCTTATAATTAGTACACGCTTGCTTGGGCAGTCCCTTCGAATGTGCCCAAATCCTTTGCATTGGAGGCATTGGATGTCCTTTGTTCTTCCCGTGGAAGCAATAGAAGAAGATTTGGCTACAGCTTGGGAGGATCCTTTCCCTGTCTCAATAGCACGAGAAGGTGCTGATTTCGATGGTGTTGTGGATGATCTATTGGAAGCATCTCCCTGAAACACATGGTTAGAGCTAGCAGCACTAGTGCGGGGCTGCCAAGATGTATTGCGACCTGCATAAGTGTTAGTTCTCAAGCATCGTCCCTGGACTTCTCTTTCAGCCTTACAAGCAAGATGAAATAAGCGAGTAACATTAGTGTATTCCTTGTAAGCTAATATATCCTGAATTTCTCTTGTCAAACCACCCATGAACCTAGCCATTGCAGCTTCTTCATTTTCTACGAGACCACACCTCAACATGCCTATTTGTAATTGTTGATAATACTCTTCAACAGATTTGTTGCCTTGTCTAAGCTGTTGTAATTTATGTAATAAATCACGAGCATGATAGGAAGGAACAAAACGACTACGCATGATTCTTTTTAAAGCATTCCAAGTTTGTGGTATGGTAGCTGGATGTGTAGTTTGGTACTCATGCCACCAAATAGAAGCAAAATCAGTGAATTCACTCGTAGCAGCTCTAACCTTTTTATCATCAGAAAAATCATAGCATGCAAATTTTTGATCTACCGACAATTCCCATGTTAGATATGCATCAGGATCATATTTTCCATCAAACGGTGGTATGGAGAATTTAATTCTTCCTAGAGAATCATCATTTTCACGTACCTCACGTCGCGGAGGTCGACCACCCAAGCCATGGCGATCACGTCATTGGTGTCGTCGGTGCCTAATAGATTGGTCATCATGCTCGGTGTCTGCTGAATACTCCGTAGCATCATCTCTTGCGGTACCAGCAATGGAACCATGGCCATCATCATCACCTTGTTGCCTACCTTCATGCCCAACTTGGTCCATCCTATCTAAGCGCTCAATAATTGCTGCAAGAGAGGTGTTAGTAGCAGCAACTGTTCGTTCCAAAGTGGTCAATGTGTTGTTGGTAACAATTTGTGCTGTTTCTAATTGACCAATGCGCTCATTGGTGACTTAAACATCTTCATTGAGGGCATCTGTGTGCAACCTTACTTGACGTTCGAAATGTTGAATGATGCCCACTGTTCGTGGAGAATGTGGAGGTCGCGCATTTGCATCCTCTGCCATGGTTAGTGCAAAAGAGATACAAAAACAAGTAATGCAGCCTAGTAGTTGCTGTGATGTGGATGGATAAACACTACCTCACTAGCAAGAAATCAAGCGCTTACAAGTTCTCACCATGCAAAGCAAGTGGCGCTGGCAAACAGCAAGAACAGCAATAGTGGCTGCTAGCACAACCTGGTGGTGTTGTAGAAAAAATTGTGGATTTATAGGTGGCTGCTAAAACAATAGTTCCAAGGAATAGCTAGTACCACGTTAGCCACAACAAGTTGAATAAACGTTCCACAATGGTGTTGTGCTGGTCCTAGTCCAAACCGTAATAGAGACGCGAGCCGTTACACAAATGATATCACCAAATACTCAAAACAGCAAGCTGACTTATAAAATTGTGAAACGGTGGCACACAAACTGTCTTTTTTTTGTTGCACATAGAATTTTATCTACCAATATTCTTACTGCAGTTTTTTCTCTCTCTTTTGTACGTGCTTTTTTTTTATGATCAGCGCGGCTTTTTTTGTGCACTTGCCTTTTTCCTTTCCCTTGTTTTTTTGAACTACAGTTAGAGAACAGCTAGAGAACTAAAAATGGTGATCTAAACAAGGTGGCGCGAACTCGAAACTCTAGCAGCAAGAAACTTTAGACCAGCAACTCAACACAAATGCAGCAACCGTGAATTCAACAAGTCAAAAACTAAGTAGTAAAGCAAAGGCTCAAAATGTTTTTAGGTGATTTTCTGCTCTAAATATATCTTTGGCAAAAGTGGACTGTAGGTAAATAAAATAAGGAAGATGGAGATCTCTCACCGAGCAACCTGAAATTTGATACCACTTGATAAACCCAACGGGTAGAAGGGTGCCCGATCTTTCGATGAGAGATGATGGAGGTGGAAAACTTGTTGGAGAACGACGTTGGCTGCCCGACTACCACAACCAAGATGGTGTGGCGCCTTGAGCGACAGGTACACCGTCTCCTGATAACTACGATTTGGGGTGGAGGTCGACGTTGTGCTATCCGACTACAACAACCACAAGGGTGCTGCGCCTTAGCGATAGTTACACCGGCTCCTGTTGTTGCTGCTCTTGTCGTGCCAAGAACAGCCTTGAACCTGCAAGCAATCGAGAACAAGCAAGAACAAGATAACAAGCAAACACGCACGGATCTGATAAAGTTGGGGTCTCGTTTCAAGTATTCGGGTGGTCTAGCCGACACACGCGTTTACAAGGAAGTAGCAAAGGCTAAACTTACATCAAACAAGACCCGAGTTCTTTGGTGGCTGCTAGTTGCTTAAATAGAGAAATAGGAAGAAGGAATTCTGGTGGAGTCATGAAGTTCCCTCGGCAGTTTCTGGACGCCTCGGGTGTAGTCTCCCATTAATTCTTGATCCACCAGCAAGTAGACGAAGGGAGCTTTCCAACAAGTATTTATTTGCATTAAACGGCCTTGGAAGTTGGAAGATATGCCCCATTTAAACTTGTACTTGGTGCTGTTACGAAATCCTCTCGGGTGCAGCAGCCTTTATTGCCTTGTTGCCTTCTCCGGTCCAAGATGGTTCACCTCCCAAACACCTAAGCATAATAAAGTCATCACAAGGCTTTAGTACCTCATTTAAAGAAGAATTAGCTTCAATAGCAAAGAACGAGTTCACCTGATAATTAAGTTTACGTGCACGGGCTCGTGTCATTGGTCCTTGATTAGCTACGAATGGTGAAGTGGTCACTGGTATGGTTGTATCAATGATAGTGATGTCCTCATCACGCCACAACGCAAGCCACCCGGTGCCAACATTTCGGAAGAGATGGCCCAGAGCTTGGATGGAAGAATGGTTTTATGTGAAGAATGATTTGAAAGCGAGGGAAGACATTAAGGAAGTCATCATGCGCCCCATTTGGTCCCGCTTTGGCCTCTGAAGGTCGAAGATAGAAATTGATGAGACAGTTGAAGCGTGTGAGAGGGCCTTCAACACTATTTGCTCCTTTATTGGGACAAGTGATTTAATTTAAGAACATATAGCCTTCAGGGTATGGCCACTTGTAGACAGCTGGGAAATGCCAAAGGAGACCATTACTGACTCTAGCGAAGGTGGTTTTGGTCCGACTGAAGTATACCTTCAGGTTCGGGGATAAGTTTGATGAACCAAATGATGACTGGCTGAAGTGCATTGAAGCTACTAGTGACGAGTCACTTGGGACATATTCCGAGGCGGAAGATAATGCTTTGTCCACAGCCTTCGGAGGTCGGGGAAAGAAAAGACTAAACAAAATTTTTGATGCCATCGGCTTCGTATACCCCGACTACCGCTACCCGCTGCGGGGACAGGTGGTAAAAAGAAAACTTGCTGCTTCTGGAAAGGTTGCCGCTTCGGCCATCACAGTTGAGCTGAAGGGCAAAAAGATGAAGGTTCTGACTCACGAGCTGCGTTACATTAAACCGGCCAAAATACTAGAATTTGGCGAAGAGGCCTCTTCGGCTGCCAAAACAAAAGAAATTGTTCCTCCTGCGCAGAGGACTAAAGAGCCAACTAGAATGCCGAAGTTACCTTTAGCTGAGCTAGTTGAGACAAAGGCTGATAAGGATAAGGCTGAAGGGTCAAAAATTGAAGAAATAACAAAAATGCCAGAGATTTTGAGCCCTTCAACAGAGGTAATAGTGTCAAAGGCACAAAAGGGTTCTGCCGCAACTCCTAAGAGGAGAAGGATGGCAAATGTGCTAGATGTTGTGTTAGAAACAGCAAAAACCTTGAGTTCTGCTCCTACAAGAAAAAATGTCGAAGCTTCCAAGGCGCAACCCGAAGTTGAAACGAAGCAAGCAAATGTCGAAACTGCAACAATTCAAGCTGAAACCGAAGCTGGGCCTTCAGTGCCCACTGAGACAGAGCCTGTCGTAGTTGAAGAAAAGTTGACAGAGCAAATTGCATCTGAAAAGGTTGAAACTCTTGCTCCCAAAGCTTCAAAAGAAGGCATTGAGTACATCATTCATCACGCTTCGGGAAAGGGATTATCTCAAGAAGAAAAGCTAGAAGCACGACACTATGCCCAAAAATTGAAATATCCGAAGGGGGCATTAGTGTTTAATGGCAGTGGCGAAGAAGATTTTTTGTATTGTCTCCCGGATAATAAAGAAATATCCGTTTGCTGGGAGATAGGTAGAAGCATTGGATTCCCGAAGCTGGAAGACGGTCTTTCGATTCTTTCGAAGGACGAACTTGCTGACAGCCTAGCTTACAATAGCATAAAGGTATAAAAGCTAATTTTGTATTTGAAAATGAAATATTTTATTTGCTATACTCAATTCTATCCTCTTCTTGCATGGCTTGATTCTTAGCAATGCGCTTAGGGCTTAGAAAAACATTGAAGATGAAGGATATAAGATGGCTCTGAACAACCATCATTCAGAGGTAATCGAATTAAGAAATGAAGGTCTTGAAAAAGACAAAATCTTGATTTCATTCGTAAACAAAGTGAAAGAAGATGAAGCTAGTTTCAAGGCTCAAGCCGAAATCCAAAAGAATGAAATTGAAGACCTTTGGAAACAGCTGGCAGAAGCCAAAGAAAAATGCGCACTAGTAGAAGCTAACTGAGAGATCAGCAAATATTGGAAAAACTATTTAGAGAAAACTATTGAAGAACTTCGCACATCCAAGGAAAGATGCTTTGAAAAATCCTTGGACTGTGTGAAGAAAATAAAAACTAGCTTCGCAAACGTGGGTGCCTATTCCACCGACGAAAACATCATACGAGGCGACCCTGAAGATGTTATTGTGGCGGAACCGCCCGAATTATTCCAACTTAAGTGCCTAAGTCCTGCCTTAGAGGCTAGACCACACTTAAATAGGAATAACACGTCAGTCCCTCGGATCTAGTCCGACGAGGCCACTAATAGGATCAAGTACCACGTACTCACTCGATGGTGAGGCACAGAGCAAATACAATAAAGCATAAAACCATACATTAAGGAGTATCAAATTTATTACATCAACATCGGAGTTTTAGCAAAAGTGGAGATCATTGTTCGGAATGCAGCGGAATAAAACTAACGATAAGTAAACGGAGAGACGGGGAAGCCTGTCCCATCACTCCTCATGCTCCTTCTCAGCCGAGGTAGGGTCCCACTCAAATGTCCGACCTGGTGGCAAGATGGACGGCCAAGTCACTCCAGTAACCATGTCCTCTAGAGAGCCTGTAAAAATTATGCCACAAGCAAGGCTGAGGCTGAGTATACTAATTGTTGGGGGCCTTCGTCCTCCGAAGGTCCTCAAAAACATGATTTGACAATGTTTTCCAAGTGAATTATATGAACAGGTATTTTCGGATTCAGAATTATGGATATGGAGCACGACCAGGACGAAGGCTGAGCCAGACGAAGGTCGGGGGCAGCCGAAGCTGTACGCAGGGAAGCTTCGGCGCAATGGCACAAGGAGGAACCGACCTTAAGATGAAAAGACTTCGGGGTCCTCAATAGATTTCCATAAACCGTTAACAAATGTAATGGACATGGATGTAATTTTACGTGGGCTGCGTCCCGCGTCTATAAATAGATGAACAGTACTCCCGTACTGTTCACGCTGACTTTACATTTGCTTTTGCGTCACGCCTGTACTTTTTACCTTCTCTCAGGACCGAAGGTACATTTGTAATTTGAAATCATTTCTATTTTCCCATGTTAATAAAATAGAAATGATTCCATGATGATGCTTATATTATATCTCATGCTTTATATGAGTCTTTCGTTATTACCTATTATATTTACGAAGGTATGTCTCTTATGACCTTCGTCCGAAACTCATTATTTCCCGAAGGGACATAATGCTTCGAAGGACGAAGGACTTTAACACTTAACACTTTTCATGTTGCCTTGTTCTTAACTCTTAGCATTTGAGAACAAGTCACCAACATTGGCGCCCACCTCCGGTGAACTCACTTCCACTTCTTGAGTTTTTCGGCACCTTCGGCAAGCATCAGCTTCGTCATGCCGCCGAAGAAGGCTCCAGCACCAGGGGCTGGCACGCTGCAGCCGCTGGACCCCAATCAAGATGTCCTTTCTCTCAGAGAGGCACGAAGCCAGAAGAGGAAGGCTACCAGTCCAACACATCCGGAGGATGATCTAGATCAGGAAATTCAGAATCTGGAAATCCTTCAGCAACAGGTTCAACGCAGGAAGGAGAAGATGGCCAGGCTAGCTGAATTGCAGAGGCAGATAGATGAAGCCTCTGAAGAAGTTCGTCATCTTGCTCAGGATGAGCAACTCCGAAGGCCTCAGCATCAAGACCTTCATCAGGAGGGCTTTCACAACGAAGATGACTGGTATGACAATTTCCATCATGGGAATTTTGTTTTTGATGATGCTTCTCCCTTGTCCGCTGAGTTGCAGGCTACGCCTTGGCCTCCGTCCTACAAGCCGCCTCAGCTCCCCGTATTTGATGGCCATTCTGATCCGAAGCAGTTTTTGATGAGCTACGAAGCAACAGTGTCTTCGTACGGTGGCAATGCTTCAGTCATGGCCAAATCTTTCGTTATGGCTGTCAGAAGTGTTGCTCAAACCTGGTATTCCTCCCTTCGACCAGGAACGATCACTTCATGGCAGAAGCTGAAGGACTTGTTGTTAACCAGCTTTCAAGGATTTCAGACGAAGCCGGTCACTGCTCAGGCTTTGTTCCAGTGCACTCAGGACCCCGAAGAATACCTTCAGGCATATGTCCGAAGGTTTTTGCGTTTGAGGGCACAGGCACCAACGGTGCCCAATGAAATTGTCATTGAGGCCATGATCAAGGGGCTTCGGCCAGGTCCGTCAGCTCAGTACTTCGCCAGGAAGCCTCCTCAAACGCTGGAGAAGCTGCTCCAGAAGATGGATGAATATATTCGAGCTGACAATGATTTTCGCCAAAGAAGGGAGGAGGCCTTCAGATTTTCTGAGATGACCAGGGGCTTCGGAGGAAGATTCTATCCGAGGCATGTCAGATCAATTCATAATTCCAATCAAAATGATGATAAAGGGAGCCAGCAGCAAAGGCCACAGTACTCCTCACAGGCTTCGGGGCAACAGCAAAGCTCCTTCCGACCACCAGCTCCAAGAGGCAGAGGCGCCAGGGGCTTCGGAGGAAGATTTGGCGATCAACCAAGAAGAATCTTTTGCTTATTCTGTGGTGAGAACAAAGGCCATACTACCAGGATGTGCCATGTTACTATACAGAAGCAAAAGGAAATAGCTGAAGCAGCAGCACAACAAGCCCAGCCGAAGCAGGTCATGCATACAGCTTCGTATCATTCGCCCTACATCCCAGAATATGTGGGCAATCATCCTGTAGTCTCTGCTGCTTCGGCAAGTCAGCCTTCAGCTTCCTGGCAACAGCCTCCGCCTCCACCTCCGTTGCAACAAGGTCAGCAGCCAGAAGGGAGCCAATATGCTCCACATCAAAGGGACTTCAGAGAACAGTCCGAAGCTCGCACGGTCAACAGCACCGTGCCAGAATCAAAGCACATCTATTGACAAATATCCTACCTTAATAGCAATCTTTTTCATTCAGTTTTATTCTCTGTAATAAAGGACATTGTTTTCATGTAATTAGTTTCGTTGATTCCTACAAGAAAAATATGTTTTCTTCACAGGTTTGCGACAATAAAAAGGACCTTCGGACTATCGAAAGTCCTTTGAAGCAACGAAAAGTCGTTCTAAGAAACGCAGAGTAAGTCTGACGAAGTCACAAAAAGTCGTTCCGAAGGGAGCGCAGCGTAAGTTTTCTGCTCCAAAGTCGTTCCAAAAGGAATGCAGAGCATACAGCGAAAAGTCAACGCTGATACCGCCTAAGTAAAAGGCGAAGAAGCTCCAAAGACGTTCCTAAGGGAATGCAGAGCTTATACCGCCTAAGTAAAAGGCGAAGAAGCTCCAAAGACGTTCCTAAGGGAATGCAGAGCTTATACCGCCTAAGTAAGAGGCGAAGAAGCTCCAAAGACGTTCCTAAGGGAATGCAGAGCTTACAGCGAAGAATCAGTGCTGATACAAAAATATTGTGTGGGGATATGTGTGTATCTTTCGGAACAAATGTCATCTACGTAGCATAACATCATTACATCATTTTGCATAGCATAAGCATCATACATCATGTTGCATATGGCCCAAGAAGGGGACACGATATTGATCTTCGGAAGTATGATTTGAAAGAGTGAAAATCGTGGTCCCAAGAAGGGGACACGATATTGATCTTCGGAAGTATGATTTGAAAGAGTAAAAATCGTGGTCCCAAGAAGGGGACACAATATTGATTTTCGAAAGTATGATTTGAAAGAGTGAAAATCATGGTCGTAAAGAGAATCAATCTTCATCTTCGGAAGTATAGCTTCGGAGAATTTTTTCACGAAGTTTGGATATTCTTCACGAAGCATGAAAAGAAGGGAAGGTGTTTTTTTCGCCAAACTCAAAAACGGTACGTGTGTAAAGTTTCATGCATCGTAAAGAATTGAGTAGCAAAAATAGATATATTACATTCGGGGTTACAAAAATGTTACATTATATTACATTTCCGAAGTTTTTTACAAAAATGTTTAATCCTCTCTCAAAACGACTCCTGCAGCTTCATTCAGAAGCCGATTGACGACTTCGTCCATAATATCTTCGGCCATCTTTTTAATTTCGTCGTCCCCCTTCGGCTGAGGGCCCGAAGGCGCTTTAGTCGGATCTGAAGCAGGACACGACTACATTACTATTACAAATCGCAAACAGATCTTAAAAGCCTAAAGATTACAACACGGTAGAAGCTATTATTTAGTACCTAATTGACCTTCGGGCTCTGTGCTCTTTTCAGCAGCCTTAGCCACTTCTCTAGCATCATGGATGCCCTTTTCACTTCTCTGAATAATTTCTCTTGCCATTTCTCGGCCACCGTTGTCCCAGATGTCGGTGAAAAATTTTCCCCCAGCCGCGCTAGCTTCGGCTGAAGGATCTTTTATATCTTCAGTCGACAAGGTGGCTTCGGACTGTGCTAAAATTTTCACATGTTCACAGCCCTTCTTCTCTAAAATAGTGGCAATCCCTCTGGCGCCAGAGAAGGCACATATATCTCCTCGGCTATTTAAAATTTCTTCGAAGGCTTCAGCTTCGTGGTCAATCCATTCAATGACACTTTCGGGATTGCCCCTTAGAAAATTTTCTTCACTTGAGAATGCGCCGACCTTGGCGAAGCTAGCCTTTAATTTTTTAACACAGTCTATAGATTTATTGTAGCATCTCTTTTTGGATGAACGAAGCTCTTCAACAGTCACTTCTAGGTGATCTGCCCATTGATCGCTGAGTTCACGCTTTGTTTCTTCAAGTATACGTTCCTCTGTGGCTCTGGCCAGTTGTTTCCGAAGGTCTTCAATTTCGCGTTTCTGAGCTTCAGCCTGACTTTTGAAAGCAGCTTCGTCCTCCTTTATTTTATCTATCAATGAGTATAATATTTTGTCTTTTTCGAGACCTTCGTTCCTCAGTTCAATTACTTCGGAACGAAGGTTGCTCAGGGCTATAGTACACCCTTCGTCTTCAGTATCTTTCTGGGCTCTGAGAGCATTGCTAAGAATCAAGCCCTGCAAAAAGGAATATGTGTGTGTGTCAGAGGGTTTAAATGAACGGAAAAATACAAGGATTTCATTTATCATACCTTTAAACTGTTATAAGCTAGGCTGTCAGCCAGATCGTTTTTTGATAGCACCGAAAGTCCGTCTTCTAAAGTTGGGAATCCGAAGCTTCTGCTTATCTCCCGACAGACAGAAATTTCCTTGTTGTCGGGAAGACAGTACAAGAAGTCTTCTTCTCCACTGCCATTAAATATTAATGCTCCCTTCGGATATTTCAGTTTTTGGGCATAATGCTGGGCCTCTTGTTCTTCTTTTTCTGATAATTTTTTCCCCGAAGCATGACGAAAAATATAATCACGAGTCTTGGGGGATGCTTCGGGGGCAACAACACTAGATTCTTCAATAGTTGGCTTTGTTATTTTCTCTGTCTCACTTTCCAAAGTTTTTGCGGGCTCTGAGGGTCCAGCTTCGGCTGAAATCTCTTGCTCTGGAGCTGTAGAACCAGAGATTTCAGCTGTTGTTTCAGGAGTAACAGCAGCTTTCTTCGGAGGTGTGCTCGAAGATTTGATCGTTTCCAATACGTCTAGCACATTAGCCATTCTTTTTCTCTTCGGAGTTGCAGCTGGCACTTTTTCATTTTTTGCTGTCCCAATGATTGCTGTAGGACTCAAAACTTCTGATGTTTTGGAGCCCTCAGTTGCTTCTCTTACCTCCTCAATTTTTTCTGTGAGCAGCGCTTCGGTTTTCTCTTTTGTTTCTGGCAACAAAATGTTTGAGTGTTCTGATTCTATCTTTGGTGGCATTTCGGCCGTTTCTGCGATCTCTGGCAACAAGGCTGGCTCGATTAGTTTTTCAGCTTCGGTGGCTGAAGAAGTTTTCCCGGTAAACTCCGGCACCGAAGCTGGTTCAATATAACGCGGCCGGTGCGTAAGAACCTTTATCTTTTTCCTTTTCAGTTCTGGCTCGCTAGGAGCAGCTGCAACTTCTTCTTTTGCAGAGATTGTGTTTTTTCTCTTCTGCCTTCGAATGGGATAGCAATAATCAGGGTAGAAGAACCCGATTGCATCAAACACTCGGTTCAGTCTCTTCTTTTTTCGGCCTCCGAAGGCTGCTGATAGTGCAGTATTTTCAGCCTTCGAGAATGCCCCAAGTAATTCATCACTTAATGTTTCAATGCTTTTCAGCCAGTCATCATCAGGTTCAATAAATTTATCTGCATATTTGAATGTGTATTTTAATCTGACTAGTCCGCCTTCGTCGGACTCTTTGATGGTTTCTTTCGGCATTTCCCACTTTTCTGCAAGTGGCCATACCCTGAAGGCAATGTGCTCCTGGACCAAGTCCCTTGACCCAATGAAGGAGCAGACTGCACCGAAGGCTCTTTGGCATTCTTCGGCTGCCTCATCCATTTCAACCTTCGGCCTTCGAAGCCCGAAGCGTTGCCAAATTGGGTACATAATGATACTTTTGACATTATTTTGCGCTGTTAGATCATTTTTCACATAAAACCATTCAGACATCCAGGCTCCGGGCCACCTCTTCCGAAAGGTTGGCACAGGGTAGCTTGACCCGGAGCGGGCGCCGAAGCTGTAGCACCCAAAGTTATTGTGGTATTGCTCCTTTCCCCAGGGCTTCGTCTCGTACAATAACTCGTGTATGTTGCAGAAGCTTTTAGCGTTTGGCTCCAAACCTTGGCTTCTCACAGCCCAGACAAAAATCCCCATTCTTATAATAGCTTCGGGAGTGAGTTGATGAAGGTAGATTTGGAATGTTTTCAGTACCTCAACAACAAAATTGCTCAGGGGGAATCGAAGCCCAGCCTTGAGGAGGCTTCGGAAAATCACAACTTCATCTTCTTCAGGGGTGGGAGAAGTCTTTTCCCCGGCATCAGCTCTCACAATAGATATGTCTCGGAAGTATCGCCCCCTCATATTATCAATGTGACTCTGCTTGATGGTTGTTTTCCCAAAAACTGAGTGACTTGGTCGCCACGGTCGATCTTCGGCCTCTTCCCCATCACTTTCCACATCATAGCTGTCGCTGTCATCAGTATCTTCGGACAAACCTTCGAGAATCTCCTTCGTGATTTTCTCTGTATTAGTCTCTGCCATCGCTATCAGGAACCCCAGATTCTTCTCCTCCTCGAGACTCAGCTTCGTCTCAGCAGGGATCTTCTTGTCTTCAGACATCTTCGGAAACACTAAAAATTTGTTCCCGAGGCCGAAGCTTCGAAATCAAAAAGACCAGCAAATCTCAATGAGCAAGAGCTAAAAATTTTTAGTGGGCCGAAGCAAAAGGCAAGCGTGTGTACCAAATGAATTCACGATGTGTTCTTATTTATACGCCTAGGGCGTTGAAAGTTAAAAGGCCCCGCTTGTCAGTGAATGTTGCTATTCTAGCAAAGGGAAGGTGTTTTTTCGGACCTTCGGCTCAAGGCCTTCGTCCATATCGCAATCTGAATTTATTATTTACAAATTAATATTGCGAGGGGCTACTGTTGGGGGCCTTCGTCCTCCGAAGGTCCTCAAAAACATGATTTGACAATGTTTTCCAAGTGAATTATATGAACAGGTATTTTTGGATTCAGAATTATGGATATGGAGCACGACCAGGACGAAGGCTGAGCCAGACGAAGGTCGGGGGCAGCCGAAGCTGTACGCAGGGAAGCTTCGGCGCAATGGCACAAGGAGGAACCGACCTTAAGATGAAAAGACTTCGGGGTCCTCAATAGATTTCCATAAACCGTTAACAAATGTAATGGACATGGATGTAATTTTACGTGGGCTGCGTCCCGCGTCTATAAATAGATGAACAGTACTCCCGTACTGTTCACGCTGACTTTACATTTGCTTTTGCGTCACGCCTGTACTTTTTACCTTCTCTCAGGACCGAAGGTACATTTGTAATTTGAAATCATTTCTATTTTCCCATGTTAATAAAATAGAAATGATTCCATGATGATGCTTATATTATATCTCATGCTTTATATGAGTCTTTCGTTATTACCTATTATATTTACGAAGGTATGTCTCTTATGACCTTCGTCCGAAACTCATTATTTCCCGAAGGGACATAATGCTTCGAAGGACGAAGGACTTTAACACTTAACACTTTTCATGTTGCCTTGTTCTTAACTCTTAGCATTTGAGAACAAGTCACCAACACTAATACTCAGCTAGACTTAGCCGGTGTGAGGAGTCTACTCCTCTACCTCTAGACATGCAACTGTTTGGCTGAGGGGTTTGGTTTGCCAAAAGCACTAGCTGAGTCTAAAAATCAAGTTTTAGCTTTTTCAAGTTTTAGTGTGACTCTCTTAAGACTAAATGTATACCTATCTAGTCATACATGGAATCAAACATTTAGCAATCAAAAACTTTTGCCAAGTCATCACATTTCCACTTGTTACTCAATGTAGCAGCATGGATCAAGCAGTCTCATTGGCTGCGAGAAGCAGACGATTCAAATCGAGTTTCAACCTTGCAAGGTAAACCTAAACACACGACGCGGCGAGGCACTCCGTCCCCACACACATCAGCCGTCCCCATTGATTCCCTAGCAACAGATCAGGGCTCACCGCCTTGGCGTACAATGACTCACTGACCCCGACTGCCGTTGTGCAGTGACATCACTTATACCCACCATAATCGGAATGGGAGACCATGTCTCAGGTCGCGTGAGGGGCAAAGTCTGTGGGCAGGTTCAATCAGGTACTAGGCTTACCGATTTACCATATTTCTCCGCATATGTTTAGTACGTTCAAACGCTTGACACACGGTACCACACCTTAATCCTTATTCCAATTTTTTCGTCTCGTAGACAACCAATCTCCATGGATTGTTGTCCACAGACCAACATCATTATGATATAAAAATGGATACAACCAATTCCTGACCTCGCGTGAGTGCTAGAAAAATCACTCGACTTCTACCGAGGTCCCTAATTAGTAAAGCAGCTACTCGACCTAGCATACTAGTATCCATCTCAAAAGGAATCATGAGTTCATGCAACTATGGTTTCATTCAACTCCTACACTTAAGTGCACAGTACAATCCTACAAACTTTATGTAGTAAAATAGCATAATATAATTGGTTATGCATAAAACCGGGGCTTGCCTTCCAAAGCTGGGGCAGGCAGATCCTCGATGGCAGGTTCTGGTGCTGGATCCTGGGCTCCTTCCCGATCAACTCCTTGCTCAGGGATGAGCAAGTACTCCCTGTCAGCGAGGTTATAATCTATCGAATGCAATGAATAAGATATGTGTATGCTATGATATATAGAATTTAATAACAATTATGCCTAGTGAAGAAAAACTAAGTTAGTTAATAACTTAGGGTTTCCTTGTAATAAGAGGCTCTTAGTGGTTTATGCTTATCCATTTAGGTTTGGGGTTTTGCTTAGAGGTAAACATAGTGGATTAAGACTTGGATTGCCCCTTGAAGGTTTTAGTAGGTACCCAAGGGGTTTTGCTGGGTTGGTTAGGGTAACATTAGTCTCCACTACTAATTCCTCCTTTTATTTTCTTTGTATGTTCTTAAGGTGGGTTTGAACTACAACAGTGATTTCAAAGTTTCTAAAAATTCTGTAAAAATTACAGTGGGTTACTATAGGTCACTGTAGTTTGTCCTATAAATTTGAGGTCATAAATAAATATATTATGTCCTGAACAAAAATAACAAAAGTTGGGGCAGAGGGGTCACTTTGCACTACAACTCTCATCTAGGTGTGGGTTCTGTACTAAGAGTTATTTTTGCTGGCATCTATGGGTAATAACATGCTTCTGTGCCAAAAATAACAGAGGGTTACTTAGTGGTTATTTAGTTATGCTTTTCTAAGGTTTAATGCCAAAAAGGTACTTATAACTAACTTGTTAATTGAAAAATATCAAACAACAGAGCTCATATTTTTCCTATGTTCATAATGACAAAGTATTAGTTATCCCAAGGTTTGGGGTGTTTTCTTCTGAGGATTATTTCTCTAAGATTTTCCTAAGTTTTCATGGTTTTCATGAAATAAAAGGCATCTACTTTATTTGGTACTAAACAAGGGTTTGATGAATTTTTCCAGTGAACTATATTAAATAACTGAGCTAACAAAAATGTGGTTGCTCCCTAGTTTCTATTTTAAACCACCCTTATTTATTTCTTTTAACTTTGAGCAAAAATGATTTTAATTGGTGAAACCTTCCTTAATTTGGGGCACTGAGGGGTTTACTATTTTTAAACAGATTAGGGAGTGATCAGGTATTTCTCTAATTTTTCTTAACCTCAGTCTAACAGTGTAACTATTTTCCCTATATTATTTGGCTTTTGGCCAATTCAATATTTAATTCGAAACTTTAAATTTTTCTGCAATACAAAGGGGTTTTGTATTTTTCCTAGGTAGTTCACATTTTTTAGATTCTGGCAAAATTGGTTTGACCAAATTTGGTTGAATAAAACTGAAGTTATGAGTTTTACAAGCTCTGTTTGCATTTAAATTAGAAATATTAAAAAGGTTTTCTGGAAAACCAGTTTACACCAAGGTCCCTGGGCTTTTCCCAAACCAATCTTTTAACTTATACCCTTGCACAACTATTCCTCTGAGTCTCAGACAGTTCAAAACCCCCTCTGACTTCTGTTCCTTCTTCCCCGAGGTCCCTCCCCCCTTTTGAACAATACCCGCGAAAGGAAAAAGGGCGGCGCGGCTTACCGGCGGTGAGGGAGGTCCGACGAATGGTGGGGTTGGCTTCAGGAGGTCCTTGCGGTCACAACAAGGTACGACTCGACGACGGTGATGGCCGGAATCAGCCGGTCCGCGTGCGCAGGCGGGCGAGCTCATCGGCGGCGTGTGCTCCGGCCTATCCACGGTGATACAGGTCAATCCAAGGGCACGGGGAGCTTCACTAGGTGCTAATGAGTCGACCCGTGCAAGGAATCGAAAAATAACTCACCGTGGAGCTCGGTCTACGTTCGCCGGCGGTCGAGTGAAGTCCGGTGACCTTGATATGGCATCTCCTGTGAGGCAGAGCTCGATTCCTCGCTCTGGGAGCTTCACCGAGGCACGTAGAGTCTAATTCGAGGGTTGGACGGGGTTGGAGATGGCTCTGCTGGCCGGTCTACGGTGGCGGGTGCTCGGGCGGCCGCTGGCACGCCGTCTGCAGGGCAAGCTCCGGTGATCTCTTGCTCCGGTGAGGTCGAGAGCGCGCGGGGGAGTACGGGTGAAGCTTCGGTTGGCTTTATAGGCGCGGGTGCGAACAGGGGACACGGGCATGGCTTGGCGCGTCGCGGGGCGCGCGGGGTCGGGCGCTGGGCGTGCTCGGGCGCGTTCAGGGCGCGTCGAACATGTGGAGGTGTTCTTCTGCCCATGTTCAACAGCTCGCCGAGATCGCAAACGTGCGAATCTTGGCAAAAATCCGGCGCATGACTCTTCCTAGCACCTATGGCTATCTCTTGTATGTGAGTTCCAAGGGAAGATAAGCCCTAGGTCAGAAGATTTTCGGACGCCAAATTAGGCTTGTCCCACTGTCCACTCCGCGACAAAAGTGATGCCAAATCAAGTCAAATGAATTTGGCTCGGTTTCAAACTTTTCTAGTGTGTGCCTTAGGTGGTTTGGCACCATTTTGGTATTCAGACCAAGTGGTTTTGGCACCATTTACTAAGTGAACACAACTGATCTTTAGATTATGGTTAAAATTTGACTTAGAAAAGATTAGAGAGCTCTAGTGTGCTCTCTACTTAAAGGGTAAATTTGGGGTCTTCAAGAGGTCTTTTTTAATGTTTCCCCCTGCATTTGGTAGGTTACAATGTTACTTAAACTTTGTTTAAGGATTAGAATCATGTTTTGGCAATTTGATTAACTTATCCCCTGATCCCTTGCTTGGAAGTCTAGTGCCCTTAGTTGTCTTTAGGGTTTAATCTCCTTGGCTCAAGATGACCATTGTTCAAAATGTGTGGGTGAAGCTTTTGTCATTAACCTCTCTTAGCTAACCCATGCTTCCAAAGTTTTAGGTGCTTCTCCTCCTCCACTTAACCACATGTGATAACAAGTCATCAGTGCCTATATGAAACTTGTGCCTTGGTAACACCTGAGGTGTTACAGCCCTCCCCCTTAAAGGAATGTCGCCCCGAGATTTTGGGTAGGGGTCCTTTAGGGGTACTAAGAAGGTGTGCTGGGGTGTTGCATTTGCCTTTATCCAAGTTTCTCTAGTTAACTGCTCTTCGAATGTCATTCTCTTTGCAACTTCAGAAGGAAGTCCTTTTAAAGTTATTTTCAAAGCTTACTATACCTTTAACATCTAAGTTTTTCTTATATTTAGATTCAAAGGGCAGGTGGGGGTGGGGTTTCGGATTACGTACCGACTCCTTTGGGTAGAAAGTCGGGGAAGCGAGAACGTAGAAAATCCTCAGTCTCCCACGTAGCCTCTTCTACTGAATGGTGACTCCACTGAACTTTATACATCATGATCGACCTTGCTCGCGTTGATCTCTCCTTTTGATCCAATACCTTGACGGGGTGCTCTTGATAGGATAAGTCTGGTTCTATCTCCAATTCTGGTTTAGGTAGCACTTCCGTGGGTAAGAGGACACACTTCCGCAGCTGAGATACGTGGAACACATCATGAACTGCTGACATATGGGGTGGAAACTTCAATTGATATGCCACAGGCCCACAAGTTTCTATGATCTCATAGGGTCCAATGTAGCGAGGAGCTAACTTGCCCTTGATTCCAAATCTCTGAACACCTTTGGTGGGTGACACCTTAAGATAAACATGATCTCCCACTTCAAACTGTAGAGGCTTCCTCCTCTTGTCATGATAGCTCTTTTGCCTGGCCTGAGCAGCCTCTAAATTCCTCTTAATGACTTTGACTTTCTCCTCTGCTTCAAGTACCAGGTTAGGTCCAAATATTTCCCTCTCTCCAGCTTGAGACCAATTCAGCGGTGTCCTACACGTTCTCCCATACAAGGCCTCAAAAGACGCCATCTTTAGACTAGACTCGTAACTGTTATTATAGGAGAACTCTGCCAACGAAAGACACTTGTCCCAATCCTTACCATAGTGTAGCACACATGCCCTCAACATGTCTTCCAAAATCTGATTCACCCTTTCTGTCTGACCATCTGTTTGAGGGTGGTATGCTGAGCTTCTTATTACATGGGTCCCAAGTGATTCTTGTAATTGCTCCCAGAAACGTGCCACGAATGGTGCTCCCCTATCAGATACAATAGTCCTTGATTAATTCTAACCATCTTCTCTGCCTCATATTAACATCAGCCTGGGTGAAGATATATTTGAGACTCTTATGATCAATGTAGATATTGCAATGAGCTCCCATCAAGTAATGTCTCTGTTGGGGGTATGCTTCGTAGCCGAAGATCCTAAAAAAAGAGAACACCTTCGGAAGATCCTCTCAGGAGCAAGCGCCGAAGCTATTACCTATAGAGCTTCGGCATAATGACAGATCTCAAGAAGAAGGGTCGAACCGACTTAAAGATGGATTGACTTAAAAACCCATGATGTTTTGTGTCATTATTGTAGTCGATTGTAAAGGACATAAATGTAATTTTACACAGGCTGCACCATGTGCTTATAAATAGGTGAACAGTACCCCGGCACTGTTCACGCGATCTTGTAATCGTTAACGCATTACACTGGAATTATTTTCTCTCAGAGGCAAAGGTATAAACGTACCTAAATATTATACTTCGACATTTAAGTTTATATTATGAAATATATGAATAATGAAATTTATTGTTCTATAATGTTTAATATTTTATATTTTATCTTGTATTGATGAACGTTTAACCACGAAGGTATCACCTTCGGGGTACTTTGTCTGTGCCCTTCGTTCGAAGTTCATTAAATCCATGGGGATATAGTGTTTCGGTGAACGAAGGGCATTGTCATTTAACATTTTCTGTGTTGCCTTGTTCTTAATTCATAGCATTTGAGAACAAGTCCCCAACATTGGCGCCCACCTCCGGTGAACTCACTTCCACTTGTTTGAGCTGATGGCTTCGTTCAACAACCAAGCTGGAGCTGCTTCAGCTCCGAAGCTGGTACTCCCGATAACAGGCGGTTCATGTTCAGAGCCAGCTAACAAGAAGCAGAAGAAGGAGGCATAGAGAACGGTACAACATGTCGGGGTGCAAGGACCCTTCATCAAGTCAAGATGGTCCCACATCCCAATTACCTTCTCCCAAGAGGACCTTCAGCTCAAGGATTACCCTCACAATGATGCTATGGTTATTTTTTGTGTTATCAAAGGATTTTTTGTCCACAATGTTCTGGTTGACACAGGCAGTGCAGCGGATATTATATTTGCTAAGGCCTTCAGACAGATGCAAGAGCCCGAAGATATTATAATTGCTACACATCCCCTTTGTGGCTTCGGAGGAAGGCAGATTGTAGCACTCGGCAAGATCATGATGCCAGTAACCTTCGGATTTATCAACAATACAAGGACTGAACAAGTTGTGTTTGATATTGTTGACATGGAATACCCTTACAACGCAATCATTGGTCGTGGGACTCTCAATGCTTTTGAAGCAATTCTTCACCCAGCATATCTTTGCATGAAGATACCTTCGGATCAAGGACCTATTGCTATTCATGGAAGTCAAGAAGCTGCCAGAAAAGCCGAAGGAAACTAGATAGATTCAAAAGCAATCCACAATATAGATGGAGCCAAAGCTTGTGAGCAATACAAGTACAGAAGGGAGAAGGCTGCTTCGGCTGATCAGCCGAAGCCCATGCTTTTATGTGAAGATATAGCAGAGAAGAAGGTGTTGCTGGGGTCTCAATTATCTGAGGAGCAGGAGAAAACCTTGACAAGGTTTCTGTTTAATAATAAAGATGTCTTCGCATGGTCGACCAAATGATCTCTGTGGTGTGAACAGGGATGTCATTGAGCACTCGCTCAATGTTGATCCATCCTTCAGACCCAGAAAGCAGAGACTTCGGAAGATGTCTGATGACAAAGCCGAAGGTGCTCGGAACAAAGTGAAAAGACTTCTTAGTGCTGGCGTCATTAGAGAAGTAAAGTACCCAGAATGGTTAGCCAACACTGTCATGGTGAAGAAGGCCAAAGGTAAATGGAGAATGTGCAGTGACTTTACTGATCGCAATAAGGCTTGTCCGAAGGATGAATTTCCATTACCAAGAATAGATTCTCTAGTAGATGCAGCAGCTTCGTCAGAGCTCATGAGTCTACTAGACTGTTATTCAGGCTACCATCAAATCTGGATGAAGAAAGAAGATGAGCCAAAAACCAGCTTCATAACCCCCAGTGGTACATATTGTTATCTTCGGATGCCTGAGGGGCTCAAGAACGCTGGAGGAAGCTTCAGCAGAATGACAGCGAATGTCCTTCATTCCCAGATAGGCAGACACGTGCTAACTTATGTTGATGATATCATAGTAAAAAGAACGAAGCAAGAAAATCACATTGCTGA
Organism: Zea mays; assembly: GCF_902167145.1. Taxonomy (NCBI): domain Eukaryota; kingdom Viridiplantae; phylum Streptophyta; class Magnoliopsida; order Poales; family Poaceae; genus Zea; species Zea mays. The sequence goes on along the minus strand of NC_050102.1, from coordinate 55,545,850 downwards.
TCTGCAGGAGACATTCGCTAATTTTAGGCAAGCTGGTCTGAAGCTGAATCCAGAAAAATGTGTCTTCGGAGTAAAGAAGGGGAAATTCCTTGGTTGTTTGGTTTCAACAAAAGGGATCGAAGCTAATCCAAATAAAATCGAAGCTATCCTTCGGATGGAGCCGCCAAGCACAAAGAAAGGGGCTCAACGGCTAACAAGAAGATTGGCATCTTTGAATCGATTTATATCTAGATCAGCGGAAAAAAATTTACCATTCTTTGAAGTGCTGAAGTCAGCCGAAGTTTTTCAATGGAGATCAGCTCAGCAAAGAGCCTTCGAAGAGCTGAAGCAGAATCTGATAGATTTAACAACCTTAACTCCACCAGCGCCAGGGGCTCCTCTGCTGCTTTATGTGGCAGCTTCGCACTCTGCAGTAAGTGCGGCGCTTGTTCAGAAGAAGCTTGAAGGACAATTGAAAAAGCAGGCTCCAGTATACTTTGTCTCCGAAGTTCTCAGTTTATCAAAGAAAAACTACATAGAATTGGAGAAGGTGTTGTATGCCGTCTTAATGGCCTCCAGGAAGCTTCGACATTATTTTCAAGCATACCATATAATTGTTCCTTCATCACAGCCTTTGAAGGATATTATGAGAAACAGAGAAGCTACTAGAAGGATTGGAAAGTGGGTTGCGGAACTCAACGAGTTCAGCATTGATTATGTGCATAGATCTTCGATTCAATCCCAGGCGCTAGCAGACTTCATCGCTGACTGGACGCCAGGGGCTCAAGATGAAAAAGCAAGTAAAGATGCCGAAGCTTGGACAGTGTTCTGCGATGGCTCCTGGGGAACCTTCGGGGAAGGTGCAGCTGCCGTTTTAATTGCACCTTCCAAGGTCAGAACACGCTATGCAGTAAAACTTGATTTCAGCTGCATAAATAATATTGCTGAATACGAAGCTTTGCTTTTGGGACTTCGGAAGTTGAAGGCAATGGGGATAAGAAGGGCGGTTCTTAAAACCGATTCCCAAGTTATTTCTGGACATGTTGACAAAAGTTGCAAAGCAAGAGATCCGAAGCTTGAGAAATATTTGGATACAGTTCGAAGGCTTGAAGCTTCCTTCGAAGGGTTTTCTGTCAAGAATATTCCACGAGAAAAATGAGCATGCTGATCTGCTAGCCAAGTCAGCAGCACAGGGGCTGACTTTACCTTCGGAAGTATTCTTTGAAACAATAAAAGCACCTTCGGTTGACCTTCTTGAAAGAGCAGTGTTGGGTCTATGCTTCGTCGCCGAAGGTCTTCAAGGGAGAAGCGGCTCTCGGCTGAAACTGTTTGTATGAGATGGCCGAAGGTTCCTCTTCATGAAGCTTCGGCATTATAAACCGACTTAAAGATAGAATGACTTTTTAGTCCATAAAGGTTTGAGTCAATGTTGTAAGCTTTTATAAGGGGCATACTTGTAATTCCTCACAGGCTGCGTCCTGTGCCTATAAATAGTGAACAGTATTCCGTTGCTGTTCACAGATTTCTTTAGTTGCAATCGCACCATTCGGGAACCAATCTTTGCCAAGACAGAGGTATAACTGTATTCAATGATTCAATATATTAAGTAAATATAATATGACTCGTTTATGATTCATTTACCTTTGATACCCTTTATTTTATGTTATCTGGTACAATCTATTAAAATCTAATTACGAAGACTTAGTCTTCGTAATCGTATTCTCATCAACCTTCGTCCAAGGTTCATTATCCTCAAAGGAATAATGCTTCGTGGACGAAGGACGTTAACATTTAACATTCTATGTTGCCTTGTTCTTAAGACAGAGCACTTGAGAACAAGTCCCCAACATTGGCGCCCACCTCCGGTGAACTCACTTCCACTTTTTTGAGCTGATGGCTTCGTTCAACGATCGAGCTGGAGCTGCTTCGGACCCGAAGCTGGTGTTCCCGATAACAGGTGGTTCGTGCTCAGAACCAGCCAACAAAAAGCAGAAGAAAGAGGCACAGAGAAGGGTATAACATGTTGGAGTGCAGGGACCCTTTATCAAGTCAAGGTGGTCCCACATTCCAATCACCTTCTCCCAGGAGGACCTTCAGCTCAAGGATTTTCCTCATAATGATGCTATGGTTATTTCTTGCGTTATCAAAGGGTTTCTGGTCCACAATGTCTTGGTTGATACAGGCAGTGCAGCTGACATCATATTTGCTAAGGCCTTCAGACAAATGCAAGAGCCAGAAGATAAGATTCATGATGCTACACACCCTCTCTGTGGCTTCGGAGGAAGACAGATTGTAGCACTAGGCAAGATCACCATGCCGGTGACCTTCGGATTCATCAACAACACTAGAACTGAACAAGTTGTGTTTGACATTGTTGACATGGAATACCCTTATAATGCAATTATTGGTCGTGGCACCCTCAATGCTTTCGAAGCAATTCTTCATCCTGCTTACCTTTGCATGAAGATACCTTCGGATCAAGGACCCATCGCTATTCATGGAAGTCAGGAAGCTGCCAGAAAGGCCGAAGGTAATTGGACTGACTCAAAAGCAATCCATAACATAGATGGAGCTGAAGCTTGTGAACAGTACAAGTTCAGAAGGGAGAAAGCAGCTTCAGCAGATCAGCCGAAGCCTATGCTCTTATGTGAAGACATAGCAGAGCAGAAGGTGCTGTTAGGCTCTCAATTATCCGAAGAGCAGGAGAAAACCTTGATAAGGTTTTTGTTCAACAACAAAGATGTTTTTGCATGGTCAGCTAATGATCTCTGCGGAGTAAATAGGGATGTTATTGAACATTCGCTTAATGTTGATCCATCCTTCAGAGCCAGAAAACAGAGGCTTCGGAAAATGTCAGATGATAAGGCCGAAGGTGCTCGTAACGAAGTCAAAAGACTCCTCAGTGCAGGAGTCATCAGAGAAGTAAAGTACCCAGAATGGCTAGCTAATACCGTTATGGTAAAAAAGGCTAATGGCAAGTGGCGAATGTGTATTGATTTTACAGATCTTAACAAGGCTTGTCCGAAGGATGAATTCCCATTGCCAAGGATAGACTCTTTAATTGATGCAGCAGCTTCTTCAGAGCTCATGAGTCTGTTAGACTGTTATTCAGGCTATCATCAAATTTGGATGAAGAAGGAAGATGAGCCAAAGACTAGCTTTATAACTCCAAGTGGCACATATTGTTATCTTCGGATGCCTGAGGGGCTCAAAAACGCTGGAGGAAGTTTCAGCAGAATGACTGCGAAAGTTCTCCAGTCTCAGATAGGCAGAAATGTGCTAACTTATGTTGATGACATCATTGTCAAAAGCACGAAGCAGGAAAATCATATTGCTGACTTGCAGGAGACCTTCGCCAGTTTCAGACAAGCTGGTTTAAAGTTGAATCCAGAAAAATGCGTCTTCGGAGTAAAGAAGGGGAAATTTCTAGGATGTTTGGTTTCAACAAAGGGAATTGAAGCCAATCCAAGTAAGATTAAAGCTATACTTCGGATGGAGCCACCAACTACAAAAAAAGGGGACCAAAGATTGACAGGAAGGTTGGCATCTCTCAATAGATTCATATCCAGATCAGCAGAGAGAAACTTACCATTCTTCGAAGTGCTGAAGTCAGCCGAAGTCTTTCAATGGGGACCAATCCAGCAGAAGGCCTTTGAAGACTTAAAGCAGTATTTAATAGATCTAACAACATTAACTCCACCTGTGCCAGGGGCTCCTTTATTATTATACGTGGCAGCTTCGCACTCAGCGGTAAGTGCAGCACTTGTCCAGGAGAAGCTTGATGGCCAAGCCAGGAAACAGGTCCCAGTATATTTTGTATCTGAAGTTCTCAGTATATCAAAGAAAAACTACACAGAATTAGAGAAGGTGTTATATGCTGTTTTGATGGCATCCAGAAAGCTTCGGCATTATTTTCAAGCTTACAACATAATCGTTCCTTCTTCACAACCTCTGAAGGATATTATGAGGAATCGAGAAGCTACTGGAAGGATTGGAAAATGGGCTGCAGAGCTCAATGAATTTTGTATTGAATATGTTCATAGATCTTCAATTCAGTCCCAAGCGTTAGCAGACTTCATTGCTGACTGGACGCCAGGGGCTCAGGAGGAAGAAGCAAATAAAGACGCCGAAGCATGGATAGTGTTTTGTGATGGATCTTGGGGAACCTTCGGAGCAGGAGCGGCTGCTGTGTTGGTTTCACCTTCCAAGGTCAAAACTTGTTATGCGGCAAAGCTTGATTTTAGTTGCACAAATAACATTGCCGAGTACGAAGCCTTGCTTCTAGGTCTTCGGAAGCTAAAAGCAATGGGAATCAGAAGGGCTATACTCAAAACTGATTCCCAGGTTGTTTCGGGTCATATTGACAAGAGTTGCAAGGCTAAGGATCCGAATGTTGAAAAATATTTGGACATGGTTCGAAGAGTTGAAGCTTCCTTCGAAGGATTTTCTGTCAAAAATATCCCTCGAGGACAGAATGAGCATGCTGATTTGTTAGCTAAGTCAGCAGCACAGGGGCTGCCTTTACCTTCGGATGTATTCTTCGAAACAATAAAAGCACCTTCGGTGGAACTTCTTGAAAGGGCAGTCCTCAGTATATCTCCTGTGTATAGCGAAGATTGGAGAACTGAGATCATCTCTTATCTTCAGGGAAAATTCCTTTCAGATGACGAAGCTTATAACAGGAGGATAGAGGCAAGAGCTCGTCCATATGTCATGATAGAGGGGGAGTTGTACAAACATGGAGTTTGTGCTCCGCTACTCAAGTGTTTATCCAGAACCGAAGGTATAGAGTTGATGAAAGAAATACATGCGGGCCTTTGTGGATCTCACATTGGATCCAGGCCGTTACTTGGAAAAATTTTCCGCCAAGGATTTTATTGGCCGAAGGCAGCTTCGGATGCAGCGGAATTAGTTCAAAAGTGCGAAGGTTGTCAGAAATGTGCACGAGAACAAAAACAACCTTCGTCCCTAACACAACTCATACAACCCGTTTGGCCATTGCAAAGGTGGGGCCTTGACTTGTTGGGTCCGTTACCACCAGCCTAGGGGAACCTAAGATATGTTGTAGTGGCGGTGGAGTATTTTTCTAAATGGATTGAAGCAAGGCCTTTAGCTACAATAACTTCGGCCACCGTCCAAAAGTTTTTCTGGCAGAATATTGTTTGCCGTTTCGGAGTACCAAAGACTATTACTGTGGATAATGGAACACAGTTCGATTCCGAAGCTTTTAGGGATTTTTGTGATCAGATCGGTACGAAGATCCATTTTGCGTCAGTCAGACATCCGGAGTCAAATGGACTCGTTGAAAGAGCCAATGGCATTATAATGACAGGAATAATGAAGTTAATCTTCAATCAACCCAGGGGAAAATGGCCAGATCAGTTAACTAAAGTGGTGTGGAGCCACAATACAACAACATCAAGGTCTACAGGATTTACTCCATTCAAGTTATTATTCGGTGACGAAGCAATAACTCCGGAGGAAGCTAAAACCGGATCAATAAGGGTAGTAGCTTCGGCAGAATCAGGTTCCGAAGCTGCCTATTCTGTGGAAAAAGATGCTTTAGAAGGCATCAGGCTGCAAGCCGTGGAGAACATCAATAAATATCAAGCCGAAACAATTAAATGGCGAGATAGAAAGGTTCGGTTAAAGAATATTGAGCCAGGACACTTGGTGCTTCGGAGAGTGGCCAACCCAGAAACAGTGGGCAAGTTGCAGTTAAAATGGGATGGACCTTTCTTAGTAGCATCTTCGTCAAGACCCGGTTCATACAGGTTGAAGGATATGGACGGCAACGACATTCCTAGGTCTTGGAATGCGGATGAGCTTCGGCGATATTATGTATAACTCGATGTAATTTTTCATATTTTTTATTTTTCTTTCATGGCACCCTTTTCCTTTCCGAAGGGGGAGAAAGGTTTTTAATGGGGCCAGCACATGTAATTTTCTTTTTTAATTTTATAAGAGTAAAATCCCCCAAGGAATGTAAATGTAAAAGCTGAGAACGCACCATCGAGTGCTGAAAAGTAAAAAGAGAAGAAGCTCCAAAGTCGTTCCTAAGGGAATGCAGAGCTTACAGCGAAAAGTCAACGCTGATTCCGCCAAAAGTAAAGGCGAAGAAGCTCCAAAGTCGTTCCTAAGGGAATGCAGAGCTTACAGCGAAAAGTCAACGCTGATTCCGCCAAAAGTAAAGGCGAAGAAGCTCCAAAGTCGTTCCTAAGGGAATGCAGAGCTGAGGTGCGATTGTTTTTAATGGTTATGATTATGGCTTCGGATACGTGTTTAGCCATTCATTTGCACATCACATTACATCATAGCATTTGCATTCATAAACATTCATCCAGGCATATGTAGGATAATCATCTCCATGGCATAAGTGGTTGCTTCGGCAAAAAGAAAAAAGAAGGGGAAGAAAGAGCTTCGTGTGCAAAAAGGAGAGCTTTGGCAAAAAGGAAAATGCTGTTTTTTATGCTTCGCTGCGTACGAAAAGAAGGGAAGGTGTTTTTTCGCCTTCGGCTCAAAAGGAAAATTTCGTCCACATCAAAGCATTTCTCATACATCAATGGAAGGTTAAGGGTATATAACAAGGTATGAACTGAATTCGTTAAAGACAAGTTTTAGTTACATTTACAGAAGTTATCTCAAAAGTTTCTCAAGTACTGTCTACAGTCTACTACCTAATCACCAAGGACCTTCGGCTTCGGCATCATTCTTGATCATCAGCTTCGGCTTCATCATCCTACATGAATAAGGTCGTTGTAAGTCAAAATCAAGCTTGCAGTAAAAGGTAAGCACAAGGTATGGTTTCTTACTGGTTCAAGGTGGCTTCGAGCTTCGTCTCCAGCTTTTTCTCGCCCACCTTTTGTCCATATCATTTTTACAAATCTATTCGAGATACTTCGGGCGAGATCAGGAATGTCATCCAGTATTGATGGGGATAGACTGAAATTTGGCCTATTGACAATTTTTCCATGATCACAGCCAGCCTTCAGGAAAGCTGCAGCAGTGCCTCGAGAAGCCACCCAGGCACAGAAGTCACCATGCCCAGCTATGACTTCGTCAAGCTCGTCAATCTCCCCCTCAATATGTTCGAAGGTTTTTGGTAGATCTTCAGCTGAGGGGGTGAATTTTTCACTGCTGGCTCCAACTGAGTAAAAAATCTTTCTTAATCGTTGAATGCATTTGTTGCTGAATTCCAAGCATTTTTCTTGAAGACTTGTCAGTAGTTTTCTCAAATCTGAATTTTGTTGAGCTTCGGCTTCAAGTTTTGCAGTAAGCTCTAGCTTTTCTCGCTCAAACTGTTCAGACTGGTGGAGAAGCTTCGTGTTCAGTTCTGTTATTTTTGCTTCAGCTTCCGCCAACGAACCTTCGGCTGCCTGGAGCTCAAAGTTCTTTTTCTCAATAACATCCGATTGCTCCTTTATTCTGTTTTCCAAATTTTCAACTATAACTTCGTGCTTTTTATCTTCAAAATCTTGCTGCATTTGCAAGGCTTTGCTCAACAGCATACTCTGCACAAGAACAACCTTCGTCAGACATGTTTTCATTATTAGAAACAATAAGAGTTAAGGTAAAAGTAGTTCACCTTGAAGTTGGAGTAAAATAAACTACCGACGATATGTTGTCGTCGGTAGCGGCTGATGTCTGTTTCTAGCTTCGGAAAGCCGACACTTTTTGACAGAGTACTGATAACTTTGGCTCCTATTTGATCTCGAATACAATCCAAATTTTCATCATCAACGCCTCCGAAGAGGAGTGCCCCAGGTTTGTATCCACAGGATTTAGCATACTCTCTAAGCTCTTCTATTTCAGCTTTTGATAGTTGTTCTCCAACTAAATTTTGGAACATGAAGGTCTCGTTCTCTGAAGCTTCATCAGCAATTTCTTTTCCTTTTTCCGACGCTGCGGCCACGGCCTCTTCGGCGGCGGTGGTAGCTTCTTCCGCAGTCATGTCTAGAAGTATTTGGTCAATGTGTTCAATTGTGCTCTCCAGGTTCAAATCTTCAGCTGAGGCAGCTTCAGCAGCTGCTGCCTCCGAAGGTGCAACTTCAATATCTGTCCCCTCTGCAGCTGCTGGTATTTTCTGGGCTGAAGCTCTTGGTGGCGTCTTGTCGATCACCTCTGTCACAGTGATAATTCTTTGTTTCTTCGCCTTGATTGTTTTTTTCGATTTTTCGGGCTCCTTGTCCTTCTGAAAAAACTTTGTCAGTTGAGGGCCCAGTGGACTTAGCTTCGCAGGTAAGGATTTGGTCATTACCTTCAAAATTTCCTCAACGACAGCAGCAGAAGGTGATGCAGGGGTTTCTTCTGCTTCGGATATTTGTTGCTTCGGAGAAGAAGCTTTCCTCTTCTTCGAAATTTTCTTTTTTAATGGTTCTTTTTCTTCATTCATGGCCTCAGTTATCCTTTTTCTTTTTTGGCCCCCAGCACCCTTGTTCAGATTTTCATAATCAGGGTAATCAAAGCCCAGGGCGTCCAACACTCGATTTAGCCTTCGCTTCGGACGGGTGCCGAAGGCTGCCGTCATCAATTGATCTTCTTTTTTGGAATAGTTGCCAAGTATTTCATTACACATCGCTTCAATCGTTTCCAACCACTCTTGGAAAGGTGCCTTAAAGTATTTTTTAAACTTGAAATAGTAAGGTAAACGTACGAGTTCACCTTCTTTCTTTTCCCCCTGTAGCTTCGGCATTTCCCATTCTTTTAAACTGGGAAAAACTTTGAATGCTAAAAACTCTTGAACCAGGTCCCTGGTGCTGATATGCTCTGCAATAATTCTGAATTCACTCATTGCTCGTTGTGTTGGACCTTCGGGTGTCATGTTGCAGCGAGGTCGGGTTTCTCCGAAGATTAATTCCAGCGGGCTTTGTACAAGCTTTTCCTTGTCGTCATCAACCTTGACATAGAACCACTCTGATTTCCAGCCTGCTGCCCACTTGCTTCGGTAGCTAATTACAGGAAACTTTGTAGTCTTCCGATAGGCGAAATTATAGCAACCAAAATTATCGTGCAATCCATCTTTTCTAGCCTTTGTTTGATAATGCAACTCGTGAACCCGGCAAAAGCTGTCCGCAAATGGTTCCACTGATTGGCTTCGGAGTGCCCAGATATAAACAATAAGCCTAACGATAGCGTTAGGGGTCAGATGATGAAAATAGATGCCGAACCTTTTCAACACCTCTGCAATAATCCCATGTAGGGGGAACCTTAATCCAGCCTTTAGAAAGCTTTTGAAAATAACAATTTCATCTTTCTCCGGTTTTGGGGTAGTCTCTTCTCCCCTGAAGCGCAAAAGCTTCTTCTGATTTTCAGTGAAAAAGCCCGATTTTACCATCTTGGACAGATTAGCCTTCGAAACAGTAGATTTCCCGAAGTCCAAGTGGCTCGGCTTGCTTGGCATGGCAATGCGATAATCATCTTCAGAATCAGTTTCCTCAATATCTTCTTCCTCTGCTTCAGCGATTGCTTGTTCTGTTTGTTCTGCATCATCATGAGGGATCTTTTCCGAAGTCACTAGCCCGGATCGTTGCATGGCTTCGGAGATAGGGAGAGTCTCCGAAGCTTCAGTTTCGTCCCCCTCGCGCTCAACCCTGGCAGTAGAGCGGACTCTGGCCATTTAATTACGAACTTGTGAAACTTTAATATTTTCTTCCTCCGAAGCAGGCTTCAAACTGGAGCTTCGTCCGATTCTGACAGACAAGCTTCGGCGATGGTTAAAAATTTTGGCAGGAAAACAGTGCAAATAGCAATGAATGCTGTGGTAACTTCACACCTACTCGTCTGTTTATATAGTGCTGCAGGTAAGAAGGCGAAGCGCCAGAATTTTTACACCAGGTGGACACCCGCTTGCGCTCGCTGCGCGGTGGACCGCAGGGACAAACAGTAACTCTGCAAGGTGGGACCGCTACGTGCTGGGAAGTTAAATCGTTTCTCGGCAACGAGCTCAGGGAAGGTGTTTTTTGGACCTTCGGCTCCCCGAAGCTTAAGAGACTTTTTTCACGGATCAAGCTCGTTACGAAAAACGATCTAGCACCGCGAAAGGGGCTACTGTTGGGTCTATGCTTCGTCGCCGAAGGTCTTCAAGGGAGAAGCGGCTCTCGGCTGAAGCTGTTTGTATGAGATGGCCGAAGGTTCCTCTTCATGAAGCTTCGGCATTATAAACCGACTTAAAGATAGAATGACTTTTTAGTCCATAAAGGTTTGAGTCAATGTTGTAAGCTTTTATAAGGGGCATACTTGTAATTCCTCACAGGCTGCGTCCTGTGCCTATAAATAGTGAACAGTATTCCGTTGCTGTTCACGGATTTCTTTAGTTGCAATCGCACCATTCGGGAACCAATCTTTGCCAAGACAGAGGTATAACTGTATTCAATGATTCAATATATTAAGTAAATATAATATGACTCGTTTATGATTCATTTACCTTTGATACCCTTTATTTTATGTTATCTGGTACAATCTATTAAAATCTAATTACGAAGACTTAGTCTTCGTAATCGTATTCTCATCAACCTTCGTCCAAGGTTCATTATCCTCAAAGGAATAATGCTTCGTGGACGAAGGACGTTAACATTTAACATTCTATGTTGCCTTGTTCTTAAGACAGAGCACTTGAGAACAAGTCCCCAACAAGCAGTGCTTAATATATCTCCTGTTTATAGTGAAGATTGGAGAACTGAGATCATGTATTTTCTCCAGGGCAATTTCGTTTCAGATGACGAAGCTTATCAAAAGAGAATAGCGGCAAGAGCCCGCCCATATGTAATAATAGAAGGGGAGTTATACAAGCATGAAGTCTGTTCTCCATTACTCAAATGTTTATCCAGAGCTGAAGGTATAGAGCTGATGAAAGAAATACATGCAGGGCTGTGTGGATCTCACATCGGATCTAGGCCCCTGCTAGGTAAAGTCTTTCGTCAAGGATTTTATTGGCTGAAGGCAGCTTCGAATGCAGCAGAACTAGTCCAAAAATGCGAAGGTTGTCAAAAATGTGCAAGAGATCAGAGACAACCTTCATCTCTAACTCAGTTAATACAACCCACTTGGCCATTGCAAAGGTGGGGCCTTGATTTGCTAGGCCCACTTCCACCAGCACAAGAGAATTTAAGATATGTTGTGGTGGCAGTAGAATATTTTTCTAAGTGGATTGAGGCGAAGCCCTTAGCCACAATAACTTCGGTTACTGTTCAAAAGTTTTTCTGGTAAAATATTGTGTGTCACTTTGGAGTGCCGAAAGCTATCACCGTGGACAATGGAACATAGTTTGATGCTGAAGCTTTCAAAGAGTTTTGTGAACAAATTGGCACAAAGATCCATTTTGCATCGGTTCGGCATCCGGAGTCAAATGGACTTGTTGAAAGAGCTAATGGAATTATAATGACAGGAATAATGAAGTTAATCTTCAATCAACCTAGGGGGAAGTGGCCAGACGAATTAATCAAAGTGGTGTGGAGCCACAACACAACAATATCAAGGTCAACAGGTTTTACACCATTCAAATTGCTGTTTGGTGACGAAGAAATAACCCCAGAAGAAGCTAAATCAGGATCAATAAGAACAGTGGCTTCGGCAGAGGATGAAGCTGATTATTCTGTGGCAAAGGATGCTATAGAAGGCATCAGGCTTTAGGCTGTGGAGAATATCAAAAAATATCAAGCCGAAACAATAAAATGGCGTGACAGAAAAGTTCGGTTAAAAAATATTAAGCCAGGACACTTGGTACTTCGAAGAGTTGCCAACCCAGATACAGTAGGCAAGCTACAGTTGAAGTGGGAAGGACCTTTTCTAGTAGTATCTACGTCAAGACCCGGATCCTACAAGTTGAAGGATATGGACGACAACGACATTCCTAGATCTTGGAATGCGGATGAGCTTCGACGGTATTATGTTTAGCTTGATGTAGTTTTTTTATTCTTTCCTATGGCACCCTTTTCCTTTCCAAAGGGGGAGAAAGGTTTTTAATGGGGCCATAGCATGTAATTTCTCTTTTTCTTATATCAGCTCTACAAGAGCAATATCCCCCGAAAATGTAAATGTAAAAACTAAGCATGCACCATCGAGTGCAAAGAGAAAAAGAAAAATAGGGAGAAGCTCGAAAGACGTCCCTAAGCGGATGCAGAGCAAGACGAAGCTACAAAAAGCCGTTCCTAAGGGAGCGCAGCGTAAGTTTTCTGCTCAAAAGTCGCTGTGGCGGAACTGCCCGAATTATTCCAACTTAAGTGTCCAAGTCCCGCCTTAGAGGCTAGACCACACTTAAATGGGAATAACCCGTCAATCCCTCGGATCTAGTCCGACACGGCCACTGACAGGATCAAGTACCACAATCTCACTCGAAGGTGAGTCACAGAGCAAATACAATAAAGCATAAAACCATACATGCCATAATGTTAAATTATTACATCACCATCATCATCATCGGAGTTTTTTTTTGCAAAAGTAACCATCATTGTTTGAAGTGCAGCGGAATAAAACTAACGATAATTAAACAGAGAGATGGGGAAGCCTGTCCCATCACTCCTCATGCTCCTCCTCAGCCGAGGCAGGGTCCCACTCGACAGTCCAACCCGGTGGCAGGGTGGTCGGCCAAGTTATCCCAGCAACCATCTCCTCCAGAGAACCTGTAAAAATTATGCCACAAGCAAGGCTGAGTATACTAATACTCAGCTAGACTTACCCGGTGTGAGGAGTCTACTCCTCTACCTCTAGACATGCAGCTGTTTGGCTGTGGGGTTTGGTTGCCAAAAGCACTAGCTGAGTTTCTAAGTCAAGATTTTAACTTAGTCAAGTTAAGTGTGACTCTCTTAAGGCTTAAAGTGTACTATCTATTCATACAAAGTAGCAAACATTTTAGCAATCAACATCTTATATCATCTCCGCATCATTCCACTTGTTACTCAATGTAGCAGCATGGATCAAGCAGTCTCATTAGCTGCGAGAAGCAGACGATTCGAATCGAGTTTTTATCCTTGCAAGGTAAACCTAAACACACGACATGCAGGGGCACTCCGTCCCCACACACATCAACCGTCCCCATCGATTCCCTGTCAGCAGAGAGGGGCTCACCGCCTTGGCGTACAATGCCTCACTGACCCCGACTGGCCGTCGTGCAGTGACCGCACTTATACCCACCATAACCGGAATGGGAGACCTCGTCTCAGGTCGCGTGAGGAGGGCAATCTGCTGCCAGGTTCAATCAGGTACTAGGCTTACCGATTTACCATATTTCTCGGCATGTGCTTAGTACGTTCAAACGCTTGACTCACGGTACCACACCTTAATCCTTATTCAAATTTTTATCCCGTAGACAACCAATCCCCATGGATTGTTGCCCACAACCCAACATCATTATGATACGAAAGTGGATACAATCAATTTCCTGACCTCGCGCGAGTGCTAGAAAAATCACTCGACTTCTACCGAGATTCCTGATTAATAAAGCAGCTACTCGACTTAGCATACTAGTATTCATCTCAATGGGATTCCTGAGATCATGCAACTAGGGTTTCAGTCAACTCCTACACCTAAGTGCACAATCAATCCTACAATCATTAAGTATAGTAAAATAGCATAAATAACAGGTTATGCATAAAACCGGGGCTTGCCTTCCAAAGCAGTGGCAGGCAGGTCCTCTGGTGCAGGCTCGGGTGCTGGATCTGGGGCTACCTCCTGAGCAGCTCCTTGCTCCGGCACGAGGATGTACTCTCCGTCAGCAAGATTACAGTCTATCGAAATGCAATGAACATGTATGTCATGATTATGCAGGATTTAATAACATTTTGTAAACGAAACTAAGTTAAGAAGTAACTTAGAGTTCTTAGTCATGCGGGGCTTCCAGTGGGTTAGGTTTAATACTCCTTAGGCTTGGGTTTTTAGTGAGGATAACATAGTGGATGGGTATTACCTTGATACATTTTTAGTGGACAGACTTCAAGGGTTTTGGGATAACATTAATTCACATTATTCATTTTCCTTTCCTTGATTTCCATTTGGGGTTTCTAGGGTAGGTTTGAACTACAACAGGGTTTTAATAATTTTCAAAAATTCTGTAAAAAATTACAGTGGGTTGTCACTGGCTATTCTAGCTTGTTTTAAGAATTTGAGGCTTAGAGTATAAATGTTAGGTTTTAAACAAAAATAACAAAAGTTAGGCAAAAAGGGCCACTTTACACTACACCTTCTAGTTAGGGGTAGGTTCTGTCCTAGAGGTTATTTTTGTTGGCATCCTTTGGTAATAATAGGACTCTGTGCTAAAAATCACAGAAAACTAAGGGGTGGTTATTTAGTTATGATTTTCTTAAGTTTTAATGTCAAAAAGGCACTTTCTACTACCTTATTATTTGAAAAATGTCAAACAGCAGATTTCATATTTTTCTTAGGTTCTTTCTAATAAAACAATAGTTATCCCAAGGGTGGGGGTCTTTTCACCTTGGGGTTATTTTTGTAGAGTTTTTCTAAGTTTCACTTGTTTTATTTATACAAAAGGGATCTTACTTATTTTACACTAAAACAGGGTATGATATATTTTTCCAGTGAACTATGTTGAATAAATAACCTAACAAAAATAGAGGTACTCTCTGGTTTATTAATTAATTTACCTTTTCTATTTTCCTTATTCTTAGGCATATTATAGAATAAGGGGTACAACTAACTCAAATGGAGTGGACAGAGAGGTTTAACATTTTTAAACAGGTTAGTAGGTAAATATAAACTTCTCCAAATTTTCCTAACCCTAGTCAAATATCCTAACTATTTTTCTTACTATTATTTAGCTTTTGGCCAAAACTAACATTAAATCAGAACTTTTAAGTTTTCCACATTACCAAGGGGTTTTATATTTTTCTTAATTAGGTTACATTAATTTGAGTCTGACAAAATTGGTTTGACCAAATTTGGATGATTTAAACAGAAGTTATGCATTTTCAAAGTTGCTATTCAATTTAAAACAAATTTAATTTAAGGGTTTCTGGAAAAACAGTTTGCACCGGGGTCCCTGGGTTTAAACTAAATCCACCTTCACAGATCTACCCCCACGCCACTATTCCCCTGAGTCACTGACCTTACACAAAACCCCCTGACCTTTCTTCCCTCTCACCCGCAATCCTTCCCTTCACTGAAACAGTAACCGCGGGAAAGAAAAGGGCGGCGCGGCTTACCGGCGGCGAGGGAGGTCCGGTGAAGGGTGGGGTCGGCTTGGGGAGACTCTGGCGGTCACGTCGAGGTACGGCTCGGCGTCGGAGGTGGCCGGAATCGCCCGGTCCACGCGTGCAGGCGGGTGTCCTCGTCGGCGGCGAGTATACCGGCCAAACTACGGCGAACTGGCGCAATCCGAGGGCACGGTTAGCATCACGGGGTCACGCAACGACTGTGTGCACAAGGAATCGAAGGATGGTGGAGTGGCTTACCCGGTCCACGTGCTCCGGCGGGGGTGAGAGCTCCGGCGAGCGTGGACTGGCTTCTCCGGCGAAGGAAACTCCGATTCCTTGCTCGGGGAGCCTCACGGAGGTGTGCACAAGCTTCTCCGAGGGCAGGACGGGGTTGGGGATGGCTCTGCTGGCCGGTCTACGGTGGCAGAGGGGTTGAGCGGCCGCGGGCTCGCTGCGCACGGGCAAACGGCGACGGGCTAACTCCGGTGAGGTGTGGAGGGTGTGCGGAAAGGTGTAGCCGAAGCCTGGGAGGGATTTATAAGCTCGGGTGCGGGCCACGGCGCGGGTTTGGCTCGGGCGCGGCGCGGGGCGTGCGAGGGCGCGCGCGAGCGTGCTCTGGCGCGGGCAGAAGGCGTCGAACACGTGGCAGTGAGTTTCTTCCCATGTTCAAACGCTTCCAGAGATCGCAAACGTGCGAATCTCGCCATGAATCCGGCGCAGACCTCCTCCTGGCACCTAGGGCTATCTCACATGTGTGAGTTCCAAGGGATGATACGCCCTAGATAGGGAGATAGACGGGCGCCAAATCTGGCTTGTCTCCCTGCCCGCTCAGCGACAAAACTGATGTCAAGTGTTGTCAAACGTCTGAGTCTCGGCCTCAAATTTTTCCAGGGGGTGCCTTAAGTGGTATAGCACATTTTTGGTATAGAACCCAAGTGGTTTTGGCGCCATCTTCAAAGTGAACACGGCTGGTCTTTGAATTAGGGCTAAAATGTGACTTAGAGGGAAATTGAGAGCTCTAGCTCTCTCTCCACTTGGAGATTTGAATTGGGGTTTCTCCAGGGGCCTTTTTGCAATATTTCCCTCCCTTAATTGATGGTTATAATGTTACTTAGGGTTTGGGTAAAAGTTACACATGCTTTGCCCACTTGCTCACTTTCTTTCCCCCCTTACTTAGGGTTTTGGAAGGTAGGGTTTTGGAGAGGTCTAGGGTTCTTCTCCCCCCCTTTATCCAAGGTAGTAAGTGTGCAAGGATTAGAGTAATGCTTCTCATGTCATTGGCAACTTGATTAGCACATGAGCTCCAAGGTTCTTATGTGGTGCCCTAAGTCTTTACCCTTGTGAACACAGCTTCTAGTGCCAAAGTGGCTCTAGCCAAGGTAACACCTGGGGTGTTACAGCCCTCCCCCCTTAAAGGAATCTCGTCCCGAGATTTAGGTAGAGTCCCTTGGGGGGTGCTTGAAAGTGTGGTGGTGCTGTTTTTCCTTTACACTCAAGTTTCTCTTGTTAACTGCTCTTCGAATGTCATCCTCTTTGCAACTTCAGAAGGAAGCCCTTCTTAAGTTAAATCCACAACTTAGACTATCCTTGTTATCTAAGTTTTTCTTATAATTGGATTCAAAGGGCAGGTGGGGGTGGGGTTTTGGGGTTACATACCGACTCCTTTGGGTAGAAAGTCGGGGAAGCGAGAGCATAGAAAATCCTCGGTCTCCCATGTAGCTTCTTCTGCTGAATGGTGACTCCACTGAACCTTGTACATTCTGACCGACCTTGCCCGAGTTGATCTTTCCTTTTGATCTAGCACCTTGACGGGGTACTCTTGGTAGGATAAATCTGGTTCTATCTCAATGTCTGGTTCTGGGAGTACTTCAGTGGGTAGACGAACGCATTTCCGCAGCTGAGATACATGGAACACATTATGAACTGCTGACATGTGAGGTGGCAATTCCACTTGATAGGCTACGGGTCCACAAGCTTCCTTGATCTTGTAGGGTCCAATATAGCGAGGAGCTAACTTGCCTTTGATCCCGAATCTCTGAACACCCTTGGTGGGTGATACCTTAAGGTAGACATGATCTCCCACCTCAAACTGTAGAGGCTTCCGCCTCTTATCATGATAGCTCCTTTGTCTGGCCTGAGCAGCTTCTAAGTTCTTGGTAATAACCCTGACCTTTGCCTCTGCCTCGAGTACCAAGTCTGGCCCAAAAATTTCTCTTTCTCCTGCTTGAGACCAATTCAGTGGGGTTCTACACCTTCTCCCATACAATGCCTCAAAAGGTGCCATCTTCAAACTGGACTGATAGCTGTTATTGTAAGAAAACTCCGCCAAAGACAGACACTTGTCCCAATCCTTTCCATAATGTAGTGCACATGCTCGCAACATGTCTTCCAAAATTTGATTCACCCTTTCTGTCTGGCCATCTGTTTGGGGGTGATATGCTGAGCTTCGGATGACATGGGTCCCAAGTGACTCTTGCAATTGCTCCCAAAATCGTGCCACAAATGGTGCTCCCCTGTCAGATATAATGGTCTTGGGAATACCATGCAACCTCACTATTTGATCAACATAAAGTTCAGCGTACTTCTCTGCCCTGTGGGTGGTATGCACTGGCAAGAAATGAGCAGTCTTGGTCAACCTGTCCACGATAACCCAAATAGAATCATGGTGCCTGGAGGTATTGGGTAATCCTACTATGAAGTCCATGCAAATATCCTCCCATTTCCAAGATGGTATGGGAAGGGGTTGTAAAGGGCCTGCTGCCTTCAAGTGACTAGCCTTTATTCTCTGGCAAGTATCACACTCGGATATGTACTTGGCAATTTCTCTTTTCATTCTAGTCCACCAATATAAAGATCTGAGGTCATGGTACATCTTGGTGCTACCAGGGTGCATAGAGAATTTGGAAAGGTGAGCTTCATCTAGTATCTTCTTTCTGAGCTCAGGGTCCTTAGGAACAACCAATCGATCTCCAAACCATAGAATTTCCTTGCTGTCCTGTCGGAAACACTTGTATTTCTCTGCCTTTTGCTTGATCATATCCTTGATAACCTGAACACCCTTATCCTCAACCTGTGCCCTGATTATCTGCTCTTGCAATGTGGGTTCCACCGAGATATAGCTTAGGTTACCCGAAGAAACAACTTCCAAGTTCAGCTTGCACAACTCATCACACAGGGTGGTCACTCCCACATCCATGCTCATACAATTACACTGGGCCTTTCTGCTCAAGGCATCTGCCACAACATTGGCCTTCCCTGGATGGTAATGCACTTCCAAATCATAATCCTTGATCAACTCTAACCACCTCCTTTGCCTCATGTTTAGATCTGCCTGAGTGAAGATGTATTTGAGACTCTTGTGATCAGTGTAGATGTTACAGTGAGCTCCCATCAGGTAGTGTCTCCATATCTTAAGAGCATGAACTACAGCTGCCAATTCTAGATCATGTGTAGGGTAGTTCTGCTCATGGGGCCTGAGTGCCCGGGAAGCATAAGCAATCACTCTGTTCTCTTGCATCAAGACACATCCCAAACCAGTACCAGAAGCATCACAATAAACTTCAAATGGCTTGGTGTTGTCAGGTTGAGCTAGCACTGGGGCTGTTGTCAAATGCTGCCTCAAGGTATGGAAGGCATCTTCACACTTTTGGCTCCACTCAAATTTGACTCCCTTCTTTAACAGTTCAGTCATTGGTTTGGCAATTCTGGAGAAATCCGGAATAAATCGTCGATAATACCCTGCCAGTCCCAGAAAACTCCGAATCTGCTTCACTGTAGTCGGGGGTTTCCAATCCATTACCTCTTGTACCTTTTCAGGATCAACTGATATCCCATCCTGAGAGATTGTGTGACCCAAGAATTTAATCTCCTTCAGCCAAAACTCACACTTAGACAACTTAGCATAAAGATGATGATCGCGCAGTCGTTGAAGCACAATATGCAGGTGCTCAGTATGTTCGTCTTCATTCTTGGAATAGACCAGAATATCATCAATGAAGACGACCACGAACTTATCCAATTCTGGCATAAACACTAAGTTCATCAGGTACATGAAATAAGCCGGGGCATTGGTCAGCCCAAAAGACATCACCAGAAACTCATACAGTCCATATCTGGTAGAGAAAGCCGTCTTGGGAATATCGCTGGCACGGATCTTGATCTGATGGTATCCCGAGCGAAGGTCTATCTTGGAGAATACCTTGGCCCCAACCAACTGATCAAACAGAACATCAATGCGGGGCAGTGGGTATTTGTTCTTGATAGTCACCGCATTGAGAGGGCGGTAGTCAACACACATCCTCAAACTCTCATCCTTTTTCTTCACAAATAATGCTGGACATCCCCATGGTGAAGTGCTTTGACGAATAAACCCCTTGTCCAACAACTCTTGCAATTGTTTCTTCAATTCTGCCAATTCCGCGGGAGGCATCCTATAGGGTCTCTTGGAGATAGGAGCAGTCCCGGGTTGCAATTCGATGGCGAACTCAATATCTCGGTCAGGTGGCATCCCTGGCAATTCGTCTGGGAAAACATCTGGGTAGTCACAGACCACTGGGATCTTTTCCACCGGGGATTCTATCAGAACAAAGGCACAAGATCGGGTACAACCCTGGTTGGGTAAATACAACACAGTCTCGCCATAAGCAGGGGAATGAATTTCAATGGCTCTGGCTGCAATGTCCAATACTGCCTGATGCCTGGTCAACCAGTCAGCTCCCAAAATAATATCCACGCTATCCAATCCTAAGATAAGAAGGGTGGTTCTAATCACCAGACTACCAAATTTTATAGGCACTTGCCTGTTGATTTGATAAGTGGCAACTCTGCCTCCTGGCGTTGAAATTGTAATGCCCCCATCGGTATGGTGAAAGGGCAACTGGCATTTGGCACTAAACTTAGCACTGATAAAACTATGCGATGCACCCGAATCAAATAAAATAATCGCAGGATAATTCAAAACTGTAAAGATACCGGTCATGACGGGTGCTCCCTCTGGGATATCAACCATGGTGGTGAAGTTTAGTCTGCCCTGCCTCACTTGCACCTTCTGTCTCTTGCCTTGGTTCTGATTGACATTCTGCCCCTGCCTCTGCTGGTTCCTGGGGCAATTCTTGGCATAATGCCCAGTGTTGCCACAAGTGAAGCACCTGCTGTCATTGGCTTGGCGGTACTGCTGCTGCTGATTATTCCTCTGAGCTGGAAACTGGTTGCGGTTGGGTGCCTGCTGCTGCTGAGGTCGGATTACCCATCGCCCTTGCTGCTGCTGGGGTCCCCTGCCCTGGGTGTCGGATACAATCCTGAAGCGCTGTGGCTGAGCTGAGGGTCCTGCCACGGGGGTCTTCCTCTTCTTCTCTGCCTGCCTAGCTGTAATGCAGTCCTCTTGGGAGATAGCCATGTTGACCAACTCATTGTAGCTGTTGGCCCTGACGGTGTTGAGACGATCCCGGAGCTTAGTGCTGAGCCCCCTTCTGAATCTGTCCCTCTTCTTCTCATCTGTATCAGCATGATATCCCGCATACTGGCACAAGTCATTAAAGGCCTGGGCGTACTGCAACACTGTCCTGTTGCCCTGAGTGAGTGCCAAGAACTCATTGAGCTTCCTGTCCATGATCCCGGCTGGTATATGGTGTCCTCTAAAAGCTGCCTTAAACTCCCTCCACTCCACCTCTCGGTCCTCTGGCTGCATAGCAAGAAAGTGATCCCACCAAGTCCTTGCAGGTCCGCGAAGCTGCTGGGTGGCGAACCTGACTTTGGTGACCTCTGAGCAAACTCCATGGAGCAGTGGAAATTTGGATTCCACCACTCGCAGCCACACATCTGCGTCAAGTGGGTCCTCCGCCCTTGTGAACAGTGGAGGCTGGGTGCTGAGGAATTCCTGATAGGTGGCCGCCGCGGGGTGACGCTGGTGGTCTTCGCCACCATAATGCTGGGGTGGTGGCTGACGTTGAGCCAGCTGCCTCAGAATCTCATTCTGCTGAGCCATGAGCTCCTGCAGAGTGGGAGGTGGGGGCGGCGGTGGAACGTGCTCGTTCTGGCCACGACGCTGCCTCTCGGCCATCTGAAAAATCCACATACTTACTTAACACCACAATTCCAAAATTCAAGATTTTTATCACGAGGACAAAGTTAAAACAGCATGAAAGATCCGACTTCAACAACAGGGATTTTTAAGGGGCAGAGATTCTTCCTTCCAATTTTAAACTGATAAAAGCATCCATCACACAAGCTCCCAAGAGAGTTTAACACGGTTACATCAAATTGTTCCAAAATGACTCAACTCTATCTAGCCTAGTACCCCAAGGGTGCAAAAGCTAAGCTAGCTGCGAGGAGTCCGACTGTCCGACTTCTAAGCCTATCCTGGACACCTAGTGAGCGAACGAGGCAACACTTGACTCGGGGGAAGGTGGTCTTCCCGAGCCAGCAGTGTCCACACTGGAGGCAGGCTCATCTCCTCCCTCAATGTCGACGTCCTCGTTGGCCTCCTGGTCCTGGATCTCCTGGTGGTGCATGTCCAGGTGCTCGTTAGCCTCAGCAAGCTGCTGCTGAGTGTTAAGGAGCTGATCCTCGAGGACCTCGATGGTGTTCTCCCTGGTGCCCACCAGCTCCTCCAACTCCTGAATATCAGTGGATAGCTGCTCCACCTGCAAGTCCTTCTCCACCATTTCTTGAGACAAGTCAACCACGAGCTCCTCTCTGTTATCCAATGTGATCTTTGTTGCCTCCAGTAGTGCCATCAGATGGGACATTGCCTCACCGCGCATCACCTGCAGACGGTACAGAGCATTCATGCACCGTACTGTCAAGTGCGCAGTCTGACCTGGGTAGATGGCCCAGATGTCCTTGGCATGCTCCACCCGATCCTTCCACATTGGGTCGTCCTCCTTCTCAGCGGGGAACAAGCCAATGGGGTGGGTAGCCAGCTCCAAGGGATGGAATCCGCAAAAGGTAGTCAACCCATGCAGAGCGTTCGCCTCGATCGTGTCCTCTGCCCGGTACCCGAAAGACTCTGAGTCCAAGGAGCGCCAGCCTGGCTGCAGGGGATGAGGCTCCAAAGTCATCCTCACCCTACAGCGGGGCACCCGGTGCTTCTCGAACTGTTGCACCGTGTACTGAGGAGGTGTCGTGTATCCAGCCCCCTGAAGTACTTCCCACAGGATGCGGGGAAAGCCCTCTCGTGCAAGTCCGTCAGTGTGGGTCAGTGCATTTTCGTCATCGGAGGATCCATGGGAAGTCATCTGTGTACGGTTAAGCATAAGTAAAAGAAAAAGAATTATAAAAAGAACAAGGAAAAAAAATAAAACTCAGCCCTTCTCTAGTTAAATGAAAAGGCACTGGGGACCTAGTTGGTTGTTATCTTGTTTTTAAGTCCTTTACTCAGTTATCCATTTGCTTAATTATGAATGCATGCGTGCTCGTCCTGAACGGCCTCACAACAAGATAAAAGGAAGAGGGAGGAACTTCCATCCTGTAAAAGTGGCCTGTAGGGCCTAATTACTTAGCCACCTAGCTACCCTTCTATTAACCTAAGGCTTCACGTCCTAGGTCTATCCTGTTCGTCCTACTATCTATCCAACCTTGTTTCTATCAAGTTTTATTTAGAAAATTGATGGTATTTATATTTTATTGATTCCTCTGTGGTGGTACAAGCTCCGATACCAGCTGTGGCGGAACTGCCCGAATTATTCCAACCTAAGTGTCCAAGTCCCGCCTTAGAGGCTAGACCAAACTTAAATGGGAATAACCCGTCAATCCCTCGGATCTAGTCCGACACGGCCACTGACAGGATCAAGTACCACAATCTCACTCGAAGGTGAGTCACAGAGCAAATAAAATAAAGCATAGTGCCATAATGTTAAATTATTACATCACCATCATCATCATCGGAGTTTTTTTTTTGCAAAAGTAACCATCATTGTTTGAAGTGCAGCGGAATAAAACTAACGATAATTAAACAGAGAGATGGGGAAGCCTGTCCCATCACTCCTCATGCTCCTCCTCAGCCGAGGCAGGGTCCCACTCGACAGTCCAACCCGGTGGCAGGGTGGTCGGCCAAGTTATCCCAGCAACCATCTCCTCTAGAGAACCTGTAAAAATTATGCCACAAGCAAGGCTGAGTATACTAATACTCAGCTAGACTTACCCGGTGTGAGGAGTCTACTCCTCTACCTCTAGACATGCAGCTGTTTGGCTGTGGGGTTTGGTTGCCAAAAGCACTAGCTGAGTTTCTAAGTCAAGATTTTAACTTAGTCAAGTTAAGTGTGACTCTCTTAAGGCTTAAAGTGTACTATCTATTCATACAAAGTAGCAAACATTTTAGCAATCAACATCTTATATCATCTCCGCATCATTCCACTTGTTACTCAATGTAGCAGCATGGATCAAGCAGTCTCATTAGCTGCGAGAAGCAGACGATTCGAATCGAGTTTTTATCCTTGCAAGGTAAACCTAAACACACGACATGCAGGGGCACTCTGTCCCCACACACATCAACCGTCCCCATCGATTCCCTGTCAGCAGAGAGGGGCTCACCGCCTTGGCGTACAATGCCTCACTGACCCCGACTGGCCGTCGTGCAGTGACCGCACTTGTACCCACCATAACCGGAATGGGAGACCTCGTCTCAGGTCGCGTGAGGAGGGCAATCTGCTGCCAGGTTCAATCAGGTACTAGGCTTACCGATTTACCATATTTCTCGGCATGTGCTTAGTACGTTCAAACGCTTGACTCACGGTACCACACCTTAATCCTTATTCAAATTTTTATCCCGTAGACAACCAATCCCCATGGATTGTTGCCCACAACCCAACATCATTATGATACGAAAGTGGATACAATCAATTTCCTGACCTCGCGCGAGTGCTAGAAAAATCACTCGACTTCTACCGAGATTCCTGATTAATAAAGCAGCTACTCGACTTAGCATACTAGTATTCATCTCAATGGGATTCCTGAGATCATGCAACTAGGGTTTCAGTCAACTCCTACACCTAAGTGCACAATCAATCCTACAATCATTAAGTATAGTAAAATAGCATAAATAACAGGTTATGCATAAAACCGGGGCTTGCCTTCCAAAGCAGTGGCAGGCAGGTCCTCTGGTGCAGGCTCGGGTGCTGGATCTGGGGCTACCTCCTGAGCAGCTCCTTGCTCCGGCACGAGGATGTACTCTCCGTCAGCAAGATTACAGTCTATCGAAATGCAATGAACATGTATGTCATGATTATGCAGGATTTAATAACATTTTGTAAACGAAACTAAGTTAAGAAGTAACTTAGAGTTCTTAGTCATGCGGGGCTTCCAGTGGGTTAGGTTTAATACTCCTTAGGCTTGGGTTTTTAGTGAGGATAACATAGTGGATGGGTATTACCTTGATACATTTTTAGTGGACAGACTTCAAGGGTTTTGGGATAACATTAATTCACATTATTCATTTTCCTTTCCTTGATTTCCATTTGGGGTTTCTAGGGTAGGTTTGAACTACAACAGGGTTTTAATAATTTTCAAAAATTCTGTAAAAAATTACAGTGGGTTGTCACTGGCTATTCTAGCTTGTTTTAAGAATTTGAGGCTTAGAGTATAAATGTTAGGTTTTAAACAAAAATAACAAAAGTTAGGCAAAAAGGGCCACTTTACACTACACCTTCTAGTTAGAGGTAGGTTCTGTCCTAGAGGTTATTTTTGTTGGCATCCTTTGGTAATAATAGGACTCTGTGCTAAAAATCACAGAAAACTAAGGGGTGGTTATTTAGTTATGATTTTCTTAAGTTTTAATGTCAAAAAGGCACTTTCTACTACCTTATTATTTGAAAAATGTCAAACAGCAGATTTCATATTTTTCTTAGGTTCTTTCTAATAAAACAATAGTTATCCCAAGGGTGGGGGTGTTTTCACCTTGGGGTTATTTTTGTAGAGTTTTTCTAGGTTTCACTTGTTTTATTTAAACAAAAGGGATCTTACTTATTTTACACTAAAACAGGGTATGATATATTTTTCCAGTGAACTATGTTGAATAAATAACCTAACAAAAATAGAGGTACTCTCTGGTTTATTAATTAATTTACCTTTTCTATTTTCCTTATTCCTAGGCATATTATAGAATAAGGGGTACAACTAACTCAAATGGAGTGGATAGAGAGGTTTAACATTTTTAAACAGGTTAGTAGGTAAATATAAACTTCTCCAAATTTTCCTAACCCTAGTCAAATATCCTAACTATTTTTCTTACTATTATTTAGCTTTTGGCCAAAACTAACATTAAATCAGAACTTTTAAGTTTTCCACATTACCAAGGGGTTTTATATTTTTCTTAATTAGGTTACATTAATTTGAGTCTGACAAAATTGGTTTGACCAAATTTGGATGATTTAAACAGAAGTTATGCATTTTCAAAGTTGCTGTTCAATTTAAAACAAATTTAATTTAAGGGTTTCTGGAAAAACAGTTTGCACCGGGGTCCCTGGGTTTAAACTAAATCCACCTTCACAGATCTACCCCCACGCCACTATTCCCCTGAGTCACTGACCTTACACAAAACCCCCTTACCTTTCTTCCCTCTCACCCGCAGTCCTTCCCTTCACTGAAACAGTAACCGCGGGAAAGAAAAGGGTGGCGCGGCTTACCGGCGGCGAGGGAGGTCCGGCGAAGGGTGGGGTCGGCTTGGGGAGACTCTGGCGGTCACGTCGAGGTACGGCTCGGCGTCGGAGGTGGCCGGAATCGCCCGGTCCACGCGTGCAGGCGGGTGTCCTCGTCGGCGGCGAGTATACCGGCCAAACTACGGCGAACTGGCGCAATCCGAGGGCACGGTTAGCATCACGGGGTCACGCAACGACTGTGTGCACAAGGAATCGAAGGATGGTGGAGTGGCTTACCCGGTCCACGTGCTCCGGCGGGGGTGAGAGCTCCGGCGAGCGTGGACTGGCTTCTCCGGCGAAGGAAACTCCGATTCCTTGCTCGGGGAGCCTCACGGAGGTGTGCACAAGCTTCTCCGAGGGCAGGACGGGGTTGGGGATGGCTCTGCTGGCCGGTCTACGGTGGCAGAGGGGTTGAGCGGCCGCGGGCTCGCTGCGCACGGGCAAACGGCGACGGGCTAACTCCGGTGAGGTGTGGAGGGTGTGCGGAAAGGTGTAGCCGAAGCCTGGGAGGGATTTATAAGCTCGGGCGCGGGCCACGGCGCGGGTTTGGCTCGGGCGCGGCGCGGGGCGTGCGAGGGCGCGCGCGAGCGTGCTCTGGCGCGGGCAGAAGGCGTCGAACACGTGGCAGTGAGTTTCTTCCCATGTTCAAACGCTTCCAGAGATCGCAAACGTGCGAATCTCGCCATGAATCCGGCGCAGACCTCCTCCTGGCACCTAGGGCTATCTCACATGTGTGAGTTCCAAGGGATGATACGCCCTAGATAGGGAGATAGACGGGCGCCAAATCTGGCTTGTCTCCCTGCCCGCTCAGCGACAAAACTGATGTCAAGTGTTGTCAAACGTCTGAGTCTCGGCCTCAAATTTTTCCAGGGGGTGCCTTAAGTGGTATAGCACATTTTTGGTATAGAACCCAAGTGGTTTTGGCGCCATCTTCAAAGTGAACACGGCTGGTCTTTGAATTAGGGCTAAAATGTGACTTAGAGGGAAATTGAGAGCTCTAGCTCTCTCTCCACTTGGAGATTTGAATTGGGGTTTCTCCAGGGGCCTTTTTGCAATATTTCCCTCCCTTAATTGATGGTTATAATGTTACTTAGGGTTTGGGTAAAAGTTACACATGCTTTGCCCACTTGCTCACTTTCTTTCCCCCCTTACTTAGGGTTTTGGAAGGTAGGGTTTTGGAGAGGTCTAGGGTTCTTCTCCCCCCCTTTATCCAAGGTAGTAAGTGTGCAAGGATTAGAGTAATGCTTCTCATGTCATTGGCAACTTGATTAGCACATGAGCTCCAAGGTTCTTATGTGGTGCCCTAAGTCTTTACCCTTGTGAACACAGCTTCTAGTGCCAAAGTGGCTCTAGCCAAGGTAACACCTGGGGTGTTACAGTCGTTCCAAAGGGAATGCAGAGCTTACAGCGAAAAAGTCAACGCTGATTCCGCCGAAGTAAAAGGCGAAGCGGGAAAAGTCAACGCAATACCGCCGAAAGTAAAAGGCGAAGAAGTTCAAAAGACGTTCCTAAGGGAATGCAGAACTTACAACGAAAAGTCAGCGCTGATACACCGAAAAATAAGCGGTGAAGCCGAAAAATAAACAACAAAGATTTGTTATTCCTAAGGGAATAAGAGTTTTGATTGTGGTTTCGTATGTATCTTTGAACATTCATTTGCACGATACATTACATCATACATTTGCATTCATAAACATTCATTTAGACATACATAGGATCATCATTGTCATAACATACACACTTGCTTCGGCTTTAAAGAGAAGGCTTCGGAAAAAAAGGAAAAAGAGGCAATTTTATGCTTCGATGTGTACGAAAAGAAGGGAAGGTGTTTTTCGCCTTCGGCTCAAAAATGTTAACTTCGTCCACAACAAAGCACTTTATACATTGATGAAAAGGTAAGATTATATTACAAGGTATGGATGAAGTCCACGAAGTGAGATTCAATTACATCATACTTTATACAAGTTGTTACAGAAGTTTTTTGAGCTATTTCTACAGACTACTCGAGCTTTGTCAGCATTCATGGAGCCTCGTCTTTTTACTCCGTAGCTTCAGCTTCGGTTTCGTCATCCTGTATGTAAGTATTATAAGCTAAATTCAAAATTCGAAGGAAAAGGTAAGCATCACGTATGTTTTTGTTACCGGCTTAAGGTGGCTTCATGCTTCGTCACCAGCTTTGCTTCGTCCACCCTTTGTCCACACTAATTTTATAAATCTATTGACAATACTTCGGGCAATGTTGGGAATATTATCTAAGTCTGCTGGTGACAAGCTTAAGTTGGGTCTATTGCTAATCTTCCCGTGTTCACAGCCGGACTTCAGAAAGGCAACAGCTGTGCCCCGAGAAGCTACCAGGGCACAGAAGTCGCCATGCCCACCTATAACTTCGTCAAGATCATTAAATTCACCTTCAATATGCTCGAAGGCACCTGGCAGGTCTTCAGCCGAAGGAGTAAACTTCTCGCTGCTGGCTCCAACAAAATAAAACACCTGTTTCAGCCGTTGAATGCATCGTTTGCTGAATTCCAAACATTTATTCTGAAGGATTGACAAAGATTCTTTCAGCTCTGAACTTTTTCGAACTTCGGCCTCAAGTTTTGCATCAAGCTTCAGCTTTTGTTGTTCAAAGTTTTCTGATTGAGAAAGAAGCTTCGAATTTAATTCTGTTATTTTGGCTTCAGCATCCGCTAATAAGCCTTCGGTTGTTTGAAGTTCGAAGTCTTTCTTCTCGATAGCAACTGATTGTTCCTTTATCTTGTTTTCTAAGTTCTCAATTATAACTTCGTGCTTTTTATCCTCTAAGTCCTGTTGCATTTTTAAAGCCTTGCTCAACAGCATACTCTGCGAACGAATAACCTTCGTTAGAAAACATCTATGTTATTAAAAATAATAAAAAGTTAGAGAAAGGTTGTTTACCTTGAAATTGGAATAAAATAAACTACCAACAATGTGTTGTCGTCGGTAGCGGCTGATATCTGCTTCGAGCTTCGGGAAACCGATACTCTTTGATAGAGTACTGATAACCTTTGCGCCGGTCTGATCTCGTATGCAGCCCAACCTTTCATCATCAATACCACCAAAGAGAAGCGCTCCCGGCCGATACCAACAAGATATAGCGTATTCCTCTAGTTCTTCTTTTTGAGCTTTTGTCAGCTCTTGGCCAACTAAGTTTTGGAAGTTAAAAGCTTAATCTTCCGAAGTATTTTCAGTCATTTCTTCTTTCTCGGGTTTTGCGGCCGTAGTCTCTTTGGTGGCTGCGACAGCTTCTTCCGTGGCCATGTTTAGTAGCATTTTGTCTATATCAGCAACCATGCCTTCTAAGTTTATATCTTCGGATTTAGCATCTTCGGCTCTGGCCTCTTCTGCGGCAGCTTCCGAAGGTATAGCTTTAGTAGCTGTCATACTTTCAATAGCTGGCATCTTCGGAGCTGAGGCTCCTGGTGGTGTTGCTTCAATGACTTCTGTCACAGTAACGATTCTTTGCCTCTTTGGCCTAGGTGCTTTCGTTTTTGTGGGCTCCTTTTCCTTCTGAAAAGCTTCGTCAGATGTAGTCCCAGTGGACTTAGTTTGACAGGCAAAGTTTCAGTCATTACCTTTAAGATTTCCTCTACTTCGGCAGCAGAGGATGTCGCAGAAGTCCTTTCTTTTTCATCGATTGATATTTGCTTTGGAGTCGAAACCTTTCTTTTCTTCGGAGCAACTATTTTTGCCTCAGACTCTTGTTTTTTCTTCTTCGGTTGATCTTCATCGTCCTTATTCAGAGCACTGGCCACTCTCTTCCTTTTTTGGCCCTCGGCACCCTTGTCCAGCAGCTCGTAGTCAGGATATTCAAAACCTATAGCATCCATCACTCGGTTTAGCCTTCGTTTCGGACGAGTGCCGAAGGCTGCAGTCATCAATTGGTCCTCTTTTTTAGAATAATTTCCAAGTATTTTGTTGCACATTACTTCGATTGTATCCAGCCATTCTTGGCAGGGCACTTTGAAATGTCTCTTGAATTTGTAATGGTAGGGTAGCCGGATAAGTTCTTCTTCTTTCTTTTTTCCTTCAAGCTTCGGCATGGCCCACTCTTTCATAGTTGGGAACACTTTGAAAGCCAAAAATTCCAGCACTAAGTCCCTAGTGCCAATGTGCTCTGCGATAACCATAAATTCAGCCAACGCAATTTGGGTTGGACCCTCTGGTGTCATATTGCACGGGGGTCTGGTCTCTCCGAAGATAAACTCCAATGGACTCTGAACCAGCTTCTCCTTATCATCGTCAACTTTGACGTAGAACCATTCAGATTTCCAACCAGCTGGCCATTGGCTTCGGTAACTGATCACGAGAAATTTCATAGTCTTGCAGTAGGCAAAATTTTAGCAGCCAAAGTTTTCATGTAACCCGTCTCCTCTAGCCTTCCTTGGTTTGGTAATGCAGCTCATGTACTCGGCAGAAACCTTCGGCAAACGGTTCCACCCCTTGGCTTCGGAGAGCCCAAATGTAAATGCTAAGCCTAACGATAGCGTTAGGAGTTAGCTGATGAAATTAGATTCCAAACTTCTTCAGCACATCAGCAATCATTTTATTCAAAGGGAACCTCAAACTAGCTTTGAAGAAACTTTTAAAAACTACTACTTCATCTTTTCCTAGATTCAGAGTAGTTTCCTCCCCACCAAAGCGAATTAGCTCTTTCTTTTCTTCATTAAAATAGCCCAATTTCAGCATCTTAGGTAGGTCACCTTTGGAGATGGTGGATTTTCCAAAATCTAGATGGCTGGGTTTGCTCGGCACCGCGCTGCTATAATCATCTTCAGACCCGGTTTCCTCAACTTCAGCTTGCTCTGCTTCAGAGGCAGGGACGTCCCGCGATGTTACCAGCCCAGACCGCCTCATTGCTTCAGAAATCGGAACAGTCTCAGTAGCTTCGGTCTCATCTCCCTCAGGATCAACCCTAGCAGTGGAGCGAACTCTGGCCATTTGATTATGACTGTCTTGAAATTTTTGTTGATTGACTTTTTTTATTTTGCCGAAGCTCTTCCTCTTGTGACGAAGCAGAATCAAAAGCGAAGTCTCGTTTGAGCACGATGATTAAGCTTCGGCTATGAGTAAAATTTTGGCAGCAAAACAGTGCAATAGCAATGAATGTTGTGGTAACTTCACACCTACCTGTCTGTTTATATAGTGCCGCAGGTGGGAAGGTGAATCGTCAAGGTCTCCCGCACCGAACATACAGTCACCCGCACTCACTGAACGGTGGGCCACAGGGTCCGAGAAGGTGAATCACTGAGGCGCGCGTAACTGCTGCAAGATGGGGCCACCACACACGTGATGATTATTTTAATCGTTTCTTGCCAACGAGCTCAGGGAAGGTGTTTTTCGGATCTTCGGTGTCCCGAAGCCTAGAAGATTTTTTCACGGATCAAGCTCGTTATGAAAAACGATCTAGCACCGTGAAGGGGCTACTGTTGGGGGTATGCTTCGTAGCCGAAGATCCTAAAAAAGAGAACACCTTCGGAAGATCCTCTCAGGAGCAAGCGCCGAAGCTATTACCTATAGAGCTTCGGCATAATGACATATCTCAAGACGAAGGGTCGAACCGACTTAAAGATGGATTGACTTAAAAACCCATGATGTTTTGTGTCATTATTGTAGTCGATTGTAAAGGACATAAATGTAATTTTACACAGGCTGCACCCTGTGCTTATAAATAGGTGAACAGTACCCCGGCACTGTTCACGCGATCTTGTAATCGTTAACGCATTACGCTGGAATTATTTTCTCTCAGAGGCAAAGGTATAAACGTACCTAAATATTATACTTCGACATTTAAGTTTATATTATGAAATATATGAATAATGAAATTTATTGTTCCTATAATGTTTAATATTTTATATTTTATCTTGTATTGATGAACGTTTAACCACGAAGGTATCACCTTCAGGGTACTTTGTCTGTGCCCTTCGTTTGAAGTTCATTAAATCCATGGGGATATAGTGTTTCGGCGAACGAAGGGCATTGTCATTTAACATTTTATGTGTTGCCTTGTTCTTAATTCATAGCATTTGAGAACAAGTCCCCAACAGTCTCCATATCTTGAGAGCATGAACTACGGCTGCTAACTCCAGATCATGTGTGGGGTAGTTCTGCTCATGGGGTCTGAGTGCTCGGGAGGCATAAGCAATAACTCTGTTGTCTTGCATCAAGACACATCCCAATCTAGTACCGGAAGCATCGCAATAAACCTCAAAGGGTTTGGTGTTGTCAGGCTGAGCTAGCACGGGTGCTGTTGTCAAATGTTGCCTTAGTGTATGAAAGGCATCCTCACACTTCTGGCTCCATTCATACTTGACTCCTTTCTTCAACAATTCAGTCATTGGCTTGGCAATCCTGGAGAAATCCGGAATAAATCGTCGATAATACCCTGCCAATCCCAGAAAACTCCGAATTTGCCGTATGGTGGTAGGAGGTTTCCAATTCATCACTTCTTGTACCTTCTCAGGATCAACTGATACCCCATCCTGAGAAATGGTGTGACCCAAAAACTTGATTTCCCTCAGCCAGAATTCACATTTGGACAATTTAGCATACAACTGATGGTCGCGCAGTCTTTGAAGTACGGTATGCAAATGTTTAGTATGCTCGGCTTCATTCTTGGAATATACCAGAATGTCATCAATGAAGACCACCACAAACTTGTCCAGCTCTGGCATAAAGACTGAATTCATCAAATACATGAAATAAGCCGGGGCATTGGTCAGCCCGAAAGACATCACCAAGTACTCGTAAAGCCCATATCTAGTAGAGAAAGTCGCCTTCGGAATATCACTGGCCCTGATCTTGATCTGATGGTAGCCCGAGCGAAGGTCTATCTTGGAGAATACTTTGGCTCCCACCAACTGGTCAAACAACACATCAATGCGGTGCAATGGATACTTATTTTTCATGGTCACCTCATTGAGAGGGCGGTAGTCAACACACAATCTCAAACTCTCATCTTTCTTCTTCACAAATAAGGTGGGACATCCCATGGTGAAGTACTTGGGCGAATAAACCCCTTGTCCAATATCATACTTCTGATGTCAGGGTTCATACGTGGCGAAAGATTTGAAAGGGCAAAACCAATATTTTCTTGAATAATTCACAAAAGATTCCACATGGCATACAACTTTCCTTCATAAATTAAAAATGACATCATTCATCATTCATACTTCCAAAAGAGTTTGCTAAGATTACATCAGTGACCCAAAAGACTCAACTCTGTCTAGCCTAGTACCCCAAGGGTGCAAAAGCTAAGCTAGCTTCGAGGAGTTCTACCGCCACACACTTCTAACTCTATCCCGGCGACCTAGTGAGAAAACGAGACAACGCTCGACTCGGGGGAAGGTGGTCTCCCTGAGCCAGCAGTGTCCAAGCTGGATGCAAGCTCCGACTCCTCTCCTCCCTTGATGTTGACATCCTCGTTAGCCTCCATGTCCTGGATCTCCTGGTGGTGCATATCCAAATGTTGGTTAGCTTCCGCAAGTTGTTGCTGAGTGTTGATGAGTTGATCCTCAAGAACCTCAATGGTGTTCTCTCTGGTTCCCACTAGCTCCTCAAGCTCCTGAATCTCGTTGGACATCTGCTCCACCTGTAGGTCCTTTTCCACCATCTCAGTGGACAGGTCTACCACAAGTTCCTCTCTGTTATCCAAGGTAATCTTGGTAGCCTCCAATAATGCCATCAGATGAGACATTGCCTCTCCTCGCCTCACCTGCAGACGATACGGAGCATCCATGCATCGCACCATCAAGTGCGCAGTCTGCCCTGGGTAAAGAGCCCAGATATCCTTGGCATGCTCCACTCGGTCTTTCCACATTGGGTCGTCCTCCTTTTCCGTGGGGAACAAGCCAATGGGGTGAGTAGACAGCTCCAAGGGGTGAAAACCACAAAAGGTAGTCAGCCCGTGGATAGCAATCGCCTCGATAGTATCCTTAGCCTGGTATCCGAAAGACTCGGAGTCCAACGAACGCCAACCTGGATGTATGGGGTGAGGCTCTAGGGTCATCCTCACCCTACAGCGGGGCACTCAGAGCTTCTCAAACAACTGCACCGCGTATTGGGGAGGCGTCGTGAAACTGGCTCCCTGAAGCACCTCCCACAAGATACGGGGAAAACCCTCTCGTGCAAGTCCGACCGTGTGGGACTGTGCGTTCCCTTCGTCCGAGGATCCGTGAGAAGTCATCTGTGTATGGTTAAGCGTAAGTAAAAGAAGAAGAATATAAAAATAAAAAGGGGATCAAAACTCACCCTCTATATGGCTACGACAATGTCACTGAGTGTACTTAATCTATCATTACCATGTATTCAAATTCTTACCTAATTAGGAATAGTTTAAGTAAGGATGCATGCATGTTCGTCCTACACGACCTCACTTCAACTTAGAGGGAATAGGGAAGAACTCCCATCCCTTATAGTAGCCTATAGGGCTTACCCAAATAGCCACCTAGCTACCCCTCTATCATCCTAAGGCTTCAAGTCCTAGGTCTATCCTGATCGTCCTACGATCTATCCAACATTTGTTTCTATCAAGTTTTACCTTTGAAAAGGATGGTATTTACAGTTTATTGATTCCTCTGTGGTGGTACGAGCTCCGATACCAGCTGTGGCGGAACCGCCCGAATTATTCCAACTTAAGTGCCTAAGTCCTGCCTTAGAGGCTAGACCACACTTAAATAGGAATAACACGTCAGTCCCTCGGATCTAGTCCGACGAGGCCACTAACAGGATCAAGTACCACACACTCACTCGATGGTGAGGCACATAGCAAATACAATAAAGCATAAAACCATACATTAAGGAGTATCAAATTTATTACATCAACATCGGAGTTTTAGCAAAAGTGGAGATCATTATTCAGAATGCAGCGAAATAAAACTAACGATAAGTAAACGGAGAGACGGTGAAGCCTGTCCCATCACTCCTCATGCTCCTCCTCAGCCGAGGTAGGGTCCCACTCGACTGTCCAACCCGGTGGCAATATGGACGGCCAAGTCACTCCAGCAACCATTTCCTCCAGAGAGCCTGTAAAAATTATGCCACAAGCAAGGCTGAGTATACTAATACTCAGCTAGACTTACCCAGTGTGAGGAGTCTACTCCTCTACCTCTAGACATGCAGCTATTTGGCTGAGGGGTTTGGTTTGCCAAAAGGACTAGCTGAGTCTAAAAATCAAGTTTTAACTTTTTCAAGTTTTAGTGTTACTCTCTTAAGACTAAATGTATACCTATCTAGTCATACATGGTATCAAACATTTAGCAATCAACAACTTTGCCAAGTCATCACATTTCCACTTGTTACTCAATGTAGCAGCATGGATCAAGCAGTCTCATTAGTTGCGAGAAGCAGATGATTCGAATCGAGTTTCAACCTTGCAAGGTAAACCTAAACACATGACGCGGCGAGGCACTCCGTCCCCACACACATCAGCCGTCCCCATTGATTCCCTGGCAACAGATCAGGGCTCACCGCCTTGGCATACAATGCCTCACTGACCCCGACTGCCGTCGTGCAGTGACAACACTTCTACCCACCATAACTGGAATGGGAGACCACGTCTCAGTTCGCGTGAGGGGCAAAGTCTGCGGGCAGGTTCACTTAGGTACTAGGCTTACCGATTTACCATATTTCTCGGCATATGTTTAGTACGTTCAAACGCTTGACACATGGTACCACACCTTAATCCTTATTCCAATTTTTCCGTCTCATAGACAACCAATCCCCATGGATTGTTGTCCGCACACCAACATCATTATGATATAAAAATGGATACAACCAATTCCTGACCTCGCGCGAGTGCTAGAAAAATCACTCGACTTCTACCGAGATCCCTAATTAGTAAAGCAGCTACTCGACCTAGCATACTAGTATCCACTTCAAAAGGAATCATGAGTTCATGCAACTATGGTTTCATTCAACTCCTACACTTAAGTGCACCGTACAATCCTACAAACATTAAGTGTAGTAAAATAGCATAATATAATTGGTTATGTATAAAACCGGGGCTTGCCTTCCAAAGCTGGGGCAGGCAGATCCTCGATGGCAGGTTCTGGTGCTGGATCCTGGGCTCCTTCCCGATCAACTCCTTGCTCAGGGATGAGCACGTACTCCCCGTCAGCGAGGTTGCAATCTATCGAATACAATGAGTAAGATATGTGTATGCTATGATATGTAGAATTTAATAACAATTATGCCTAGTGAAGAAAAACTAAGTTAGTTAATAACTTAGGGTTTCCTTGTTATAAGAGGCTCTTAGTGGTTTATGCTTATCCATTTAGGTTTGGGGTTTTGCTTAGAGGTAAACATAGTGGATTAAGACTTGGATTGTCCCTTGAAGGTTTTAATAGGTACCCAAGGGTTTTTGCTGGGTTGGTTAGGGTAACATTAATCTCCACTACTAATTCTTCCTTTTATTTTCTTTTTATGTTCTTAAGGTGGGTTTGAACTACAACAGTCATTTCAATGTTTTTAAAAATTCTGTAAAAATTACAATGGGTTACTATAGGTTACTGTAGTCTATCCTATAAATTTGAGGTCAAAAATAAATAGATTATGCCCTGAACAAAAATAACAAAAGTTGGGGCAGAGGGGTCACTTTGCACTACAACTCTCATCTAGGTGTGGGTTCTGTACTAAGAGTTATTTTTGCTGGCATCTATGGGTAATAACATGCTTCTATGCAAAAAATAACAGAGGGTTACTTAGTGGTTATTTAGTGGGTTACTTAGTTGTGCCAAAACTCAGCCCCTATATGGCTACGACAATGTCACTGAGTGTACTTAATCTGTCATTACCATGTATTAAAATTCTTACCTAATTAGTAATAGTTTAAGTAAGGATGCATGCATGTTCGTCCTACACGACCTCACTTCAACTTAGAGGGAATATGGAAGAACTCCCATCCTTATAGTAGCCTGTAGGGCTTACCCAAATAGCCACCTAGCTACCCCTCTATCATCCTAAGGCTTCAAGTCCTAGGTCTATCCTGATTGTCCTACGATCTATCCAACATTTGTTTCTATCAAGTTTTACCTTTGAAAAGGATGGTATTTACAGTTTATTGATTCCTCTATGGTGGTACAAGCTCCGATACCAGCTGTGGCGGAACCGCCCAAATTATTCCAACTTAAGTGCCTAAGTCCTGCCTTAGAGGCTAGACCACACTTAAATAGGAATAACACGTCAGTCCCATGGATCTAGTCCGACGAGGCCACTAACAGGATCAAGTACCACGTACTCACTCGATGGTGAGGCACAGAGCAAATACAATAAAGCATAAAACCATACATTAAGGAGTATCAAATTTATTACATCAACATCGGAGTTTTAGCAAAAGTGGAGATCATTGTTCGGAATGCAGTGAAATAAAACTAACGATAAGTAAACGGAGAGACGGGGAAGCCTGTCCCATCACTCCTCATGCTCCTCCTCAGCCGAGGTAGGGTCCCAATCGACTGTCCAACCCGGTGGCAAGATGGACGGCCAAGTCACTCCAGCAACCATGTCCTCCAGAGAGCCTGTAAAAATTATGCCACAAGCAAGGCTGAGTATACTAATACTCAGCTAGACTTACCCGGTGTGAGGAGTCTACTCCTCTACCTCTAGACATGCAGCTGTTTGGCTGAGGGGTTTGGTTTGCCAAAAGCACTAGCTAAGTCTAAAAATCAAGTTTTAACTTTTTCAAGTTTTAGTGTTTCTTTCTTAAGACTAAATGTATACCTATCTAGTCATACATGGTATCAAACATTTAGCAATCAACAACTTTTGCCAAGTCATCACATTTCCACTTGTTACTGAATGTAGCAGCATGGATCAAGCAGTCTCATTAGCTGCGAGAAGCAGACGATTCGAATCGAGTTTCAAACTTGCAAGGTAAACCTAAACACACGACGCGGCGAGGCACTCCGTCCCAACACACATCAGCCATCCCCATTGATTCCCTGGCAACAGATCAGGGCTCACCTCCTTGGCGTACAATGCCTCACTGACCCCGACTGCCGTCGTACAGTGACATCACTTGTACCCACCATAACCGGAATGGGAGACCACGTCTCAGTTCGCGTGAGGGGCAAAGTCTGCGGGCAGGTTCACTCAGGTACTAGGCTTACAGATTTACCATATTTCTCGGCATATGTTTAGTACGTTCAAACGCTTGACACACGGTACCACACCTTAATCCTTATTCCAATTTTTCCGTCTCATAGACAACTAATCCCCATGGATTGTTGTCCACAGACCAACATCATTATGATATAAAAATGGATACAACCAATTCCTGACCTCGCGCGAGTGATAGAAAAATCACTCGACTTCTACCGAGATCTCTAATTAGTAAAGCAGCTACTCGACCTAGCATACTAGTATCCATTTCAAAAGGAATCCTGAGTTCATGCAACTATGGTTTCATTCAACTCCTACACTTAAGTGCACAGTACAATCCTACAAACATTAAGTGTAGTAAAATAGCATAATATAATTGGTTATGCATAACACCAGGGCTTGCCTTCCAAAGCTGGGGCAGGCAGATCCTCGATGGCAGGTTCTGGTGCTGGATCCTGGGCTCCTTCCCGATCAACTCCTTGCTCAGGGATGAGCACGTACTCCCCGTCAGTGAGGTTGCAATCTATTGAATGCAATGAATAAGATATGTGGATGCTATGATATGTAGAATTTAATAACAATTATGCCTAGTGAAGAAAAACTAAGTTAGTTAATAACTTAGGGTTTCCTTGTTATAAGAGGCTCTTAGTGGTTTATGCTTATCCATTTAGGTTTGGGGTTTTGCTTAGAGGTAAACATAGTGGATTGAGACTTGGATTGTCCCTTGAAGGTTTTAGTATGTACCCAAGGGGTTTTGCTGGGTTGGTTAGGGTAACATTAATCTCCACTACTAATTCCTCCTTTTATTTTCTTTGTATGTTCTTAAGGTGGGTTTGAACTACAACAGTGATTTCAAAGTTTTTAAAAATTCTATAAAAATTACAGTGGGTTACTATAGGTTACTATAGTCTGTCCTATAAATTTGAGGTAAAAAATAAATAGATTATGCCCTGAACAAAAATAACAAAAGTTGGGGCAGAGGGGTCACTTTGCACTACAACTCTCATCTAGGTGTGGGTTCTGTACTAAGAGTTATTTTTGCTGGCATCTATGGGTAATAACATGCTTCTGTGCCAAAAATAATAGAGGGTTACTTAGTGGTTATTTAGTTATGCTTTTCTAAGGTTTAATGCCAAAAAGGTACTTATAACTAACTTGTTATTTGAAAAATATCAAACAACAGAACTCATATTTTTCCTATGTTTATAATGACAAAGTATTAGTTATCCCAAGGTTTGGGGTGTTTTCTCCGCAGGATTATTTCTCTAAGATTTTCCTAAGTTTTCATGGTTTTCATGAAATAAAAGGCATATACTTTATTTGGTACTAAACAAGGGTTTAATGAATTTTTCCAGTGAACTATATTAAATAAGTGAGCTAACAAAAATGTGGTTGCTCCCTGGTTTCTATTTTAAACCACCCTTTTCTATTTCTTTTAACTTTGAGCAAAAATGATTTTAATTGGTGAAACCTTCCTTAATTTGGTGCACTGAGGGGTTTACTATTTTTAAACAGATTAGGGAGTGATCAGGTATTTCTCTGATTTTTTTAACCTCAGTCTAACAGTGTAATTATTTTTCTCTCTATTATTTGGCTTTTGGCCAATTCAATATTTAATTCCAAACTTTAAATTTTTCTGCAATACAAAGGGGTTTTGTATTTTTCCTCGGTAGTTCACATTATTTAGATTCTGGCAAAATTGGTTTGACCAAATTTGGTTGAATAAAACTGAAGTTATGAGTTTTATAAGCTCTGTTTGCATTTAAATTAGAAATATTAAAAAGGTTTTCTGGAAAACCAGTTTACACCGAGGTCCCTGGGCTTTTCCCAAACCAATCTTTTAACTTATACCCTTGCACAACTATTCCTCTGAGTCTCTGACAGTTCAAAAACCCCCCTGACTTCTATTCCTTCTTCCCCGAGGTCCCTCCCCCCTTTTGAACAGTACCCGCGAAAGGAAAAAGGGCGGCGCGGCTTACCAGCGGCGAGGGAGGTCCGGCGAAGGGTGGGGTTGGCTTCGGGAGGTCCTTGCGGTCACAACGAGGTACGGCTCGACGACGGTGATGGCCGGAATCGACCGGTCCACGTGCGCAGGCGGGCGAGCTCGTCGGCGGCGTGTGCTCCGGCCTATCCACGGCGATGCAGGTCAATCCAAGGGCACATGGAGCTTCATTGGGTGCTAATGAGTCGACCCGTGCAAGGAATCAAAGAATAACTCACCGTGGAGCTCGGTCTACGTTCACCAGCGGTCGGGTGAAGTCTGGTGACCTTGATCTGGCGTCTTCGGTGAGGCAGAGCTCGATTCCTCGCTCTGGGAGCTTCACTGAGGCACGTAGAGTCTAATTTGAGGGTTGGACGAGGATGGGGATGGCTCTGCTGGCCGGTCTACGGTGGTGGGTGCTCGAGCGGCCGCTGGCACGCCGTCTGCAGGGCAAGCTCCGGCGATCTCTTGCTCCGGTGAGGTCGAGAGCGCGCGGGGGAGTATGGATGAAGCTTCGGCTGGCTTTATAGGCGCGGGCGCGGGCAGGGGACACGGCGTGGCTTGGTGTGGCGCGGGGCGCGCGGGGTCGGGCGCTGGGCATGCTCTGGCGCGTTCAGGGCGCGTCGAACACATGGAGGTGTTCTTCTGCCCATGTTCAACAGCTCGCCGAGATCACAAACGTGCGAATCTTGGCAAAAATCCGGCGCAGGCCTCTTCCTGGCACCTATGGCTATCTCTTGTATGTGAGTTCCAAGGGAAGATAAGCCCTAGGTCAGAAGATTTTCGGACGCCAAATCAGGCTTGTCCCACTGTCCACTCCGCGACAAAAGTGATGCCAAATCAAGTCAAACGAATTTGGCTCGGTTTCAAACTTTTCTAGTGTGTGCCTTAGGTGGTTTGGCACCTTTTTGGTATTCAGACCAAGTGGTTTTGGCGCCATTTACTAAGTCAACACAACTGATCTTTAGATTATGGTTAAAATTTGACTTAGAAAAGATTAGAGAGCTCTAGTGTGCTCTCTACTTAAAGGGTAAATTTGGGGTCTTCAAGGGGTCTTTTTTAATGTTTCCCCCCTACATTTGGTAGGTTACAATGTTACTTAAACTTTGTTTAAGGATTAGAATCATGTTTTGGCAATTTGATTAACTTATCCCCTGATCCCTTGCTTGGAAGTCTAGTGCCCTTAGTTGTCTTTAGGGTTTAATCTCCTTGGCTCAAGATGACCATTGTTCAAAATGTGTGGGTGAAGCTTTTGTCATTAACCTCTCTTAGCTAACCCATGCTTCCAAGGTTTTAGGTGCTTCTTCTCCTCCACTTAACCACATGTGATAACAAGTCATCAGTGCCTATATGAAACCAGTGCCTTGGTAACACCTGAGGTGTTACAGTTATCGAATGGATAAGTGGGGAGGCCGAGAGCTTCGAAGAAATCTTAAGTGATCGCGGGGATGTTTGTGCATTTTCCGGTGCGCGTGAGATTTCAGCTATCTTGGAGAATGTGGGATGCGATCACATCAAGACCATGGCCCAGACCGAAGCTGCCTTCTCCGCAGATGTCACGAAGGATCCTTCAGCTGAAGCAACCTAGATGGGCAGAAAATTTTATAATGATGTGTGGGTGAATGGTGGCCGAGAGATGGCTCATGAAATTATGAAGAAAAGAGAAAAAGACATCCATGACGCCCGAGCCGAAGCAAGGCGTGCTGAAGAAGCTGCTGAGCGTGAAAAACATATAGGTAATATCTTTTGATGTTCAGTTTCAGAATTTGTTTTTGTGGCTTCGCACTGATTAATTTTTACACTGCAGCTGAATTATCTCTGCCACCGGAACAGTTCAATCCCCTGGCCGATCCAGAAACGAAGGAAGCACTGGAGGTCATTAATATGACTGAATCTATTGTTGACAAAATCGTCAACAAATTGCTAAATGAAGTTGCAGAGAAGATCCTAAAAGAAGACTAACGCTTATTATAAAAACATTTTTAGATGGTCGATGTAGCTTTGTTGTAACAAGATTGTAATATTTGCTGTGTATATCTTTGAATCTAATATGTAAATTATTCGTAATTCACTTCTTTGCGATGCATGAAACTTTATATACATACCATTTTTGAGCCTTCGGTGAAAAAACACCTTCACTTCTTTTCATGCTTCATAAAGAAAAAGATTCGTGGTTCATGAAAATATCCATGCTTCGTAAAAACATCCATGCTTTGTAGAAATATCCATGCTTCGTGAACAAGGGATCCCTTCTTTTGCAACAGAGTAGATGAAGTTGTATTTCTCAGCTTACTTTGTGCCTTAGCGCATTTTCATTTTTATAAAGCATTCTCCGAAGATCGACTTCGTATTCAATTCGTGTTATTGGTGCGATATGATGTATGATGTAATGCTATGCGGGATGATGTGATGATATGATGCAAAAAATGATGCTAATGCCGAAGACACACACCCACACGCCCACACTGAAACACACAATCTCTGTGTCCCCTTAGGAACGATTAGAATCTCTTTGCTATTTATTTTTCAGCTTCACTGTTTATTGTTTGGTGTAAGTTCTGCATCCCCTTAGGAACGTCTTTTGAACTTTTTTGCCTTCTATTTCGGCGGTATAAGTTCTGCATCCCCTTAGGAACGTCTTTTGAACTTATTTGCCTTATATTTCGGCGGTATTTGGCTCTGCATTCCTTTTGTAACGACTTTTGAGCAGAAAACTTACATTGTGCTCCCTTAGGAATGACTTTTTTGCAGCTTCAGCAAAACTTACACTATGCTCCCTTAGGAACGACTTTTTGGTAGCTTCGGCAATTTTTAGTTCCGCATTCCCTTAGGAATGACTTTTGAGCTTCGGCGATTTTTGAGCTTCGTAAGTCTGTGGAGAAGATATATTCCATCTCAAATAGAAACAAAATCATTACAAGAATTTAAAACGACATTTACATTGCTTGTTCCTTATTGAAAAACAAAATGACATAGAACATTAAAGTATTTCAGGGGTAGGATATCGCTCAATAAATGTGCTTTGATTCTGGCACAGTACTGTTGACTGTGCGAGCTTCGGATTCCTCCCTGAATTCACGTTGCTGTTGGGAGTGCTGGCGCTCTTCTGGCTGCTAACTTCGGGAATAGGTCGGTTGTAGTGGTGGTGGGGGTGGGAGCTATGGCCAGTAAGCCTATGAATGGCTAGCCGAAGCAACAGAAGCTGTAGGATGATTGCCCACATATTCAGGTAT
Source organism: Zea mays (assembly GCF_902167145.1). Classification (NCBI taxonomy): domain Eukaryota; kingdom Viridiplantae; phylum Streptophyta; class Magnoliopsida; order Poales; family Poaceae; genus Zea; species Zea mays. The sequence goes on along the minus strand of NC_050102.1, from coordinate 55,502,766 downwards.
GTAGGGAGAGTGGCACGAGCAGTGTGCAAAACCTACTTCGGCTGATTCTGCCGAGCTTCGGCTTTCATGATCTCCTTCTACTTCTGAATGATGATTTGGCACATTCTTGTAGTATGGCCCTTGTCCTCACCATAGAATAAGCAATAAATCTTCCTGGGCTGATCCCCATATCTTCCTTTGAAGCCCCTGGCGCCTCTGCCCCTTGGAGCTGGCGGTCTGAAAGAGCTTTGCTGTTGCCCCGAAGATTGTGAGGTGTACTGTGACCTCTGAGGCTGGCTTCCTTTGTCGTCGTTCTGACTGGAGCTATGAATCGACCTGACATGCCTCGGGTGGATTCTTCCTCCAAAGCCCCTGGTTATCTCAGAGAATCTGTAAGCTTCCTCCCTTCTTTGGCAGAAATCGTTGTCAGCCTGGATGTACTCATCCATCTTCTGAAGCAGCTTCTCCAGAGTTTGTTGGGGCTTCCTGGCAAAGTACTGAGTCGTAGGTCCTGGCCGAAGACCCTTAATCATGGCCTCAAAGACAATTTCATTGGGCACTGTGGACGCTTGTGCCCTCAGTCGCAAGATCCTTTGGACATACGCCTGAAGGTATTCCTCATGGTCTTGCGTGCACTGGAACATGGCCTGAGCTGTGACTGGCTTCGTCTGAAAGCCTTGGAAACTGGTCACCAGCATGTCCTTGAGCTTCAGCCACGACGTGATTGTCCCTGGCTTTAGTGAAGAATACCATGTCTGGGCCACGTTCTGGACTGCCATGACGAAGGACTTAGCCATGACAGCTGCATTGCCTCCGTATAAGGATATTGTTGCCTCATAGCTCATCAGAAATTGTTTTGGGTCTGAGTGCCCATCATACATGGGTAGTTAGGGTGACTTATAGGATTGTGGCCATGGGATAGCCTGCAGTTCTGCTGCCAAGGGAGAAGCATCATCAAAACTAAATGTATCATGATTGAAATCCTCATACCATCCATCTTCGTTGAATAAGCCTTCCTGACGAAGCTCCCTATGTTGGGGCCTTCGGTCTTGGTCATGTTGAGCAAGATGACTCACTTCTTTAGTAGCTTCATCGATCTTCCTTTGAAGATCGGCCAGCCGAGCCATCTTCTCCTTTTCCTTTGTACTTGATGATGGATTATTTCCATGTCCCTGATCTCTTGGTCCAACTCCTCCTCCTCCTAGAGTGTTGGACTAGTGGCCTTTCTCTTTTGGCTTCGAGCCTCTCGGAGAGATAGAGTCTCCTGGTTTGTGTCCAGTGGCTGCAGCGCAGCAGCCCCTAGCCCTAAAGCTTTCTTCGGTGGCATAACGAAGGTCAGGGCTTGCCGAAGGTGGTCGAATGAGTTCACCGGAGGTGGGCGCCAATGTTGGGGACTTGTTCTCAAATGCTTCGGCTTGACAGAGGGCGAAAGTACAAGCGTGCCGCACAAGCGAGTACAAGTCAGCGTGAACAGTACGGGGTACTGTTCATCTATTTATACGCACAGGGCGTAGCCTGTGTAAATTTACATTCATGCCCTTCATATTTTCTATTGACTTATGGAGAACCTAATGGGGACTAGATAGCATTTTCCTCTTTAAGTCGGTTCTTTTTTCCGCCATTGCGCCGAAGCTCCCTTGCGCGTAGCTTCAGAGCAGTATCAATCTTCGTCTCGGTCACACTTTTCACATCGTATATGGTTTTGACCCAAGTCCGAAGGTACCTGTTCACGTGTTACACTTGGAAAGCATTGTTAAATCATGTTTTTGAGGACCTTCGGAAGACGAAGGCCCCCAACAAATAGTTATCAAGAAAGTATCAAGATGGCACCCTTTGAAGCTTTATATGGACGACGGTGTCGTACTCCATTGAATTGGTCTGAACCAGGGAAAGGTGGGTTTTCAGGCCTGATATGGTCAAAGAAATGGAAGAAAAAGTGCAACGAATTATACATAATTTGAAAGAAGTACAAGCTCGACAAAAGAGTTATGCAGACAAACAACGCCAACCCTTGTACTTTCAAGTCAGAGATCATGTGTATCTGAAAGTATCACCAATGAAGGGTGTATCTCATTTCGGTGTAAAGGGAAAGCTTGCACCCTGATACATTGGCCTGTTCCCCATTCTTGAACAATGTGGGCTAGTGGCATACCGACTCCAACTACCCGAAACATTGTCTTCAGTGCACAATGTGTTCCATATATCCCAATTGAAGAGATGTCTTTGGGTTCCAGATCGAACCATAGAAGTGATGGATGTTACCTTGGAACCAGACTTAACATATTCAGAACATCCTATTCGAGTCCTGGATCAAAAGGACAGGGTTACCCGAAGAAGAGTTCTCAAATTTTATAAGATACAATGGAACCAACATACGGAAGATGAAGCTACATGGGAAACCCAAGACTTTTTAGAAAAGAAATTCCCAGGCTTTTTAGTTTCATGTAATTTGTGAGATATGTACAATTGTTGTAAAAGAGAAGTAGACCCCATACCACCCCCTGCCTTGTACAAGAAATAAGAAAATAAAAATATGACGCGTTTCCTTTTCCACTACTTGCCCTAGGACTTTAAATCTCGGGACGAGATTCTTTTATGGGGGGAAGGATGTAACACCCCTGGTGTTACTGTCACTAAAACTTGAGCATAACATCATGAGCATTAGCATATCATGTGTTTGTTACACCTAGAGTGCATTCACTAGGTAAAAATTTCAAAAATGTTGTACTAATATGACTTGATGTGTGGTTAACCCTAGTATAAAGTACTTAACCCTAAATCTGGGCTTATGGATATAAGAGAAGCCCAAGTATGAGAAAATTTCAAAAGATATTAAAAATGAACATAATATATCCCATTTGAAGGACTTTAGTAACACCAAAACCCTAGAGTACTAAAAAACCTGAAAAGACCCTTGAAAACCCCTAAATTGGAACCCTAGGGGCTAAGTGTAAATTTTGTACACTTTTGGAGCCAAGTGCAAAAACCAAAGTATTAGAGAACCATAAATCATTTGTTCACACAATTGAGGATTTGCAAATCAAATTATGAAATTTGGACTTAATTGCAAAAAGGACCTCATATGCTCCATATGCCTAAGTCTAAATTCAGTTGCATAGGGCTGACTTTGTAGCTCTATATTTCTAAACTTACAAGAAATTTGCCTAGTGTCAATACATCAAGATCATAGAGCTATCATAGGAGCACAACTTTGCTTATGTGATTAAGCCTTGATCACATGCAAAATTTGGAGTAAAATGAGCACAAAGTCGGGCTGTCAGTCAGCCCTAAGTCTGAATTCTGATTAACAGTGAAGTTGGAAGAACTTAGAGATCGATTTTGAGTAGGATCCTATGACTATTTGATGGTGGACACTATAATAAAGTTAGAAAGGGATTATAGGGCAACAATTTCCCTGCTGGCCGAAGATCAAGTTGTTACACAAAAATTGAAGAACGAAGCACTACAAATCGCTCTTTCAGAACCACTGATGACTAGCACGATGGTACAGTGATTGGATCAGATCGCCAAGTTCAGTGTACCTCATCGCCGGTGACCTCCGCACTGCGATTCACGCCGATGCCACGATTCGTGCCGATAAAGAGTAGATAACCATGAGGGTTAAAAAGATCTCGGGGAAGAAGGTCTTGGCTAGGGCTGAGTCACCGCCGTACCCACTTCCCGCGCGGTCGGTAAAATATTGTCGCCGGTGCTCGCCGTGAGCGCAACAAGGGACACGTAGTCACCTGATTCACCACATTGCCGTGATCGTGGCATCCTCGAGATAGTGACGGTCGCAAGGTGAACGCATGCGCTCCATAGTGAGCCTCGTGATTGCCTCACCAGGGAGATAAGCTCCACTCTCCTCCCAAATTCGGAGCCACCGCCTAAAGCTTCTATAAATTGATGCCCCACTCTACTTCGCCAAGTTATTACGAACCCAGGACACTAACTCTCATATCCGATTAGCCACCATAGCCGAAGAATTTGGGTTTCCCCCAAATTGATCATCTGCGCCGCCGTGAATCACCCTGTCGGGGCTAGCCGCTCTCAGGTCCGCACTCACCCTCCTTATTCGTGTTTTAGCACCCTCACATGCTTGTGATGCTTGTCAGCTCAACTAAATGAGCTAGACTGCTCTTACTCGTCGGGAACGCCTCGGTTTGACCTCGGTGATCGCCGTCATCGTGGGTAGGTGAATCGAGGGCCGGATTAGTTCAATTAAGGCATGGGCTAGACTCACCAAGGCTCGGGGATGGTGATCCGATGCGTAGTTCCGGTGGTCTTCGTCGATTAGGATGGATTCCGGTGAAGAGATGGCCGGCGAACGAGCACGTCGTTGCCAGGGTTCGTTTTGGAGAAGAAATAGAAACCAGAGGACCTTAGTGCAAGGTGTCAGTGACACATAAAAATAGGGCGCAGGGCTCTTAACCAGTTTTTCGAATGACTAAGGTCTTCTATGCAAACCTAGCAACGCGGGCGCGCGCGGATGCACGTTTTCCCCGTTCTCGGGCCGACTTGGGCCGACTACAGTCCGATACTATTCATCTTTTTCCTTTTTCTTTTTCTACCAGATTTAGGAAATCCCTAGAAAACTATAGAGAAATGGTAAAAATATGAGACCAATTTTGTTGGACTTCTAAATTTCTATAGTATTTAATAAAAATAATTTTAGGATTTTTAGTCCAAACCAGGAATTTTGTAGTATTTAAAAGTGCTTAAACCTATACCTCTGGAATTTTAGAAATTATTTAATGACTCCAAAAATCACTAAACTTTTTGGATAAGCCTTATATGGTATTTAGAACCCATGAGTAAAGTTAGACATGATTTGGACAATGTTTGATACCTAAACCCCAAAACCCTAATCTTGTGAGTAGTGTGTGCCCTATGAAATAAAGAACTGACTCCAAAAACCCTAGTTTCCTAGAGTACTGTGAAGGAAAGTTGTATTCAAGATACAACTTGATAAACATTTTCTATTACTGCATTTAATAGAAAGCACACTTGAGAGTCTTTTATTTTGACGGGTAAGACTTGCGAAAGTACACTTCGTACTTAGGGTTTTCGAACCCATGTTGTTGTAGGTGAGGAAGCAGCAAACTTTTGTTGCTTTTGCTCTAAGGTGGTGCCAAAGGAAGAAGCTCAAGAGTGAAGTCCCGGGAGGATGTTGTCCTCCTTTTAAAAACATTATACCTGTATGCGGGAGAGGGTTTTGCCTCCCGAGTTTGTAATAATAATACTTCTGCACCATATACTACTGGTCTGTAATAACAAGACTCTTTCTATATTTTAATGTAAATTAAGTTACTGTAATTGCTTCCGCTTATTCATTCCTCCGATGTGTTGTAATATTTGCATGACGGGTGAAACGCTCTTGGGAAAGGTAAAGGATACCAATACCGAACTTGTCAAGTGATTAGATGCATCTACAGGGTTGTCCGAGGTCCGCTGGACAAGGACAACTGTAGGTGGGCCTAGTGACTTGGGAGGTTCCGTCACATCTTTATATACTAAAAATCCATTTTCTTGTATTAATCTTTGAATTTCCTAGGGCTGTGGATGGAGGCCACTAATATTCATAAACTCAGGGTTGTTCTTAGAAAAATATGGACCTATACTTAAATACATTTTAATAGCATAGGGATGGCGGGTTATTTAGAAGATTTCTCAGGGACCCTAGCTAACTTGCATCATCGAAGGGGTATAGGATGGTCTGAGCCAAAGGATCTAAGATTGACGACTTTATTTTAATGAGGCGTGGATCAATCCACGCCACCGATTCCGTTCCGATCACGGCCAATGGATCAAAGATCTAGTGCTATGGTTGAATCTCACGAAGGGGTACTCAATCTTTTGATCGGAGCCGTTCCCACAAGGATCAACGGTCCCAGTCCCGCACTCTTATCCCCCGACACCTAGATGGTGGAGCAGGGCTAGCCACAGTGGTGCCATGGCCAGAGACCGCGTGAAACATGCCCTCGAGCACAGACCTCGATCCCTATCATGCGGAAAGAAGTTCAGGTCATAGCGAAATAGAGGGGAGAGAACTCACCGTGAATTGTGTAGTCATATGCCTCGGCCATGATGCGATGCAGATCCATCATTACTGCTCAACTTCGGTGAGAAATTCTGGTCATCTCCGTTGATCTCCAATCTCAGCAACTCTTCGTACATGCTCCACACTATCCAACGAACTTCCTTGACCCCTCTCTGATCCCCGAACATTGGTAACTACGGTCGGATACAACGGTGGCTCGGGTCTCCTATATGCGACGGTGTTCCCTCGATTCTCTACGGGCTTGGTTCGTCCCACTGCCTACGTTTATACTATGAGAAGGACGAGGCCACGAGGGATCGACAACCGACTTCAACCACCCTTCCACGATCCTTCTGGAGTTTGTTACATTGCTCTTACGAAGGTTGTAACATACTGAATTTGGGGTATAAAAATGTCTTCTCTAAATGCTTACTAAATTCAAGTGTTACTTTGTCTCTCTCTAATCTCTCTCTCTTCCTTTTGGGTAGAATTAAGTTAATTAGTGAGGGTTTAATTATTTATTTTTTGTCAAAACATATGTGAGTCATGAATTGTTGCATCATGCTTGATAGAGCTGGAGTGTCCGATCTTTCGGTGAGTGGAGATAATTCTAATTTGGTGGAAGTAGACCCTCACGATCCGACTACGATGAGCGATCCCGAAGCGCCAATGCAATCGCTGAACCAACTTCCAATGGTTACTGACCTTGCTGATGCGAGATCGGCCTGATCACGAAGATCGTTTCCTGTGCGCAATCAAAGAACGAACAAGAAAAAGATGCGAGCAATCTTAATATCACTCGAGGTGGAGTTCTGAATCACAGAGGACAGCACGTATTTGTGCGTGTTCTGGGGTAGCTAAAGCTAGATGTAAAACAAAACTCGAAGAACAAAGGAGGCGCAGCTCCTATATAAATAGAGAGAGGGGCGCAGCCCCTAGGGGCGGCCAACCCTAGGTCGTCCACTATGGGCCGCAGTTGGGCTAGTCGTCTATTCTTCTGGGTCCTCATTCTTCAGTAGCATGACGAAGTTAAGATCTCTGGCACGGGCCCGAGTGATTGGCCCAGCTAACGAAGGAAGTGGCGCTTGATGTGGAGGTGCTGCTGGTGTAGTCGTACTCATAGTGATGTCCTCATCATCCTCCTCTTCTTGAAGTGAAGTCGTCCTCGACGGCAACTCCTCATCCTCGGCCATATATGGTTTCAAATCTGCAACATTAAAACTAGTGGAAACACCAAATTCCGCAGGCAGGTCAAGGATATAAGCATTATCATTAATCTTTGTTAGCATCTTAAAAGGACCAGTAGCACGAGGCATTAATTTAGAACGGCACAAAGTAGGAAACCGATCCTTTCTCAAGTGCAACCAAACCATATCACCTGGCTCAAAAGTAACAAGTTTTCTTCCTTTACTACCAGCAACCTGATTTTTTGCATTAGTAGCAGCAATGTTATGTTGAGTTTGTTCATGGAGGTTAATCATTTGTTCAACATGTGCAACAACATCTATGTGTGGGGCGTCCGCAGCATCAAGCGAAAACAAAGCAATAGGCGCCCTAGGAATGTAACCATAAACAATTTGAAAAGGGCACATCTTTGTAGAAGAATGTGTTGCATGATTATAAGCAAACTCAACATGAGGCAAGCAATCTTCCCAACGTTTCAAATTTTTGTCTAAAATAGCCCTAAGCATGGTAGACAAAGTTCGATTAACTACCTCAGTTTGACCATCAGTCTGAGGGTGACAAGTGGTGCTAAACAGCAATTTAGTTCCCAATTTATTCCACAGAGATCTCCAAAAATGACTGAGAAACTTAGCATCACGATCCGAGACTATTGTATTGGGAATACCGTGCAAATGAATAATTTCTCTAAAAAACAATTCAGCAACATTGCTAGCATCATCAGTCTTATGACAAGGTATGAAATGAGCCATTTTGGAGAATCGATCAACAACCACAAAAATGCTATCCCTCCCCTTCTTAGTTCTAGGCAATCCCAAAACAAAATCCATCGAAATATCAATCCAAGGGGAAGTAGGAACAGGCAAAGGCATATACAAACCATGGTTGTTCAACTGTGACTTAGCTTTCTGACAAGTAGTGCAGCGTGCAACAAGGCGCTCAACATCAGCGCGCATTCGAGGCCAAAAGAAGTGGGCAGCCAACACCTCATGTGTCTTGTAGACGCCAAAGTGCCCCATGAGACCGCCTCCATGCGCTTCCTGTAACAACAAAAGACGAACCAAGCTAGCTGGAACACACAGCTTGTTAGCACGAAACAGGAACCCATCCTGCATGTGAAATTTGCCCCATGGTTTCCCATTAATACAATGGCCGAAAGCATCTTTAAAATCAACATCGTCAACATATTAATCTTTCACAGTGTGCAAACCAAAGATTTTAAAATCTAACTGTGACAGCATGGTATAGCGACGAGACAAAGCATCAGCAATAACATTGTCCTTCCCGTTCTTGTGTTTAATAATGTAAGAAAAAGACTCAATGAATTCTACCCATTTAGCATGACGACGGTTCAGATTTGTTTGGGTACGAATATGTTTTAAAGCGTCATGATCAGAATCAATTATGAATTCACGATGCCAAAGATAGTGCTGCCATGTATGCAAAGTGCGCACTAAAGTGTAAAGCTCCTTATCATAAGTAGAATATTTCAGACTAGCACCGCTTAATTTTTCACTAAAATAAGCAACTGGTTTTCCTTCTTGTAACAAAACAGCACCTAGCCCAATACCGCTAGCATCGCATTCAAGCTCAAACACTTTATTAAAATCAGGCAATTGCAATAGGGGAGCTTGGGTTAACTTATCTTTCAAAGTGCTGAACGCTTCCTCCTGCGAATCACTCCAATCAAACGGCACATCTTTCTTTGTAAGCTCATGTAGAGGCGCTACAATGGAGCTAAAATCACGAACAAATCTGCGGTAGAAACCGGCAAGTCCAAGAAAGCTCCGAATTTGTGTGACCGTCGTCGGTGTAGGCCACTCCCGAATGGCAGCAATCTTGCTGCTATCCACCTCAATGCCTTGTAGAGTAACAACATAACCAAGAAATGAGACACGTCGTGTGCAAAAGATGCATTTTCCATGTTAGCAAATAACTGGGCAGCACGCAATGCATCAAAAACCGCACTTAAATGTTCCAAATGCTCTTTCTTAGATTTGCTGTAAATAAGATATCATCAAAATAAACAACCACAAACAATCCTATGAAGGGCCTCAGAACTTCATTCATCACTCGCATAAAAGTGTTGGGAGCATTAGTCAATCCAAACGGCATAACCAACCATTCATATAAACCAAATTTCGTTTTAAAAGTTGTTTTCCATTCATCACCCAGTTTCATTCTAATCTGGTGGTAACCACTACGCAAATCAATCTTAGTGAAAATAATGGCACCACTAAGCTCATCTAGCATATCATCAAGGCGTGGTATAGGATATCGATAACGAATAGTGATGTTATTAATAGCACGACAGTCTACACACATACGCCATGACCCATCTTTCTTGGGAACAAGTAACACAGGAACAGAGCAAGGGCTAAGAGACTCACGAATGTATCCCTTGTCAAGCAACGCCTGATCCTGGCGCTGAATCTCCTTCGTCTCATCCGGATTTGTACGGTACGGTGCGCGGTTCGGAAGCTGTGCGCCGGGGATGAGGTCGATCTGGTGCTCAATGCCACGAAGCGGTGGGAGACCCGGTGGTAAGTCTTTGGGAAAGACATCAGCGTACTCCTGCAAAAGGTTAGCAACCATAGGGGGAATAGCCAAAGATGGTGCATCATCAAGTGAAATGAGGACACTAGAGCATACAAGTGCATAACATGGCAAATGAGCACCGTGTACATCATCAAAATCAGCATGTGTAGCAAGTAACACAGGAGCCTTCAACTTGATTTCAGAAGGAACAGAGGGCGATGGATCAAGTTGTTTAGCAGTTATAGCAGCTCGGGCAAGATCATCTTTAACAATTTGTTCAGGTGTCATTAGATGTATAATTATTTTCTAACCCTTAAAAATGAAAGAATAATGATTCGAACGACCATGATGCAAGCTATCAGTATCATATTGCCAAGGTCGACCAAGTAACAAAGAGCATGCTTCCATGGGAATAACATCACAATCAACAAAATCAGAATAAGCACCCATGGAGAAAGGAACACGCACGGAACGCGTGATTTTTATTTTACCACCATCATTAAGCCATTGAATGTGATATGGGTTTGGATGCTTACGAGTGGGTAACGATAACTTTTCGACCAACATGGTACTCGCCAAATTGTTGCAACTGCCGCTGTCGATAATGATGCGAATTGACCGCTCCTGCACAACACCCTTTGTATGGAATAGAGTGTGTCGCTGATTCTTCTCGGGCAAAGCGACCTGTGTACTAAGAACACGCTACACAACAAGACTTTCATACCTATCAGCGTCGCCCGGGTTGACATGTACCTCCGCCTGAGCTGCATGGTTAGTGGCAAGTAGTGCATGTTCAATTTCTTCAGAATCACTAGCGGAAGAGTACTCACCATCGTCACGAATGAGCAAAGTGCGCTTGTTTGGGCAGTCTCGAATCACATGGCCAAATCCTCTACAGCGATGACACTGAATATCCCGTGTACGACCTGTGGGTGGGGCAGTGCTGGCTGGTTTGGTCGTCTTCTCGCGTGGAGTAGTGGAGGACGTGGATGGCGCAGGGGGAACTGGTGCTGAGGTGGATGTCGAGCTTCGTCCTGCAAAAGGGTTAGAATATGTCTTCGAGCGGCGTCCCTGCACTTCACGTTCAGCTTTGCAAGCATATTCAAATAAAGTAGTCATATCATAATATTCCTTATAATCAAGTATATCCTGGATTTCGCGGTTTAAACCACCATGAAAACGTGCCATAGCAGCGTCGTTGTCCACCAATATCCCACAACGAATCATACCGTTTTGTAACTCCTGGAAATAGTCCTCAACAGATTGAGAACCTTGCTGAAAACGCTGCATTTTATTAAGCAAATCACGAGCATAATAAGAAGGCACAAATCAATGTCGCATCGCAGCTTTCAACTGATCCCAAGTGGTTGGAATGGCAGTGGAATGTTTCATTTTATACTCACGCCACCAAATTAAAGCAAAATCAGTAAATTCACTAATAGCAGCTTTAACCTGAGAATGTGCAGCAATATCATGGCATGAAAATTTTTGTTCAACCTCTAACTCCCAATCAAGATATGCAGCAGGATCATATTTGCCATTAAAAGGTGGAATTTTAAATTTAATCTTAGAAAATAAGTCATTAGGGGGATGACGAACCACACGGCGTGCACGACCACGGTGATCTCCATCGTCCTGCTCAGTGTCACCGCCGTAGTCCTGCTTCATCTTTGTGGTCAACGCATCAAGGCGTGCCAGGATGGTGTCGAGTGTGGTGCGAGTCGCCGTTTGAGCAAGGTCAAGCTGGTTGAAACGCTCGGTCGTCGAAGTGACCGTTGAATCAAGCTGTTCATGCATCATCCTAATGTCAGCATCAAGTCCATCAACTTGTCCCCTTACTTCCAGCAACTGGGCATCCACCGTGTCGTGTGTTCCTGCCATAGTTAGCGCAAACACCAAAACACCAAAAGGAGAAAAACCGACGACAACTTATCAAATTCTTATCCGTTCTTACCAAGCCACAGTGGTGAACTGCAACCAACAGGTGGAACCGATGAAAGATTGGATGAGCGATTGCCTAGAGAAACAGAAACCTTCTCGTCGTAGAAATATTTGGAGTTTTGGGTAGGCTGCACTCAAGTCAAGGATTAGCACGATCAAACAATAATGCAAAGTTGAATTATAGTGCAAAACACGAAACTATATTGCTGGCCACAAGTGCAAAGGACGGATAGAACTAGCAGAATGACAGTACCGTAAATATTGTACTAGCGAGGCCAAAAAGGCACTAGTAGGAATCACAGGTGATTTTGTTTTACTTTTTTTATGATTTTTTTGATATTTTTCTCAGCACAAGGAGCAACAAACTAGGAGCTACACGAAATTTCACCTAAAACAGAGTTCATATGTGGTCTAAAGAAAATAAGAAAGTTCTCTGAAAAGCGTGCGAGAACTTTGACGAATTTTTTCCTTTATTTTCCTGAATTTTTTTGATAATTTTGTCGAAACCCAAACAGACCGAAGGTGAGTTTGGCCGGCCTCAGAATGGTGTCAACAAGCTCCTGTAAAAATTTCAGATTTTTTGAACAACCGAGCGAAAAGTTATGCCCGGTATAAGGAAGGTATGTTTAAAACGACCGAGATGAGACAACCGCTTTGTATCCTTTCTCTTTCGTTTTCTTTTTTTTGTTTCTGTTTTTTTTACGTAACCGAAGGAGAAAAACAAGGAAGCGGTGTTGACTCGGTTTGTTTTTTTCTGTTTTTTTTTTGACGTAACCGAAGGAGAAAAATAAGGAAGCGGCGTTGACTCGGTTTGATGTAACCGAAGGAGAGAAACAAGGAAGATGGTTGCAGCACGCTAGGGTTTGATGTAACTGAAGGACAAAAACAAGGAAGATGGTTGCGGCGCGCTAGGGTTTGATGTAACCGAAGGAGAAAAACAAGGAAGAAAGAAGGATGGTGAGAAAAAACACAATGCGACCAACAACAAATGACGCGAAAGCACACAAATTCAACAATGCAGATTATTGAAAGAAGGTGCGAGGCTCAAAAGGGTGCTGGTATAAGGTCTAACCTAAATTTTTATGTCGTTTTGTGGACTGTAGGAGAAAAAAAACACTCGATAAACTCACCGATCAACCTGGAAATATGATACCACTTGATAGAGCTGGAGTGCCCGATCTTTCGGTGAGTGGAGATAATTCCGATTTGGTGGAAGTAGACCCTCACGATCCGACTACGACGAGCGATCCCGAAGCGCCAATGCAATCGCTGAACCAACTTCCAATGGTTACCAACTGTAACACCCCGGGCTTTAAGGGACAAAGCCGGGTGCATCTCATACATGCGCCAAAGAAGACAACATATATAATTACATAGTGTATAGAGATAAATGTCACAATAATCAGAGTACTTAATACATAACGGAAGACTTACAAAAATAAAAGATAAATATAACAGGATATAAAATCTATCCTTGGCGCCAGAAATTCAACTCGGAGACGCCACCTAGATCGAATCGAACTCCTCGTTATGGCTCCTCTTGAACCACCTGTTCTTCTCCTGTGGGGGTGTGAGACAGCAAGGGTGAGCTCACACATGTTCATCGCTCAACAAGTTGTGGGGAATAATGTGGCATGAACTCACCAAAGGTGGGAGCTCATGAAGTGTAAGGCTTATCAAAGAAAATGGTTAAAGCTGAGCATTGCTTTTATTTATTAATTAAATGCTTCGAATCATATTATAAAGATAAATTTACTAATTGTTTGTTTTTAGGAAAAACATGATGAGTGGTCATTAATTCAAAAATGAGTATTTGTTTCTTACTTACTTTGAGTGCAAGATATATATATATATATAATTTATATTTATTTACTTCTGTTCTGATAAGTGTTTGTATACCTGAAATTTAATAAGCACCGGATTTACCAAATAGGAGTATTTTCTATAGGATATCTTACCATCATTTTTTAAAGAGAGTCTTATCTATTAATTTTTATAGAAAGGTTTTTCCCCAAATACCAGCAGTGGGATATTAGGGTGTTACAGCAACCTTGTTGATGCGAGATCGGCCTGATCACGAAGATCGTTTCCTGTGCGCAATCGAAGAACGAACAAGGAAAAGATGCGAGCAATCTTAATATCACTCGAGGTGGAGTTCTGAATCACAGAGGACAACACGTATTTGTGCGTGTTCTGGGGTAGCTAAAGCTAGATGTAAAACAAAACTCGAAGAACAAAGGAGGCGCAACTCCTATATAAATAGAGAGAGGGGCGCAGCCCCTAGGGGCGGCCAACCCTAGGTCGTCCACTATGGGCCGCAGTTGGGCTGGTCGTCTATTCTTCTGGGCCCTCATTCTTCAGTAGCATGACGAAGTTAAGATCTCTGGCACGGGCCCGAGTGATTGGCCCAGCTAACGAAGGAAGTGGCGCTTGATGTGGAGGTGCTGCTGGTGTAGTCGTACTCATAGTGATGTCCTCATCAATGCTGAGCCGAAAGTACTCTTTGAATTGATGCACATGTTTGATTTGGTTTGAATTTGAAACTTGGTTTGAATTAAAAACCCTAGAGAAAATAAAAAGAAAAGGCAATAGAAATTCCCTAGAAAAAGAGAAAACCATTTTAGCCCAAACCGACCCAGTCCAGCCCAGCGGGGCCGCGCGCACGCCCGCGCCACTTGATAGGTAGGCTCCACCTATCAGCGGCGGTTCCTTCCCCCCCCCCACGCGCGCTCTCTCTCGCTCTCCCTCCCTCTGCCTAGTGGGCCGGTGTGTCGACGCCAGTCGCCCTCGCCCGTGCGCCCCCTTTCGGTCTCTACCTCGTGGGTCCATCTCGTCAGCGCGATGAGCCACTTCCCCGCGCGCCCACTCTCCCTCGCTTTGCTGTGGGACCGCCCTATTAGTTCCGCCTTCCCCGCGAACCGCCATGGACCAGCGCACATGCACGTCGAGATCCCTGCCACGTCGCCTGCCCATGCACTCTAGCTCCCTTTTGAGCACCGCCTGCACCCGCACTCGCTCCCATGCCTCATTTCGCGCAAGCTCACCCTCTCTCGCGCTCTTCTCTCGCAGCTCGACTTCGCCGGAGTTCCGCAGCCGTGGTGCCGACCGTCCAGTCCGCCAGGAGCCACGCCAAGCCACCCCGAGCTCCATCCCGAGGTGAGACATCTGTTCCCATTCTCGGTTTCTCCCAATTCCGCTTTGTCTTGGCCAATTCGGCTTCGCTAGAGTTCGGTCGCGGCGGTTCACTACGCCGCATGGTGACTGGCCGAATTAGTCCGGCCCTATGCCCCTGCTTCGGTCCGTGATGTTCCCCTCACCCTGCCGTAGCTAGTCCAGGCCTTAGCGCGTCCTAGACCCCCTCTCCTCGGCCGAGATTCCTCGTCGGAGTTACCCCCGACCCGCCCGAAGTTCTCCCTTCTCCGTTCTACCATCTCTAGCCCCAATTTTCGTGGCCAGAACACCACCAGTGTGTTTGTCGGGTTCTCCTCTGTTGGGGGCCTTCGTCCTCCGAAGGTCCTCAAAAACATGATTTGACAATGTTTTCCAAGTGGATTATGTGAACAGGAACCTTCGGACTCAGAATTACGAACATGAAGTGCGGTCAGGACGAAGCCTGAACCAGACGAAGGACGGGCTGATTACCAAGCTCCACGAAGGATGGTGCACAGCCGAAGCTGTGCGCAGGGAAGCTTCGTCGCGATAGCAGAGAGGGGAACCGACTTAAAGATGAAAAGACTACGTGGACCTTGTCAGATTTCCATAAGTCATTGACAAATGTAATGGACATAAATGTAATTTTACGTGGGCTGCGTCCCGCGTCTATAAATAGATGAACAGTATTCCCGTACTGTTCACGCTGACTTGGCATTTGCTTTTGCGTCACGCTTGTACTTTTTATCTTCTCTCAGGACCGAAGGTACATTTGTAATTTGAAATCATTTCTATTTTTCCATGTTAATAAAATAGAAATGATTCTATGATGATGCTTATATTATATTTCATGCTTTATATGAATCCTTCGTCATTACTTGTTATGTTTACGAAGGTATGTCTCTTATGACCTTCGTCCGAAACTCATTATTTCCCGAAGGGACATAATGCTTCGAAGGACGAAGGACTTTAACACTTAACACTTTTTATGTTGCCTTGTTCTTAACTCTTAGCATTTGAGAACAAGTCCGCAACATTGGCGCCCACCTCCGGTGAACTCACTTCCATTTCCTGAGCTTTTCGACACCTTCGGCAAGCATCAGCTTCGTCATGCCGCCGAAGAAGGCTTCAGCACCAGGGGCTGGCACGCTGCAGCCGCTGGACCCCAATCAAGACGTCCTTTCTCTCAGAGAGGCACGAAGCCAGAAGAGGAAGGCTACCAGTCCAACACATCCGGAGGATGATCTAGATCAGGAGATTCAGAATCTGGAAATCCTTCAGCAGCAGGTTCAACGCAGGAAGGAGAAGATGGCCAGGCTAGCTGAACTGCAGAGGCAGATAGATGAAGCCTCTGAAGAAGTTCGTCATCTTGCTCAGGATGAGCAACACCGAAGGCCTCAGCATCAAGACCTTCATCAGGAGGGCTTTCACAACGAAGACGACTGGTATGACAATTTCCATCGTGGGAATTTTGTTTTTGATGATGCTTCTCCCCTGTCCGCTGAGTTACAGGCTACACCTTGGCCTCCGTCCTACAAGCCGCCTCAGCTCCCCGTATTTGATGGTCATTCAGACCCGAAGCAGTTCTTGATGAGCTACGAAGCAACAGTGTCTTCGTACGGTGGCAATGCTTCAGTCATGGCCAAATCTTTCGTTATGGCTGTCAGAAGTGTTGCTCAAACCTGGTATTCCTCCCTTCGACCAGGAACGATCACTTCATGGCAGAAGCTGAAGGATTTGTTGTTAACCAGTTTTCAAGGATTTCAGACGAAGCCGGTCACTGCTCAGGCTCTGTTCCAGTGCACTCAGGACCACGAAGAATACCTTCAGGCATATGTCCGAAGGTTCTTGCGTTTGAGGGCACAGGCACCAACGGTGCCCAATGAAATTGTCATTGAGGCCATGATCAAGGGGCTTCGGCCAGGTCCGTCAGCTCAGTACTTCGCCAGAAAGCCTCCTCAAACTTTGGAGAAGCTTCTCCAGAAAATGGACGAATACATTCGGGCCGACAATGACTTTCGCCAAAGAAGGGAGGAGGCTTTCAGATTTTCTGAAATGACCAGGGGCTTCGGAGGGAGGTTTTACCCGAGGCATGTGAGATCAATTCACAATTCTACGCAAAATGATGACAGAGGAAGCCAACAGCAAAGGCCACAATGCTCCTCGCAGGCTTCTGGGCAACAGCAAAGCTCCTTCCGGCCACCAGCTCCAAGAGGCAGAGGCGCCAGGGGCTTCGGAGGAAGATTTGGCGATCAACCAAGAAGAATCTTTTGCTTATTCTGCGGTGAGAACAAAGGCCATACTACCAGGATGTGCCATGTTACTATACAGAAGCAAAAGGAAATAGCTGAAGCAGCAGCACAACAAGCCCAGCCGAAGCAGGTCATGCATACAGCTTCGTATCATTCGCCCTACATCCCAGAATATGTGGGCAACCATCCTGCAGTCTCTGCTGCTTCGGCAAGTCAGCCTTCAGCTTCCTGGCAACAACCTCCGCCTCCACCTCCGTTGCAACAAGGTCAGCAGCCAGAAGGGAGCCAATATGCTCCACATCAAAGGGACTTCAGAGAACAGTCCGAAGCTCGCACGGTCAAGAGCACCGTGCCAGAATCAAAGCACATCTATTGACAAATATCCTACCTTAATAGCAATCTTTTTCATTCAGTTTTATTTTCTGCAATAAAGGACATTGTTCAGGTTTTCATGTAATTAGTTTCGTTGATTCCTACAAGAAAAATATGTTTTCTTCACAGGTTTGTGATAATAAAAAGGACCTTCGGACTACCGAAAATCCTTCGAAGCAACAAAAAGTCGTTCTAAGGAACGCAGAGTAAGCCTGACGAAGTCACAAAAAGTCGTTCCGAAGGGAGCGCAGTGTAAGTTTTCTGCTCCAAAGTCGTTCCAAAAGGAATGCAGAGCATACAGCGAAAAGTCAACGCTGATACCGCCTAAGTAAAAGGCGAAGAAGCTCCAAAGACGTTCCTAAGGGAATGCAGAGCTTATACCGCCTAAGTAAAAGGCGAAGAAGCTCCAAAGACGTTCCTAAGGGAATGCAGAGCTTATTCCGCCTAAGTAAAAGGCGAAGAAGCTCCAAAGACGTTCCTAAGGGAATGCAGAGCTTACAGCGAAGAATCAGTGCTGATACAAAAATATTGTGTGGGGATATGTGTGTATCTTTCGGAACAAATGTCATCTACGTAGCATAACATCATCACATCATTTTGCATAGCATAAGCATCATACATCATGTTGCATATGGCACAAGAAGGGGACACAATATTGATCTTCGGAAGTATGATTTGAAAGAGTGAAAATCATGGTCACAAGAAGGGGACACAATATTGATCTTCGGAAGTATGATCTGAAAGAGTGAAAATCGTGGTCACAA
Source organism: Zea mays (assembly GCF_902167145.1). Classification (NCBI taxonomy): domain Eukaryota; kingdom Viridiplantae; phylum Streptophyta; class Magnoliopsida; order Poales; family Poaceae; genus Zea; species Zea mays. The sequence goes on along the minus strand of NC_050102.1, from coordinate 55,484,548 downwards.
GGAGACACAATCTTCATCTTCGAAGTATAGCTTCGAGAATTTTTTTTTACGAAGCTTGGATATTCTTCACGAAGCATGAAAAGAAGGGAAGGTGTTTTTTCGCCAGACTCAAAAACGGTACGTGTGTAAAGTTTCATGCATCGTAAAGAATTGAGTAGCAAAAATAGATATATTACATTCGGGGTTACAAAGTGTTACATTATATTACATTTCCGAGGTTTTTTACAAAAATGTTTAATCCTCTCTCAAAACGACTTCTGCAGCTTCATTCAGAAGCCGATTGACGACTTCGTCCATAATATCTTCGGCCATCTTTTTAATTTCGTCGTCCCCCTTCGGCTGAGGGCCCGAAGGCGCTTTAGTAGGATCTGAAGCAGGACACGACTACATTACTATTACAAATCGCAAACAGATCTTAAAAGCCTAAAGATTACAACACGGTAAAAACTATTATTTAGTACCTAATTGACCTTCGGACTCTGTGCTCTTTTTAGCAGCCTTAGCCACTTCTCTAGCATCATGGATGCCCTTTTCACTTCTCTGAATAATTTCTCTTGCCATTTCTCGGCCACCGTTATCCCATATATCAGTAAAAAACTTTCCACCAATTATGCTAGCTTCGGCCGAAGGATCTTTTGTATCTTCAAAGGACAAAGCAGCTTCGGACTGTGCTAAAATTTTCACATGCTCACAGCCCTTCTTCTCTAAAATGGTGGCAATCCCTCTGGCGCCAGAGAAGGCACATATATCTCCTCGGCTATTTAAAATTTCTTCGAAGGCTTCAGCTTCGTGGTCAATCCATTCAATGACACTTTCGGGATTGCCCCTCAAAAAATTTTCTTCACTTGAGAATGCGCCGACTTTGGCGAAGCTAGCCTTTAATTTTTTAACACAATCTACAGATTTATTGTAGCATTTCTTTTTGGACGAACGAAGCTCTTCAACAGTCACTTCTAGATGATCTGCCCATTGATCGCTGAGTTCACGCTTTGTTTCTTCAAGTATACGTTCTTCTTTGGCTCTGGCCAGTTGTTTCCGAAGGTCTTCAATTTCGCGTTTCTGAGCTTCAGCTTGACTTTTGAAAGCAGCTTCGTCCTCCTTTATTTTATCTATCAATGAGTATAATATTTTGTCTTTTTCGAGACCTTCGTTCCTCAGTTCAATTACTTCGGAACGAAGGTTGCTCAGGGCTATAGTACATCCTTCGTCCTCAGCATCTTTCTGTGCTCTGAGGGCATTGCTGAGTATCAGGCCCTGCAGACAGGAATATGTCTGTGTCAATAGTTTTAAACAAACGAAAAATTTTGAATTCAACAAAAATATAAGAATTCCATTTGTCGCACCTTTAAACTGTTGTAAGCTAGGCTGTCAGCCAGATCGTTCTTTGACAGCACCGAAAGTCCGTCTTCTAAAGTTGGAAATCCGAAGCTTCTGCTCATCTCCCGACAGACAGAAATTTCCTTGCTGTCGGGGAGGCAATACAAGAAATCTTCTTCTCCACTGCCATTAAATATCAACGCCCCCTTTGGATATTTCAACTTTTGGGCATAGTGTTGAGCCTCTTGTTCTTCTTTTTCTGTTAATTTTTTCCCCGAAGCATGACGAAAAATATAATCACGAATTTTGGATGCTTCGGGGGTAACAACACCAGTTCCTTCAGCAAAAGTTGGCTTTGTTATTTTTTCTGCCTCACTTTCCAAGGTTTTTGCCTTTGAGGGCTCTGAGGGCCCAGCTTCGGCTTCAGTATCTTGCTCTGGAGCTTTAGAACCCGAAGCTTCGACTGTTGTTTCAGGAGTGACGGCAGCCTTCTTCGGAGGGGTGCTTGAAGATTTGATCGTTTCCAGCACATCTAGCACATTAGCCATTCTCCTTCTTTTCGGAGTCACTGCTGGCACTTTTTGATTACTTACTGTTTCAATGTTTGCCGCAGGACTCAAAACTTCTGATGTTTTGGAGTCCTCGGTTGCTTCCTTTACCTCTTCCATTTTTTCTGTGAATGGCGCTTCGGCCTTCTCTTTCGTTTCTGGTAACAAAATTTTTGATTGCTCCAATTTTGTCTTCGTTGGTATTTCGGCTGTTTCTGTGACTTCTGGCAGCAAAGTTGGCTCGGCTGGTTTTTCAGCTTTGGTGGCCGAAGAAGTCTCTCTGGTAAACTCAGGCACCGAAGCTGGTTCAATATAACGCGGTCGATAAGTAAGAACCTTTATCTTCTTCCTTTTCGGTTCTGGCTCGCTAGGAGCAGCTGCAGTTTCTTCTTTTGCAGAGGTTGTATTTTTTCTCTTCTGCCTTCGAATGGGGTAGCAATAGTCAGGGTAGACAAACCCGATGGCATCAAATACCCGATTCAGCCTTTTCTTTTTTCGGCCTCCGAAGGCTGCTGACATTGCAGTATCTTCGGCCTTCGAGTATGTCCCAAGCAGCTCATCACTTAAATTGTCAATGCTTTTCAACCACTCATCGTCTGGCTCAATAAATTTATCTTCAAATTTAAAAGTGTACTTAAACCTGACAAGTCCACCTTCGTCGGCCTCTTTAACGGTTTCTTGTGGCATTTCCCATTTCTCCGCAAGCGGCCACACCCTGAAGGCAATATGCTCTTGTACTAAGTCCCTTGTTCCTATAAAAGAGCAGACAACGCCGAAGGCTCTTTGGCACTCTTCGGCGGCTTCGTTCATTTCAACCTTCGGCCTCCGAAGGCCGAAGCTTTGCCAAATAGGACGCATAATTATACCTTTGATGTCTTCTCGTGCTGATAAGTCATTCTTCACATAAAACCATTCTGTCATCCAATCCCCGGGCCATCTCTTCCGAAAGGTTGGTACGGGACAGCTTGCCCCGGACCGAGAGACGAAGCTGTAGCAGCCAAAGTTGTTATGGTACTGTTCTTTGCCCCAAGGCTTTGTTTCATATAATAATTCATGTATATTACAGAAGCTTCTTGCGTCAGGCTTCAGACCTTGGCTTCTCGTGGCCCACACGAAGATATTTAGCCTTATAATAGCCTCTGGAGTAAGTTGATGAAGATAGACTTCGAAGATTTTCAACACCTCCACGACGAAGCTGCTCAAGGGGAATCGCAATCCGGCTTTCAAAAAGCTTCGGTACACCACAACTTCATTTTCTTCAGGGTGTGGACAAGTCTTTTCCCCTTCGTCCGCCCTCACAATGGACAGATCCCGGAAATACCTTCCTCTCATATTAACAAGATGATTCTCTTTGATAATTGATTTACCATAAACTGAATGGCTTGGTCGCCAGGGGCGATCTTCGGAGTCTTCGCCACCGCTGTCCACATCATAACTTTCACTGTCACCAGTATCTTCAGACAGCCCTTCCAGAATTTCCCTAGTGATCTTTTCTGTGTTGGTCTTCGACATTGCTATAAGAAACCCTAAGTTCTTCTCTTCATCAAGACTCAGCTTCATTTCAGCAGCAGCCTTCTTAGCAGCTTCAGACATCTTCGGAAACACTAAAAAACTGTTTTCAAAGCCGAAGCTTCAAAGCTAAAAGCTTAGCAGATCACAGTGCACAAGAGCTAAAAAACGAGTGAGCAAGAGTGGTTGGCCAGAAAGCGTGCAAAATAAGTTTGTGGTATGGCCGTATTTATACGCTTGATGCGTTGAAAGTTGAAAGACCCCACTTGTCATTGAATGTTGCTATTCTAGCAAAGGGAAGGTGTTTTTTCGGACCTTCGGCATAAAGCCTTCGTTCATATCGCAATCTGAATTTATTATTTCAAACAAATTAATATTGCGAGGGGCTACTGTTGGGGGCCTTCGTCCTCCGAAGGTCCTCAAAAACATGATTTGACAATGTTTTCCAAGTGGATTATGTGAACAGGAACCTTCGGACTCAGAATTACGAACATGAAGTGCGGTCAGGACGAAGCCTGAACCAGACGAAGGACGGGCTGATTACCAAGCTCCACGAAGGATGGTGCACAGCCGAAGCTGTGCGCAGGGAAGCTTCGTCGCGATAGCAGAGAGGGGAACCGACTTAAAGATGAAAAGACTACGTGGACCTTGTCAGATTTCCATAAGTCATTGACAAATGTAATGGACATAAATGTAATTTTACGTGGGCTGCGTCCCGCGTCTATAAATAGATGAACAGTATTCCCGTACTGTTCACGCTGACTTGGCATTTGCTTTTGCGTCACGCTTGTACTTTTTATCTTCTCTCAGGACCGAAGGTACATTTGTAATTTGAAATCATTTCTATTTTTCCATGTTAATAAAATAGAAATGATTCTATGATGATGCTTATATTATATTTCATGCTTTATATGAATCCTTCGTCATTACTTGTTATGTTTACGAAGGTATGTCTCTTATGACCTTCGTCCGAAACTCATTATTTCCCGAAGGGACATAATGCTTCGAAGGACGAAGGACTTTAACACTTAACACTTTTTATGTTGCCTTGTTCTTAACTCTTAGCATTTGAGAACAAGTCCGCAACATCCTCGCCGATCCTGGCCAACCCCGGTGTCCTCTGAACCGCTGTAGCCCAAACCCGCCCCAGCTCTGGCGACCTCATCGCCGTGAGCAAGAGCGGTGCGGCCTGTAGCCGTTAACCCCTCCGGTGCTTGATTTCAGCCGTCTGATCTCAATCACGCGGTACGGATCACCGGATACCGCTTCTCGCACGCGAGCATTGCGCCTGCACCCACCTGTCGGTCGTTTGTACCCCTAGCACTTGGCCTGACCGGTCTGTGTGGCGGAACTGCCCGAATTATTCCAACTTAAGTGCCTAAGTACCGCCTTAGAGGCTAGACCACACTTAAATGGGAATAACCCGTCAATCCCTCGGATCTAGTCCGACGAGGCCACTGACAGGATCAAGTACCACAGTCTCACTCGATGGAGAGTCACATAGCAAATACAATAAAGCATAAAACCATACATTAAAGAGTATTAAACTTATTACATCATCATCGGAGTTTTAACAAAAGTAGTCATCATTGTTCGAAGTGCAGCGGAATAAAACTAACGGTAAATAAACAGATAGATGTGGAAGCCTGTCCCATCACTCCTCATGCTCCTCCTCAGCCGAGGCAGGATCCCACTCGACTGTCCAACCCGGTGGCAAGATGGACGGCCAAGTCACTCCAGCAACCATGTCCTCTAGAGAACCTGTAAAATTATGCCACAAGCAAGGCTGAGTATACTAATACTCAGCTAGACTTACCCGGTGTGAGGAGTCTACTCCTCTACCTCTAGACATGCAGCTGTTTGGCTGTGGGGTTTGGTTGCCAAAAGCACTAGCTGAGTTTTTAAACCAAGTTTTAGCCTTGTCAAGTTTTAGTGTGACTCTCTTAAGACTAGATGTGTACTATCTACTCATTCATGGTATCAAGCAAATTTAGCAATCAACATCTTTTGTCACATCATCACATTTCCACTTGTTACTCAATGCAGTACAATGGATCAAGCAGTCTCATTTGCTGCGAGAAGCTGACGATTCGAATAGTGTTTTTAAACCTTGCAAGGTAAACCTAAACACACGACATGGCGAGGCACTCCGTCCCCACACACATCAACCGTCCCCATCGATTCCCCGTTAGCAGAACAGGGCTCACCGCCTTGGCGTACAATGCCTCACTGACCCCGACTGCCATCGTGCAGTGACCGCACTTGTACCCACCATAACCGGAATGGGAGACCACGTCTCAGGTCGCGTGAGGGGTAAAGTCCACTACCAGGTTCAATCAGGTAATAGGCTTACCGATTTACCATATTTCTCGGCATGTGCTTAGTACATTCAAATGCTTGACACAGGTATCCGCACGTTAATCCTTATTCCAATTTCATCTCGCAGACCACGCATCCCCATGGATCCGTGTCCACAGACCAATCATCAATATGATATGAAAGTGGGTACAACCAATTCCTGACCTCGCGCGAGTGCTAGAAAAATCACTCGACTTCCACCGAGATCCTAATTAATAAAGCAGCTACTCGACCTAGCATACTAGTATTCATTTCAATAGGATTCCTGAGATCATGCAACTAGGGTTTCAATCAACTCCTACACTTAAGTGCACAATACCAGCCTACAAACATTAAGTGTAGTAAAATATCATATAGAACATGTTATGCATAAAACCGGGGCTTGCCTTCCAAAGCTGGGGCAGGCAGATCCTCTGGGGCAGGCTCTGGTGCTGGATCCGTGGCTACCTCCTGAGCAACTCCTTGCTCCGGCACGAGGACATATTCTCCGTCGGCGAGGTTGCAATCTATCGAATGCAATGAATAAGAATATGTATGCCATGATTATGCAGGATTTAGTAATCATTATGCTAAGTGAAGAAAACCTAAGTTAGTTAGCAACTTAGGGTTTCCTGGTCATACGTGGCTCTTAGTGGTGTATGCTTATCAATTTGGTTTGGGTTTTGTTAGGGATAAGCATAGTGGATTGTATTTCCCTTAGATATTTTAGTGGGCAATTAAGGGGTTTTGCTGGTTGGGTTAGGGTGACATTAATCTCCACTATTAATTTCCCTTTTTCATTTTCTATTTATGAATTCTAGTGTGGGTTTGAACTACAACAGTGGTTTAACTTTTTCCAAAAATTCTATAAAAATTACAGTGGATTACTAGTTGTCACTGTAATTTGTACTATAAATTTGAGGTGGATATTGATTCAGATACTACTTGTGCAAAATTAACAAGGATAAGTTTTAAAAGGGCACTTTACACTATAGCTATGATTTAATTGAGGATTCTGTACCAAATTTTATTTTTGTCCAGATACATAGGTGATATTAGGCATTTGTGTTAAAAATCACAGAAAAAAGCCTACTAGATATTTAGTTGTGAATTTCTAAAGTTTTATGCCAAAAGGTGCTTATAACTAACTTGTTATTTTAAAAATATCAAAGAATAGATTTCATATTTTTCCTATGTTTATAATAACAAAACATTAGTTATCCCAAGGTTTGGGGTGTTTTCTCCTTGGGGTTATTTTTCTAGGGTTTTTCTAAGTTTTCCTTGTTTTCCTAAAATAAAAGGTATCTCATTTATTCTGTACTAAACAAGGGTATAATAAATTTTTCTAGTGAACTATACTGAATAAATAAACTAACAAAAATGTGGGTGCTCCCTGGTTCTTTATTTAAACCACCTTTAATATTTTCTCTAACTTTAAGCAAAAGTGTTTTGAATGGCAAATCCTATCTTAATGGGGTGTACAGAAGGGTTTATTATTTTTAAACAGGTTAGGAATTGATTAAGTACCTCTCCAAATTTTCTTAACCCCAGTCAAATAGTGTAACTATTTTTCCTTATTTCTTTTAGCTTTTGACCAGTTAATCATTTAAATCAAAACTTTAAAGTTTTCTGTAACACTTAGGGGTTTTATATTTTTCCTAAGTAGTTTACATTATTTAGGATCTGGCAAAATTGGTTTGACTCGATTTGGGTAAACCTAACTGAAGTTATGAATTTTTCAAGTTCTGTTTGGATTTAAATCAGAATATTTTAAAAGGTTTCCTGGAAAACTACTTTGAACCGAAGACCCTGGATTCTTTCTAAATCAATCCATTCATTTCTACCTCCGCGCTATTATTCCCCTGAGTCACTAACAGCGCACAAAACCCCCTGGCCTTTCTTTCTTCTTCCCCAAGGTCCCTCCCCTTATGTAAACAGTACCCACGGAAAGGAAAAGGGCGGCGCGGCTTACCGGCGGTGAGAGAGGTCCGGCAAGGGGCGGAGTTGGCTTCGGGAGGTCCTGGTGGTCACAGCGAGGTACGGCTTGACGGCGGTGATGGACGGAATCGACCGGTCCACGTGCGCAGGCGGGTGATCTCGTCGGCGGTGGGTGTTCCGGCTGAACCACGGCGATCTAGTTCAATTGAACGGCACGATGAGCTCCACAGGATGACATAGAGGCTATGTGCCCAAGGAATCAAAAAATGGGGCAGAGATTTACCCGGTCTACGTTCACCAGTGGTTGGGTGAAGTCCGGCGACCGTGGACTAGCTTCTCCGGCGAAGCAAAGTACGATTCCTTGCTCGGGGAGCTTCACCGAGGCATGCACGGTCTCTTCCGAGGGTCGGGCGTGGCTGGGAAGGGCTCTGTTGGCCGGTCTACGGTGGCGGGGGATCGGGTGGCCGCGGGCACGCTGTCTACAGGGCAAACGCCGGTGGTTTCTGGCTCCGGTGAGGTCGAGCGTGCGCGGAGGAGTATGGTCGACACCTGAGGAGGCTTTATAGGCGCGGGCGCGAGCACGGGACACGAGCGCGGCTCAGCGCGGCGCGGGGCGCGCGGGGTCGGGCGCGGGCGTGCTCTGGCGCGCTCAGAGCGCGTCGAACACGTGGAAGTGTTCTTCTGCCCGTGTTCAACAGCTCGCCGAGATCGCAAGCGTGTGAATCTTGGCAAAAATCCGGCGCAGGCCTCCTCCTAGCACCTAGGGTTGTCTCTTATATGTGAGTCCCCATGGCAGTTATGCCCTAGGTAGGGAGATTTGCGGACGCCAAATCTGGCTTGTCCCTATGCCCACCTCGCGACAAAAGCCATGCCAACTCTTGTCAAACGTCTTGGGCTCGGTTTCAAACTGTTCCAGTGGGTGCCTTAGGTGGTATGACACATTTTTGGTATACAACTCAAGTGGTTTTGGTGCCATTTACTAAGTGAACACGGTGGATCTTTTGATTAGGTTCAAAATTTGACTTAGAAAGAATTAGAGAGCTCTAGTGCTCTCTCCACTTAAAGAATGAATTTGGGTTTTTAAGGGGTCTTTTTGTAATGTTTCCTATCTGCATTTTGTAGATTATAATGTTACTTAAACTTTGGCTAAGGGTTAACTCATGATTTGCACATTTGCTTAACGTTTCCCCCCCTTAAATCAGGGTTTTGGGAGTTAAGGGCTCAAGGAGGGTCTAGGGTTTAATCTTCTCTTGCCCAAGGTGATAATTGCATAACTGCTTGGGGTAATGCTTTTGGTCATTAACATTCTTGGTTAATACATGGTTCCTAAGGTTTTATGCTCTTCTTCTCAAGTCTCTCCTACATGTGATCACAGTCATTAGTGCATAAATGTGCCATGGCCATGGTAACACCTGGGGTGTTACAGCCCTCCCCCCTTAAAGGAATCTCGTCCCGAGATTTTAGGTAGAGTCCTCTGGAGGGGGTGCCATGAAGGCGTGTCGATGCGTTGCTCCTTCTTTTATCCAAGTTTCTCTAGTTAACTGCTCTTCGAATGTCATTCTCTTTGCGACTTCAGAAGGAAGTCCTTTTGTGAGTCATGTCCAAAACTTACACTACCTTTAACATCTAAGTTTTTCTTATATTTAGATTCAAAGGGCAGGTGGGGGTGGGGTTTTGGGTTACGTACCGACTCCGTTGGGCAGAAAGTCGAGGAAGCGAGAGCGTAGAAAATACTTAGTCTCCCATGTAGCTTCTTCTGTTGAATGGTGACTCCACTGAACCTTATACATTTTGATCGACTTTGCTCGCGTTGATCTCTCCTTTTGGTCCAATACCTTGACGGGGTGCTCTTGATAAGACAAGTCGGGTTCTATCTCAATTTCTAGTTCAGGTAATACTTCAGTGGGTAGGCAGACACATTTCCGTAGCTAAGATACATGGAACACACTGTGAACTGCTGACATGTGGGGTGGCAAGTCCAACTGATAGGCTACGGGTCCACAAGTGGTTTTGATCTCATAGGGTCCAATGTAGCGGGGAGCTAACTTGCCCTTGATTCCAAATCTCTGGACACCTTTGGTGGGTGACACCTTAAGATAAACATGATCCCCCACATCAAACTGCAGAGGCTTCCTTCTCTTGTCATGATAGCTCTTTTGCCTGGCCTGAGCAGCTTCTAGGTTCTTCGTAATAACCCTAAACTTTTCCTCTGCTTCAAGTACCAAGTCTGGTCCGAATATTTCCCTCTCCCCAGCTTGTGACCAATTCAGCGGGGTTCTACATCTTCTCCCATACAAGGCTTCAAAAGGTGCCATTTTCAGGCTGGACTGGTAGCTGTTATTATAGGAGAACTCTGCCAAAGAAAGACACTTGTCCCAATTTTTAACATAGTGTAGCACACAGGGTCGCAACATGTCTTCGAGAATTTGATTTACTCTTTCAGTCTGGCCATCTGTCTGCGGATGATATGCGGAGCTCCTTATTGCATGGGTCCCAAGTGATTCTTGTAGCTGCTCCCAAAAGCGTGCCACAAACAGTGCTCCTCAGTCAGATACAATGGTCTTCGGAATGCCATGCAAACGCACTATTTGATCAACATAGATTTCTGTATACTTTTCTGCCTTGTGGGTGCTGTGTACCGGCAAGAAATGAGCTGTCTTGGTCAATCTGTCCACAATGACCCAAATGGAATCATGGTGCCGGGAGGTATTTGGCAATCCCACGATAAAATCCATGCAAATGTCCTCCCATTTCCAAGTTGGTATGGGAAGGGGTTGCAAAGGGCCTGCTACCTTCGAATGACTGGCCTTGATTCTTTGGCAGGTGTCACATTCAGATATATACTTAGCAATTTCCCTCTTCATTCTGGTCCACCAGTATAAGGGTCTGAGATCATGATACATCTTATTGCTGCCGGGGTGCATGGAGAATTTTGAAAGGTGACCTTCATCTAATATCTTCTTTCTAAGCTCAGGGTTCTTGGGAACAACCAATCGATCTCCAAACCATAGAATTCCTTTGCTGTCGTGACGGAAGCATTTGTATTTTTCTTCTTTCTGCTTGATCATTTCCTTAATGACCTGAACACCCTTATCACTAATTTGTGCCATGACTATCTGTTCTTGCAAAGTGGGCTCCACTAAAATATAATTTAAAGCACCTGAGGAAACAACTTCTAGGTTCAGCTTGCACAACTCATCACACAGGGTGGTGACTCTTGCATCCATGTTCATACAATTGCACTGGGCCTTTCTGCTTAAGGCATCTGCCACAACATTGGCTTTGCCAGGATGGTAATGCACCTCCAAATCATAGTCCTTGATTAACTCTAACCATCTTCTTTGCCTCATATTAAGATCAGCCTGAGTGAAAATGTATTTGAGACTCTTATGATCAGTGTAAATGTTACAGTGAGCTCCCATCAAGTAATGTCTCCATATCTTGAGAGCATGAACCGCAGCTGCTAACTCCAGATCATGTGTGGGGTAGTTCTGCTCATGGGGTCTAAGTGCTCGGGAGGCATAAGCAATGACTCTATTGTCTTGCATTAAGACACATCCCAATCCAGTACCGGAAGCGTCACAATAAACTTCAAAGGGCTTGGTGTTGTCCGGTTGAGCTAGCACTGGTGCTGTTGTCAAATGCTGCCTTAGTGTATGAAAGGCATCCTCACACTTCTGGCTCCAATCATACTTGACTCCTTTCTTCAACAATTCAGTCATTGGCTTGGCAATTCTGGAGAAATCCGGAATGAATCGTCGATAATACCCTGCCAATCCTAGAAAACTCCGAATCTGTCGCACAGTGGTTGGAGGTTTCCAATCCATTACTTCTTGTACCTTCTCAGGATCAACTGATATCCCATCCTGAGAAATTGTGTGACCCAAGAATTTAATTTCCCTTAGCTAGAATTCACATTTAGACAACTTAGCATACAAACGATGATCGCGCAGTCGCTGAAGCACGATGTGTAGATGCTCAGTATGCTCGTCTTCATTCTTGGAATAGACCAGGATATCATCAATGAAAACCACCATGAATTTGTCCAGCTCTGGCATGAATACTGAGTTCATCAGGTACATGAAATAAGCCGGGGCATTGGTCAGCCCAAAAGACATCACCAAAAACTCATAGAGCCCATATCTGGTAGAAAAAGCCATCTTCGGAATATCACTGGCACGGATCTTGATCTAATGGTAGCCCGAGCGAAGGTCTATCTTGGAGAACACTTTGGCTCCCACCAACTGATCAAACAAAACATCAATGCAGGGCAGCGGGTATTTGTTCTTGATGGTCATCGCATTAAGAGGGCGGTAATCAACACACATTCTCAAACTCTCATCCTTTTTCTTCACAAATAAGGCCGGACATCCCCACGGTGAAGTACTTGGGCGAATGAACCCCTTGTCCAACAACTCTTGCAGTTGCTTTTTCAGTTCTGCCAATTCCGCTGGAGGCATCCTATAGGGTCTCTTGGATATAGGAGCAGTTCCGGGTTGCAATTCAATCGCGAACTCGATGTCTCTATCTGGTGGCATCCCTGGCAATTCATATGGAAAAACATCTGGGTAGTCACAGACCACTGGGATCCTTTCCACTGGGGACTCTATCATAACGAAGGCACAAGAACGGGTACAACCCTGGTCGGGCAAATATAATGTGGTTTCACCACAAGTGGGCGAGTGCACCTCAATGGCCCTATCTGCAATATCAATTACTGCCTGATGTCTTGTTAACCAGTCAGTTCCCAATATGATATCCACGCTATCCAAACCCAATATGAGGAGGGTGGTTTTAATTATCAGACTACCAAACTTTATAGGCACATGTCTGTTGATTTGATAGGTGGCAACCCTGCCTCCTGGTGTTGAAATGGTAATACCCCCATTGGTGTGGTGAAAAGGTAATTGGCACTTGGCACTAAATTTGGCACTGATAAAACTATGTGATGCACCAGAATCAAAAAGAATAATAGCAGGTAATTCAAAACTGAAAAGATACCAGTCATGACGGGTGCTCCCTCTGGAATGTCAGCCATGGTGGTGAAGTGCAATCTGCCTTGCCTCAGTTGCACCTTCTGTCTCTTGCCTTGATTCTGGTTGGCATTCTGTCCCTGCCTCTGCCGGTTTCTGGGGCAATTCTTGGCATAATGTCCAGTGTTACCACAAGTGAAACACCTGTTGTCATTAGCATGACGATATTGCTGCTGCTGTTGATTGTTCCTCTGAGCTGGAAACTGGGTGCGGTTGGGTGCCTGCTGCTGCTGCTGCTGTGGTCGGATCACCCAACGTCCTTGCTGCTGCTGAGGTCCTCTGTTCTGAGTGTCAGACACGATCCTAAAGCGTTGTGGCTGAGCTGAGGGTCCTGCCACATGGGTATTCCTCTTCTTTTCTGCCTGACAAGCTGTGATACAGTCCTCCTGAGAAATGGCCATGTTGACTAATTCATTATAGCTGTTGGCCCTGACTGTGTTGAGACAGTCACGGAGCTTAGTGCTGAGCCCCCTCCTGAACCTGTCCCTCTTCTTCTCGTTAGTGTCTGCATGATACCCGGCATACTGGCACAGGTCATTGAAGGCCTGAGCATATTGTAACACGGTCCGGTTCCCTTGAGTGAGTGCCAGAAACTCGTTGAGCTTGCGGTCCATAATGCCTGTTGGTATATAGTGCCCTCTGAAAGCTGCCTTGAACTCTCTCCATTCCACCTCACGGTCAGCTGGCTGCATAGCAAGAAAGTGGTCCCACCATGTCCGCGCGGGTCCGCGAAGCTGCTGGGTGGCGAACCTGACCTTAGTCACCTCTGAACAAACTCCATGGAGTAGCGGGAATTTGGATTCCACTACCCTCAGCCATACATCAGCATCAAGTGGGTCCTCTGCTCTGGTGAACAATGGTGGTTGGGTACTGAGGAACTCCTGATAAGTGGCTGCCGCGGGGTGACGCTGATGATCACCACCACCATAATGCTGAGGTGGTGGCTGACGCTGAGCTAGCTGTCTCAAGATCTCATTCTGTTGAGCCATCAGCTCCTGAAGAGTAGGAGGTGGTGGCGGTGGTGGAGGAACGCGCTCATTTTGACCACGACGCGCTCTTCCTGCCATCTGAAAAATCATATGTATTTTCAATATCACATTTCTGAGGTTCAAGGTTCCATCGTGGTGAAAGAGTCAAAAGGGTAAAACCAATATATTCTTGCATAATTATAAAAGATTCCACATGGCCTAAACTTTTCTTCTTAAATTAAGACTGACAGCATTCATCAACCATGCTTCCCAAAAGAGTTTGTCACGATTACATCAATAACTCAAAAGACTCAACTCTATCTAGCCTAGTACCCCAAGGGTGCAAAAGCTAAGCTAGCTTCGAGGAGTTCTACTGTCACAGACTTCTAACTCTATCCCTGCGAACTAGTGAGCAAACGAGGCAACGCTCGACTCGGGAGAAGGTGGTCTCCCTGAGCCAGCAGTGTCCAAACTGGAGGCAGGCTCCTCTCCTCCCTCGATGTCGACATCCTCGTTGGCCTCCATGTCCTGGATCTCCTGGTGGTGCATATCCAGATGTTGGTTAGCCTCCGCGAGTTGCTGCTGAGTGTTGATAAGCTGATCCTCGAGAACCTCGACAGTGTTCTCCCTGGTTCCCACTAACTCCTCAAGCTCTTGGATCTCATTTGGCAGTTGCTCCACTTGTAAGTCCTTTTCCACCATCTCAGTGGACAAGTCAACCACAAGTTCCTCTCTGTTATCCAAAGTGATCTTGGTCGCCTCCAACAATGCCATCAGATCGGACATTGCCTCACCACGCATCACTTGCAGACGATACAGGGCATTCATGCACCGCACCGTCAAGTGAGCAATCTGACCTGGGTAGATAGCCTAGATATCCTTGGCATGCTCCACTCGGTCCTTCCACATTGGGTTGTCCTCCTTCTCCATGGGGAACAAGCCAATGGGGTGAGTGGACATCTCCAAGGGGTGGAATCCACAGAAGGTGGTGAGTCCATGAAGAGCAATCACCTCGATAGTATCCTCAGCCTGGTATCCAAAAGACTCAGAGTCCAGCAAACGCCAGCCTGGATGCAGGGGATGAGGCTCTAGGGTCATCCTCACCCTACAATGGGGCACTCGGTGCTTCTCGAACAACTGCACCGTGTACTGGGGAGGCGTCATGTACCCAGCTCCCTGAAGTACCTCCCACAAAATACAGGGGAAACCCTCTCGTGCAAGTCCGTCTGTGTGGGACTATGCATTCCCTTCGTCCGAGGATCCGTGAGAAGTCATCTGTGTACGGTTAAGCGTAAGTAAACGAAAAAGAATTATAAAAAGAAAAAGGGATCACAACTCAGCCACTCTATAACTACGACAATGGTACTGGGTACTTAGTTGGTCATCATTTTGTATTAAAGTTCTTACCCAATTATCCATTAGTTTAATTAAGAATGCATGCATGCTCGTCCTGAACGACCTCACATCAATGTAAAGGGAATAGGGAAGAACTCCCATCCCTTATAGTAGCCTGTAGGGCTTACTCAATCAGCCACCTAGCTACCCCTCTATCATCCTAAGGCTTAACGTCCTAGGTCTATCCTGATCGTCCTACGATCTACCCAACATTTGTTTCTACCAAGTTTTACTTTGGAAAAGAATGGTATTTATAGTTTATTGATTCCTCTGTGGTGGTACGAGCTCCGATACCAGATGTGGCGGAACTGCCCGAATTATTCCAACTTAAGTGCCTAAGTCCCACCTTAGAGGCTAGACCACACTTAAATGGGAATAACCTGTCAATCCCTCGGATCTAGTCCGACGAGGCCACTGACAGGATCAAGTACCACAATCTCACTCGATGGTGAGTCACAGAGCAAAGACAATAAAGCATAAAACCATACATTAAAGAGTATTAAACTTATTACATCATCATTGGAGTTTTAACAAAAGTAGTCATCATTGTTCGAAGTGCAGCGGAATAAAACTAACGGTAAATAAACAGAGAGATGGGGAAGCCTATCCCATCACTCCTCATGCTCCTCCTCAGCCGAGGCAGGATCCCACTCGACTGTCCAACCCGGTGGCAAGATGGACGACCAAGTCACTCCAGCAACCATGTCCTCCAGAGAACTTGTAAAATTATGCCACAAGCAAGACTGAGTATACTAATACTCAGCTAGACTTGCCTGGTGTGAGGAGTCTACTCCTCTACCTCTAGACATGCAGCTGTTTGGCTGTGGGGTTTGGTTGCCAAAAGCACTAGTTGAGTTTATAATACAAGTTTTAGCCTTGTCAAGTTTTAGTGTGACTCTCTTAAGACTAGATGTGTACTATCTACTCATTCATGGTATCAAGCAAATTTAGCAATCAACATCTTTTGTCACATCATCACATTTCCACTTGTTACTCAATGCAGTACAATGGATCAAGCAGTCTCATTAGCTGCGAGAAGCTGACGATTCGAATCGAGTTTTTAAACCTTGCAAGGTAAACCTAAACACACGACGTGGCGAGGCACTCCGTCCCCACACACATCAACCGTCCCCATCGATTCCCCGTCAGTAGATCAGAGCTCACCGCCTTGGCGTACAATGCCTCACTGACCCCGACTGTCGTCGGGCAGTGACCGCACTTGTACCCACCATAACCGGAATGGGAGACCACGTCTCAGGTCACGTGAGGGGTAAAGTCCACTGCTAGGTTCAATCAGGTACTAGGCTTACCGATTTACCATATTTCTCGGCATGTGCATAGTACGTTCAAACGCTTGACACAGGTATCCGCACGTTAATCCTTATTCCAATTTCATCTCGTAGACCACGCATCCCCATGGATCCGTGTCCACAGACCAATCATCAATATGATATGAATGTGGGTACAACCAATTCCTGACCTCGCGCGAGTGCTAGAAAAATCACTCGACTTCTA
Source organism: Zea mays (assembly GCF_902167145.1). Taxonomy (NCBI): domain Eukaryota; kingdom Viridiplantae; phylum Streptophyta; class Magnoliopsida; order Poales; family Poaceae; genus Zea; species Zea mays. The sequence goes on along the minus strand of NC_050102.1, from coordinate 55,467,988 downwards.
CCGAGATCCTAATTAATAAAGCAGCTACTCGACCTAGCATACTAGTATTCATCTCAATAGGATTCCTGAGATCATGCAACTAGGGTTTCAATCAACTCCTACACTTAAGTGCACAATACAAGCCTACAAACATTAAGTGTAGTAAAATATCATATAGAACAGGGTATGCATAAAACCGGGGCTTGCCTTCCAAAGCTGGGGCAGGCAGATCCTCTGGGGCCGGCTCTGGTGCTGGATCCGGGGCTACCTCCTGAGCAACTCCTTGCTCCGGCACGAGGACGTACTCTCCGTCAGCGAGGTTGCAATCTATCGAATGCAATGAATAAGAATATGTATACCATGATTATGCAGGATTTAGTAATCATTATGCTAAGTGAAGAAAAACTAAGTTAGTTAGCAACTTAGGGTTTCCTGGTCATACGTGGCTCTTAGCGGTGTATGCTTATCAATTTGGTTTGGGTTTTGTTAGGGATAAGCATAGTGGATTGTATTTCCCTTAGATATTTTAGTGGGCAATTAAGGGGTTTTGCTGGTTGGGTTAGGGTGACATTAATCTCCACTATTAATTTCCCTTTTTCATTTTCTATTTATGAATTCTAGTGTGGGTTTGAACTACAACAGTGGTTTAACTTTTTCCAAAAATTCTGTAAAAATTACAGTGGGTTACTAGTTGTCACTGTAATCTGTCCTATAAATTTGAGGTGGATACTGATTCAGATACTACTTGTGCAAAATTAACAAGGATAAGTTTTAAAAGGGCACTTTACACTATAGCTATGATTTAATTGAGGTTTCTGTACCAAATTTTATTTTTGTCCAGATACATAGGTGATATTAGGCCTTTGTGTTAAAAATGACAGAAAAAGGCCTAATGGATATTTAGTTGTGAATTTCTAAAGTTTTATGCCAAAAAGGTGCTTATAACTAACTTGTTATTTGAAAAGTATCAAACAACAGATTTCATATTTTTCCTATGTTTATAATAATAAAACATTAGTTATCCCGTGGAAAGGAAAAGGGCGGCCCGGCTTACCGGCAGTGAGAGAGGTCCGGCGAGGGGCGGGGTTGGCTTCGGGAGGTCCTGGCGGTCACAGCAAGGTACGGCTTGACGGCAGTGATGGCCAGAATCAACCGGTCCACGTGCGCAGGAAGGTGATCTTGTCGGCGGCGGGTGTTCCGGCTGAACCACGGCGATCTAGTTCAATTGAACGACACGATGAGCTCCACAGGATGACGTAGAGGCTATGTGCGCAAGGAATTGAAAAATGGGGCAGAGATTTACCCGGTCTACGTTCACTGGCGGTCGGGTGAAGTCTGGTGACCGTGGACTGGCTTCTCCGGCGAAGCAAAGTCCGATTCCTTGCTCGGGGAGCTTCACCGAGGCATGCACGGTCTCTTCCGAGGGTCGGGCTTGGCTGGGAAGGGCTCTGCTGGCCGATCTACGGTGGCGGGGGATCGGGTGGCCGCGGGCATGCTGTCTGCAGGGCAAACGCCGGTGGTTTCTGGCTCTGGTGAGGTCGAGCGTGCGTGGAGGAGTACGGTCGACACCTGAGGAGGCTTTATAGGCGCGGGCGCAAGCAAGGGACACGGGCGCGGCTCGGCGCGGCGTGAGGCGCGCGGGGTCGGGCACGGGCGTGCTCTGGCACGCTCAGAGCGCGTCGAACACGTGGAAGTGTTCTTCTGTCCGTGTTCAATAGCTTGCCGAGATCGCAAGCGTGCGAATCTTGGCAAAAATCCGGCGCAGGCCTCCTCCTAGCACCTCGGGCTGTCTCTTATATGTGAGTCCCCATGGCAGATATGCCCTAGGTAGGGAGATTTGCGGACACCAAATCTGGCTTGTCCCTCTGCCCACCTCGCGACAAAAGCCATGCCAACTCTTGTCAAACGTCTTGGGCTTGGTTTCAAACTTTTCCAGTGGGTGACTTAGGTGGTATGACACATTTTTGGTATACAACTCAAGTGGTTTTGGTGCCATTTACTAAGTGAACACGGTGGATCTTTAGATTAGGTTCAAAATTTGACTTAGAAAGAATTAGAGAGCTCTAGTGCTCTCTCCACTTAAAGAATGAATTTGGGGTTTTTAAGGGGTCTTTTTGTAATGTTTCCTCACTGCATTTTGTAGATTATAATGTTACTTAATCTTTGGCTAAGGGTTAACTCATGATTTTCACATTTGCTTAACCTTTCCCCCCCTTAAATCAGGGTTTTGGGAGTTAAGGGCTCAAGGAGGGTCTAGGGTTTAATCTTCTCTTGCCCAAGGTGATAATTGCATAAATGCTTGGGGTAATGCTTTTGGTCATTAACATTCTTGGTTAATACATGGTTCCTAAGGTTTTATGCTCTTCTTCTCAAGTCTCTCCTACATGTGATCACAGTCATTAGTGCATAAATGTGCCATGGCCATGGTAACACCTCGGGTGTTACAGTCTGTCCGCTTCCCCACCCCCGGTCGCTGACTACCCTGGCCCGTTGGTCAGTGCGCGCCCGCACCCGCGCCCGCGTCCACGTGCTTGCCCGCGGATCCGTTCTCAGCCATTGAATGTGGATCTGACGACTGAGGATACCCCGTACGCCTTCGCGCGGCGGTTTTGCTAAAGAGACCCTCGGTTTTCCGAGAATCAACCCCCCGTCCTTAGGTTTTGCGCGCAGGCCCCTGGACTCTTATAAACAGACCCGGGCCTTTTAAATAATCAAAGATTTGGACCTAATTTTGTATTTCAAACTTCAAAAATTGTTTATTTCATATTTTTTTCTTATGAACTCTAAATTTAGTGATTCAAATTGCAAATGTTCATAGGAATATTCTCTGTTCAAATAAATTATGTTCATTCACAGTCTGTGCAATCTAACTTTATGTCTAAGCTACAGGTTAGTTTATGTGTTAATTTATTTGTTTAATAATATGAATAAAAAGTAAAACCCTAGTGGTAAATGGATATTTAATCTTGTGAGATTAATAATATGTAGTATATGAATTTTTCCTTTGTTTAACTTTTATGTCTCATTAAAATGAGTAGAATCAGATTATGTAATCATGGAGACAAACAGCGCTTCGAAATTAACAAACTACTAAAAGTGATTAGTTCACCTTATAACTTAAACTCCCTTTTGAGTTTATACTTTTCCTTTTGAGATGTGTTCCATTGTTTGTACATGATTGGTGTGTTGTTCATTTGTCATTTACCAAAATGTATTGAATGTATGATCACTTTATTTAGACGACGAGCAGCTCGTGGTTCCTGAGTGTGTTTCCAAAGATCTTCCTGAGCAACAACCTGGTGAAGGTAAGTGTCCTCTGACCTATTATGTCCTACATACTTTATAATTCACCGTCCTGCATTACATTATTGAAACCTAAGGATTGACTAGTCTGTATCCTCCTAGCACCTAGGGTTGTCTCTTATATGTGAGTCCCCATGGCAGATATGCCCTAGGTAGGGAGATTTGTGGACGCCAAATCTGGCTTGTCCCTCTGCCCACCTCGCGACAAAAGCCATGCGAACTCTCGTCAAACGTCTTGGGCTCGGTTTCAAACTTTTCCAGTGGGTGCCTTAGGTGGTATGACACATTTTAGGTATACAACTCAAGTGGTTTTGGTGCCATTTACTAAGTGAACACGGTGGATCTTTAGATTAGGTTCAAAATTTGACTTAGAAAGAATTAGAGAGCTCTAGTGCTCTCTCCACTTAAAGAATGAATTTGGGGTTTTAAGGGGTCTTTTTGTAATGTTTCCTCTCTGCATTTTGTAGATTATAATGTTACTTAAACTTTGGCTAAGGGTTAACTCATGATTTGCACATTTGCTTAACCTTTCCCCCCCTTAAATCAGGGTTTTGGGAGTTAAGGGCTCAAGGAGGGTCTAGGGTTTAATCTTCTCTTGCCCAAGGTGATAATTGCATAAATGCTTGGGGTAATGCTTTTGGTCATTAACATTCTTGGTTAATACATGGTTCCTAAGGTTTTATGCTCTTCTTCTCAAGTCTCTCCTACATGTGATCACAGACATTAGTGCATAAATGTGCCATGGCCATGGTAACACCTGGGGTGTTACAGTCTGTCTGCTTCCCCGCCCCCGGTCGCTGACCGCCCTGGCCCGTTGGTCAGTGCGCGCCCGTGCCCACGTCCACGTGCTTGCCCGCGGATCCGTTCTCGGCCATTGAATGTGGATCTGACGGCTGAGGATACCCCGTACGCCTTCGCGTGGCGGTTTTGCTAAAGAGACCCACGGTTTTCCGAGAATCAACCCCCCGTCCTTAGGTTTTGCGCGCAGGCCCCTGGACTCTTATAAACAGACCCGGGCCTTTTAAATAATCACATATTTGGACCTAATTTTGTATTTCAAACTTCAAAACTTGTTTATTTCATATTTTTTCTTATGAACTCTAAATTTAGTGATTCAAATTGCAAATGTTCATAGGAATATTATCTGTTCAAATAAATTATGTTCATTCACAGTCTGTGCAATCTAACTTTATGTCTAAGCTATAGGTTAGTTTATGTGTTAATTTATTTGTTTAATAAGATGAATAAAAAGTAAAACCCTAGTGGTAAATGGATATTTAATCTTGTGAGATTAATAATATGTAGTATATGAATTTTTCCTTGGTTTAACTTTTATGTCTCATTAAAATGAGTAGAATCAGATTATGTAATCATGGAGACAGACAACGCTTCAAAATTAACAAACTACTAAATGTGATTAGTTCACCTTATAACTTAAACTCCCTTTTGAGTTTATACTTTTCCTAATGAGATGTGTTCCATTGTTTGTACATGATTGGTGTGTTGTTCATTTGTCATTTACCAAATGTATTGAATGTATGATCGCTTTATTTAGACGACGAGCAGCTCGTGGTTCCTGAGTGTGTTGCCAAAGATCTTCCTGAGCAACAACCTGGTGAAGGCAAGTGTCCTCTGACCTATTATGTCCTACATACTTTATAATTCACCGTCCCGCATTACATTATTGAAACCTAAGGATTGACTAGTCTGTATTTACCATATCCTTGTATACCTTTTGGGTTATCATGGTTAGCTTTATGCTATTGCTTTAACTTAATCAATGAACATGATGTGAACATTTATGATACAATGATGTTATCCCGATGATAATCTTGTGATATTTAGGGGACTCAGGCCATTTTCCTGAGTACCTCTCTGTAAGGACCTGTTCGTTGAGTGACCACCCAGGATAATAGTTCAACCATGAGGGTGAATTGGAACGCCCTTAGCTAAATAATTAGATGAATATGGGGGTGTACTTGGCTTTGCCGAAAGGCCATCAATGGGGGTCGGGGCGTAGTGCTCGCTTTGCCAAGGGGGGTGCAGAGGTTCATTCCATTTGGTTTTGTTAGTCACCCACCTTGGGGAGGTGTACTGCGTTTATACGACTGGCAAAACCTAATGAGCAGCTATGCACCAGGGGAGTCTTTGTAAAGACTATGTAATGAGACCCTGCCAGGTCACCTCAGAAATGATCAATGGGGAGTAATGATCCTCGAGCAGAATGGGAATCACGATTTGTGGGTAAAGTGTGCAACCTCTGCAGAGTGTTAGAAACTGGTATATCAGCCGAGCTCACCGTTTAAGAGCGGCCTTGGGATCCTCTTTGATGAGAAGAACTTTGGATACTATTATGATGATGTTTAATGATGATGGTTATAATTATGATCTCTGGTACTTCCACTTGGAGGGAGTACATGTCACACCCGGGTTTCGGGGCACCAAGACCCGGGCGCGAACATAATCACCAGGTGTGCTGGGACCAAGTCTCACACATATGATGAATCATGGCACAGGATCGAATGTCACATCTTTACTATATAATAGGAGTTTTGTACAAAATAAATAATTACATTATAAGGAGACAACGGTCCAGCAAACCAAAGTTGACTGGGAGACGACGACCTAGACCTCTCACGAACACATCGCAGCATCCTCCACGTGCCTCATCCTGGGTACCTGTTCTTGACCTGTGGGGGGGTGTGAGACAGCAAGAGTGAGCTCACATACGTTCATCGCTCAACAAGTTGTGGGGAATAATGTGCATGAACTCGCCAAAGGTGGGAGCTCACGTGAAGTGTAAGGCTTACCAAAGAGGATGGTTAGAGCTGAGCATTGCTTTTAAAGTTGGTCAAAATTTTATTAGCAATTACTAAGTATAAGTAAATACCAGCCCAATTAAGTAGTAGAACAAAAGTAACAACCTCACCTGCGATGCAATGCATATGACAAATTGAGTTTAAGATCCATAATTTAATCATGTGAGTGTCCGAGCTGCTCATGACCGTGAGCACGGCTAGTATACCAGTTTTACACTCTGCAAAGGTTGCGGATCTTTACCCACAAGTCATGTTACCCATCTGCAAAGAGACGACCAATCCCATACACCTCTACCGAGGAGGCGAGGCAGGGTAACACTACGAGGCCTTTACAAAGTTCCACTAGCTTCAGAAAACCCGCTACAGTTTATAGGAAGCTCGAATGCAGGAATCCCTCGCATGACCGCCATTGCAGCAAAATCATCCCAAGGGCCTCCCTACATTGACCACTCCCCTACTGCCCTTGCCCCTTTCGGGTAAGGTAGTCATCCACTAGCTTTCCTAATTAATCAGCCAAGGGCGTCCATAAACCCTTGTGGTAGCACTGTTTTCCCGGGTGGTTCTCCATGTTCCAATTAACATAATGATCTTATCATGAATAGTAAATAACAAATGATAACAAAGATATAATCATGAATAAAAGGTATCTCCATACCCAAAACCACATATAGCACTAGCAAGTACTACCCAGAAAGTTCAGTGGTAAACAAGGTATAAAGATAGACAAACTAGGGTATCCTATTGGGACCCATCAAAATTAACCTATGCAGATCATTATGATTAATTAGAACATGAGTGGGTAAAAAGAAGTGATCAAGGGCACAACTTGCCTGGCACTTGAGATTCCAGGTACCAACTTGCTCTTCAGATGACACGAGTCCTCACTGCTAAACGTAGCAATTCAGACAAATATGGTATAGGCAAAAATTAATATTACACCAAACATAAGAATAAACTGCGTAGTAATAATCTACACGCTGCTACAAGATCGTGGGTTCAAGAACCACTAAAATCGGAGTTATAGTTAAGGAGATATGATTTATGGAAGATAAACGTGATTTGAACATTTGAACTACATTATAAATTGGTTAATATACATTGTATGAGAAAATATACTCCAAATGATTACGTAAACTTTAATCTAGATTATAATTTATTTAGAAATCATATTATAGTAAAATTATAATTATAGATGTGTCGTCCTTCGATTAGAGGAGTTAGTGTACTTAACCATAGGTTAAATAAATATAAAAGTACTTGATATGCTACAAATAATGTTAGTACTGCTTAGAAAATATTTTCATGAAACCAACGCAATTTGAATGGACTAAAACGGAGTTAAAATGAATGAGTTATGGAATAAACAAGTTTCTATGTATTTTTAACACTTATTTTATGAATTTCTGGGATTTATGGACTGCTGATGCAAATACCAGAGAGCTCAGGGTTGTTTTTGTTAATTCTAGGATCTTTTAGTAATTACTTTACGCCGAGTGTGGATGGCGGGCTAGTTTCTGGTAAGTGCAGGGGCTTATTAGCAAAAGGGGCGGGCCGAAGGGGTATCACCCAGTATCAGCCGTAGGATATGATATATGCGGCTCGGATTAGATTAGAGCTTCATCCAAACGGCATGCGCTATAGACCATCGATCCCGAGACCCACGGTTAGGATTTTCATGACGCCACATCTCACACCAACCACTCGATTAGATCAGACGGTACAGATATTCCCGGCCGAAGCCTTATCCTCCATCCAAACGCAGTCGCACGCCAACAATCCAATGGCACCAGACCCATCCCCTTGCTCACCGGTCAACCATCACGGTGAGCAGGAATCTCCATGTCGGCACCTCGCCTGCGCACCAAACAACGACGAACCAGTGGCCTAATCGATCCCCCAAAAGCTGCCAAGCGAAGATTGGAAGGTAACAAATGCGATCAATAACATATTACTGAGAGTACACCAGTGAGTATGCCCGCCCACGACATGCTGCGGATTGGTGGACAGGGTGAGCATCGGCGTGAAATTGCTGGTCTCCCGCCTGGGGTTCACGCACGACGAGGCCACATATGTGCGAGGCGGGATCCTTCGATGCCCCAGTACCACCCGTCGAGGCTGAAGGATCGCCCATGGGCAGGATCGACGGTGGCGGAGGCTCTTCTTCCACACTGATTCCCCCCAACGCGATTCTTTGTGGAAAGCACGAGATGGACGCGACATCCATGGTTCGCTTACATACCTCCCAGAGAGACGTCCGGGCGGTTGGAGTCCAGATCTATGTCACGGCGAATTTGCGCAGGTAATCGTGGAGTTTGTTGAGGGAGGCGGCAATCTGCTCCCAGATGACCCGACAATGGTTTAATAAGCTGAGATGAGAGTAGAGAAAGGGGGGCCGGGATTCGGCTTTATAGCCCAGTGGCGCACACATCGGAGGTAGTCCCGCGCGCGGATAGCGATGGATTCGATCGGATTTTCCGAGGTTCACGGCCAGCTTGATTTCGCGGAGATTTGTTACGCGTTCTGTTTTAGGTAGGAGAAGCCGTGACGATTGGGTCCCATGTGTAGGTGACACCGGTGTGGGCATCAATGAACTACACGGACGACCCACCGGTCAGTGGGACAGGGCGTGCTGGGCTGAGGTTGTAGGCGCGCGGCATCAGTTTGGGCCGGCGGAAGCTTGGGATAGTGGGCCGAATCGAGGAGAATTGGCCCACGCGCGGGTTTCTTCTTTTCCTTTTTTTGTATTTTACTTTCTTTCACCTTTTCAAATTTCTATTTCAATTTCAACTTGATTCAACTTTGAATTTCAAACATAATTCTATTATGGACATAGATCCTATCTTCATTATTATTATTATTATTATTTATCTTCCCTCTCACCATAAAGAATAATTCATTTTAGGAGAAAATCATTTGTGAATGTGTGATCAATTAGAGGTTAAAATCAATAATAATGATCCTATGTTGTTTTTCTTATTTTTAAAGAAGTAACACATATTCCCAAAATTGCACTTCTGGGTTAAATCCAAATTCTTAAATCATTATCATATTTTTATTAGTGTCACTATTATTATTATTCAATGCACAAACAAAACTCCAATATGGTGCATAATATTAGTTATTTATTTATTAGTCTTTCTTTTAGCAAATGCTCTTAACATACAAGTCATAAATAAGGAATACTTTTACGTAAATAATTTCTAATGTGTAACATTCATTAAAAGGTGGTTTTACTCCCCCTCCTTAAGAATGTCCCTCAACCTAAAAAATAATAATCTAATTCATTTGAAGATCTTTCCACTATTCGTTTAGTTTCTTTTACTTTCTTTATTTATTATATTTTTTACACAAATTTTGGGCTCTACAAATCCTACCCCCCTGAATAGAAATCTCGTCCTCGAGATTTGTAAGAAAGAGGTTATAGAGCAATTAGTCGTAATGTACCTTTTAGTTTCTAGTTGGTACCATAATCAAGAGATTTTTTTAGACTTTGATAGAAATGAGTAGGTGATTAGGAAGGCATGGGTATATATATATAAATGTATAGTCATTTTGTTATAAAATATGGGTAGGTTAGGGCAAGAATAGCCTAGGGTAAGCAAGTTTATGAAGGGAAAGAATTCAGTGTTGAGTGGTAATGCATCTGAAGATTGAGTTTGACTCCTCTCCTTCTTGACGAGGTTGATATTGTCCTTTTCTGGTCTTGGTCTCATTGAGTCGGGGTTAGTGTATGTCATCGGAATTTTGGAATATGGTTAAGATAAATATGGATGAGATAGACTGCATGATGTAGGTCAAAAGTTTGTTTTAGGTGGGGATAGACAGATTATGCGATCCATCATAACTCTATGGGTTGAGTTAGATCTTATGCCCATGGTTGAGTTGGTTTAATGTGCTAAGTTAAGTTAACTCCCGGCTAGTAGGATCTAATCTATGTTACCGGTATTAACTAACTTGTTTAAGTAACTCCCTTTAGATTGGATCAGATCTAGAATAAATTGATATGACTATTTTAGACTAGATAAGATCTTTTTTTTTTGGATTAGCTCATGGTTGTTATTCTAGAGTGGGATAAATATGCTAATTAGGGCAAGATGAATCCATAAGGATAAGGTAGAATCTTTTGAGGTCAGTTAGATCTATTAGGATGAGATAAATCTTTTCAAGATAAGATGCATCTATTAAGGTGAGAGGGTATCTTTTAAGATAAGATGGATCTATTGAGATGAGATAGATCTTTAATGAAGGATAATCTAGATTTATTTAGTTATCTTATGAATTATATTTATGCCTATATGTTTATGCAGATGTAATTGTGGACATTACTCCACAACTCATCACACTCAATCAAAGATCCAAATCAGACAAGTATCATAAGAACAAACAATCAAGTATACAAATATTTACAAAAATAGTTTTGATTTTTTTTGTCCCTAAGAGTAGGTCTCCTATTCCAAAAGGTCACTTTAGGTATGGGATTTCAAAGTGTAAAATCCACATTTGTCTTTTAGAAAAAAATAAGAATAATCAGAGTAAAGCGGAAATAGATGAGAATAGATTAAGAAAAGTTTAGAAAGAATCAGAGTAAGGTAAGTATGTAAGGGTTGTCCAGTTCTATCTAGGTTTCATCCTACAGTCAACATTCCTCTGATACCACTTCTGTCACACCCGGGTTTCGGGGCACCAAGACCCGGGCGCGAACATAATCACCAGGTGTGCTGGGACCAAGTCTCACACATATGATGAATCATGGCACAGGATCGAATGTCACATCTTTACTAGATAATAGGAGTTCTGTACAAAATAAATAATTACATTATAAGGAGACAACGGTCCAGCAAACCAAAGTTGACTGGGAGACGACGACCTAGACCTCTCACGAACACATCGCAGCATCCTCCACGTGCCTCATCCTGGGTACCTGTTCTTGACCTGTGGGGGGTGTGAGACAGCAAGAGTGAGCTCACATACGTTCATCGCTCAACAAGTTGTGGGGAATAATGTGCATGAACTCGCCAAAGGTGGGAGCTCACGTGAAGTGTAAGGCTTACCAAAGAGGATGGTTAGAGCTGAGCATTGCTTTTAATGTTGGTCAAAATTTTATTAGCAATTACTAAGTATAAGTAAATACCAGCCCAATTAAGTAGTAGAACAAAAGTAACAACCTCACCTGCGATGCAATGCATATGACAAATGGAGTTTTAAGTTCCATAATTTAATCATGTGAGTGTCCGAGCTGCTCATGACCGTGAGCACGGCTAGTATACCAGTTTTACACTCTGCAGAGGTTGCGCATCTTTACCCACAAGTCATGTTACCCATCTGCCAAGAGACGGCCAATCCCATACACCTCTACCGAGGAGGCGAGGCAGGGTAACACTACGAGGCCTTTACAAAGTTCCACTAGCTTCAGAAAACCCGCTACAGTTTATAGGAAGCTCCAATGCAGGAATCCCTCGCATGACCGCCATCGCAGCAAAATCATCCCAAGGGCCTCCCTACATTGACCACTCCCCTACTGCCCTTGCCCCTTTCGGGTAAGGTAGTCATCCACTAGCTTTCCTAATTAATCAGCCAAGGGCGTCCATAAACCCTTGTGGTAGCACTGTTTTCCCGGGTGGTTCTCCATGTTCCAATTAACATAATGATCTTATCATGAATAGTAAATAACAAATGATAACAAAGATATAATCATGAATAAAAGGTATCTCCATACCCAAAACCACATATAGCACTAGCAAGTACTACCTAGAAAGTTCAGTGGTAAACAAGGTATAAAGATAGACAAACTAGGGTATCCTATTGGGACCCATCAAAATCAACCTATGCAGATCATTTTGATTAATTAGAACATGAGTGGGTAAAAAAAGTGATCATGGGCACAACTTGCCTGGCACTTGAGATTCCAGGTACCAACTTGCTCTTCGGATGACACGAGTCCTCACTGCTAAACGTAGCAATTCAGACAAACATGGTATAGGCAAAAATTAACATTACACCAAACATAAGAATAAACTGCGTAGTAATATCTACACGCTGCTACGAGATCGTGGGTTCAAGAACCACTAAAATCGGAGTTATAGTTAAGGAGATATGATTTATGGAAGATAAATGTGATTTGAACATTTAAACTACATTATAAATTGGTTAATATACATTGTATGAGAAAATATACTCCAAATGATTACTGTTGGGGACTTGTTCTCAAATGCTATGAGTTAAGAACAAGGCAACACAGAGAATGTTAAACGATAAAGTCCTTCGTCCTTTGAGGCATTATTTCCCTTAGGATATAACGATCTCCGGACGAAGGTAATGAAGGACGAACCTTCATCATCACAGTATACATTAATGAAAGACAAAGCATATGAAACATAAAAGATAGCACGAATAATTATATAACATCATTCATTTAACTTTATTATATCATCATAGAGAAATAGAGACAATATCGAATTATAAATGTACCTTCGGCTTGGAAGGAGATGAAAATACAAGTGTGACGCAAAAGCAAATGCCAAGTCAACGTGAACAATACGGGGGTACTGTTCACCTATTTATAGGCACGGGGTACAACCCATACAAAATTACATACATGCCCTTTACATTTGGTGATAATTCTATAGCACTCTATCGAGGTCTAAATGGCCTTTTCATCTTTAAGTCGGTTCCCTTTTCTGCGAACATGCCGAAGCTTTCGTGCTTCACAGCTTCGGCGCTGTGTCAACCTTTGTAGCTTTTCCCTTTCTGATACGAGTCCGAAGATACCTGCTCACACATTTTAAGCCGCTTCTCCCTTGAAGACCTTCGGCGACGAAGCATAGACCCAACAGTAGCCCCTTTCGCGGCGCTAGATCGTTTTTCGTAACGAGCTTGATCCGTGAAAAAAGTCTCTTAAGCTTCGGGGAGCCGAAGGTCCAAAAAACACCTTCCCTGAGCTCGTTGCCGAGAAACGATTTAATTTCCCAGCACGCAGCGGTCCCACCTTGCAGAGTTTACTGTTTGTCCCTGCGGTCCACCGCGCAGCGAGCGCAAGCGGGTGTGCGCATGGTGTAAAAACTCTGGCGCTTCGCCTTCTTACCTGCAGCACTATATAAACAGACGAGTAGGTGTGAAGTTACCACAGCATTCATTGCTATTTGCACTGTTTTCCTGCCAAAATTTTTAACCATCGCCGAAGCTTGTCTGTTAGAAACGAACGAAGCTCCAGTTTGAAACCTGCTTCGGAGGAAGAAAATTTTAAAGTTTCACAAGTTTATAATTGAATGGCCAGAGTCCGCTCTACCGCCAGGGTTGAGCGCGAGGGGGAGGAAACTGAAGCTTCGGAGACTCTTCCTATCTCCGAAGCCATGCAACGATCGGGTCTAGTGACTTCAGAAAAGATCCCTCATGATGATGCAAAACAAGCGGAACAAGCAATCGCTGAAGCAGAGGAAGAAGATATTGAGGAAACTGATTCCGAAGATGATTACCGCATTGCCATGCCAAGCAAGCCGAGCCACTTGGACTTCGGGAAATCTACTGTTTCGAAGGCTGATTTGTCCAAGATGGTAAAAGCGGGCTTTTTTACTGAAAATCAGAAGAAGTTGTTGCGCTTCGGTGGAGAAGAGACTACCCCGAAGCCAGAGAAGGATGAGATTGTAATTTTTAAAAGTTTTCTAAAGGCTGGATTAAGGTTCCCCCTACATGGGATTATTGGAGAGGTATTGAAGAGGTTCGGTATCTATTTTCATCAGCTGACCCCTAACGCTATCGTTAGGCTTATTGTTTATATCTGGGCACTCCGAAGCCAAGCAGTGGAACCATTTGCAGACAGTTTCTGCCGGGTTCACGAGCTACATTATCAAACAAAGGCTAGAAAAGATGGATTACACGATAATTTTGGTTGCTATAACTTTGCCTATCGGAAAACTACAAAGTTCCCTGTAATTAGCTACCGAAGCAAGTGGGCAGCAGGCTGGAAATCAGAGTGGTTCTATGTCAAGGTTGATGACGACAAGGAAAAGCTTGTACAAAGCCCGCTGGAATTAATCTTCGGAGAAACCCGACCTCGCTGCAATATGACACCCGAAGGTCCAACACAACAAGCAATGAGTGAATTCAGAATTATTGCAGAGCATATCAGCACAAGGGACCTGGTTCAAGAGTTTTTGGCATTCAAAGTTTTTCCCAGTTTGAGAGAATGGGAAATGCCGAAGCTACAGGGGGAAAAGAAAGAAGGTGAACTCGTACGTTTACCTTACTATTTCAAGTTTAAAAAGTACTTTAAAGCACCTTGCCAAGAGTGGCTAGATACGATTGAAGCAATGTGTAATGAAATACTTGGCAATTATTCCAAAAAAGAAGATCAATTAATGACTGCGGCCTTCGGCACCCGTCCGAAACGAAGGCTAAATCGAGTGTTGGACGCCTTGGGTTTCGAATACCCAGACTACGAAAATCTGAACAAAGGTGCCGAAGGCCAAAAAAGGAAAAGGGTAACTGAAGCCTTAGATGAAGGTGAAAAAGAGCCAGTGACTAAGAAAATTCCGAAGAAAAGGAAAGCTTCTTCTCCGAAGCAACAAATATCCGAAGCAGAAGAAACTCCCGCATCACCTTCTGCTGCTGTTGTTGAGGAAATTCTGAAGGTAATGACTGAATCCTTACCTGCGAAGCTAAGTCCACTGGGTCCTCAACTGACAAAGTTTTTTCAGAAGGACAAGGAGCCCGAGAAATCGAAGAAAACAATCAAGGCAAGGAAACAAAGAATCATTACCGTGACAGAGGTAATTGATAAGACGCCGCCAAGAGCTTCGGCCCAAAAAACACGAGCAGCTTTAGAGGGGGCAGATATTGAAATTGCACCTTCGGAGGCCGCAGCCGCCGAAGTTACCTCAGCTGAAGATTTGAATTTAGAGAGCACAATTGAACATATTGACCAAATGCTGCTAGACATGGCTGCAGAAGAAGCTGCCACTGCTGCCGAAGAGACTGTGACCGCAGCGTCAAAGAAAGGAAAAGAAATTGCTGATGAAGCTTCAGAAAACGAAGCCTTCGCGTTCCAAAACTTAGTTGGAGAACATCTAACAAAAGCTGAAATAGAAGAGCTTAAAGAGTATGCCCAATCCTGTGGATACAAACCTGGGGCACTCCTCTTCGGAGGCGTTGATGACGAGAAATTAGAGTGTATTCGAGACCAAACAGGGGCCAAAGTTATCAGTACTCTGTCCAAGAGTATTGGATTCCCGAAGCTAGAAACAGACATCAGCCGCTACCGACGACAACATGTCGTTGGTAGTTTATTTTAATCCAACTTCAAGGTGAATGACTTGTCCCTTAACTTTTATTGCTTCTAATAAAAACATGTCTGACGAAGGTTGTGTTTATGTAGAGCATGCTATTGAGCAAAGCCTTGCAAATGCAGCAAGATCTTGAAGATAAAAAGCATGAAGTTATAATTGGAAATTTGGAAAACAAAATAAAGGAGCAATCAGATGCTTTTGAGAAAAAGAACTTTGAGCTCCAGGCAGCCGAAGGTTTACTGGCGGAAGCTGAAGCAAAAATATCAGAACTGAACTCGAAGCTTCTCCGACAGTCTGAGCAGTTCGAACGAGAAAAACAAGATCTCAATGCAAAACTTGAAGTCGAAGCTCAGCAAAATTCGGATTTGAGAAAACTACTGACAAATCTTCAAGAAAAATGCCTGGAATTTAGCAACAAGTGCATTCAACGACTAAGAAAGATTTTTTACTCGGTTGGAGCTAGCAGCGAAAAATTTACCCCCTCAGCTGAAGATCTACCAAAAACCTTCGAACACATTGAGGGGGAGATTGATGAGCTCGACGAAGTCATAGCTGGGCATGGTGACTTCTGTGCCTGGGTGGCTTCTCGAGGGACTGCTGCAGCCTTCATGAAGGCTGGCTGTGATCATGGGAAAATTGTCAATAGGCCAAATTTTACTTTGTCACCATCAATCCTGGATGACATCCCTGATCTCGCCCGAAGCATCTCGAATCGATTTGTAAAAATGATATGGACAAAAGGTGGTCGAGAGAAAGCTGGAGACGAAGCTCGTAGCCACCTTGATCCAGTAAGAAATCATACCTTGTGCTTACCTTTTCCTGTAAACTTGATTCTGACTTCCAACGACCTTATTCATGTAGGATGACGAAGCCGAAGCTGATGATCAAAAATAACGCCGAAGCCGAAGCTCCTTGGAGATTTAGATAGTAGACTGCAGACAGTACTTGAAAAACTTTTGAGATAACTTTTGTAAATGTAAACAAAACTTCCATGTATACTGTTCATACCTTGTAATATATCCTTAACCTTTCACTGATGTATGAGAAATGCTTTGATGTGGACGAAATTTCCTTTTTTTTGAGCCGAAGGCGAAAAAAACACCTTCCCTTCTTTTCGTACGCAACGAAGCATAGAAAACAACATTTTCTTTTTTCCGAAGCTCTTCTTCATAAAAACAACAGTTTCCCTTCTTTTTTGTGCACGAAGCTCTTTTTTCCCTTTCTTTTTTCTCTTCTTGCCGAAGCAACCATTTTATGCGATGAAGATGATTATCCTACATATGCCTAGATGAATGTTTATGAATGCAAATGCTATGATGTAATGTGATGTGCAAATGAATGGCCAAACACGTATCCAAAGCCATATTCATAGCCATTATTTTCTTAAAAACAATCACACCTCAGCTCTGCATTCCCTTAGGAACGACTTTGGAGCTTCTTCGCCTTTACTTTTGGCGGAATCAGCGTTGACTTTTCGCTGTAAGCTCTGCATTCCCTTAGGAACGTCTTTGGAGCTTCTTCGCCTTTTACTTAGGCGGTATAAGCTCTGCATTCCCTTAGGAACGTCTTTGGAGCTTCTTTGTTTTTACTTTTTGGCACTCGATGGTGCGCTCTCAGCTTTTACATTTACATTCTTTGGGGGATTTTGCTCTTATAAGACTGAAAAAGGAAATTACATATGCTGGCCCCATTAAAAACCTTTCTCCCCCTTTGGAAAGGAAAAGGGTGCCATGAAAGAAAAAATAAAAATGTGAAAAATTACATCGAATTATACATAATATCGCCGAAGCTCATCCGCATTCCAAGACCTAGGAATGTCATTGCCGTTCATATCTTTCAGTCTGTATGAACCGGGTCTTGACGAAGATGCTACTAAGAAAGGCCCGTCCCATTTCAACTGCAATTTGCCCACTGTTTCCGGGTTGGCCACCCTCTGAAGCACCAAGTGCCCTGGCTCAATATTTTTTAGCTGAACCTTTCTATCCCGCCATTTGACTGTTTCAGCTTGATATTTATTGATATTCTCCACGGCTTGCAGTCTGATCCCTTCTAAAGCATCTTTTTCTATAGAATAAGCAGCTTCGGAATCTGATTCTGCCGAAGCTACTATCCTTATTGATCCGGTTTTAGCTTCCTCTGGAGTTATTGCTTCGTCACCGAATAACAACTTGAATGGAGTGAAGCCTGTAGACCTTGATGTTGTCGTGTTGTGGCTCCACACCACTTTGGTTAACTGATCTGGCCATTTTCCTCTGGGTTGATTGAAGATTAACTTCATTATTCCTGTCATTATAATGCCGTTGGCTCTTTCAACTAGTCCATTTGACTCCGGGTGCCTAACTGATGTAAAATGGATCTTCGTACCAATTTGGTCACAGAAATCCCTGAAAGCTTCGGAGTCAAACTGTGTCCCATTGTCCACAGTGATGGCCTTTGGCACCCCGAAACGACAAACAATATTCTGCCAGAAAAACTTTTGGACGGTGGCCGAAGTTATTGTTGCTAAAGGCTTCGCCTCAATCCATTTAGAAAAATATTCCACAGCTACTACAACATATCTCAGGTTCCCTTGGGCCGGTGGTAACGGACCTAACAAGTCAAGGCCCCACCTTTGCAATGGCCAAGTGGGTTGTATGAGCTGTGTTAGGGACGAAGGTTGTTTTTGATCTCTTGCACATTTCTGACAACCTTCGCACTTTTGAACCAACTCTGCTGCATCCGAAGCTGCCTTCGGCCAATAAAACCCTTGACGGAAAATTTTTCCGAGTAACGGCCTAGATCCGATGTGAGATCCACACAGGCCTGCATGTATTTCTTTCATTAACTCTATACCTTCGGTTCTGGATAAGCATTTGAGCAGCGGAGCACAAACTCCATGTTTGTACAACTCTCCTTCTATCATGACATATGGACGAGCTCTTGCTTCTATCCTCTTGTTATAAGCTTCGTCATCTGAAAGAAATTTACCCTGAAGGTAAGAGATGATCTCGGTTCTCCAATCTTCGCTAAAAACAGGAGATATATTAAGAACTGCTCTTTCAAGAAGTTCCACCGAAGGTGCTTTTATTGTTTCGAAGAACACATCCGAAGGTAAAGGCAGCCCCTGTGCTGCTGACTTAGCTAGCAGATCAGCATGCTCATTTTGTCCTCGAGGAATATTCTTGACAGAAAACCCTTCGAAGGAAGCTTCGACTCTTCGAACCATATCCAGATATTTTTCAAGCTTCGGATCCTTAGCCTTACAACTTTTGTCAATATGACCCGAAACAACCTGGGAATCAGTTTTAAGTATGGCCCTTCTGATTCCCATTGCTTTTAACTTCCGAAGACCTAGAACCAATGCTTCGTACTCAGCAATGTTATTTGTGCAATTAAAATCAAGTTTTGCCGCATAACAAATTTTGACTTTGGAAGGTGAAACCAACACAGCAGCCGCTCCTGCTCCGAAGGTTCCCCAAGATCCATCGCAAAACACTGTCCATGCTTCGGCATCTTTATTTGTTTCTTCCTCCTGAGCCCCTGGCGTCCAGTCAGCAATGAAATCTGCTAATGCCTGAGACTGAATCGAAGATCTATGAACATATTCAATACAGAATTCATTAAGTTCTGCAGCCCATTTTCCAATCCTTCCAGTAGCTTCTCTATTTCTCATAATGTCCTTCAACGGCTGTGAAGAAGGAACAACAATATTATATGCTTGAAAGTAGTGCCGAAGCTTCCTGGATGCCATCAAAACAGCATACAACACCTTCTCCAATTCTGTGTAATTTTTCTTTGACATACTAAGAACTTCAGATACAAAATACACTGGAAGCTGCTTTTTAACCTGGCCATCAAGCTTCTCCTGGACAAGCGCTGCACTTACCGCTGAGTGTGAAGCTGCCACATATAATAGCAAAGGAGCCCCTGGCATTGGTGGAGTCAATGTTGTTAGATTTATTAAATACTGTTTTAGTTCTTCAAAAGCCTTCTGCTGAATTGGTCCCCATTGAAAGACTTCTGCTGACTTCAGTACTTCGAAGAATGGTAAATTTCTCTCTGCTGATCTGGATATAAATCTATTGAGAGATGCCAATCTTCCTGTCAATCTCTGAGCCCCCTTCTTTGTAGTTGGTGGCTCCATCCGAAGTATAGCTTCAATTTTACTTGGATTAGCTTCAATCCCCTTTGTTGAAACCAAGCATCCAAGAAATTTCCCCTTCTTCACTCCGAAGACGCATTTTTCTGGATTTAACTTTAAGCCAGCTTGCCTGAAACTGGCGAAGGTCTCCTGCAGATCAGCAATATGATTCTCCTGCTTCGTGCTTTTGACAATGATGTCATCAACATAAGTTAGCACGTTTCTGCCTATTTGAGATTGGAGAACCTTCGCAGTCATTCGGCTGAAACTTCCTCCAGCGTTTTTGAGCCCCTCAGGCATCCGAAGATAGCAATATGTGCCACTTGGAGTTATGAAGCTAGTCTTCGGCTCATCTTCCTGCTTCATCCAAATTTGGTGATAGCCTGAATAACAGTCTAACAGACTCATGAGCTCTGAAGAAGCTGCTGCATCAACTAAAGAATCTATCCTTGGTAGTGGGAATTCATCCTTCGGGCAAGCTTTGTTAAGATCTGTAAAATCGATGCACATTCGCCACTTGCCATTGGCCTTTTTTACCATAACAGTGTTAGCCAGCCATTCTGGGTACTTCACTTCTCTGATAACTCCTGCACTGAGGAGTCTTTTGACTTCGTTGCGAGCACCTTCGGCCTTATCATCTGACATTTTCCGAAGCCTTTGCTTTCTGGGTCTGAAGGATGGATCGACATTGAGTGAGTGCTCGATAACATCTCTATTAACTCCGCAGAGATCATTGGCTGACCATGCAAAAACATCCTTGTTATTGAACAAAAACCTTATCAAGGTTTTCTCCTGCTCTTCGGATAACTGAGAGCCTAACAGCACCTTCTGCTCTGCTATGTCCTCACATAAGAGCATAGGCTTCGGCTGGTCTGCTGAAGCTGCTTTCTCCCTTCTGAATTTGTACTGTTCACAAGCTTCAGCTCCATCAATGTTATGGATTGCTTTTGAGTCAGTCCAATTACCTTCGGCCCTTCTTGCAGCTTCCTGACTTCCATGGATAGCGATGGGTCCCTGATCCGAAGGTATCTTCATGCAAAGATAGGCAGGATGAAGGATTGCTTCGAAGGCATTGAGAGTACCACGACCAATAATTGCATTGTAAGGGTATTCCATGTCGACAATGTCAAACACAACTTGCTCAGTTCTAGTGTTGTTGATGAACCCGAAGGTCATTGACATGGTGATCTTGCCCAATGCTACAATCTGTCTTCCTCCGAAGCCACAGAGAGGATGTGTAGCATCATGAATCTTATCTTCTGGCTCTTGCATTTGTCTGAAGGCCTTAGCAAATATGATGTCAGCTGCACTGCCTGTGTCAACCAAGACATTGTGGACCAGAAATCCTTTGATAACACAAGAGATAACCATGGCATCGTTGTGTGGGTAATCTTTGAGCTGAAGGTCCTCTTGGGAGAAGGTAATAGGAATGTGAGACCATCTTGACTTGATGAAGGGTCCTTGCACCCCAACATGCTGTACCCTTCTCTGTGCTTCCTTCTTCTGTTTCTTGTTAACTGGCTCTGAGGACGAGCCACCTGTGATCGGGAGCACCAGCTTCGGGTCCGAAGCAGCTCCAGCTTGGTCGTTGAACGAAGCCATCAGCTCAAAAAGTGGAAGTGAGTTCACCGGAGGTGGGCGCCAATGTTGGGGACTTGTTCTCAAATGCTATGAGTTAAGAACAAGGCAACACAGAGAATGTTAAACGATAAAGTCCTTCGTCCTTTGAGGCATTATTTCCCTTAGGATATAACGATCTCCGGACGAAGGTAATGAAGGACGAACCTTCATCATCACAGTATACATTAATGAAAGACAAAGCATATGAAACATAAAAGATAGCACGAATAATTATATAACATCATTCATTTAACTTTATTATATCATCATAGAGAAATAGAGACAATATCGAATTATAAATGTACCTTCGGCTTGGAAGGAGATGAAAATACAAGTGTGACGCAAAAGCAAATGCCAAGTCAACGTGAACAATACGGGGGTACTGTTCACCTATTAATAGGCACGGGGTACAACCCATACAAAATTACATACATGCCCTTTACATTTGGTGATAATTCTATAGCACTCTATCGAGGTCTAAATGGCCTTTTCATCTTTAAGTCGGTTCCCTTTTCTGCGAACATGCCGAAGCTTTCCTGCTTCACAGCTTCGGCGCTGTGTCAACCTTTGTAGCTTTTCCCTTTCTGATACGAGTCCGAAGATACCTGCTCACACATTTTAAGCCGCTTCTCCCTTGAAGACCTTCGGCGACGAAGCATAGACCCAACAATTACGTAAACTTTAATCTAGATTATAATTTATTTAGAAATCATATTATAGTAAAATTATAATTATAGATGTGTCGTCCTTGGATTAGAGGAGTTAGTGTACTTAACCATAGGTTAAATAAATATAAAAGTACTTGATATGCTACAAATAATGTTAGTACTGCTTAGAAAATATTTTCATGAAACCAACGCAATTTGAATGGACTAAAACGGAGTTAAAATGAATGAGTTATGGAATAAACAAGTTTCTATGTATTTTTAACACTTATTTTATGAATTTCTGGGATTTATGGACTGCTGATGCAAATACCAGAGAGCTCAGGGTTGTTTTTGTTAATTCCAGGATCTTTTAGTAATTACTTTACGCTGAGTGTGGATGGCGGGCTAGTTTCTGGTAAGTGCAGGGGCTTATTAGCAAAAGGGGCGGGCCGAAGGGGTATCACCCAGTATCAGCCGTAGGATATGATAAATGCGGCTCGGATTAGATTAGAGCTTCATCAAAATGGCATGCATTTTAGACCGTCGATCCCGAGACCCACGGTTAGGATTTTCATGACGCCACATCTCACACCAACCGCTCGATTAGATCAGACGGTACAGATATTCCCGGCCGAAGCCTTATCCTCCATCCAAATGCAGCCACACACCAACAATCCAATGGCACCAGACCCATCCCCTTGCTCACCGGTCAACCATCACGGTGAACAGGAATCTCCATGGCGGCACCTCGCCGGCGCACCAAACAACGACGAACCAGTGGCCTAATCGATCCCCCAAAAGCTGCCAAGCGAAGATTGGAAGGTAACAATTGCGATCAATAGCATATTACCGAGAGTACACCAGTGAGTATGCCCGCCCACGACATGCTATGGATTGGTGGACAGGGTGAGCATCGGCGTGAAATTGCTGGTCTCCCGCCCGGGGTTCACGCACGACGAGGCCACATATGTGCGCGGCGGGATCCTTCGATGCCTCGGTACCACCCGTCGAGGCCGAAGGATCGCCCACGGGCATGATCGACGGTGGCAGAGGCTCTTCTTCCACACTGATTCCCCCCAACGCGATTCTTTGTGGAAAGCACGAGATGGACGCGACATCCATGGTTCGCTTACATACCTCCCAGAGAGACGTCCGGGCGGTTGGAGTCCGGATCTAAGTCACGGCGAATTTGCGCAAGTAATCGTGGAGTTTGTTGAGGGAGGCGGCAATCTGCTCCCAGATGACCCGGCAATGGTTTAATAAGCTGAGATGAGAGTAGAGGAAGGGGGGCTGGATTCGGCTTTATAGCCAAGTGGCGCACACATCGGAGGTAGTCCCGCGCGCGGATAGCGATGGATTCGATCGGATTTTCCGAGGTTCACGGCCAGCTTGATTTCGCGGAGGTTTGTTACGCGTTCTGTTTGAGGTAGGAGAAGCCCTGACGATTGGGTCCCATGTGTAGGTGACACCGGTGTGGGCATCAATGAACTACATGGACGACCCACTGGTCAGTGGGACAGGGCGTGCTGGGCTGAGGTTGTAGGCGCGCGGCATTAGTTTGGGCCGACGGAAGCTTGGGATAGTGGGCCGAATCGAGGAGAATTGGCCCACGCACGGGTTTCTTCTTTTCCTTTTTTTGTATTTTATTTTCTTTCACCTTTTCAAATTTCTATTTCAATTTCAACTTGATTCAACTTTGAATTTCAAACATAATTCTATTATGGACATAGATCCTATCTTCATTATTATTATTATTATTATTATTTATCTTCCCTCTCACCATAAAGAATAATTTATTTTAGGAGAAAATCATTTGTGAATGTGTGATCAATTAGAGGTTAAAATCAATAATAATGATCCTATGTTGTTTTTCTTATTTTAAAGAAGTAACACATATTCCCAAAATTGCACTTCTGGGTTAAATCCAAATTCTTTAATCATTATCATATTTTTATTAGTGTCACTATTATTATTATTCAATGCACAAACAAAACTCCAATATGATGCATAATTTTAGTTATTTATTTATTATTCTTTCTTTTAGCAAATGCTCTTAACATACAAGTCATAAATAAGGAATACTTTTACGTAAATAATTTCTAATGTGTAACATTCATTAAAAGGTGGTTTTACTCCCCCTCCTTAAGAATGTCCCTCAACCTAAAAAATAATAATCTAATTCATTTGAAGATCTTTCCAATATTCGTTTAGTTTCTTTTACTTTCTTTATTTATTATATTTTTACACAAATTTTGGGCTCTACAGTACATTTGGGTAATAACTGGGTTTATTACTAAAACTTGACTCTACTACTAGTAATAAATACTTGACCAACTAAAAGCGCTTAACCTTAACTCCACATATAGCTAGTCCACTTTAGCCAAACTGGACATTTGCTGAGTACGTTGATGTGTACTCAACCTTGCTTTAAAAACCACCCCACCCTAGGTTGTCCCCACTGTATTCAGTCCTCAGGGGGAGATGCTGGCAACATGGAGGACTTTGAGGAGTTTCAAGACTACGACGAGTTCTAGTTATCTTAGTGGCAAACCCCCAGTCAGCTGCCTGTAAAGGCCTATACTTCTACGTTTCGTATTCCGCACTTTGATTATGTTAATGACTATGTTATAGACTCTTTGGATGTCTTAGACATCTTGATATAATAAAAGTACCTTTCTGCTATTTACTTTGAAAAATGTGTGATGATGTCCAATTATGTAATCGCTGTGTACGTGAGTTTCTGATCATGGCACGTACATGGTTCGCATTCGGTTTGCCTTCCAAAACCGGGTGTGACATAAGTGGTATCAAAGCCTTGCTGACAGTAGGACCGCTAACGTAGACTAGAATGATCGCCGTAAGGACTATAGATCTCTACCCTTACCTTGATCTTTAGCGTCATTTCAAATGTTGGTCATCTTGACGAATTCTATGTTATTACTCATCTTACAAAATTTTGTCTCACTTTTCTTTCTGTCTACTTGTTGGTCACATAGTTCTACTCTCACTCTTGTGTTTACATTGTCTTTTGTAGATGGCTCGTATTAGATGAATTGCATGTAAGTCAGTGATCCCCTTTTTGCCCTCTCGCCTGGCAGAGCGCCCATTGCGCCGCACGGTGATAGGTCAGTCTAGCCGCCTATAGAGACTGCATCGTTGCATGCACGAGGAGCAGGAGCACCAACGCTAGGAGCAGTAGGACTCTTCCCACTCGCCTCAGCAGGAGGTGGAGTCTAAGAGGCAACCTTTCCCTGCACCTCAGCCATAGATGCCCCTGCACCACCACAGGGCATCCCGACTATTGGAGGAGACCCTGACGGAGTCGACGCGACGACTACGCCGGTGGTAGTTCGAGCCATAGCACGGAGCTCTCGGAAGAGCATGACCTAGAGGGATGGATCGCTAGACCCATCACTCGCGAAGCTGCTCGTGGGTGTCACTTCCATGAAGCTCTTGACACCTTGCTGCGTCGGGCCTTCGACCGACACACTTGGTCCATCGAGTACCGTTGGGTAGTCTACCAGCATCGTCGTGGGTAATACCCGGACCAGTGGGAGGCTACTTGCTTGGTGCGTCATCCGGACGATGATCTCCAGGGTGCAGAGGACTTCTCAGAGCATTATTCTATCACTGGGAGGGATACTGCCGAGGCAACCATGCAAGATGTTGCACGACGTGCACTTTCGCAGTATTGCTCGTTGTTCAGCGGGGTAGCTGATGGCCTCGACCTGAAGTACTACCCTCGTCGTTCGACCAGCAGTGCTGGAGGTGTGATTGTCTCGCCCATTGGTGAGGGTAATCCCAGGCTGAACAGCATGGTCAACCTGGTCGTCGTGCTCAACACCGAGCTGGACCACGCCCATGACGAGTTGGGCAAGGTTCGGGTGCAGGTTACGGAATTGCGTGCTGAGCGCGCAGCGTGCCACTATGAAGATGGTGGTTCTCTCGCTCCTGTCAGGATTCAGCACCCTTATCGTTCGCCGCCCTGTGGTCGCTTGGATTACGGCACCCCTAACTGCAGGACCCAGATAGATTTAGAGCCATAGATCGATAGAGTCGAAGTCTGTAATAATGCTTAATTCATTGTCTTGGTATTAGTTAGTCTTAGTTAGAGTTAGTTTGCTTATCATATGTTTTGATGGTTGTCGTGATGAACTTGTAATGAAGTTGGATCTTTGTAATGATTGTCATCAAGGTTTGGGCATCCCCTGCAACTTGATGTAGTTATTAATAAAGTCAGTTCTTTAGTTGGGCAATCCCTTTATTTGTACTTTCCTCTTTATCTGAGTAGCTATGTTTGAGAGTCAGTGAAGATGATCAATTGTTCAGTGCTATGAAGATTTCCATATATCTTTTCTTATGCTGAAAGACTGCGGAGTCAGATCTGATATGTGTGTGCTTTCTACAGATGTCTGAGAACAGGCGCAGAGGTGGAAGACGTGCTCAGCAGGAGCAGCAGGCACCCCAGGAGGAGGCAGCTCAACAGTAGCTGCCACCACCACCCCGATGACTATTGAGCAGATGTTCCTGATGCAGACCCAAGCAGGACAAGCGATTGATCAGACTTTAGCAGCGATGCAGCAGGTGCAGCAGCAGTAACCCCTACCTCAACCCAAGTGCAAGTTAGATGCAACAGGTGCACAGAGACAAGCAGGCAGAATTCATGAGGGGACACCCCAAGTCTTTGCCCATTCTATTGATCTCGTGGATGCCGAAGATTGGCTGTGTACCGTGGAGCGCGAGTTGCACACTTCTCAGTGCAACGATCGCGAGAAGGTGTTGTATGGTCCCCGTCAGCTAAGGGAAGCAGCACAGTCCTTGTGGGAGTCTTACCTCGGCACCCATTCAAAGGGAAATGTGCCCTTGGGCCATTTCTATAAATGTTTTGGTGATTAGATGCCCAACACATAGTATTTTAGTTCATATGTGCCAAGTGCTAAAGAGAGATGCAAATCAAAGAATCAAGGTATGACTCTGGCCTTACTAAATTGTTTTTGGTACTAACATATTTCTCTAAGTGCTAGGAACCATGTTTAATAAAAAAAAAGGATTGGAGAAGGTTTGGCTAAGTCCAGCCAAACTTGCACCAGCCTTCAGTGCACCGGACTGTCCAGTGCACATCGGACAGTGTCCGGTGCACAGGCTGGTTCAGCAGCAAACTTGCTGCTCTCGAGAATCGGCAAGGGCGCCGAGACTAAAATCACCGAACTGTTCGGTGAGCCAACAGCGTCCGCACTAACGGTCGGCAGTGCGATTAGCGGGCGACACGTGGCCCGAACCAATGGTCACCAGGCCGCACTGGACTGTTTGGTGTGCACCGGACAGTGTCCGGTGCGCCAAGGGGACCAAAGGCTCAACTGTTGGCTTCGCCAGAAAAAGGAAAGGAATCGGGCATTGTTCATGTCCGGTGGTGCACCGAACTGTCCGGTGCGCCAACCAGCAAAAGGCAAGAATTGCCTACCAAATGGAGATCCAACGACTCCTACCTGCCTTGGGGCTATAAAAGGGACCCCTAGGCGCATGGAGCAAGACACCAAGCCTCCATTGAACATCCTAAGATGCCTAGACTCCGCAAACACGCATCCAGATTATCGTGATTGAGAATTGAGCACTTTGTGAGCTGTAGACTTGTTGCACTGTTTTTTGTATGCTTTCTTCTTGACTTATGTGTGTGGGATTGCTGTGATTCTAGCTCTTGCGTGTGTTTCTTTCCCTCCCTTACTCTTGTGCATTTTGTTGTGATCAACATTGTAAGGTTAAGAGGCTCCAACTTGTGGAGATTTCTCACAAACGGGAAACAACTATAAGGAAGAAAACCGTGGTATTCAAGTGAATCATTGGATCACTTGAAAGGGGTTGAGTGCAACCCTCGTCCATTGGGACGCCACAACATGGAAGTAGGCAAGTGTTCTACTTGGCCGAACCACGGGATAAAATCACCGTGTCTCTTGTGTCTCTTTTTATTATGATTGGTTTCTCTTCTAAAGTTCTCGCTTAATCACTTGCGCTATTGTTCCAAAGTTCAATACTCATTCGAAAGGAACAATCAAGTGAAGAGTTATTGCTATAGCAACTTGGTTTTTATCTTACTAACATTTCATAACCAAGTTTGGGCTATTTAGTATTTGATTTTACAGGATCACCTATTCACCCCCCTCTAGGTGCTCTCAATTGGTATCAGAGCCGTACTCTTCATCTAGGGACTAACCGCTCGAAGCGATGGATCCTAAAGGCAAGGGGATGGTGATCAATGACAAGGAGAAGGAGACCCTCTACGAGGCAAAAGACGACAAGCCCACTGACTTCAGCTCGAGTCACAAGAAGAGGGATGGAAAGAAGAAGAGGTGCATTAAGAAGATTATCTACTACGACAAAGACTCTTCGTCGAAATCGAAAACGGTTAATCAAAGCTATTCTTTTGATTATTCTCGCATCCCCTATAACTCAAATGCCCATTTACTATCTATTCCACTTGGAAAACCCTCACATTTTGATGGAGAGGATTATTCATTTTGGAGTCATAAAATGTGTAGTCATTTATTCTCTCTCCATCCTAGTATCTAGAAGATTGTTGAAAATGGAATGCATTTTGATAGCACTGATAATCCTGTATTCATAAATGAGCAAATACATAAAAATGCCCAAGCCACTATTGTTTTGCTAGCATCTCTATGCAGGGATGAATACAACAAAGTGAGCGGCTTGGACAATGCCAAGCAAATATGGGATACCCTCATGATCTCTCACGAGGGTAATGACGCCACCATGATCACCAAGATGGAACTGGTGGAAGGCGAGCTGGGGAGATTCGCCATGATAAGGGGAGAGGAGCCAACACAAATGTACAACAGGCTCAAGACCCTTCTCAACAAATTTCGAAGCTATGGAAGCACAAGATGGACAGATCATGACGTCGTCCGACTCATGCTAAGGTCATTTACCGTTATTGATCCTCATCTTGTAAACCTTATTCGTGAGAACCCCATGTACACCAAGATGACACCAGAGGAAATCCTAGTGAGCGGGCGCATGATGGTAAAGTAAGCGAGGTATGTGGACGATGCCTTAAACGGACCGCTTCCTCTACATGAGCCGCAACCCGTTGCTCTCAAAGCAACCAGCAGCATGGAGGCACTACCTAGCAAGGTAGCACAAGTGGAGGCTGCTGGGCTCAACAAGGACGAAATGGTGCTCATCATCAAGCGCTTCAAGACTGCCTTGAAAGGACGCAATGAGTACCCTAACAAGAACAAATCGAGGAGAAAGCGCTCCTGCTTCAAATGTCCCGATAATAACAATGATCAGGCATAAGAAAAATATGGGAAGAAGGAAAGGAAAAAGAACTACAGGAAGGTGAAGGGCGAGGCACACATTGGAAAAGAGTGGGACTCCGACGGTTCTTCATCCGACTCTGATGATGAAGGAATAGCTGCCTCAGCCTTCAACAAGTCTTCTCTCTTCCCCAACGAACGACACACGTGCCTCATGGCTAAGGAAAATAAGGTACGTACACGAGATACACCTAAATACACTTCTTCTAATGATGAGGAATTTTCTGATGACGATGAAATAGACTATAGTGATCTTTTTAAAGGATTATATAGATCTAAGGTAGACAAGATAAATGAATTGATTGATGCACTTAATGAAAAAGACAAGCTACTAGAAAAACAAGAAGATATTCTCTATGAGGAACATGATAAGTTTATTAGTGTTCAAAAATCTCTTGCACTAGAAGTTGAGAAGAATGAATTGTTGTCTTCTGAATTGTCTACTTGTCATGATTCTATTTCTAGTCTAAATGATTTGAATGCTGATTTAAATACTAAGCTATAAAAAGTTAATGTGGCTAGTTCATGTGTACATCATGTTGTAATTTGCAATAGGTGTAAATATTTTGATATTGATGCTTGTAATGAACATGCCTCTAGTATTCTTAAATTAAGCAATGATGTTGCAAGTCTCAATGCTCAATTTAAGACTTGCAAGGATAACTATAAAAAACTAAAATTTGCTAGGGATGATTACACCATTGGTAGACACCCCTCAATTAAGGATGGACTTGGTTTCCAAAAGGAGACCAAGAACTTTACAAGCCATAGGACTTCCAATCTCAACAAGGAGAAAGGGAAGGCTCCTATGTCTAGTAGTTTTCAAAAGAAACATGCCTATCTGTATAAGAAAGTTCCTAATGTTACTATCATGATAAGTGTCATAATCATTTTGTTTTTCCTATGTGTCATGATGATGTATTTAGTTCTCATGACATGTTTGCAACTAGCTCCTCGTATGTTCATGGTAGAAATAGGCCTAGGCATAATCATGTTGTTTCTCATGTGTCTAGAAAAGTATCCACTGGTCTAACTGCTATTTATCATACATGTGATGCTTCATTTGTACTGTCATGTAAAAATGCTAGAGTAGTTGCTAGAAAGTTGGGATCTAAATGCAAGAGAGACAAAACTTGCATTTGGCTCCCAAAATCTATTGTAACTAACCTTGTAGGACCCAACAAGAGTTGGGTACCTAAAACCCAAGATTAATTACCTTGCAGGTTTATGCATCCGGGGGCTCAAGCTGGATTATTGATAGCGGATGCACAAACCACATGACGGGAGAGAAGAAAATGTTTACCTCCTACGTCAAGAACAAGGATTCCCAAGACACTATCATTTTTGCAGATGGGAACCAAGGCAAGGTTAAAGGCTTAGGCAAAACTGTCATCACAACCGAGCATTCGATCTCTAATGTGTTTTTAGTAGAATCGCTCGGATACAATTTATTGTCTGTAAGCCAATTATGTCATGTGGGCTATGTTGGGGACTTGTTCTCAAATGCTATGAGTTAAGAACAAGGCAACACAAAATATTAAATGTTAATGTCCTTCATCCTTTGAAGCATTATTTCCCTTAGGATATAACGATCTTCGGACGAAGGTCATGAAGGACGTACCTTCATGATCGCGGTATATGTTAATGAAAGACAAGGAATATGAAACATGAAGGATAACATGAATAAACATATAACATCATTCATATATTTTCATTATATAATCTTGAATAGATAAAGACAATATTTAATTACATGTATACCTTCGGCTTGACAGAAGGCAAAAATCCAAGCGTGGCGCACGAGCGAATACAAGATAGCGTGAATAGTACAGGGGTACTGTTCATCTATTTATAGGCACAGGACGTAGCCTGTGAGAAATTACATTCATGCCCTTTACAAATGATTACATCATAATACAAGCTATCATGGACCGATTGGTCATTTCATCTTTAAGTCGGTGCATCTGGTAGTACGCTACGAAGCTCTCTGATTGACAGCTTCGGCTTTGCTTCTATGTCGGTCTTCCGAAGGTCTTTATTCCTATGGGACCTTCGGCGCCGAAGCAGACCCCCAACAATAGCCCCTTCACGGTGCCAGGTCGTTTTTCGTCACGAGCTCGACCCGTGAAAAATTCTCTTAGGCTTCGGAATGCCGAAGGTCCAAAAAACACCTTCCCTGAGCTCGTTGTCGAGAAACGATTTTAATATTCCGAGTATAGGGTGGTCCCACTATACGACTGGTACGTGCGATCTGGTGATTGGCCTTCTTGGGCACTATGGTCCACCGTTCAGTGGGTGCGGGTAACTGTTCAGCGTGTGTGAGTGGCTTGACGATTCACCTTCCCACCTGCAGCACTATATAAACAGACGGGTAGGTGTGAAGTTACCTCAACATTTACTTCTATTGCACTGTTGTGCTGCCAAAAAATTTGACAACAACCGAAGCCTATCCACAGTATTCTCAATCCAAACATTGTTTTGCTTTAGCTTCGTCACAAGAGGGAGCTTTGACAAAGATAAAAAGTAATCAACTTCGTCAAAACGCAAGAAATTTAGCATCACATGGCTAGGGTGCGCTCAACATCTAGGGTTACACGTGACGGAGAGGAAACCGAAGCTGCTAAAACTACCCCAATCTCTGAAGTTATGAGGCAGTCGGGACTGGTTGTGACAGAGGGCGCCTCTGACGAAGGTGCACCTGCTATCGAAGCCGAGCAGGCAGATATTGAAGAGGGTGATGCTGGTGAAGAAGAGATAGATTATGACACCGCTATGCCGTCCAAGCCCAGCCATTTGGATTTTGGGAAGTCGACTATCTTCGAAGCTGATATGCCCATGATGACGAAGCTAGGCTACTTCGGGGAAGCCGAGAAGAAGCTGATTCGCTTTGGCGGGGAAGAGACCATCCCGATACCAGAAAATGATGAAGTGGTAGTTTTTAAGAGCTTCTTCAATGCAGGGTTGAGGTTCCCTCTGCATGGAATGATTGTAGATGTTTTGGAAAATTTTGAAATTTATCTTCATCAGCTGACTCCTAACACTATTGTTAGGCTCAGTGTCTTTATCTGGGCTCTCCGAAGCCAAGGAGTGGAGCCACTTGCCGAAGCCTTCTGCCGGGTACATGAACTTCACTATCAGACAAAGGCTAGAGAAGATGGACTGCACGAGAACTTCGGCTGCTATAATTTTGCTTACCGCAAAGACATGAAGACACCAGTGGTTAGCTACCGCACCAAATGGCCGACCGGTTGGAAAACTGAATGGTTTTATGTTAAGATTGATGAGAAGGAGAAGCTAGTTCAGAGCCCGCTGGAGCTAACCTTCGGGTTGACTAGGCCTCAGTGCAACATGACGCCGGGGCACCATGCCCAGATGCTGTGGGTGAATTTAGAGTTGTATCTGAGCATATTGGTACTAGGGATTTAGTTCAGGAATACTTGGCCAATAGGGTATTCCCAACTTTAAAGGAATGGGGTATGTCGAAGCTTAAAGGAGAGAAGAAAAAGAATGAACTCGTTCGGTTGCCCTATCATTTTAAGTTCAAGAAACAGTTCAAAGAACCCTACCAAGAATGGTTGGATACAATTGAAGTTATGTGCAATGAAATCTTGGGCAATTATACGGAAAAAGAAGATCAACTGATGACAGCAGCCTTCGGCACTCGGCCAAAACGAAGGTTAAACCGAGTAATGGACGCTTTGAAATTTGAATACCTAGACTACGAAAGGTTAAACAAAGGTGTCGAAGGGCAAAAATGAAAAAGGGCTGTCAGTATTATACAAAGACAAGCTGCCAGGATGATAAAAGAAGAGAATTTGGCAAAAAAGAAAAAATCTAGTCCTAAGCCGAAGGTGGCTGTGTCGAAGAAAAGAAAGGCTCCAGCTCCGAAGCCGAAAGCTGATTTAGAAGAAGAAGTTCCCTCAACACCTTCTACCACTGATGCAGAAGAAATTTTAAAGGTAATGACTGAATCTCTACCTAATAAGCTAAGTCCGCTGGGACCAGAACTGATGAAGCTTTTACAGAAGGAGAAGAAGCCTTCGGCTGCCGAGAAGCCTGCTGAACCAAGAAAGCGAAGAATTATTACTGTCATTGAGGCTATTGAAGAAACACCGCCATTGGCCTCAGTGCCGAAAACAGCAGCAGCCGAAGCTGGTCCTGCCGAAGCTTCTACTTCCGGTGTTGCAGCAGCCGAAGCCACAGATTTGGAAAACACACTCATTAATATTGATGAAATGATTTTGAATATGGCTGAGGAAGAAACTGCTGCAGCAGCTGAGGAAACCCCGGTCGTAGTGCCTGAAAAAGGGGATCGAGAAGATGCCTGGAAAAGAGAAGGAGCCTGCCGATGATACATCGGAAGAAGAAAATTTCAACTTTCAAAACATAATTGGGTAATAATTGTCAAAGGCTGAAAAAGAAGAGCTGAAGGACTATACCATATCGTGCGGGTACCAGCCAGGGGCATCGCTCTTCGGCGGTGTTGCCGAAGAGAGTTTAGGATGCCTTCGGGACCGAGTTGGGGCGAAGGTTGTCAGCACTTTATCGAAAAGTGTTGGTTTCCTGAAGCTCGAAACTGATCTCGGTAGATACCGACAACATCATATCGCTAGTAGCCTATTTTATTCTAACTTTAAGGTAAAATTCTTCCCTTAACTTTTTATTGTTTTGATATGAAGATGTTTTCTGATGATGGTTATTTTGTCAGAGCTTACTGCTAAGAAAAGCCTTGAGGATGCAACAAGACCTCGAGGACAAGAAAAACGAAGTTATAATTGAGGGCTTAGAAAAGAAAATTAAAGATCATGAAGCTACCCTAGAAAAGAAAGACTTCGTGCTTCAAACGATGGAAGGTTCACTGGCAGAAGCTCAAGCCGAGATCGCCAGATTGAACAGTGAACTTTCCCTACAATAAAAAAACTTTGACCAAGAGAAGAAAGATTTCAAAACAAGACTCGAAGCCGAGGCTGAAAAATGTTCAAATCTACAAAAATCACTCAAAGATCTGCAAGAAAAATGCTTAGGCTTCGGCACCCGGTGCATTCAATGGCTGAAACATGTCTTTAATTCAGTTGGAGCTAGCTCTGAAAAGTTTAAACCTTCGGTTGAAGACCTGGCGGGCACGTTTGATCATATCGAAGGTGAAGTTGATGCTCTCGACGAAGTTATAGCTGGACATGGTGACTTTTGTGCCTTGCTAGCTTCTCGAGGCACAACTGTCGCTTTCATGAAGGCTGACTGTACACATGGAAATATTGTAAACAGACCAAACTTCAGCCTATCACCAGCAGACTTGGATGACATCCTCGGCTTGGCCTGAAGCATTGGAAATAGATTCGTTACTCAAATCTGGGCAAAGGGCGGGTGAACTCTGGCTGGTGACGAAGCTCGAAGTTACCTTAAACTAGTAACAAACTCATACCTTGTGCTTACCTTTTCCTTGAAACTTGAATTTACCTTATAATGCTTTGATGTGTACAGGATGACGAAGCCGAAGAGCATTGAGCCAAAGCTTAGCAGATGATCTGAAGCTTATCAGTAGATGATGAAGCCGAAAACCTTGATGTGAAAAAACTCTAGAAAAATTCTTGTATTATCCTTGTAAAGAATATTGTAATTTGATAACCAGATACTACTCTGTAAATTTGTCCATACCTTGTAATATAGTTTTACCTTTTTGTCCATGTATGAACTGCTTTGATGTGGACGAAACTTGTATTTTTTGAGCCGAAGGCGAAAAACACCTTCCCTTCTTTTCATGCACAACGAAGCATAATTTTGCTTCCGAAGCCGTATCCTTAGAGCCGAAGCAACTGTCTGTATCTGTATGACATGATGATGATGATCCTATGTATGTCTAAATGAATGTTTATGAATGCAATGTATGATGTAATGTATCGTGCAAATGGATGCCCAATCACACACATTCGAAGCCACATCCATAACCTTCATTCCCTTAGGAATGACTGAAGTCTCTTTGCCACTTATTTTTCGGCTTCACCGCTTATTTTTCGGTGTAAGTTCTGCATCCCCTTAGGAACGTCTTTTGAACTTCTTCGCCTTCTATTTCAGCGGTATTCGCGTTGACTTTTCGCGCTTCGCCTTATATTTCGGCGGTATTTGGCTCTGCATTCCCTTAGGAACGACTTTTGAGCAGAAAACTTACGCTGTGCACCCTTAGGAACGGCTTTTTGTAGCTTCGTCGTGCTCTGCATCCCCTTAGGGACGAGTTTCGAGCTTCTCCCTGTTTTTTCCTTTTCTCTGCACTCGATGGTGCATGCTCAGATTTTACATTTACATATTTTGGGGGATTTTGCTCTTCGTAGGCTGAATAAGAAAGGAAAAATTACAAATTATGGCCCCATTAAAAACCTTTCTCCCCCTTTGGAAAGGAAAAGGGTTCCATAGAAAAATGAAAAAGATTACATCAATTTATACATAATACCGTCGAAGCTCATCCGCATTCCAAGATCTAGTAATGTCACTACCGTCCATGTCCTTTAATCTGTAAGAACCGGGTCTGGACGAAGATACTACTACAAAAGGTCCTTCCCACTTCAGCTGAAGCTTGCCCACTGTGTCAAGGATGGCTACTCTCCGAAGCACCAAATGCCCAGGCTTAATGTCCTTCAATCGAACTTTTCTATCACGCCATTTTATTGTTTTGGCTTGATATTTGTTGATATTTTCCATAGCCTGAAGTCTGGTCCCTTCTATTGTATCTTTTGCCACAGAATAATTAGCTTTGTCTTCTACCGAAGCCACTATTCTTATCGACCCCGCTTTAGCCTCCTCGGGGGTTATAGCTTCATCACCAAACAATAACTTGAATGGTGTAAAACCTGTTGACCTTGATATAGATGTATTGTGGCTCCACACCACTTTAACCAACTCATCTGGCCACTTTCCTCTGGGCTGATTGAAGATTAACTTCATTATTCCCGTCATTATAATACCATTTGCCCTTTCAACTAGTCCGTTTGATTCCGGGTGCCTGACTGATGCAAAATGAATTTTTGTGCCGATCTGATCGTAGAAATCTTTGAAAGTTTCAGCATCAAACTACGTTCCATTGTCTATAGTTATAGCCTTCGGCACACCGAAACGACAGACTATATTCTGCCAGAAGAATTTTTGGACTATAGCCGAAGTTATTGTAGCCAAAGGCTTCGCTTCGATCCACTTAGAAAAATATTCAACCGCCACCACAACATATCTCAAATTGCCCTGCGCTGGTGGAAGTGGACCTAGTAGATCCAGGCCCCATCTTGTCAACGGCAGGTTGGTTGTATCAGCTGAGTCAATGACGAAGGTTGCTTCAGATCTCTTGCACATTTCTGGCAATTTTTGCACTTTTGAACCAAATCTGCTGCGTCCGAAGCTGCCTTCGGCCAATAGAATCCTTGTCGAAAAACCTTTCCCAGAAGAGGTCTGGACCCAATATGGGATCCACACAGTCCTGCATGTATCTCCTTCATCAGTTCTATACCTTCAGTTCTGGATAAGCACTTGAGAAGTGGGGAACAAACTCCATGTTTATATAACTTCCCTTCTATTATGACAGATGGTCTTGTTCTTGCTTCCATTCTTTTATTATAAACCACATCATCCGAGAGGCAATTACCTTGGAGGAAAGACATAATCTCAGTCCTCCAATCTTCACTATGGACAGGAGATATTGTGAGCACTACTCTTTCGAGAAGCTCCACCGAAGGTGCTCTTATTGTCTCAAAAAATACTTCCGAAGGTAAAGGAAGCCCCTGTGCCGCTGACTTGGCTAGCAGATCAGCATGCTCATTTTCTCCTCGTGGAATATTCTTAACAGAAAACCCTTCGAAAGAAGTTTCAAGCCTTCGAACTGTGTCCAGGTATTTCTCAAGCTTCGGATCTCTTGCCTTGCAACTCTTATCAACATGACCAGAAATAACTTGAGAGTCAGTTTTAAGGACTTCCCTTCTTATTCCCGTTGCATTTAATTTTCGAAGTCCCAAAAGTAAAGCTTCGTATTCAGCAATATTATTTGTGAAGCTGAAATCAAGCCTTGTTGCATAGCATGTTCTAATTTAGAAGGTGCAGCTAAGACAATAGCCGCACATGCACCGAAGGTTCCCCAGGAACCTTCGCAGAACACTGTCCAAGCTTCGGCATCTTTATTTGCTTCTTCTTCCTGAGCCCCTGGTGTCCAGTCAGCGATGAAGTCTGCTAACGCCTGGGACAGAATTGAGGATCTGTGCACATAGTCAATACTGAATTCGTTAAGCTCCGCAGCCCACTTTCCAATCCTTCCAGTAGCTTCTTTGTTCCTCATAATATCCTTTAGAGGCTGTGATGAAGGAACAATTATGTGGTATGCTTGAAAATACTGCCAAAGCTTCCTGGAGGCCATTAAGACAGCATACAACACCTCCAATTTTGTATAGTTTTTCTTTGATAAACTTAGAACTTCGAAGACAAAGTACACTTGGGCTTGCTTTTTAATTTGTCCTTCAAGCTTCTCCTGTACAAGCGCCACACTCACTGCAGAGTGTGAAGCTGCCACATATATTAGTAATAGAGCCCCTGGTACAGGTGGAGTTAATGTTGTTAGATCAATCAAGTATTGCTTCAGTTCTTCGAAGGCTTTCTGTTGAGCTGGGCCCCATTGAAAAACTTTGGCTGACTTTAGTATTTCAAAGAAAGGCAAGTTATTTTCTGCTGATCTAGATATGAATCTATTCAATGATGCCAGTCTTCTTGCCAACCGTTGGGCCCCCTTCTTTGTGCTTGGCGGCTCCATCCGAAGGATATCTTCGATTTTGCTTGGGTTAGCTTCAATCCCCTTCGTTGAAACTAGACAGCCAAGGAACTTACCCTTCTTTACTCCAAAGAAACATTTTTCTGGATTTAATTTCAGGCCAGCTTGCCTGAAATTAGCAAATGTTTCTTGTAGATTAGTGATGTGATTTTCTTGCTTCGTGCTTTTTACTATGATATCATCAACGTATGTTAGCACATTTCTGCCTATCTAAGAATGAAGGACATTGTCTGTCATTCTGCTGAAGCTTCCTCCAGCATTCTTGAGCCCCTCAGGCATCCAAATATAACAATAGGTGCCACTGGGAGTTATGAAGCTAGTCTTCGGCTCATCCTCCTTCATCCATATTTGATGATATCCTGAGTAGCAATCCAGCAGACTCATAAGTTCTGAAGAAGTTGCTGCATCTATAAGAGAGTCTATTCTTGGTAATGGAAACTCGTCCTTCGGACAGGCCTTGTTGAGATCCGTGAAGTCAATACACATTCTCCATTTGCCATTGGCCTTCTTCACCATAACAGTATTGGCTAGCCATTCTAGATATTTTACCTCTCTGATAACACCAGCACTGAGAAGTCTTTTTACTTCATTCCGAGCACCTTCGGCTTTATCATCATACATTTTCCGAAGCCTTTGCTTTCTTGGCCTGAAGGATGGGTCGACATTGAGTGAATGTTCAATGACGTCTCTGTTGACACCACAGAGATCATTGGCCGACCAAGCAAAAACATCTTTGTTGTTGAATAAAAACCTTATCAAAGTTTTCTCCTACTCTTCAGATAGCTGAGATCACATCAGTACTTTCTGCTCTGCTATGTCTTCACATAGAAGCATAGGTTTCGGCTGATCAGCCGAAGCAGCCTTCTCTCTTCTGTACTTATACTGTTCACAAGCTTCGGCTCCATCTATATTATGGATTGCTTTTGAGTCTGTCCAGTTTCCTTCGGCTTTTCTAGCGGCTTCCTGACTCCCATGAACAACAATGGGCCCTTGTTCCGAAGGTATCTTCATGCATAGATATGCTGGATGAAGTATTGCTTCGAAAGCATTGAGTGTCCCACGACCAATGATTGCATTGTAAGGGTATTCCATATCAACAATGTCAAACACAACCTGTTCAGTTCTTGTGTTGTGGACGAAGCCGAAGGTTACTGGCATCGTGATTTTACGGAGTGCTACAATTTGCCTTCCTCCGAAGCCACAAAGAGGGTGCGTAGCATCATGAATCTTGTCTTCTTGCTCTTACATCTATCTGAAGGCCTTAACAAATATAATGTCCGCTGCACTGCCTGTATAAACCAGGACATTGTGGACTAGGAAACCCTTGATGACACAAGATATGACCATAGCATCATTGTGAGGGTAATACTTGAGCTGAAGGTCCTCCTAGGAGAAGGTGATTGGGATGTGGGACCATTTTTACTTGATGAAGGGTCCCTGCACCCCAACATGTTGTACCCTTCTCTGAGCCTCCTTCTTCTGCTTCTTGTTGGCCGGTTCTGAGCATGAACCGCCTGTTATCGGGAGCACCAGCTTCATAGCCGAAGCAACTTCAGCTTGATTGTTGAACGAAGCCATCAGCTCAACAGTGGAAGTGAGTTCACCGGAGGTGGGCGCCAATGTTGGGGACTTGTTCTCAAACACTATGAGTTAAGAACAAGGCAACACAAAATATTAAATGTTAATGTCCTTCATCCTTCGAAGCATTATTTCCCTTAGGATATAATGATCTTCAGACGAAGGTCATGAAGGACGTACCTTCATGATCATGGTATATGTTAATGAAAGACAAGGCATATGAAACATGAAGGATAACATGAATAAACATATAACATCATTCATATATTTTCATTATATAATCTTGAATAGATAAAGACAATATTTAATTACATGTATACCTTCGACTTACAGAAGGCAAAAATCCAAGCGTGGTGCACAAGCGAATACAAGATAGCGTGAATAGTACAGGGGTACTGTTCATCTATTTATAGGCACAGGACGCAGCCTGTGAGAAATTACATTCATGCCCTTTACAAATGATTACAATCATAATACAAGCTATCATGGATCGATTGGTCATTTCATCTTTAAGTCGGTGCATCTGGTAGTACGCTACGAAGCTCTCTCATTGACAGCTTCGGCTTTGCTTCTGTGTCGGTCTTCCGAAGGTGTTTATTCTTATGGGACCTTCGGCGACGAAGCAGACCCCCAACAGGCTATAATTGTTTATTTACAAATATTGATTTATCAATCTTTAGAAGGAGTGATGGTTCATTAGCCTTTAAGGGTGTATTAGATGGCAAGCTCTACTTATTTGATTTCTCAAAAGAGAATGTCGATCTAGATGCATGCTTAATCGCTAAGACTAATATGGGATGGCTCTGGCACCGTCGTCTAGCACATGTTGGAATGAAGAACCTTCATAAGCTTCTAAAGGGAGAACATGTGTTAGGAATAAGACAGACCTTGTGTAGCGTGCGAGGCAGGAAAGCAGGTGGGAAGCCCTCATCAAAGCAAGAATGTGATGATGACATCAAGACCACTAGAACTCCTACACATGGATCTCTTCGGACCCGTTGCTTATCTCAGCATCGGGGGAAGTAAGTATGGTCTTGTTATTGTAGATGATTTTTCTCGCTTCACTTGGGTGTTCTTTTTACAGGATAAATCTGAGACCTAAGGAACCCTAAAGCGCTTCTTAAAGAGAGCTCAAAATGAATTTGAGTTAAAGGTGAAAAAGATAAGGAGTGAAAATGGATCTGAATTCAAGAACCTTCAAGTCAAAGATTATCTTGAGGAGGAAGGCATCAAGCACGAGTTCTCCTCTCCCTACACACCACAACAAAATGGTGTAGTAGAGAGGAAGAATAGGACACTAATTGACATGGCGAGGACTATTCTTGGAGAATACAAGACGCCTGAGCGGTTTTGGTCGGAAGCTCTAAATACAGCCTGCCATGCCATAAACTGGCTCTATCTGCATCGCCTCCTCAAGAAGACGTCTTACGAACTCCTAACCGGTAACAAACCCAATGTTTCATATTTTCGTGTATTTGGGAGGAAATGTTACATTTTGGTGAAG
The DNA here is from genome assembly GCF_902167145.1 of Zea mays. Classification (NCBI taxonomy): domain Eukaryota; kingdom Viridiplantae; phylum Streptophyta; class Magnoliopsida; order Poales; family Poaceae; genus Zea; species Zea mays. Next base: position 55,427,012 of record NC_050102.1, on the reverse strand, counting down.
AAAGGTAGACATTCGACGTTTGCTCCCAAAGCTATAAAAGGGTTTTTACTAGGGTATGACTCAAATACAAAAGCGTATAGGGTCTTCAACAAATCATCAGGATTAGTTGAAGTCTCCAGCGACGTTGTATTTGAGGAAACTAATGGCTCTCCAAGAGAGCAAGTTGATCTTGATGATGTAGATGAAGATGAGGTTCCGACGGCCGCAATGCGAACAATGGTGATAGGTGATGTGCGACCATAGGAACCAGAAGAACAAGATCAACCTTCTTCCTCTACATTGGTGCATCCCCCATCTCAAGATGAGGAACAGGTACCTTAAGAAGAAGGGCTGAATCAAGGGGGAGCACATAAAGAAAAGGATAAGGAGGAAGAAGCTTCACAAAATCCTCCAACTCAAGTCTGGTCAACGATTCAAAGAAATTATCCAGTGGATCAAATTCTGGGTGATATTATCAAGGGAGTAACAACTCGCTCACGTCTAGCTAATTTCTGTGACCATTACTCGTTTGTGTCTTCTATTGAGCCTTTCAGGATAGAAGAAGCATTGCAGGATCCGGACTGGGTGTTGGCCATGCATGAAGAGCTCAACAACTTCAAGAGAAATGAAGTTTGGAGCCTGGTGCTACGTCCAAAGCAAAATGTTGTGGGAACCAAGTGGGTGTTCCGCAACAACTAAGATGAACACGGTGTGGTGCCAAGAAACAAGGCTCGACTTGTGGCAAAAGATTATGCCCAAGTCGCAGGTTTCAATTTTGAGGAGACTATTGCTCCTGTGGCTAGGCTAGAATCAATTCGGATATTATTGGCCTATGCTGCTCACCACTCTTTCAAGCTTTTTCAAATGGATGTGAAGAGCGCCTTCCTCAATGGACCAATCAAGGAGGAGGTATACATGGAACAACCCCCTGGCTTTGAGGACGATAGGTATCCCGACCACATCTACAAGCTCTCTAAGGCGCTCTATGGACTTAAGCAAGCCCCAAGATCATGGTATGAATGCCTTAGTGTAATGCACAAAAATTGTATACAAGGACTATATTGGATTTCCTCATTTTATGTGCCATATTTGCATCATAAAAAGAGCATACATATAACTAAGAGTGATTAATTAAATCAAATAATACTAACATAAAAAAAGTGCATCTTATTGGAGTTTATATGACTGTGCATTAAATAAAATAATAAGGATAATAATAATAAGATAATAATTACTAGAAGTTGGACTAAACCCTAAATAGAAATTAGGGTTTGAAAATAATAAAAAGGAGAGAAGAGAAGGAAAAAGAGAAAGATTATGAAAATATAAATAATATAATTATATTTCTAAAATTGGTATTTTTAATTTCACAATATGAATAGAGAATAAATTTGGCACAAGTTTGAATTCAAATTTGTAATTCAAATTGAACTTGGAAATAGAGAAAATAGGATAGAGAATAAAATAGAAAAGAATAAAAAACTTCATGGGCCGACCGACCACCATTTCGGCCCACTGGACGAAACTAACTGCGCGGCCCAAGACTCCCTTCACGCGCGCGCCCCGCCGAGCACTAACAAGTCGGGCCCATGCGCCAGATGCCGCCAACCCGCGCCCACGCGACCCTGGTGACTCGCTGCGCCCAAGGACCCACTGTCAGCCACTCCGTCCCCTTCGCTCAGCTCGCGCGCGCCTCACTGACTCGTGGGCCCAAGCCGTCGGACTCCTCCCTTCCACCGAACCCACGCGCAACTGCCGCCGCGACTTCGTCGGAGGGTTGACCAGCTCACGCCAAATTCCCAGCCTCCCGAACGGGATACAAGTAGGTCGCGCACGCGCTCCTTTCCCCTCTCCCCTCTTTATCCCCAACTTCTCGCCACCACCAGAACGTCGCCGCGCATCGCACGAGAGGAAATTTGGGCCGCCGTCGTCGACCGGTCGATTCCGCAGTGATTAGGCCTCGGTTTGGGGTGCGGGAGCTTCACCTAGTCGGGCGGGTCACGGCCGGAACTTCGCATTGGTGGATTGCGCGGCGAACGACCGAGAATTGCTCGCCGACGCTGCTCGGATCACCGTGGGCCGCACGTCCTCGTCACTGGGGCCCTCTGCATCGGTACCGCAGGTAAATCGCCCCCCATAAGGTCCGCCTTGCCTCCACCAATGTGTAGCACTATTTCCTTTCGAGTTTAGATCGCTTACGCTTGGATTTGGCTCGGCTCTGGTGATGCTCCGCCATGGCCAGGTGGGCAGCGCTGCCAGTACCGACCGTGGATGGCCGAGCTGGGTTGGGTCGTTGGTTTGGTGATCTACGATCAGGATTAGAACTAGATAATGATTCAATCCAAGCGAATCGTGACCGTTGATGCGGAATCTAGTGGTGGAAAACTGATCTGGATTTCATTAAACTGCGACCATCGGATCGGGATCCAGGGTCCCTGGTTGCATACCGATTCGCATCGTGCTAGTCTAATCTGGATCGTTAACATCTAATCTAATGGCCGGTATTGACCCGTACCCTTTCGCAGGTACATTTTGTTAAATAGACCCTAACCAATACACAAATCCACCCGCAGTCTTGGGCTTCTGTGCGCTGAGTCTAGAAAATTTTGCGCAGGGGTCCCTAACCTTTCTAGAATTCGAGGCCAGTCCAGAAAGGATTAAAAATAGAGAAATAATTATAGAAATTAGTTTTTAATACAAAAACAATTCTAGAAACTTGGGAAATTCATAATAAATTCATTTTAGCTCCAAATTCATCCATTTAAGTTTCAAAAATTTTGTAATATTATTTTTTATCACCTAGAGTCTCTGTTTTGACATGAAGACAGTTAGAAAATTTATTTCTCATTTAATCCTATTTCAAGCACATTGAACCTTTGGAAATTCATAACTTAAAATCCATAACTCCAAAATTAATGATTCATGTTCCTAGGTTCTTATTTTAATGTGTAGATTATTATTGTGTATTTTATTTACATGTTTGGTGTGATGTTAATTTTTCCTATACTATGTATGTATTGTGTTGATGCGAGTAGACGAGCAAGCTACTGTGGATCCTGAGGCCCAGCAGATAGAAGTAGCTGAGCAGGAGCTCATTGAAGGCAAATTGTGCCCTTGATCACTTATTTTTACCCAGCCATGTTCTTATTATTCATAATGACCGACATAGGTTAATTTTGATGGGATCCAATAGGTTACCCTAGTTTTAGTTATCTTTATACTTTATTTCACCACTGAAATATTTTTGGGTAGTACTTGCTATTGCTTTATGTGGATTTGGGTATAGAGATATATTATTTATGATTACACCTTTATTCTCTATTTATTATTACTGTTCATGTTAAGATCATTATGTTAATGGGAACATGGAGCGACCACCCGGGAAAACAGTGCTACCACAAGGGTAGTATGGGATGCCCTTGGCTGATTAACTAGGAAAGCTAGTGGATGACTTCCTTACCCGAAAGGGGCAAGGGCAGTAGGGAGTGGTCAGTATAGGGAGGTCCTTAGGTTGATTTTGCTGCGATGGCGGTCAGGCGAGGGATTCCTGCACTTGAGCTTCCTATAAACTGTAGCGGGATTTCTGAAGCTAGTGGAACTTTGTAAAGGCCTCGTAGTGTTACCCTGCCTCGCCTCCTCGGTAGAGGTGTATGGGATTGGTCGTCTCTTGGCAGATGGGTAACATGACTTGTGGGTAAAAATGTGCAACCTCTGTAGAGTGTAAAACTGGTATACTAGCCGTGTTCACGGTCATGAGCAGCTCGGACCCTCACATGATTAATCTATGGAATTAAAACTTAATTTATCATTTGCATCGCATTGGGATTATTTTACTACTACTTTTACTTATATTTACTAAGGTTTGGTATTTACTTATACTTAGGAATTGCTAATAAAATTTTGACCAACTTATAAAAGCAATGCTCAGCTCCAGCCTTTATTTTGTTGATCAGCCTTACACTTCACATGAACTCCCACCTTTGGCGAGTTCATGCACATTATTCCCCACGACTTGTTGAGCTATGAACGTATGTGAGCTCACTCTTGCTGTCTCACACCCCCACACAAGAAGAACGGTGGTCGAAGAGGAGTCGCCTAACACTGAGGCTTTCGACTTGATCTAGGTGGCGTCTCCTAGTCAGATTTGTGGTGCCAGGGAATAATAATTAGTTCGCTTTATATTATCATTTATTTTTGTAAGACTTCTTCTATGTAATAAGTACATTTATGATATTTATGACATTTATTTCTATGCACTCTGTTATTATATGTGTTGTCTTCTCTGGCGCATATATGAGATGCACCCGGCTTTGTTCCTTAAATCCGTGTGTGACAGAAGTGGTATTAGAGGAAATGTTGACTGTAGGATGAAACCTAGATAGAAATGGACAAAGCCCTTACCTACTTACCTTACTCTGATTCTTTCTATACTTACCTTGATCCTGTCTCACCTTCTACTGTTCTACTCTGATGATTCTTATCTTTTCTACTCTAAGACAAGATGGATTTCACACCTTGGAATCCTACATTTATGACCTTTTTAAGGGATAGGAGACCTAAGACAAAAAAATTAATTAAAATTATTTTCTCTATTAAAAATGTTGGTTGATTGTTCTGATGATCAATGCCTGATTTACTTCTTTGATTGATTGAAATAGTATAGACGGGCATCTTAGTATGTACCACCATAAGGTAACGAATTAGCTTTAGTAGGCAACACACTTAGCTAATGAATCCCCAAAAATAACATGATTCGTAATCATCTGCCTTGTCTACTATTCTTTCTTACCATATGTTTCTAACTCAAATGGTCAATACTAGGAAGGGTGGTGGAATTGATCTACCTCCCAATCGAAACACTCGGAGGATATTTAGACAACCCCAGCCACAACCAGCAGAGATGGATCCTTCACCACCGCCTCCACCAGTCGGAGCTGATCCCGCGGTTACTACCCAGATGCGGATAATGTAGCAGATGACAGATACCATGGCGGACATGCATGCACATATGCGACAGAAACACCAAGAGATGTGTCAGGAGAGAGAGGATATACGTCAGGAGATGCGCCAAGAGCGAGAGGAGATACGCCAGGAGAGAAGGGCGCAGCTGCAACAGCAATAGCAACATCAGCAAGCACCACTACCACCACCACCACCATCACCTCCACTTCCACCCCAGGATAAGCACCAGGAATTTATGAGTCACAAACCACCTACCTTCGCCAGTTCGCCAGATCCACTAGATGCTGATGATTGGCTGAAATCTATTGAGAAGATGCTCAACATCGCCCAATGCTCTGACCGGGAGAAGGTTCTTTATGCTTTTGGTCGCCTGACTGGTCCTGCTGCTGACTAGTGGGATTCTTATGTTGCTGCCCATGATGCTGCTGACACTATTACTTGGGCAGAATTCACAACTCAGCTCAGAAACTACCACATTCCTGCTGGATTAATGAAGATCAAGAAGGAGTTTCTGTCATTGAAGCAAGGCAACATGTCTGTCAGCGAGTACGGAGACAAATTCATTCAACTGTCAAGATATGCTTTTGATGAGGTGGCAGATGATGAAAGGAAACAAGAGCACTTCATAGAAGAACTCAATGGGCCCCTACAGTATGCACTTGTTGCTCACACATTTCCATCATTTCAGAGACTGTTGGATAAGGCTCTTGCTATTGAACACAAGCGTGTTCAACTGGGTGACTTGAAGAGGAAGGCCATTACCTAGTGGCAGGGTAGCAGCAGTGTTCGTCCCCGCTATGTTCCGCCTCAGGATACCCTAGCTCATCCAGGAGGAGGACCACACCCAGCTCAGTACACTCCACAGGGGTCACCACGGACACCTCCCACTCATCAGGCTACCCCCACTGGCAACCCGGCGAGACCTACAAGACAGAAGACTGGCCCTACATGCTTCAAGTGCAGTCAGATTGGGCACTATGCTAATGCTTGTCCGGTGGGGAATTCTGGAACACCAGCTCATAACAAGCAACAGACTCCTAGAAAGGGATATTCTATTGCCAGGGTTAATCAAGTCACCGCTGATGCTACTCCTGATGGTGCTGACATCGCACTTGGTATGTTTTATATTAATGCAATTCCTGCAACAATATTATTTGATTCTGGTGCTACACATTCATTTATGTCTGCTCGATATGCCAATACAAATGAGATACCACTGCAACATATGAGAAAACCAATGATAGTAATCACACCTAAAGGGCCTGTTGAGGCAAATCATATGACACATAAATTGACATTAACAATTACGGGAAGAGAATTCTGGGCTACTGCTATAGTATTAGAGGAAAGCAGTATAGATCTGATCCTCGGTATGTCATGGTTAAGGAAGGCAAAGGCCATTATACAATGTGGTAGGGGTACTGTAGAACTCACCAGCCCTAAAAGAGAAAGATTTCAAGTTCAAATTGCAGTAACCACCTCTTCCAAACGTGCGATGTTCTTTATAGCTAAGGAGTTTGTTGGTGACAACATCCGTGTGGTTAGGGATTTTCCTGATGTTTTTGCAGAGGAGTTACCAGGGATGCCACCGGAGAGGGAAGTTGAGTTTGTCATTGATCTCTTACCTAGGACTGCTCCTATTTCTAAACGACCCAACAGAATGTCCGTAGAAGAGTTACAAGAACTTAAGAAGCAGTTAACGAAATTGCAGGAGGCAGGGTACATTCGTCCGAGTTCCTCACCTTAATGATGTCACCATTAAGAACATGTTTGTACAGAAGGATGGTTTGCAACGGATGTGTGTGGACTATAGATCACTTAATGATGTCACCATTAAGAACATGTACCTGTTACCTCATATTGATGACTTATTTGATCAGATGAGAGGTGCTAGGGTGTTCTCTAAGATTGACCTCAGGTCGGGCTACCATCAAATGAAGATTCGGCCATATGATAATCCCAATATGGCTTTCTCAACCCGATATGTTCTATATGAATTCACAGTCATGTCATTTGGCTTAACCAATGCACCAGCTTATTTTATGAATCTGATGAACAAGGTGTTCATGGAGTATCTCGATAAATTCGTCGTAGTATTCATCGACGACATTCTTATTTACTCCAAGAATGATAGTGAGCATGAGGAGAATTTGCAGATGGTGCTACAAAAGTTACGAGATAATCAACTTTATGCCAAATTCACCAAGTGTGACTTCTGGCTTGATGAAGTACATTTTCTTGGGTATATCATCTCCAAAGGAGGAATTGCTGTTGATCCGGCTAAAGTAACAACAATAATGGATTAGAAGACACCAAGTACAGTTTAAGAGATCCAGAGTTTCTTGGGACTCGCAGGTTATTACCGGCGATTCATTGAAGGGTTCTCCAAGATTGCTAAGCCTATGACCTCATTGTTGGAGAAGGGCAAGGAGTTTAAGTGGACTGAGGAATGCCAAGAGAGTTTCGATCAGTTGAGATATATGTTGATGGCTGCTCCAGTACTGATTATGCCAGATCTACAGAAGAATTTTGATATATATTGTGATGCAAGTCGCCAAGGCCTGGGATGTGTGCTTATGCAGTAAGGACACGTCATTGCCTATGCATCTCACCAGTTGCAGAAACATGAGTTGAACTACCCCACACATGACTTAGAACTGGCAGCCGTTGTGCATGCTCTCAAGATTTAGAGACACTATATTATGGGAACCAAGTGTCGAATCTACACTGATCACAAGAGCTTAAAATACATTTTCACTCAGAAGGATCTTAACCTTAGACAACACCGATGGTTGGAGCTCATCAAGGATTATGACCTCAAAATTCACTATCATCCGGGCAAGGCGAATCTGGTTGCGGATGCCTTGAGTCAGAAGAGGCAGGTCCATGCAGCTATTGTCACCCAGTTACTCGAGGAGTTAGCAGAAGATTTTGAGAGGCTCAATCTGGGGATAGTTGCTCATACTGAAGGAATTACCATCAAATTGGAACCTACCTTAGAGCAAGAAAACGAAAAGGTGAGATTGGTGATGCCAAAATTCTGGAGATCAAGCATTTGATAATAGAAGGTAGAGGTCCGGATTTCACGGAGGATGAGCAGGGCACGATATGGTTTAAGAATCGGATTTGTGTTCCTGATATCGATAGTCTTCGTGAAACCATATTGAAGGAGGCACATGACTCAGTTTATTCTATCCACCCTGGTAGTACTAAGATGTACCAGGGCTTGAAGCAGAAGTATTGGTGGTATGGGCTAAAGAAGGATGTTGCCTCACATGTTGCTCTATGTGATGTTTGCCAGAGGGTGAATGTGGAACATCAAAGACCTGCTGGTTTACTGCACCCGCTTAAGGTACCTGAGTGGAAATGGGAAAAGATTGGCATGGACTTCATTGTGGGCTTACCCCGCACATCTGCTGGGTATGACTCTATATGGGTGATTGTGGATAGCCTAACTAAAGTAGCCCACTTTATTCTAGTGAAGACCATGTATTTAGGAGCCAAGCTAGCAGAGTTATACATGGCACGAATTGTATGCTTACATTGGGTGCCAAATACGATTGTGTCAGACCGGGGTTCACAGTTTACTTCTCGGTATTGGAAGAAGTTGCACGAGTCCTTGGATACAAGATTGGATTTTAGATCGGCCTACCATCCCCAAACTGATGGGCAGACCGAGAGGACTAACCAGGTACTGGAGGATATGTTAAGAGCTTGTGCTCTTAAGCATAGTGGTAGTTGGGATAAGAGTTTGCCTTATGCGGAGTTCTCCTACAATAATAGTTATCAGGCCAGTTTGAAGATGTCCCCGTTCGAGACTTTGTATGGTAGAAAGTGCAGGACTCCACTGTATTGGGATCATACTGGTGAAAGGCAGTTCTTTGGACCTGAAATTATACAAGAGGCAGAGGAACAAGTCCATCAAATAAGGGAGAATTTGAGAACTGCACAGTCAAGGCAAAAAAGCTATGCTGATACCCGGAAAAGGCTGCTAGAGTTCAAGGAGGGTGATCATGTCTATTTGAAGGTGTCACCACTCCGGGGTATGCGAAGATTCAAAGTCAAAGGGAAGCTGTCTCCTCACTTCATTGGACCCTTCTTAATCGTAAAGCGAGTGGGAGAGGATGCATATCAACTGGAATTACCTGATCATCTTGCAGATGTGCATGATGTCTTTCATGTGTCACAACTGAAGAAGTGTCTGAGGGTACCTGAAGAGCAGCTACCAATGGAGGACCTTAGTGTTCAAGATGATCTGACTTATGCTGAGTACCCCATCAAGATTCTTGATACACTGACTTGTGTCACGACAAATAAAGTGATAAAGATGTGCAAAGTGCAATGGACTCACCATGGAGAAGATGAAGCAACTTGGGAGAGAGAAGAAGAGCTTCGCATAGATTTTCCCCATCTTTTCCCTAGTCCTTCCTAATCTCAAGGACGAGATTCTTGTTAAGGGGATAGGATTTGTAATACTCAAAATTTGTACACAAGGACTATATTGGATTTCCTCATTTTATGTTCCATATTTGCATCATAAAAAGAGCATACATATAACTAACAGTGATTAATTAAAACAAATAATACTAACATAAAAGAAAGTGCATCTTGTTGGAGTTTATATGATTATGCATTAAACAAAATAATAAGGATAATAATAATAAGATAATAATTACTAGAAGTTGGACTAAACCCTAAATAGAAATTAGGATTTGAAAATAAGAAAAAGGAGAGAAGAGAAAGAAAAAGAGAAAGATTATTAAAATATAAATAATATAATTATATTTCTAAAATTGGTATTTTTAATTTCACAATATGAATTGAGAATAAATTTGGCACAAGTTTGAATTCAAATTTGTAATTCAAATTGAACTTGGAAATAGAGAAAAGAGGATAGAGAATAAAATAGAAAAGAATAAAAGACTTCATGGGCCGACCGACCACCATTTCGGCCCACTGGAGGAAACCAACTGGCGGCCCAAGACTCCCTTCACGCGCGCGCCCCGCCTGGCACTGACAAGTCAGGCCCGCGTGCTAGATGCCGCCAACCGGCCCCCACGCGACCCTGGTGACTCGCTGCGCTCGGGGACCCGCTGTCAGCCACTCCGTCCCCTTCGCTCAGCTCGAGCGCGCCTCACTGACTCGTGGACCCAAGTCGTCGGACTCCTCCCTTCCACCGAACCCACGCGCAACTGCCGTCGCGACTTCGCCGGAGGGTTGACCAGCTCGCGCCCACTTCCCGGCCTCCTAAACGGGATACAAGTAGGTCGTGCATGCGCTCCTCTCCCCTCACCCCTCTTTATCCCCAACTTCTCGCCACCACTAGAACACCGCCACGCACCGCACGAGAGAAAATTTGGGCCGCCGTCATCGACCGGTCGATTCCATGGCGACTAGGCCTCGGTTTGGAGTGCGGGAGCTTCACTAGGTCGGGCAGGTCACGGCCGGAACTTCGCCTTGGAGGATCGCGCGGCGAACGACCGGGAATTGCTCGCCCGCGCTGCTCGGATCGCCGTGGGCCACACTTCCTCATCACTGGGGCCCTTTGCACCGATACCGCAGGTAAATCGCCCCCCATAAGGCCTGCCTTGCCTCCATCAATGTGTAGCACTATTTCCTTTCGAGTTTAGATCACTTATGCTAGGATTGGGCTCGGCTCGGTTGATGCTCCGCCGCGGCCAGGCGGGCGGCGCCGCCAGAACTGACCGTGGATGGCCGAGCTGGGTTGAGTCGTTGGTTTGGTGATGTACGGTCAGGATTAGAACTAGATAACGATTCAGTACAAGCGAACTGTGACCGTTGATGCGGATTCCGGTGGTGGAAAACTGATCGGGATTTCATTAAACTGCGACCGCAGATCGGGATCCAGGGTCCCTAGTTGCATACCGATTCGCAGCGCGCCAGTCTAATCTGGATCGTTCACATCTAATCTAATGGCCGGTATTGACCGTACCCCTTTGCGGGTACATTTTGTTAAAGAGACCCTAACCAATACACAAATCAACCCGCAGTCTTGGGCTTCTGTGCGCTGAGTCTAGAAAATTTTGTGCAGGGGTCCCTGACCTTTCTAGAATTCGAGGCCCAGTCCAGAAAGGATTAAAAATAGAGAAATAATTATAGAAATTAGTTTTTAATACAAAAACAATTCTAGAAACTTGGGAAATTCATATTAAATTCATTTTAGCTCCAATTTCATCCATTCAAGTTACTAAAATTTTGTAATATTATTGTTTATCACCTAGAGTCTCTGTTTTGACATGAAAACAGTAAGAAAATTTATTTCCCATTTAATCCTATTTCAAGCACATTGAACCTTTGGAAATTCATAACTTAAAATCCACAACTCCAAAATTAATTATTCCTGTTCCTAGGTTCTTGTTCTAATGTGTAGATTATTATTGTGTATTTTATTTACATGTTTGGTATGATGTTAATTTTTGCTATACTATGTATGTATTGTGTTGATGCGAGTAGACGAGCAAGCTACTGTGGATCCTCAGGCCCAGCAGATAGAAGTAGCTGAGCAGGAGCTCATTGAAGGCAAGTTGTGCCCTTGATCACTTACTTTTACCCAGCCATGTTCTTATTATTCATAATGATCTGCATAGGTTAATTTTGATGGGATCCAATAGGTTACCAAAGTTTTAGTTATCTTTATACCTTGTTTCACCACTGAAACAATTTTTGGGCAGTACTTGCTATTGCTTTATGTGGATTTGGGTATAGAGATACATTATTCATGATTACACCTTTATTCTCTATTTATTATTACTGTTCATGTTAAGATCATTATGTTAATGGGAACATGGAGCGACCACCCGGTAAAATAGTGCTACCACAAGTGTAGTATGGGATGCCCTTGGCTGATTAACTAGTAAAGCTAGTGGATGACTTCTTACCCAAAAGGGGCAAGGGCAGTAGGGGAGTGGTCAGTATAGGGAGGTCCTTGGGTTGATTTTGCTGCGATGGCGGTCAGGCGATGGATTCCTGCACTGGAGCTTCCTATAAACTGTAGCGGGATTTCTGAAGCTAGTGGAACTTTATAAAGGCCTCGTAGTGTTACCCTGCCTCGCCTCCTCGGTAGAGGTGTATGGGATTGGATGTCTCTTGGAAGATGGGTAACATGACTTGTGGGTAAAGATGCGTAACCTTTGTAGAGTGTAAAACTGGTATACTAGCCATGCTCACTATGACACCCCAGTTGTCAATTTCGCATTATGTCGGGAGATTTATCCTAATCTTGGACGCTCGGTGAAATTTTCTATTTCTCGATCACGTTTATCTCCATTTATCAAGTTACTTGTGAAGGTTTCACCGATTTCTGATTGTACTCGATCTCCAGAAGGCCAAATTTGGAGCCTGTTAAAACTTTTGTATCTCGACATGAATGCAAACTCAAAAATCATTCTCGAATTATAGATCTCATCTGAAGCTCATTTAATCAAACTCTCGACGGTTGTTATTTGAACTGTGCCCGAATCCAATTTCTCGATGCTCGATCGATGTCCGACTATTTTAATTCGAGTCCGTACTCTCAGACGGAATACTCGATATGTCGTCCTCTAATCAAATTTATTCGACTCGGCCAAATATCTCAAGTCCGAACTGAATTCAAAACCCCATATTGATAGCAATTTTAAATCTCACGATTCACCTTCTCCGACTAAAAATCCAAAACCGATCAAATCTCAGGACGATTTATCTCGAATCACGCGTAGGTAATTATTTTCAAGCGAAATCAAATTAGACTCTCGGCCGAATTAACCGCTCAATCGTCCGATCGTCCGAACTTTAGTTCACTCTGTTTTGTGTACAAACGAATTCCGCAAGAGCAGTTGTATTCCGGGAAATAATTAGCGATCCGATAATCCGTGTTTAATCAAAACACCATAAAATAAAATGGAAATAAATTAGCGCGACCCGTTTGAGTGTTTGGGCCAAATCCAGCCCAGCCCAATAGGCCCACTAAGAAACCCTAACCCTAGGGCTTCTTCTATATATAGGGGTGCTCACTTGGCAAATTTTCATTCCCACCCCTCTAATTTTCCCAGCCGCCACCTTCTTCCTTCCCTGCCTCTTCTTCTTCACGGCAGCAACAGCCAGCAGGGAGCTTCCTCCCCTCCCATGGCCGCCCAGCTTCCCTCCGGTGTCGGCTGTCCAGCAGATGTCGAGCGCCTCCCTCTGCCCCCTGTGCTTGGCGCTCCCCCCCTCGGCTCCTTCCTGCATGGACGAGCTCCATCTCTGCAGCAGCCGAGCACCTCCACAACCATGGCGTCCCCTGCCCTTCTCCTCCCATGGAAGCGAGCCCCACTTCCCCTGCAGGCGAGCAGCAACTTCGGCCAACAGAGGACAGCGACTCCCCTCTCCCAGCTCAGCCTCGCCATCACGCAGGGAATGGATGGCGCCCAGAAAATCCACGCAGCCGGCCCCCTTCCTCCCTGCGCCTAGCTCTCCTTTCTACTACGCAGCATCTCCCTCCCCCAAGCCCCTGCGCGCGCACAGCAGCGGATCCCCAGCGCCCTCCCTGTTCATCTTCCTCGCAGTCAGCCTCCCTCCCCGGCTGCTGCTCGTCCCCTCCATCCTTTTTCCCCTAGTGCGGCAGCGAGGAGCCCCTACTCGGTCAGCTGCCATGGCGTCCAAGTTTTCTGCGCAGCAATGCCGGTTCAAAAAAAACAGCAGCCATGAGATCCCGTCCGTATCGCTTGCATTGACCCGATTTGCGCAGCGCCTGCGCGCCGTCGTCGAAACCCGTGGTGAGAAAACCCTCGCTGCCATTGCTGCTTTTATATTTTTATTTTGTGCTTGGTAAAACTGTTGAACGGTTGTGTGTGTGTCTAATCGCAGCTAGCCGTCAATGCCAGTCGTCGCGCACGCGTGTTCGATACAAGACCGGTCGGGTGCACCACGTGCTTGCACAACTCAAATCCAATCCCGTTCAGGTTGATTGATTTATAGTTTATATTATGTATGATTTGGTTGATGTCAGGCAGTGCATGTATATATGTGGATGTGTGTAAAGCATTCGATTATGCGCATTGGTAGGATCACATTTGCGATTAGAGAACAAGAGGTTATTTGATGTGTGCGATTTGTAGTTAGTCTAATTAGGTTTTGGTCGATGATGTGCATGTGTGATTATGTGTGCGAAAATACATTGGTATGAATGGAAGCGTGTAGAGAGGAAAATGAAGTAGAAAAGAACTCCGGTGTTTTTATATTTTGATAGGAAAATATATGATGTCTTGTCTGATGCGAAGACTAAGTTTAAAAAAAATGCGGATCATGTTTTAGGGAATGCATCGGTAGATGTTTATGTGAAGAGGGTATTGGTTTTATGCATGGGATCGGTGATTGTGATAGTCGATGCGAATGAGGAGTATGAGCAATCCGGTTGAAGTCACTTGCGCGGTTGATGCCTTGTGCGTATTTTGGGGACCCGTAGGTGCGTGGGTGAGCCGAGGTTATTTTGTCGTTCGATTGGATAGATATGTGGCTGCGATAGTTCCTTGGTGTATCGTAGGGATTGGTCGCGAATGTGTTAATGAATTGCTAACATGCTTCATCGTAGATTAATGTGTTAGTGCGGCAAAAAAATTGGTAAATCCTAAAGCATGCTTGGTGTCTTCCGCACTCGGCTAGTGAGTCAGTCTAGGATAATTATATTTACGTACTTATCGTTGGTGTAGGTTAAATTAGGTGAAAAACGTAAATTACGTGACATATATTTAGTGTTTGGAAGATGAGATAGATTAATTTAGAAAGATGTGTTATCAAACATGTGTGCCGAAGTGCGTTGTGGTAGTAATGGCGTTAACTTGAACAAAGAGTCTCAAGTGCATGCCGTGCTATGGTTATATTTGAGATAGTAAATTATAAAAGTTGCGCAATAGGAGGTTCGATCGATGTAGTTACTATTGATTGAACTGTAGAGAGGTGGTGACATGCCGAAGTAGTCATCGCTTCCTCTGCGGTTAAGTCGAGGTCATGTGCGATCATGCTATTTACGTGGTGAATGTGTTTGTTGAATTTATGTGGTAATTTTAGTGCACTAAATGGCACGGATAAAAATTAGTAAGTCTACTTATTAGTTTCCACTTGGTTATTTTAACTCTAACAATTGTCAAAGTGCTAGAATCAAGTATCTAGAACGCGACAATTCTTGAATTATATAGGAGCTGAAAATTTATTGATTGCTGTTTTGGACTGCACGCATTGTTTTTGTTGTGCTGTTTGTCTGATAAACTAAATCATGTTTTCTGTAGAAAGGTCATATAGAAGAGTTGTAGATAACATGATTATCTTGCTTGTACTAAAATTTGACAGCCATAAACCTGATTGTTTAGGAGTTGTGCTTTTCACAAGCCCAGCACCTGAATCTGTCGAATTTCTGAACAGATTTCAGAGATTGCAATGGCTGCTTAAGTTAATATTGAAATTAGTTATTGGTGGTCACAAGAAAGTTGTAGATAACTTTATTATTTTACTTGTGTTAAAATTTGACAGCGATAGGTCTGACAATTTAGGAGTTATGCTTTTTACAAATTCAGTAACTGAATCTGTCCAAATTCTGTACAGATTTCAGAAACTGCATTGGTTGCTCAATTTAATGTTGCAATCTGCTCATGGTCATTATAGGAAAGTTGTAGATGATTTTCTGATCTTACTTGTGTTAAAATTTCATAACCACAGGCCTGATAGTTTAAGAGTTATGAATTTTACAACTTGGTTGCTGTGTTCTGTCCACTGTCAGGACATATTTCGAAAACTGTGCTGTTTCATTTAGTTAAACATTGAATCACTTCTTGGTGATTATAAAAGTTATGTAGTACTTTTCCCAAGCTTTCCAAAAAGTCTTGGATCACTCTTTTTGGTGGTCTGAAGATTAAGTTATGGATGTTTAAAGTCTGAAGACTGAATCTGTCCAGTTCTGGACAGCACAGCCTTCATAGTGTATTTTACCCTTGATACATATTAAACTAGCCAATGATGTTTATAAATAATTTGTAAAACATTTAATTATCTTTCCAGAAAGTCTAAAATCACTTTGTTTGGATGTCTGAATCTTTAGTTATGAATTTTTAAATTCACAAGTCTGAATCTGTCCAAATCTGGACAGATCTGTTGTGTTAGCACTTTTAACCTTGCTAAGTGTTGAATCTTGTTGAGGTGAAAATACCAAAGTTGTAGAGAACATTTTAAGCTTTCCAGAAAGTCCTAGTTTGCTATGTTTGGATTAATATTTGAAAAGTTATGATTAAAACAAGCAACTGTTATGCTGCTGTCCCAAAAATCTGCAAGCACTCATTTAATTGTTAGTTCACCCTTTTGGCTAAAAATGATTGGTTGGCACTAAATTCACATAGAATTGCCATGGCTAAGCTTGAGATAATATATGTGTCATGTTTTTATACGTTTCTTTCTCTAGTTAATTGGATGTAGTATTGTGTTGAGTAAATATCCAAAATGTTTGTCGTCTTTTTAGTGATGTAATGTTGTGCGCTCGACGATATGTAGTTAGCTAACGCTAGTGGGTGTGGTTGCTTGTGATGTCTCGCTACTTAGTGTTTAATTCGCTAGCGTGTACTTAAAGTATCTTGTGCTATTTCATTATATTCATACATATGCATATTGCATCTCATTTAGGACCGAGAGATGATGATCGAGCCATTGATGTGGTGCCAACCACAAGATGCAGTTGGTGGACGACCTGAAGAATGGTGGACTTACCCAGTAGATGCTCGCCAAGCGAGTACCTCCCCCAGCAAACACTACCTAAGTGTTAAAAAGGCAAGCCCCGGTTTTATGCATAACCGTTTATATATGCTATTTTACTACACTTAATGTTTGTAGGCTTGTACTGTGCACTTAAGTATAGGAGTTGCCTGAAACCCTAGTTGCATGAACTCAGGATTCCTTTGAGATGGATACTAGTATGCTAGGTCGAGTAGCTGCTTTAATAATTAGGGATCTCGATAGAAGTCGAGTGATTTTTCTAGCACTCGCGCGAGGCCAGGAATTAGTTGTATCCACTTTGATAACAGAATGGTGATGGTCTGTGGACACGGGTCCATGGGGACGCGTGGTCTACGAGATGAAATTGGAATAAGGATTAACGTGCGGATACCTGTGTCAAGCGTTTGAACGTACTAAACACGTGCCGAGAAATATGGTAAATCGGTAAGCCTAGTATCTGAGTGAACCTGCCCGTAGATTGCCCTCCTCGCGCGACCTGAGACGTGGTCTCCCATTCCGGTTATGGTGGGTACAAGTGCGGTCACTGCACGACGGCAGTCGGGGTTAGTGAGGCATTGTACGCCAAGGCGGTGAGCCCCTTTCTGTTGCCAGGGAATCGATGGGGACGGTTGATGTGTGTGGGGACGGAGTGCCTCGCCACGTCGTGTGTTTAGGTTTACCTTACAAGGATAAAAACTCGATTCGAATCGTCTGCTTCTCGCAGCTAATGAGACTGCTTGATCCATTGTACTGCATTGAGTAATAAGTGGAAATGAGGTGAATGGCAAAAATGATGTTGATTGATAAAAATGTTTGATACCATGTATGACTAGGTAGGTACACATCTAGTTTTAAAAGGACCATACTAAAACTTGAAAAGCTAAAACTTGATTTTAGACTCAGCTAGTGCTTTTGGCAAACCAAACCCCTCAGCCAAACAGCTGCATGTCTAGAGGTAGAGGAGTAGACTCCTCACACCGGGTAAGTCTAGCTGAGTATTAGTATACTCAGCCTTGCTTGTGGCACAATTTTTGCAGGTACTCCTTAGGATGATTGGTTGCTGGTGTGACTTGACCTTCATCCCTGCCACCGGGATAGATGGTCGAGAGGGTTATTGCTTCCGCAGGAGAGGACCAGGAGGAGTAGTGTGGCCAGGCTTCGCCATGATTACTCAGTTCTTCTCCGTTAGTTATTTCCGCTGCATTAAAATTTATTGTTATTATTTCTGAAACTCCGATAATGAAATCACTAATGATACTTATTAAATTTGTGGTATTATGTTTTATTGTATTTCTCTGTGCCTCACCTTCGTGTGAGCTAGTGGTATTCGATCCTGGCTAAGTGGCTTTATCGGACTAGATCCGAGGGACTGACGATTTATTCCTATTTAAGTGTGGTCTAGCCTCTAAGGCGGGACTTAGGCACTTAAGTTGGAATAATTCGGGCGGTTCCAACACACTCACGGTCATGAGCAGCTCGGACCCTCACATGATTAATTTATGGAATTAAAACTTAATTTGTCATTTACATCGCATTGGGATTATTTTACTACTACTTTTACTTATATTTACTAAGGTTTGGTATTTACTTATACTTAGTAATTGCTAATAAAATTTTGACCAACTTATAAAAGCAATGCTCAGCTCCAGCCTTTATTTTGTTGATCAGCCTTACACTTCACATGAACTCCCACCTTTGGCGAGTTCATGCTCATTATTCCCCACGACTTGTTGAGTTATGAACGTATGTGAGCTCACTCTTGCTGTCTCACATCCCCACAGGAGAAGAACAGGTAATCGAAGAGGAGCCACCTAACACTGAGGCTTTCGACTTGATCTAGGTGGCGTCTCCCAGTCAGCTTTGTGGCGCCAGGGATTAATAATTAGTTCGCTTTTGTATTATCATTTATTTTTGTAAGACTTCTTCTATGTAATAAGTACATTTATGATATTTATGACATTTATCTCTATGCACTGTGTTATTATATGTGTTGTCTTCTCTGGCGCATATATGAGATGCACCCGGCTTTGTTCCTTAAATCCGGGTGTGACACTTAGAGATTTCCTTATTACTAATGCTTTCAAGGTTGGGAAAGCTGATCCTACTCTCTTTACTAAGACTTGAAATGGTGATCTTTTTGTATGCCAAATATATGTCGATGACATTATATTTGGTTCTACTAATCAAAAGTCTTGTGTGGAGTTTAGCAGGGTGATGATGCAAAAGTTTGAGATGTCAATGATGGTCGAGTTGAACTACTTCCTTGGATTTCAAGTGAAGCAACTCAAGGAAGGAACCTTCATATCCCAAACAAAGTACACTAAAGATTTGCTCAAGCGGTTTGTGATGAAGGATGCAAAGCCCACAAAGACACTGATGGGAACAGACGGACATCTTGACCTCAATAAAGGAGGTAAGTCCATTGATCAAAAGGCATACCGGTCTATGATAGGATCTTTGCTTTATCTTTGCGCTAGTAGACTGGATATTATGCTAAGTGTATGCATGTGTGCTAGATTTCAATCCAACCCCAAGGAGTGTCACCTTGTGGCCGTTAAGTGAATTCTTAGATATTTAGTTTCTACGCCTTGCTTTGGGATTTGGTATCCAAACGGGTCTACCTTTGACTTAATCGGATACTCAGATTCCGACTATGCCGGGTGCAAGGTTGATAGGAAGAGCACATCAGGGACTTGTCAGTTTCTGGGAAGGTCCCTAGTGTCTTGGAGCTCTAAGAAACAAACTTCCGTTGCCCTATCCACCGCCGAGGCCGAGTACGTTGCCGGAGGATAATGTTGTGCGCAACTACTTTGGATGAGGCAAACCCTCCGGTACTTTGGCTACAATCTGAGCAAAGTCCCACTCCTATGTTTCAATGAGAGTGCAATCCGCTTGGCGGATAATCCTGTTGAACACAGCTGCACTAAGCACAGACATCCGGCATCACTTCTTGAGAGACCACCAGCAAAGGGGAGATATCGATATCTATCATATTAGCACCGAGAACCAGCTAGCTGATATCTTCACCAAGCCTATAGATGAGAAAAGGTTTTGTAGGTTGCGTAGTGAGCTAAATGTCCTAGATTCGTGTAACTTGGATTGATCTATAGCATACATGTGTTCTATGCCTTTGATCATGTTACTTTAAGAATTCATGTCTTTTATTGCTTATTTTTGGTGCTCAAGTTGTACAAGTCATCCCCGGACCTCACAAGTCCCTATGCAAATGATGCACATGTTGAGAGGGAGGATGTGCTACAACTTGACTCCCTTGAGACTAACTTATTTGTTGAGTACTCTTGAAATAGTCTCAAAGGTGTATTGAAAGGGAAAAGGGAACTTGGACAAAGAAAAGGCTTCCACTGCACTCCGGTATAAGTGTATCTTGTCTCAAGTTCGTACTAATGTTCTCATTGCCTTTTGCTCGTATTTGACACTTTGGTGAGGCAATGGGGTTAAAGGGCCATAAGTTCTCCTGTTTTGGTGCTTAATGCCACAGGGGGAGAAATTAAGGCCAAAGCAAATGGATCAGCCAACCACTTGTGAGATTTCAAAAATTGTAGAGTTAGAAGCTTTTGTATTTGATCAAAACTCTCTTATTGCAAAAAATTTTCTCTTATGGGGGAGAATTTTGATTATGGGAAAAGGGGGACTGTTTGACATTTGATCAGATTTACTCTTGAAAGATCTCTTGATTTGCCAAAACAAGTGTTTTTGATATAGAGATAGGAAAAAGAATTTGTTTTATGTAAATAAACCAAGTGGTGGCAAAAGTGATCCAAATATGTCAAATCTTATATGAGTTAAATTAGTCTTCAATTTGCACTCTTTAGCTTCTCTTCGAAAAAGTTGTTGCATTTTGAGTTGCTTTTAATGTGTTGGCATAAATCACCAAAAAGGGGGAGATTAAAAGGGCAATGTGCCCTTAGGCCATTTCTATAAATGTTTTGGTGATTAGATGCCCAACATATAGTATTTTAGTTCATATGTGCCAAGTGCTAAAAAGAGATGCAAATCAAAGAATCAAGTTATTACTCTGGCCTTAGTAAATTGTTTTTGGTACTAACATATTTCTCTAAGTGCTAGGAACCTTGTTTAATCAAAACAAATTGGATTGGAGAAGGTTTGGCTAAGTCCAGCCAAACTTGCACCAGCATTCGGTGCACCAAACTGTCCGGTGCGCACTGGACAATGTCCTGTGCACATGCTGGTTCAGCAGCAAACTTGCAGCTCTCGAGAATTGGCGAGGGCGCTGAGGCTAAAAATCACGGGACTATCCGGTGGTGCACTGGACTGTCCGGTGAGCCAACAGCGCCCGCGCTAACGGACGGCAACGCGATCAGCGGGCGACACGTGGCCCGAGCCAACGGTCACCAGGCCGCACCGGACTGTCTGGTGTGCACCGAACAGTGTCCGGTGCACCAAAGGCTCAACGGTCGGCTTCGCCAGAAAAGGAAAGGAATCGGGCACTGTTCATGTCCGGTGCGCTAACCAGAAGAAGGCAAGAATTGCCTACCAAATGGAGATCCAACGGCTCCTAGCTGCCTTGGGGCTATAAAAGGGACCCCTAGGCGCATAGAGCAAGACACCAAGCCTCCATTGAACATCCTAAGACGCTTAGACTCAGCAAACACGCATACGGATCATCGTGATTGAGAATTGAGCACTTTGTGAGTTGTAGACTTGTTGCGCTATTTTTTTGTGTGCTCTCTTCTTGACTTATGTGTG
The DNA here is from genome assembly GCF_902167145.1 of Zea mays. Classification (NCBI taxonomy): domain Eukaryota; kingdom Viridiplantae; phylum Streptophyta; class Magnoliopsida; order Poales; family Poaceae; genus Zea; species Zea mays. Next base: position 55,405,610 of record NC_050102.1, on the reverse strand, counting down.
TGGGATTGCTATGACTCTAGCTCTTGTGTGTGTTTCTTTCCCTCCCTTATTCTTGTGCATTTTGTTGTGATCAACATTGTAAGGCTGAGAGGCTCCAACTTGTGGAGATTCCTCACAAACGGGAAACAACTATAAGGAAGAAAACCGTGGTATTCAAGTGAATCATTGGATCACTTGAAAGGGGTTGAGTGCAACCCTTGTCCATTGGGACGCCACAACGTGGAAGTAGGCAAGTGTTCTACTTGGCCGAACCATGGTATAAAATCACCGTGTCTCTTGTGTCTCTTTTTATTATGATTGGTTTCTCTTCTAAAGTTCTCGCTTAATCACTTGCACTATTGTTCCAAAGTTCAATACTCATTCGAAAGGAACAATCAAGTGAAAAGTTCTTGCTATAGCAACTTGGTTTTTATCTTACTAACATTTCATAACCAAGTTTGGGCTATTTAGTATTTGATTTTACATGATCACCTATTCACCCCCCTCTAGGTGTTGTCACCCATGCCGACCCTGAAGCTGTCACATGGGAGGAGTTCAGGGACAACTTCTATCGATACCATGTGCCTGAAGGACTGATGATAGTAAGGAAGGAGGAATTCCTAACGTTGAAGCAAGGTCTGCTGTCTGTTAGTGAGTACAGGGACAAGTTTCTGCAGTTGTCCCGCTATGCACCAGAAGATGTCAATACGGATGCTAAGAGGCAGTACCGCTTTCTGAGAGGTTTGGTTGACCCCCTTCACAACCAGCTGATGAACCACACTTTCCCTACTTTCCAGCATTTGATCGACAGAGCAATAATGACTGAAAGGAAGCGCCAGGAGATTGATGACAGGAAACACAAGATTGGTGGATCTAAGGCCGGGAGTAGCAGTCGTCCCCGCTACTCAGGCAACCCACCTTAGCAATTCAAGCAAGATCACCAGCATCAACGCTACCAAAGACAGTTTTCTCAGCAGCAGCAGCAGTACCGTCAGAACAACCCGCAGGGAGGAAATTAGTACCAACATCAGAGCAACTAGGCACCTCGCCTTCCTGCCCTAGCAACCAACCAGAACAACCAAGCAGTTCGAACGCAAGGAGGATGACGCACATGTTTCCACTGTGGGGAACAAGGCCATTGGGCGAATCATTGCCCAAAGAAAGCAGCTCAGCAACAGCCAGCTCTGAATGCCCCTGCCAGGCAGAATGCAATGCAACAAGGAGGCAACAACCGTCGGCAGCCTCGTGTCTAGTACGGAAAGGTGAACCACCTGGAGGCTGACACAGTTCAGGAGACCACAAGAGTGGCACTAGGTACGTTCTCAGTCGAGTACCATTCTGCAAATGTGTTATTTGATACTGGAGCAACACATTCTTTTGTGACTGCATCATGGGTAGAATCACACAATATACCAGTAGCACCCATGTATCCACCTATGAGGGTTAGTTCAATTGGTGGGAGAACCCAAACAGATAGATTTTTCCCCAGTGCCTGAGTTCAAATAGGGGGGATAGAGTTCCCCGCTGATCTAATAGTTATGGGTAACCAGGATGCGACTATAGATGTCATCCTAGGGATGAATTGGCTAACCAAATATTAAGCAAGTCTTAGCTGTGACAAGAGAATGGTGAAGTTAGTGTCCTTATTTGGAGAGGAAGTGTTAGTGAAGTTGGTCTTGTCTAGACCAATGAAAGGAAGCTGTCACCAAGTCACCACCCATATTGAGGAAAATCAAATCATCATAAGCTATCAGCGTAGTATCAGAATTCCTAGATGTGTTTCCCAAGGAGTTACTAGGAATGCCACCTGAAAGGAAAGTTGAATTTGCCATAAAGCTTATACCTGGCACCGCCCCTATTTCCAAGAGAGCCTATCGGGTGTCCGAACTAGAATTGGTGGAACTCAAGAAGCAGATTGCTGATTTATTAGAGAAAGACTACATCAGACCAAGTACCTCGCCTTGGGCAACCCCAGTGTTATTTGTGGAGAAGAAGGATGGTACCAAGAGGATGTGCATTTATTACAGATCCTTGAATGAAGTCACTATCAAGAACAAGTATCCCCTGCCCAGAATTGAAGATCTATTCGATCAGTTGAGAGGAGCCAGTGTGTTCTCGAAGATAGATCTGAGGTCAGGTTACCATCAACTCAGGATCCGACCTTCGAATATACCAAAGACAACATTTATCACCAAATATGGACTATATGAGTTCACTGTCATGTCATTCGGTTTGACGAATGCACCAACTTATTTCATGTACTTGATGAATAGTGTGTTCATGGACTACCTCGACAAGTTTGTAGTGGTGTTCATTGATGATATCCTTGTATATTCCTAGAATGAGTAAGAGCATGAAGATCACTTGAGGAAAATACTAAAAAGGCTATGAGATTGTCAGCGTATGCCAAGCTTAGCAAGTGCGAGTTCTGGATTAGTGAAGTCCTGTTCTTGGGTCATATTATAAACCGAGATGGATTAGCTGTGGATCCAAAGAAGGTAGCAGCGATTCTGGACTGGAAAGCACCGAAAGATGTCCGAGGAATCAAGAGTTTCATTGGAATGGCCGGCTAGTATCGGCGTTTCATTGAAGGTTTCTCCAAGATTGTCAGGCCAATGACAGCCTTGCTGACAAAGAAGGTTGAGTTCAAGTGGACCCCAACGTGCCAAGAGTCATTTAAGACACTGAAGAGGAAGTTGACCACAACACCAGTATGGATTCTGCCAGATGTTCAGAAGCCATTCTCAGTGTATTGTGATGCTTCATACACTGGACTGCGATGCATGTTAGTGCAAGAAGGGAGAGTAATGGCATACTCGTCCCGACAGTTGAAGATTCATGAGAAGAATTATCCCACTCATGATCTAGAGTTAGCAGTAGTGGTTCATGCACTAAAGATGTGGAGGCACTATTTGTATGGGCAGAAATGTGATATCTACATAGATCACAAGAATCTCAAGTACATATTCACACAGTCGGAATTGAACATGAGGCAGTGAAGATGGCTAGAGTTGATCAAAGACTATGAGCTAGAGATACATTATCACCCAGCCAAAGCAAATGTGGTGGCAGATGCTTTGAGCAGAAAGAGTCAAGTCAATATGTTGGCCACTCACCCGATGCCGTACGAGCTAGCAAAGGAATTCGATAGGTTGAGTCTTGGATTTCTGAACAACACTCAAGGAGTGATAGTCGAGCTAGAACCCACTCTAGAGCAAGATATCAGGAAGGGCTAGAAAGATGATGAGAAGATCAACGAGAATGGGCAGCTGATCATAGATGGGAAAGGCCCATATTTTTGTGAAGACGCAGAAGGAGTGGTGTGGTTTAAGGTTAGGCTGTGTGTTCCCGACATCAAATTGATCTGGGAGCTAATTCTCAAGGAAGCTCATGAGATAGCATATTCCATACATCCTGGTAGCAAAAAGATGTATTAGGACCTGAAGAAAAGATTCTGGTGGTATGGAATGAAAGGGAGATAGCAGAATATGTGGCTGTATGCAATAGTTGTCAGAGGATCAAGGCAGAGCATCAGAAACCCACAGGTTTGTTGCGGCCGTTGGAGATTCCTATGTGGAAATGGGATGAGATTGGGATGGAATTTATAGTCGGTTTACCTCGCACCCGAGCTGGTTATGACTCCATCTGGGTAGTAGTGGACTGTTTAACAAAGGCGGCCCATTTCATACCAGTTAAGACCACCTATAACAACGCGGTGTTGGCAGAATTATATATGTCTCGAATTGTATGCTTGCATGGTGTTCCAAAGAAGATAGTATCAGACAGAGGCACCCAATTCACTTCTTATTTTTTGCAATAGTTACATGAAGCCTTGGGGACACACTTGAAGTTCAGTTCAGCTTATCACCCGTAGATAGATGGTCAGACTGACAGAACCAACTAGATCCTTAAAGATATGTTGAGAGCTTGTGCATTGCAAGACAAGTTAGGTTGGGACAAGAGGCTACCGTATGCAGAATTTTCCTACAACAATAGCTATCAAGCTAGACTGAAGATGTCAACGTTCCAAGCACTCTATGGGAGGAATTGTAGAACTCCGTTGCATTGGGACCAACCCGGCAAAATGCAGGTGTTCGGTCCAGATATTCTGCTTGAGGTTGAAGAGAACATCAGAATGGTTCGAGAGAATCTGAAGATAGCACAGTCTAGACAGCGAAGCTATGCTGACACCTGAAGGAAAGAATTGAGTTTTGAAGTGGGAGATTATGTCTACTTGAAAGTGTCACCCATCAGAGGAATCAAAAGGTTCGGAGTCAAGGGCAAGCTAGCACCTTGATACATCGGGCCATACCAGATCCAAGCAAGAGGTGGAGAGGTAGCATATCAACTTAGCTTACTAGAAAGTCTGTCAGCTGTGCATAATGTGTTCCATGTGTCTCAGCTAAATAAATGCTCGAGAGTGCCAGAAGAGCAGTTTCCAACAGAGGACCTTGAAGTTCAAGAAGATCTGAATTACATTGAGAAGCCAACTCAGATTCTGGAGACAGCAGACAGAATCACTCGAAGTAGCACCATCAGGATGTGCAAAGTCAAATGGGGCCATCACTCAGAAGAAGAAGCAACCTAGGAAAGAGAAAATGATCTGAAAGCCAAGTACCCTGAATTCTTTGCTAGCCAACCCTGAATCTCGAGGGCGAGATTCTTTTTAAGGGGGATAGGTTTGTAACACCCTGAATTTGGGGGTATAAAAATTTCTTCTCTAAATGCTTACCAAATTCAGATGTTACTCTCTCTCTCTTTCTAATCTCTCTCTTCCTTTTCGGTATAATTAAGTTAATTAGTGAGGGTTTAATTATTTATTTTTTGTCAAAACTTATGTGAGTCATGAATTGTTGCATCATGTTAAGCCCAAAATACTCTATGAATTGATGCACATGTTTGATTTGGTTTGAATTTGAAACTTGGTTTGAATTTGAATTGAAAACCCTAGAGAAAATAAAAAGGAAAGACAATAGAATTCCCTGGAAAAAGAAAAACCATTTCAGCCCAAACCGACCCAGTCCAGCCCAGCGGGACCGCTCGCGAGCCCGCCCGCCTGACAGGTGGGCTCCACCTGATAGCGGCAGTTTCTTACCCCCCCCCCCCCCCCCCCCGCGCTCTCTCTCCCGCTCTCCCTCCCTCTGCCCAGTGGGGGCCAGTGTGTCGCCGCCAGTCGCTCGCGCGCCCCTTTCTATCTCTGCCTCACGGGCCTGTATCGTCAGCGCGATGAGCCGTTTCCACGTGCGCCCACTCTCCCTCGCTGCGCCGTGGGACCGCCCTGTTAGTTCCGCCTTCCCCGCGAACCGCCTTGGACCAGCGCGCACGCACGCCGAGATCCTCGGCCACGTCGCCTGCCCACGCACCCCAGTACCCTTTTGAGCACCGCCCACACCCGCACTCGCTCCCCTGCCTCATTTCGTGTAAGCTCACCCTCTCTTGTGCTCTCTCTCCCCGCTTGACTTCACCAGAGTTCCACGGCCGCGCTACCAACCGTCCAGTCTGCCAGGAGCCACGCCAAGCCACCCCGAGCTCAGTCCTGAGGTGAGACATCCGTTCCCATGCTCAGTTCCTCCCAATTCCGCTTTGTCTGGACCAATTCGGCTTTGCCGGAGTTCGGCCGCGGTGGTTCACCATGCCCGCACGATGACTGGCTGAATTAGCCCAGCCCTGTGCCCCTTCTTTGGTCCGTAATGTTCCCCTCACCCTGCCGTAGCTAGTCCAGGCCTTAACGCGCCCTAGACCCCTTTCCCCGGTCGAGATTCCTCGCCGGGGTTACCCCCGACCCGCCCAGAGCTCTCCCTTCGCCGTTCTCCCATCTCTAGCCCCGGTTTCGTGGCTAGAACCCCACCAGTGTGTTCGTTGGGTTCTCCTCGCTAATCCTGGCTAGCCCTAGCGACCTCGGAACCGCTGTAGCCCACACCCGCCCCAGCTCCGATGACCTCACCGCCATGAGCTAGAGCAGCGCCACCCGCAGTCGTTAACCCCTCTGGTGCTTGATTTTGGTCGTCCGATCTCAATCGCGCGGTCCGGATCACCAGATACCGCTTCGTGCACGCGCGCCCTGCGCCTGGACCCACCTGTCGGCCGCTTGTGCAACTGGAACTGGGCTCGTCTGGTCAGTCCGCTTCCCCGCCCCCGGTCGCTTATCGCCCTGGCCCGCTGGTCAGTGCGCTCCCGCGCCTATGACCGCGCACTCGCCCGCGGATCTGTTCTCCCATTGATTGTGGATCTAATAGCTGAGGATACCATGTACCCCTTCGCATGGCAGTTTTGCTAAGGAGACCCTAGTTTTCCATGAATCAACCCATCGTCCTTGGGTTTTGCGCGCAGGACCCTGGACAATTATAAATAGACCCCGACCTTTTAAATAATCACATATTTGTACCTAATTTTGTATTTCAAACTTCAAAACTTGTTTATTTCATATCCTTTTCATATGAACTCCAAATTTAGTGATTCAAATTGCAAAATGATTATAGGAACATTCTCTGTTCAAATAAATTATGTTCATCCACAGTATGTGCACTCTAATTTTATGTCCAAGCTATAAGATGAATAAAAGGAAAACCTTAGTGGTAAATGGATATTTAATATTGTGAGATTAATAATATGTAGTATATGAATTTATCCATGGTTTACTTTTATGTCTCATTAAAATGAGTAGAATCAGATTATGTAATCATGGATATAAACAACTCTTAGAAAATAACAAACTACTAAATGTGATTAGTTCACCTTATAACTTAAACTCCCTTTTGAGTTTATACTTTTCCTTTTGAGATGTGTTCCAATGTTTGTACATGATTAGTGTGTTGTTCATTTGTCATTTACCAAATGTATTGAATGTATGATCGCTTTATTTAGACGACGAGCAGCCCATGGTTCCTGAGTGTGTTGCCGAAGATCTTCGTGAGCAACAACCTGGTGAAGGCAAGTGTCCTCTGACCTATTATGTCCTATATACTTTATAATTCACTGTCCCGCATTACATTATTGAAACCTAAGGATTGACTAGTCTGTATTTACCTTATCCTTCTATACCTTTTGGGTTATCATTTTTAGCTTTATGCTATTGTTTTAACTTAATCAATGAACATGATGTGAACATTTATGATACGATGATGTTATCCCGATGATAATCCTGTGATATTTAGGTGACTCAGACCATTTTCTTGAGTACCTCTCCGCAAGGTCCTATTCATTGAGTGACCACCCGGGATAACAGTGCAACCATGAGGGTGGAATGGGACACCCTTAGCTAAATAATTAGATGAACCTAGGGGTGTAGTTGGCTTTGCCAGAGGGCCGTCAAAGGGGGCCGGGGCATAGTGCTCGCTCTGCCAAGGGGGGTGCAGAGGTTCATTCAATTTGGTTTTGTTAGTCACCCACCTTGGAGAGGTGTACTGCGTTTGTACTACGGGCAAAACCTAACGAGCAGCTATGCACCGGGGGAGTCTTTGTAAAGACTACGAAGTGAGACCCTGTCAGGTCACCTCGGTAGTGATCAATGGGGAGTCATGATCCCCGGGCAGAATGGGAACCATGACTTGTGTGTAAAGTGTGCAACCTCTGCAGAGTGTTAGAAACTGGTATATCAGCCGAGCTCATGCTTAAGAACGGCCTTGGGATCCTCTTTGATTAGAAGAACTTTGGATACTCTTATGATGATGTTTAATGATGATGGTTATAATTATGATCTCTGGTACTTCCTCTTAGAGGGAGTACATTTGGGTAATAACTGGGTTTATTACTAAAACATGGCTCTACTACTAGTAATAAATACTTGACCAACTAAAAGCAACTGCTTAATCTTAACTCCACATATAGTTAGTCAACTTTAGCAAACGGGACATTTGCTGAGTACATTGATGTGTACTCACCCTTGCTTTAAAAACCACCCCCACCCCAGGTTGTCCCCACTGTATTAAGTGCTCAGGAGGAGATGATGGCAACATGGAAGACATTGAGGAGTTTTAGGACTATGACGAGTTCTAGTTATTTTAGTGGCAAACCCCCAGTCAGCTGCCTGTGAAGGCCTATTCTTCTACGTTTCGTATTCCGCACTTTGATTATGTTAATGACTATGTTATAGACTCTATGGATGTCTTGGACATCTTGATGTAATAAAAGTACCTTTGAGCAATGTGTGATGATGTCCAATTATGTAAACGCTGTGTACGTGAGTTTCTGATCCTGGCACGTACATGGTTCGCATTCGGTTTGCTTTCCAAAACCGGGTGTGACAATGGAGATCGATCTGGAATTGTAACATCCCAAAATTTGTATAATAAAAAATAGTAAAATAATAAAACAAAGAAATAAGAATATCTATGATAGAGATTTTGGATTTTTTGAAACCTTCTTGAATTTCTCATGCCTTTGAATGTTTAACTTCAAAAAGAAAAGAGGAAGGAAATTATATTAAAGTCATCTACTATTACTAGAATTAAATAGTGGGAAGAATAAATAATAAATAAATAAATAAGATTTTAAAGTGCAAAAATATTATTCAAGAGAGAATTGTGAATTCAAAGTTCAAACATGAATTTAAATTTAGTTTGGAATTGGAGAATAAGAGAAAGGAGAATAGAATAGAAAATAAAATAGAAAAGGAGGAGGCAAAGGAAACAAAAATACTTAAAATAAATATATAAGTCTATAAAAATATATACTTTGCCTTCATGTTGTTATTCTGGATGTTACAATTAGATTAGAATCTGAAACTATATTTAAATCTGAATTTTGAAGGTGGGAATAAAAATAGAAAAGAAAAGGAGAAGGAAATAAAAAAGAAAAAGAATAAAACGTTATTTGGGCCCAAAACCACTGCTCGCGGCCCATCTCCATTCCCACCCCATGCGGCCTAGTGGAGAGAAATCCCGTGACTGTCGTGCGGGCACCTCAAACCAGTCCCCATGACCGCGCTCCCACACACACCGCCGGAACTCGCCGACAAGTGGGCCCGGACTGCAGCCTCGGCGAGCGCGCGCGTAGTGGTCGTCCTCAATTCCAGCTTGGCGGACCCAGCGGTCAGCTATCGCTCACCCGTGTTCGCCTGTGTGTGGGACTTGGAGACCAGATCTCTGCCTCCGTCTCCAACTCTACCGCGCTGTGCATGGCGGGTGGGAGGTGCGCCATTAGGGCATGATCTGTTGCAGCTCGTGGACTATTTCTCCCTGCCTATTTAGGGAAACATGGCCGAAGCCTCTCCTTCCTACATCTCCCTTCCCTCGCAACCTCCTCGAGTCGAATGCGGAAAGCACAATGCCGTGGCGGCTGAGCTCCTCGCCGCCATTGAAATTCGGGCGCTAGTGCCGGTTTGGGGCCCTCTGGTGGAAATGGGATGATAGCCCAGCGCTTGCGACAGGGATTACGTCCGGAAACACCCTGGTGCGCCGGCGGAACTCCGCCAATTCCTGGTCGGAGTTGGTCATCGGAGGTCGCGACCGCCGTCCTCGCTGCTGACCACAACCTCGCCGTGCCGGTGGTAAGTTTGCCACGACCCAGTTCACCGCATTGTCCACATCGCGTAACTAGTACTAGATCGGGCTGCGGGGTACCGGGGGCCGGAAATCGGTGGCGCCGCCGGCCGCTCCGTCGTGGGGAGATTCTGCGCCGTTGTCGGACACACTGTGGGTTGTCGCTGATTGAGGAACCATGGATCCTCGTTTGGACGGTCCGGATTAGACACTGTAGGTACCCCCCTTCGTAGCATTAAGGAGCTGGCCGTTGATCACCCATCGCACGGCTAGGGATAACACGTGTGTATCTGTCGTTCATCATTAATCCCACGGATCTGGTTGCGTAGTGGTGCGTGTAGCGGGTGGGTTTAATCTTGGTCGTTGGACTCTAATCTGGCGGTCAGATATCTTCAATACCCCTTCGGCCGAGAACATTTACTAAAGAGACCCTGGGTTATCACTGAATCAACCCGTAGTCCACAGATCCTATTCACGGAGTCTAGGAAATCTTGCGAGTTAACCCCTGCTGTTCTCTGGTTTTGCGTGCTCAGTCTAGAGAATTAGAAAATCAGATAAATGGGTTTAGAAAATGATTTTTAATATGAAAATAATGGCTAGAATTTGTTTAATTCATAGGAAATTCATATGAAGTCCAAATTAACCCATTTCAGTTCCTATAATTTTTTAATATTATTGTTTATCACCTAGTGTCTCTGTTTTGACATGAAAACAGTAATAAAATTTATTTCTTAATTAATCTTGTATCAAATACATAAAACCTTGGAAATTCATAACTTAAAATCTATAACTCCAAAATTAATGATTCCTGTTCCTAGGATCTTATTTTAATGTGTAGATCATTATTATGTATTTTTTTACATGTTTGGTGTGATGTTAATTTATCCTTTATACTACGTTGGTTTGTATTGCTACCACTAGCGCAAGGTCACGAGGATCTGAAGAATCATCCTGGTACCTAGAATCTCAAGTGCCAGGCAAGTTGTGCCATTGATCACTTTTATTACCCAATAATGTTCTTTAATGTCATTATTCATGCATAGGTTTAATTTTGATGGGACCCAATAGGTCACCCTAGTCTATTTATCCATTTTACCTTGTTTACCCCTGAATCATTTGGGTAGTCATGCTATTGCTTTACATGGTTTTGGGTTAATATTTCATTATATCCATGTTCCAATTAATCTGTTATTTTATTTATGTTCATGTCAAGATCATTAATGTCAATTAGAACATGGAGCTTAACTTGAGAAACACGTGCCACCACAAGGGTGGAATGAGACGCCCTTGGCTGACTAATTAGGAAAGCTAGTGGAAGACTACCTTACCCAAAACAGGCAAGGGCAGTAGGGGAGTTGCGTGCAGGGAGGTTATCAGGTTGATTTTGCTGCGATGGCGGTCAGACGAGGGATTCTTAAAAGTGCTCTTCCCATAACTGTAGCGGTTTTCGGAAGCTAGTGGAACTTTGTAAAGGCCTCGTAGTGTTACCCTGCCTCGCTTCCTTGGTAGAGGTGTATGGGATTCATGACCCCTTGGCAGATGGGTAACATGACTTGTGGGTACAGGGTACAACCTCTGCAGAGTGTAAAACTGGTATACTAGCTGAGCTCACGATCATGAGTAGCTCAGGACTCTCGCATGCTTAAATTATGAAACCTAAACTCAATTTATCATATGCATTGCAAGGGATTTGTTATTGATTTTGTTTTATTATTCTTATTATGGTTTGGTATTCACTTACATTTAGTAACTGCTAATAAAATTTTGACCAACATATTAAAAGCAATGCTCAGCTTTAACCCCTATTGTTGATGAGCCTTACACATCACATGAACTCCCACCTTTGGTGAGTTCATGCCCATTGGTTTCCCCACCACGTGTTGAGCTATGATCATGTGTGAGCTCACCCTTGTTGTCTCACACCCCCCACAGGAGAAGAACATGTGGTTTAAGAGGAGCCACACAACGAGGAGTTCGATTCGATCTAGGTGGCGTCTCCCAGTTGACTTTATGGCGCCAAGGATGGACTTTAGTTCGATCTATATTTATCTTTTATTTTGTAGGACTTCCACTATGTAATAAATACTCTGATGTTATTGTGACATTTATCTCTATACACTATGTTATTATATATGTTGTCTTCTTTGGCGCATGTATGAGATGCACCCGGCTTTGTCCCTTAAATCTGGGTGTGACAGGAATGTGGGCCCCACACGCAACGACGTAGCATACACATTAGGTGGAGAGGCTGGCTGTGGGCCCCATGCAGCAGTTGCTTTAGGAGCGATTTTGCGCGCGCGTGATGTTGATAGGGGGACTGACGTACAAGGCCCGTGCGTCATTCACGTACAGAAATGAAGTGGTGGGGAGAGGTACTAGGCCGGCGAGGGTTTATTTGGCCCATCCGGCCTAGGAAGGGGGTGGCGTGTGCTGGGCTCAGGGATTGTGGCCGAATAGGTAGGTGAAGTTTCTCTTTTTTTTCTAATTTCTGTTTCGATTTTTCTATTTGAATTTTTAAATTCAAATTTCAAATTCAAGTATGAGTTCAAATTCAATGCACAATATAGTAAAACTACAACATGGATGCAAAGATACAATTTTTTTATTACCCTATTTAAGCAAATGCTTTTGGATATGCATTTAATAAACACAAAAATAGTCATTTGAAAAATAGAGTTTCCTAGTGGATAACCCTTGTGTATGAGATGCTTTGAATACATAGTTCAACAAAAGAATAACTTGGGGATTTTATCTTTAATTATGAAACATATTTATTTTATGAGAGGTAGCTTAAAAAGGTAAGGAAATCCTTATTAAATTATCTTTTCTTCAAAACATTTTTACTTAAATCCCAAATTCTGTTTTGGGGTGTTACAAATCCTATCCCCTTAAAAATAATCTCATCCCCAAGATTACTAACAAAAGGGATGCATAATGTTTTGTGTGTAGTTTTTTAAACTTTTTTCAGCTGGTTTTAATGTTCACAAGAATTTCTTTTCATTTAGCAAGGGTGGCTAAAAAACAAGGTTTTTTATGTTTTAGCTAATAAGTAAGATTAGAGAAGATTTAGATAAGGAAGGCTTCTATCCTAGATTGTGGATCCTGAATCATCTATAGATCGGAGTTGTCTCTTATCCTTCGTTGACAAGGTTCATCTATTCCTTCATGGGTCTTGGTGACTCCATTGAAGTTAGGGACCTTCGGTATTGGTGTTACCATCTGAGTTAAGGACATATGTTTAGGATAGTTGTGGGTAGGATAGATTCCACATGGTAAATCAAAATATTATTTATTTGCTTTTAGATTGGTCTAGATATATTATGCGACCTATCAGGAACATTTAGGTCGGGTTGTTGATTATGGCCAAGTTGGTCTAGTGCACTAATTTTTGGGTAGAGTGATTTAGGTTAGTGAAGACCAAATTGAATAATCTATTTAATCGGTATTAACTTTGTAACTTTTAGGTAGGTGTATATGTCTGAGTTAGCCTAGTGTACCAATTTAGGGCAAAGTGCATTAGGTAAGATTGTAAGAGCATGTTTTATAGTAGTAGAGTTTAGTCTATTTTACTAGTCTTAAATAATCTAAGTTAGTTAGTTCTAACCTTTGCATATAGCCAAGAAATATGAATCAAATAGGATAAGGGTTTCATATTAGATTAAGCTAGTTTTGACTAGAGTAGGTTAGATTCGGTCTAATGTGATTAGATTTGATTAGCTTTAAATGAGATAAGATTATATTTAATTAGACTGGATCAGATTAATCATATTAGGTTACATTGGGTTAGATCCTATTAGATTAGATTGGTTAGATAAATCTGCCAGGATAATATAGAATTTTTTGAAGATAAGATGTATCTATTAAGATATATTTATATTTTAATGGAGTGTAATCTAAGTTGATTAATTATCTTGTAAACATATTTTTATGCCTAATTATATGCAGATGCGATTGCGGATATCACTCCACAATTCACCACACTTAATCAAAGAACCAAATCAAACGTGTATCATAAGGACAAGCATTCAAGCTCATAGATACCTATAAAAATAGTTTTTTTCTAGGATTACGTGTTCTATTCCTAAGGGTCACTTTAGGTATAGGATTCCAAGGTGTGAAGTCCTCTTTTGGTGTTAAGAAGAATAGGTAAGAGTAATCAGAGTAGAGAAAAAATAGATGAGAAAATATCAAGGAAAGTTTAGAAAGAATCATAGTAGCAAACGTAAGTAGGTAAGGGTTTGACTAGATCTATCTAGGTAACATCCTACAGTCAACATTGTTCTGATACCACTTCTGTCACACCCGGATTTATGGAGAAATCTAGATGCATCTCAAATGTGTGATAGGATCAAGTCTCACACATATGATGACTCATGGTACAGAAATCAATGTCACAACTTTATTAAATAATAGGGGTTCTATACAAAATAGCTAAATAAATTACACCATATGGCAAAAACGATCCTCCATCATAGTTGACTGAGATACGGCGACCTAGACTTCTCTCAAACTCATCGCATCATCTTTCATGTTCCACCAGCGATACCTGTTCTTGACCTGGTGTGGTTATAGCAAAAGTGACCTCACATACGTTCATCGCTAAGCAAGTGTGGGGAATAACGTGCATGAGCTCACTTATGGTGGGGGCTCACAGTGTAAAGCTTACCAAGGAAAATAGTTATGCCTGAGCATTGGTTTTAATAAGTTGGTCAAAATTTTATTAGCAATTACTAAGTGTAAGTAAATACCATCCAATTTAAATAAGAGACCAATATTAATAATTCCCACAATGCAATGCAATGATTGACATGTTAAGTTTAGTTTCATCAATTAATCATGCATGAGTCCTGAGCTGCTCATGACTGTGAGCACGACTGATATACCAGTTTTACACTCTGCGGAGGTTGCCCATCTTTACCCACATTTCATGTTATCCAAGAACTTTGTTGCACTATCCTCAAATGCTTCGAGCCATTTGTCACATGGATCCCCAAAGATAGTCGGGAACTTATATGCATACCTCAATCTAATAAGGCTAGGCTCATTTACCGAAGGAATGCTTTCAGCTCTAGCATATCCTATTCATGATTCAGGGGCTAGGTATTGAATGCCAAGTGCTCTTGCACGAGATCTCGAGTTCCAACATAAGTGCACACAGAGTTGAAGGCTGCAAGAGCAAATTGAGCTTCGTAATCCACATAGCAAACTAGCCTCTGAACCTGAAGGTAATCTTAATAGGGTTCTGAATCAAACTTTTCATATCCTCCTTTTCCTTTAAGTTGACTGTTGGTGACTTGTTCTCAAATGCTAAGAGTTAAGAACAAGGCAACATGAAAAGTGTTAAGTGTTAAAGTCCTTCGTCCTTCGAAGCATTATGTCCCTTCGGGAAATAATGAGTTTCGGACGAAGGTCATAAGAGACATACCTTCGTAAATATAATAGGTAATAACGAAAGACTCATATAAAGCATGAGATATAATATAAGCATCATCATGGAATCATTTCTATTTTATTAACATGGGAAAATAGAAATGATTTCAAATTACAAATGTACCTTCGGTCCTGAGAGAAGGTAAAAAGTACAGGCGTGACGCAAAAGCAAATGTGAAGTCAGCGTGAACAGTACGGGAGTACTGTTCATCTATTTATAGACGCGGGACGCAGCCCACGTAAAATTACATCCATGTCCATTACATTTGTTAACGGTTTATGGAAATCTATTGAGGACCCCGAAGTCTTTTCATCTTAAGGTCGGTTCCCCCTTGTGCCATTGCGCCGAAGCTTCCCTGCGTACAGCTTCGGCTGCCCCCGACCTTCGTCTGGCTCAGCCTTCGTCCTGGTCGTGCTCCATATCCATAATTCTGAATCCGAAAATACCTGTTCATATAATTCACTTGGAAAACATTGTCAAATCATGTTTTTGAGGACCTTCGGAGGACGAAGGCCCCCAACAGTAGCCCCTCGCAATATTAATTTGTAAATAATAAATTCAGATTGCGATATGGACGAAGGCCTTGAGCCGAAGGTCCGAAAAAACACCTTCCCTTTGCTAGAATAGCAACATTCACTGACAAGCGGGGCCTTTTAACTTTCAACGCCCTAGGCGTATAAATAAGAACACATCGTGAATTCATTTGGTACACACGCTTGCCTTTTGCTTCGGCCCACTAAAAATTTTTAGCTCTTGCTCATTGAGATTTGCTGGTCTTTTTGATTTCGAAGCTTCGGCCTCGGGAACAAATTTTTAGTGTTTCCGAAGATGTCTGAAGACAAGAAGATCCCTGCTGAGACGAAGCTGAGTCTCGAGGAGGAGAAGAATCTGGGGTTCCTGATAGCGATGGCAGAGACTAATACAGAGAAAATCACGAAGGAGATTCTCGAAGGTTTGTCCGAAGATACTGATGACAGTGACAGCTATGATGTGGAAAGTGATGGGGAAGAGGCCGAAGATCGACCGTGGCGACCAAGTCACTCAGTTTTTGGGAAAACAACCATCAAGCAGAGTCACATTGATAATATGAGGGGGCGATACTTCCGAGACATATCTATTGTGAGAGCTGATGCCGGGGAAAAGACTTCTCCCACCCCTGAAGAAGATGAAGTTGTGATTTTCCGAAGCCTCCTCAAGGCTGGGCTTCGATTCCCCCTGAGCAATTTTGTTGTTGAGGTACTGAAAACATTCCAAATCTACCTTCATCAACTCACTCCCGAAGCTATTATAAGAATGGGGATTTTTGTCTGGGCTGTGAGAAGCCAAGGTTTGGAGCCAAACGCTAAAAGCTTCTGCAACATACACGAGTTATTGTACGAGACGAAGCCCTGGGGAAAGGAGCAATACCACAATAACTTTGGGTGCTACAGCTTCGGCGCCCGCTCCGGGTCAAGCTACCCTGTGCCAACCTTTCGGAAGAGGTGGCCCGGAGCCTGGATGTCTGAATGGTTTTATGTGAAAAATGATCTAACAGCGCAAAATAATGTCAAAAGTATCATTATGTACCCAATTTGGCAACGCTTCGGGCTTCGAAGGCCGAAGGTTGAAATGGATGAGGCAGCCGAAGAATGCCAAAGAGCCTTCGGTGCAGTCTGCTCCTTCATTGGGTCAAGGGACTTGGTCCAGGAGCACATTGCCTTCAGGGTATGGCCACTTGCAGAAAAGTGGGAAATGCCGAAAGAAACCATCAAAGAGTCCGACGAAGGCGGACTAGTCAGATTAAAATACACATTCAAATATGCAGATAAATTTATTGAACCTGATGATGACTGGCTGAAAAGCATTGAAACATTAAGTGATGAATTACTTGGGGCATTCTCGAAGGCTGAAAATGCTGCACTATCAGCAGCCTTCGGAGGCCGAAAAAAGAAGAGACTGAACCGAGTGTTTGATGCAATCGGGTTCTTCTACCCTGATTATTGCTATCCCATTCGAAAGCAGAAGAGAAAAAACACAATCTCTGCAAAAGAAGAAGTTGCAGCTGCTCCTAGCGAGCCAGAACTGAAAAGGAAAAAGATAAAGGTTCTTACGCACCGGCCGCGTTATATTGAACCAGCTTCGGTGCCGGAGTTTACCGGGAAAACTTCTTCAGCCACCGAAGCTGAAAAACTAATCGAGCCAGCCTTGTTGCCAGAGATCGCAGAAACGGCCGAAATGCCACCAAAGATAGAATCAGAACACTCAAACATTTTGTTGCCAGAAACAAAAGAGAAAACCGAAGCGCCGCTCACAGAAAAAATTGAGGAGGTAAGAGAAGCAACTGAGGGCTCCAAAACATCAGAAGTTTTGAGTCCTACAGCAATCATTGGGACAGCAAAAAATGAAAAAGTGCCAGCTGCAACTCCGAAGAGAAAAAGAATGGCTAATGTGCTAGACGTATTGGAAACGATCAAATCTTCGAGCACACCTCCGAAGAAAGCTGCTGTTACTCCTGAAACAACAGCTGAAATCTCTGGTTCTACAGCTCCAGAGCAAGAGATTTCAGCCGAAGCTGGACCCTCAGAGCCCGCAAAAACTTTGGAAAGTGAGACAGAGAAAATAACAAAGCCAACTATTGAAGAATCTAGTGTTGTTGCCCCCGAAGCATCCCCCAAGACTCGTGATTATATTTTTCGTCATGCTTCGGGGAAAAAATTATCAGAAAAAGAAGAACAAGAGGCCCAGCATTATGCCCAAAAACTGAAATATCCGAAGGGAGCATTAATATTTAATGGCAGTGGAGAAGAAGACTTCTTGTACTGTCTTCCCGACAACAAGGAAATTTCTGTCTGTCGGGAGATAAGCAGAAGCTTCGGATTCCCAACTTTAGAAGACGGACTTTCGGTGCTATCAAAAAACGATCTGGCTGACAGCCTAGCTTATAACAGTTTAAAGGTATGATAAATGAAATCCTTGTATTTTTCCGTTCATTTAAACCCTCTGACACACACACATATTCCTTTTTGCAGGGCTTGATTCTTAGCAATGCTCTCAGAGCCCAGAAAGATACTGAAGACGAAGGGTGTACTATAGCCCTGAGCAACCTTCGTTCCGAAGTAATTGAACTGAGGAACGAAGGTCTCGAAAAAGACAAAATATTATACTCATTGATAGATAAAATAAAGGAGGACGAAGCTGCTTTCAAAAGTCAGGCTGAAGCTCAGAAACGCGAAATTGAAGACCTTCGGAAACAACTGGCCAGAGCCACAGAGGAACGTATACTTGAAGAAACAAAGCGTGAACTCAGCGATCAATGGGCAGATCACCTAGAAGTGACTGTTGAAGAGCTTCGTTCATCCAAAAAGAGATGCTACAATAAATCTATAGACTGTGTTAAAAAATTAAAGGCTAGCTTCGCCAAGGTCGGCGCATTCTCAAGTGAAGAAAATTTTCTAAGGGGCAATCCCGAAAGTGTCATTGAATGGATTGACCACGAAGCTGAAGCCTTCGAAGAAATTCTAAATAGCCGAGGAGATATATGTGCCTTCTCTGGCGCCAGAGGGATTGCCACTATTTTAGAGAAGAAGGGCTGTGAACATGTGAAAATTTTAGCACAGTCCGAAGCCACCTTGTCGCCTGAAGATATAAAAGATCCTTCAGCCGAAGCTAGCGCGGCTGGGGGAAAATTTTTCACCGACATCTGGGACAACGGTGGCCGAGAAATGGCAAGAGAAATTATTCAGAGAAGTGAAAAGGGCATCCATGATGCTAGAGAAGTGGCTAAGGCTGCTGAAAAGAGCACAGAGCCCGAAGGTCAATTAGGTACTAAATAATAGCTTCTACCGTGTTGTAATCTTTAGGCTTTTAAGATCTGTTTGCGATTTGTAATAGTAATGTAGTCGTGTCCTGCTTCAGATCCGACTAAAGCGCCTTCGGGCCCTCAGCCGAAGGGGGACGACGAAATTAAAAAGATGGCCGAAGATATTATGGACGAAGTCGTCAATCGGCTTCTGAATGAAGCTGCAGGAGTCGTTTTGAGAGAGGATTAAACATTTTTGTAAAAAACTTCGGAAATGTAATATAATGTAACATTTTTGTAACCCCGAAAGTAATATATCTATTTTTGCTACTCAATTCTTTACGATGCATGAAACTTTACACACGTACCGTTTTTGAGTTTGGCGAAAAAAACACCTTCCCTTCTTTTCATGCTTCGTGAAGAATATCCAAACTTCGTGAAAAAATTCTCCGAAGCTATACTTCCGAAGATGAAGATTGATTCTCTTTACGACCATGATTTTCACTCTTTCAAATCATACTTTCGAAAATCAATATTGTGTCCCCTTCTTGGGACCACGATTTTTACTCTTTCAAATCATACTTCCGAAGATCAATATCGTGTCCCCTTCTTGGGACCACGATTTTCACTCTTTCAAATCATACTTCCGAAGATCAATATCGTGTCCCCTTCTTGGGACCACGATTTTCACTCTTTCAAATCATACTTCCGAAGATCAATATCGTGCCCCCTTCTTGGGCCATATGCAACATGATGTATGATGCTTATGCTATGCAAAATGATGTAATGATGTTATGCTACGTAGATGACATTTGTTCCGAAAGATACACACATATCCCCACACAATATTTTTGTATCAGCACTGATTCTTCGCTGTAAGCTCTGCATTCCCTTAGGAACGTCTTTGGAGCTTCTTCGCCTCTTACTTAGGCGGTATAAGCTCTGCATTCCCTTAGGAACGTCTTTGGAGCTTCTTCGCCTTTTACTTAGGCGGTATAAGCTCTGCATTCCCTTAGGAACGTCTTTGGAGCTTCTTCGCCTTTTACTTAGGCGGTATCAGCGTTGACTTTTCGCTGTATGCTCTGCATTCCTTTTGGAACGACTTTGGAGCAGAAAACTTACGCTGCGCTCCCTTCGGAACGACTTTTTGTGACTTCGTCAGACTTACTCTGCGTTTCTTAGAACGACTTTTCGTTGCTTCAAAGGACTTTCGATAGTCCGAAGGTCCTTTTTATTGTCGCAAACCTGTGAAGAAAACATATTTTTCTTGTAGGAATCAACGAAACTAATTACATGAAAACAATGTCCTTTATTACAGAGAATAAAACTGAATGAAAAAGATTGCTATTAAGGTAGGATATTTGTCAATAGATGTGCTTTGATTCTGGCACGGTGCTGTTGACCGTGCGAGCTTCGGACTGTTCTCTGAAGTCCCTTTGATGTGGAGCATATTGGCTCCCTTCTGGCTGCTGACCTTGTTGCAACGGAGGTGGAGGCGGAGGCTGTTGCCAGGAAGCTGAAGGCTGACTTGCCGAAGCAGCAGAGACTACAGGATGATTGCCCACATATTCTGGGATGTAGGGCGAATGATACGAAGCTGTATGCATGACCTGCTTCGGCTGGGCTTGTTGTGCTGCTGCTTCAGCTATTTCCTTTTGCTTCTGTATAGTAACATGGCACATCCTGGTAGTATGGCCTTTGTTCTCACCACAGAATAAGCAAAAGATTCTTCTTGGTTGATCGCCAAATCTTCCTCCGAAGCCCCTGGCGCCTCTGCCTCTTGGAGCTGGTGGTCGGAAGGAGCTTTGCTGTTGCCCCGAAGCCTGTGAGGAGTACTGTGGCCTTTGCTGCTGGCTCCCTTTATCATCATTTTGATTGGAATTATGAATTGATCTGACATGCCTCGGATAGAATCTTCCTCCGAAGCCCCTGGTCATCTCAGAAAATCTGAAGGCCTCCTCCCTTCTTTGGCGAAAATCATTGTCAGCTCGAATATATTCATCCATCTTCTGGAGCAGCTTCTCCAGCGTTTGAGGAGGCTTCCTGGCGAAGTACTGAGCTGACGGACCTGGCCGAAGCCCCTTGATCATGGCCTCAATGACAATTTCATTGGGCACCGTTGGTGCCTGTGCCCTCAAACGCAAAAACCTTCGGACATATGCCTGAAGGTATTCTTCGGGGTCCTGAGTGCACTGGAACAAAGCCTGAGCAGTGACCGGCTTCGTCTGAAATCCTTGAAAGCTGGTTAACAACAAGTCCTTCAGCTTCTGCCATGAAGTGATCGTTCCTGGTCGAAGGGAGGAATACCAGGTTTGAGCAACACTTCTGACAGCCATAACGAAAGATTTGGCCATGACTGAAGCATTGCCACCGTACGAAGACACTGTTGCTTCGTAGCTCATCAAAAACTGCTTCGGATCAGAATGGCCATCAAATACGGGGAGCTGAGGCGGCTTGTAGGACGGAGGCCAAGGCGTAGCCTGCAACTCAGCGGACAAGGGAGAAGCATCATCAAAAACAAAATTCCCATGATGGAAATTGTCATACCAGTCATCTTCGTTGTGAAAGCCCTCCTGATGAAGGTCTTGATGCTGAGGCCTTCGGAGTTGCTCATCCTGAGCAAGATGACGAACTTCTTCAGAGGCTTCATCTATCTGCCTCTGCAGTTCAGCTAGCCTGGCCATCTTCTCCTTCCTGCGTTGAACCTGTTGCTGAAGGATTTCCAGATTCTGAATTTCCTGATCTAGATCATCCTCCGGATGTGTTGGACTGGTAGCCTTCCTCTTCTGGCTTCGTGCCTCTCTGAGAGAAAGGACATCTTGATTGGGGTCCAGCGGCTGCAGCGTGCCAGCCCCTGGTGCTGGAGCCTTCTTCGGCGGCATGACGAAGCTGATGCTTGCCGAAGGTGCCGAAAAACTCAAGAAGTGGAAGTGAGTTCACCGGAGGTGGGCGCCAATGTTGGTGACTTGTTCTCAAATGCTAAGAGTTAAGAACAAGGCAACATGAAAAGTGTTAAGTGTTAAAGTCCTTCGTCCTTCGAAGCATTATGTCCCTTCGGGAAATAATGAGTTTCGGACGAAGGTCATAAGAGACATACCTTCGTAAATATAATAGGTAATAACGAAAGACTCATATAAAGCATGAGATATAATATAAGCATCATCATGGAATCATTTCTATTTTATTAACATGGGAAAATAGAAATGATTTCAAATTACAAATGTACCTTCGGTCCTGAGAGAAGGTAAAAAGTACAGGCGTGACGCAAAAGCAAATGTGAAGTCAGCGTGAACAGTACGGGAGTACTGTTCATCTATTTATAGACGCGGGACGCAGCCCACGTAAAATTACATCCATGTCCATTACATTTGTTAACGGTTTATGGAAATCTATTGAGGACCCCGAAGTCTTTTCATCTTAAGGTCGGTTCCCCCTTGTGCCATTGCGCCGAAGCTTCCCTGCGTACAGCTTCGGCTGCCCCCGACCTTCGTCTGGCTCAGCCTTCGTCCTGGTCGTGCTCCATATCCATAATTCTGAATCCGAAAATACCTGTTCATATAATTCACTTGGAAAACATTGTCAAATCATGTTTTTGAGGACCTTCGGAGGACGAAGGCCCCCAACATTGACCTTCATGTAGAACCACTCCATCATCCATTGCTTCGGGCATTTGCTGCGATAGGCGATATCTAGAAATTGAGCTTCTTTGTGATAAGCAAAATTGTAATAACCAAAGTTATTATGAAGATGCTCCCCATCAAATGCCTTCGTCTGGTAGTGTAATTCATGGATTTTACAAAAGCATTCTACTCTTGGCTCCACACCTTGGCTTCGTATGTCCCAGATAAAAACTCCAATCCTCAAAATGGCATTTGGAGTAAATTGGTGCAAGAAGATATCAAATCTTTTTAATACCCCGAGCACCATCTTATATAGTGGGAACCAAAGCCCAGGATTTAAGAAGCTTCAGAATATGACCACCTCATTATCCTTCAACTCAGGTGTGGTTTCCTCACCTCCATGGTGAACCAAGTCGACATCATTTATGCAATACATGTTCTTCAACACCTTGACATGGCTAGTTCAAATCGTTGATTTCCCAAAGACAATATGACTTGATTTTGTTGGCCTGATTTCTTCGCTATCTTCTTAAATATCCATGTACTCACTATCATCAATCAACCAATCTATCATGCCCTTAGCAATCTTAGTCAAAAACATTCTCTCACTTAGCACAACGTTTTTAGCAACATCTGAAGCTTTTACTATCATGAGATCCAAAGCTACTTTCTTTCCTGTCATCACCTCCAAGCTACAAGAACACTTAAAAAACCTCGAAGCATTGTCACTCAAAAGAGGGTTTGAAGCAAGTTTCGTATGTGGACCAACTAATAGCACAACACAAAAAGCGGCGAATGTCGTGCTTACGGCCATGAGTCTCGTCCCATTTTATACGTGAAAGATTTTAAAAACCAATAGTTCACTTACCGAACAAATGAACCCAATAACCAAAGCTAACAACACCACCTTTCATAACGAGCTATGGGAAGGTGTTTTTTGGATCTTTGGCACAAAGTCTTCCAATCACATTTTTGTGGTCTAAGCTCATTATGAAGGAACAAACTAATTCCGCAAGGGGCTACTATTGGGGGCCTTTATTGTCGAAGATCCTCATATCTGTTATTATCAAGTTGAAAAGGTCTTTTCAGGTATAGTGTAAAGAAGCGATGAAGTTATTCTTTGGAAAAGACGCTTATGAAGTAAAAGTTGAAACCATGAAGCTTAGGCTGTGTATAGGTGATACAAAAACATGTGCTAAAGAAGACGGTTTAGCTTCAACAACATTGACATATAAAGCAAGAGAGAAGTAGGAGGCTTGGGAAACTTGCTTGGTAGGGAAAGAGAAGGAGAAAAGATAGTGTTACCCATGTGGAACATGTAAATTATATGCACAAGACTTGTAGGCATGTTGGTAATTTCATACAAAGATGTTCCTCATGACTATAAATAGAGGAACAATGCCATGCATTAGCGGCTGACTGAGACCCAAAAATGCTAATTAGCATCACCTTCGAAGATACCTTCGAGTTCTCATTTGTGCAGTCAAAGGTATATTTGTAATTGTTTGTTATGTTACAAAAGCAAGGCAGATCTTACGAAGTAAGGAAATTATAAATATTTCCATCTGTTTCATCTTGTAAACATATCATTGCTAAAGATGCTTCTACCTTCATCTTCTTCCTTTGATCAATTTTCAGAGGAAAAATCGGATAACAGAAGAAGTTTTAATTATTCTCACTTGTGTTGCATGTTCTTTTGGTATACCTTTAGGAACCAAAAACGAGTGACTAACACTTTCTAAGGGTTTTAAAATCAGAGATGTTTATAAAACTCTTTTTCTCCTCAAGCAAGGCAAAGACTCTTTGTTGGTTCAGATTTACATGGATGATATCATCTTTTGTGGTTCTTCTCATGCTTTGTTTTCCAAGTTTTCAGATACTATGAGTAGGGAATTTGAGATGAGCATGACAGTAGAGCTTACCTTTTTTTGTGCTACAAATCAAGCAGACCCAAGATGGGACATTTGTGTACCAAGGAAAATACAATAAGTATGTCTTGAAATTTGACATGGGTGAGGCCAAGCCACTTTTGGTGCCCATGTCCACCACGACGGCTTTGGATGCCGATGAGGACAACGAGCTTGTGTACTCGAAGGAGTACAGGAGCATGATCGGCTTCATTCTATACTTGATGACGATAGGCTAGACATACACTTTGTTGTGTGTCTATGCGCTCGATTTCAGGCTTCCCCACGTACTTACTATAGACAAGTGATCAAAGTGATCATGAGGTACCTTCGTTTCACACCTCAGTTTGGATTATGGTATTCCTCTTCATCTGTCCTAACATTGGGTAGTTATTCGGATGCTGATTTAATGGGATACCGCTTAGATCGCAAGTCCACTTCTGAGACTTGTCATTTTTGGGGATCTTCCTTTGTCTCATGGTCTTCTCGCAAATAGTCTAGTGTTGTCTTGTCTACCATAGAGGTTGAGTATGTTGCTGCCGCTAGCTGATGCTTGTAGTTGCTTTGGACGATGGCCACTTTGCAGGATTTTGGCTTGGAATTTTCACATGTCAGTGTTGCAAAAATTTTTGTGTTGCATTATAAGACCAAGCCCTTCAATTTCCGCTTTCATTTCCTTAAAGATCTTTATGAGAAACGGGACAATGATCTTTGATCAACACAGACATCTTGCAGAGGGGAGTTGGGTGCATGTTTCCCCTTTTTGCTGAGGATTTTCTTTCTGCCTTTTCTTTGCTTTTTTGGCTTTTTCATCCTTCTTTGCAGTTTTGTAACATATCTGCATCTCATCTTGTATCATTTTAAGCTTCACTTGAACAGCTGTTAGAATGTGGCTATGCTCTTTGTAGTGTGTTCTTTGTGTACATGATTATGTTATGGCAAGCTTAGACTCTTCTTGCACATATTGATAAAATGTTATTGAGATAAGCCTATTTTCATGATTGTGAACATGATTATTACTTGCTCGATCCAAAACTTGTTCACCATTGAGATTGGCACCTAGCATTTGTAGGATGTGTTGAGATCATTTTTGCTGTCACTAGTATGCTAGGTGGCTACATCTCATGCTTTGAGTCATTCACTATCTCGATACATTAATTATCTACTAAAATCTGAATCAAGATAAGTGAAAATCCAAAAGATTGTGATGGGTTTGCATTTGTCACCACAACACTATACTGAGACTGCTTCTATTTTCCCTTTTAGACGAACTAGAGGAGTGTAGTGGATGATCAAAACTAGTGTCTTTAGCTTCTAATTGCATTTTTGTGTAACACCCATGGTGTTTACCTCCTGTTAAACAACGAGTATGGACTTAAGCAAGAAATACTAGTGTGAATAATGATTTCGATATTAGGCCCATCTCCGATTACCAAGATTATTCGAAGGGTTTCATCAAGCTTGGAATTCAACTAGCTCACAAAAGCTCAAGTTCGGTGTCGTATTCATCTCCATAATTTAAACAATTAAAAAGGTTTCATAAACTTTGGGGTTTCCTTCATTTGCTGGCAAAGTTTGAACTGTTCGGATCACGTGTGTAAGTGAATATGAAAATCCAAAAATGTCTGATTTAATGTAAAAATTTGGAACCCACATGTTGTCAAAGAAAAACAACGCGTAGAGTTATAACTTGCGCCGTTCTCTAGCCGAAAGTTTAGATAGCGGTGAAATTGTCTAGGCTCAACTAAATCAAATGTTTATTTAAATTATATATCAACTCTAATATCATTCGGTTTGATATCTCGATTAAATATTATCCCAAGTATCGTCGAACCGTTTCGGGGTAATCTAATTCACTTATACCCTGTTTAGACCTTTGTTTTGGAATTTACATTTTTTATCTTTTGCTGAATAAAATGGGAGATGATACATGATTGTTTTCTTTCACAAACTTATCTCTACTGCCCTTGGAAAACTCTATCGAGCCAGCATGGTCCTTCCATCAGTGTACATGTCGTCTTCAGCTCATCTCCCTTATCCTGTTTTCCACAGCCCTTGGTATTTTCCTGAAGACACCATCGCCTAGCCCTTCCCCATCACAAGTCGGCGGTCCTCCATTCCTAGCCACGCCGCTCTCTGCCTCACTGGTGCTCGCCCCTCCCCATGGTCGTCCCTCCCTCATCCCTCCCCGCCATGGTGGCCACGCCTCTGCTCGTCCTCGCTGCTCCCCAGTGCTCGGCAAGGGAGCTCCCTTCCTCTCGCGCCCATCTCCCCCTCGCTTTTCCCTACTCGCCAGCCATCTCCCTGGCGCTTGTCCTCGGCTCCCATGGCCGAACTCGTCCTGGCGCTAGCCCTCTCCAGCTCTGTGACACCAACACCCTCAAGTCCTATGTCGATGCCCCCATCTATTTTCCTCCCTGCTGTGGCAGCTCCTACTCGCCCAGGTTTGGTGGCCATCGCCTCCTATTTGCTTCGCCACGCTGCATCCTCCCTTCTTGGGTCAAGCTCGAAGCCTTACAGGTATCGTCTTGTAGGTTTTGTAGTAGTGGTGGTGCCATTCAGTTTTATGTGAGCGATGGATGTATATGTGGGTGCTGATGGGAGAGAAATCCGGATGTTGATAGCCCTAGTTTGATGGACGCCAAGGGATTTGAGTAGTAAAGAAAGCCCTAGTTTGATGGACGCCAGGTGTTCGGTGAAATAGGTGAACCAATGATTATTGCTATTCCTGTGGAGTTTAAGTCGATTCAGCCATTTGTGAGCTGATTTACTATTACTGTTAGTTGGACTGGATAGATATATAGTCGCATCGTGTGGTAAAGCTCAGGTTTAAAATGCGGATTACATAAAGGCTACATCGAGTGATGCATATGTCGGGTATGACTACCCATGTTCTATGCACGTAATAAGTGAAGGGGTTAGTATGGCGTAGGTGTGTTTGTTGAAATGCCTGTTTCATAAGGTGAACATGGACATTTAATATTCTGAAATTCATTAGATTTATGTGTTGTGGAGTTAATTTTTGTGTAATTGATTGAATCGTGTGTTGAAGATTAGTTCTTAGATACAAATTTACGCAAGATGTAAAGGTAGACATATACGTGATATTGAGGTGGTATTCTTAATTGTGGAATAAGTGTATCAGGGTCATATGATGCATCTTATTAGTTTCATACCGTAAAATATGTGCATTAGAGTTAGTTAGTCGAAATGTTGTTTGATCTAGAGATTGGTTTAAGGTGCAAATTAGGCAAAGAAAATTGTCGATACCCTGAAACTAGGGTACCCCTTACTGCTGTATAAAAGCACAGTACCCACGCGGCTACTCTTAGTCGCGTGGTAAAAGAGCTGTATGTGGGACCAGGCCATGACTCGCCCCAGCCTCGGGCGACTACTCTGGGTTAGCAACAACGCCTGACCCCACCACATGGGCGAGTCTAGGGCCGCCACGTGTCCAGAGAAAGTGATATACTTCAAGGCATCAACAGTGAGTACGGACCCCCATGGGAAAGTGCCGGACCTCTGGATATACAGTCCGGACCTCCAAGTTTGGTCCAGGACCCCCACGTGTACGGACCGGACCCCTAGAATGAGATCCGAACCCCCCCAGTATGGGGTTTGGGCTGCCCACAGTAGGGTCCCAAGGTTCTAGGACAGAACACACCCGGGCCTTAATCAGGGCCCAGGCGGGGGTCCGGTGCCGACACATGTCTAGACCTGGTCTGGTGGGATCCGGACCTATCCGCATACACTCCTGCTCCCCGCTCAGGCGGAGACCCGATGCTGCCACGTGGCATACTGCACGCGGCATAAGCCAACGGGTGGAACCTGGCATGACGCCTCTGGGCTACGCGCGCCTTCGCATTCATTACGGATAAGACATGCGTCTGTCCGTTCCACTGATAGGCGGCGTGCTCAGTCCATGATACGTGGGTCGCGAAGTTACTCACACGTTACCATATCGAGGGCAATGACTCACCATTACTCGTACGTTTCCAAGAAAAGGGTTATTGCCTATCAATGCTGCATGGACTGCAGTCATCATGACTCCCACTGATTACTCATGCGTTACTCTGTCAACATTAGTAATTCACATAATGTATTTCTTCCATTATGCTCCTGGGCCCACATGTCGGGGCTCAGCATCATTGTATGTGCCTCCCTTAAACTATAAAAGGGAAGGCACATAACGTTACAGGGACACGCTCAAAACACACACTCAATACGATTTCCACACAATGGAGGTAGGGTATTACACTCTGGCGGCCTGAACCACTATAATCCCTTGAGTCCTCTTATGTTCATCCGAGAATTCACCAAATAGGCAACCGCTTAGGCCCCCTCCTCATCTTAGGATTAGGGCGGGTGCATTCCGCCACCCGGCTAGAGGATTTTCCCTCCGACATTTGGTGCGCCAGGTAGGGGGTCTGGCTTTAGGTTTTTCGCATGTTTTCTTGCTAGACACGATGGTTCTGATCGTCGAGCACCGCGACTTGTCTCCCGAGGACTTCCTGATGGAGGAAGGGGCAGCATCTTCTGTGCCACGGGGCTCTTACCGCCCTGCGCCTGGTGCTGCTGCTATGCACGCTGCACAGCAGCACACGCCCGCACAGACATCTAGGGCACCATCGGGGGTTGCTCATGGTGGGGCGTTGTCTGCAGCCAGGGAGTTGCTGCGCAACCCACCATGTTCCACGGCCTCGTCGGGGGCCATGAGGCAGTGGCGCGAAGATGTCGACCGTCTCCTCGGCATGGCCCAACCTGGCTCGGCCAGGTTCAGGCCTCGATCATTCCGGAATAAACGCGAGGCGTCGGCATCTGTGCGCTCACCCTCAGTGAGGGGTGCATAGACTAACGACCTGCGGGCAGAACTCAACCGAAGGCGTGCGGGCGAGGATGCTTGAGTCTCTCTGGAGAGGGCGCGTGAGCGCCGGCAAAACTTCGAGGGTCGCAACCTCGACCAAGACTTCACTGCATGGGACACCCGAATCTAGGTGGGTGTCCCATTGGTCGGCGTGGGCTATGCTGCACTAGCGGATCATCTCCGCGCGGCGACTTGGCCACCCAAGTTCCGGCCACACCTGCCGGAGAAGTACGATGATACATCAAACCCGTCGGAATTCTTGTAGGTCTACGTCACCGCCATTACGGTGGCTGGTGGAAACACTGCCCTAATGGCAAGCTACTTCCATGTAGCCTTGACCAGGCCAACCCGAACCTAGCTCATGAACCTTACCCCTGGGTCGATCTACTCCTAGGAAGAGCTCTGTGCACGGTTCACAGCGAACTTCGCCAGTGCTTATCAGCAGCACGGCGTGGAGGCTCATCTCCATGCAGTGAGGCAGGAACCCGGGGAGACTCTTCGGGCATTCATCTCTCGTTTCACCAAGGTACGAGGGACTATACCTCGCATCTCCGATGCCTCCATTATCACTGCTTTCCGAAAGGGGGTGCGTGATAAGAAGATGTGGGAGAAATTGGCGACGCATGACGTGGAAACCATCACTACGCTCTTCACTCTAGTCGACAAATGTGCCAGAGCTGCTGAGGGCCGTGCATGGCACTCAGCGCCGCAGACCAGAGTTACCCAGATGGGTGGCTCAGGTGCCACCACCCAGGGCGGTGGCAAGAAAAAGAAGAAGAACCACGGTCATGATAGGCCGCAGTCTAGTGTTCCGATCGCCGCAGCTGTGGCTAGGGGCCGAGACGAGCGCGGCAAGTGCCCACGGCAACAGGGAAGTGACAGTGGGTCATGCCCTGTCCACCCCAACAGTCGCCATAGCGCCTCGGAATGTTGAGAGATCTTGAAGCTCGCGAAGCGCATCAGCGAGCGGCGCGAGCAGGCCTCCGAGGACGGCTCACCGCCTCGGCGCCGACCTGGCAAGGAGAAGGTCGACAAATGTGACGTAGCCGCGGAAGAACGGGACCTCGGGTATCAGGCCCCCGAGCAAGTCCTCAAGGACATCCTCACTGGAGACTCCGACTCCGGCGATGACAACGACCACCGCAAGAAGTTGTACGTTATGTATGGCGGAAGCCGGGAGCTCACCTCCCGTAGGAACATAAAGTCCCTACGCCGTGAGGTCCTTTCGGCGACCCTAGGGGTCCCGAAAGCAGCCCCACATCAGCGGTGGCGGAGCACCACTATCTCCTTCGGGGCATCCGACTGCCCCGAAAACATGGCAGGGGCTGGTATACTACCACTCATCACCACCCCTGTCATCGCTAACATGAAGCTGCATCATGTCCTGATTGATGGTGGGGCTGGGCTCAACGTCATCAGCCATGCAGCGTTCAAGCAGCTGTAGATCCTAGGATCCCGAGTGGGGCCCTCTCGCCCATTCTCTAGAGTGGGCCCTCAACTGGTGTATCCCCTTGGGAGCATCACACTTCCGGTTACATTCGGGACCGAGGAGAAATTCCGCACTAAGAACATCCAGTTCGACGTTGCGGAGGTTAACCTCCCTTTCAATGCCATAATTGGCAGGCCGACCCTGTACCGGTTCATGGCCATTGCCCATTATGGGTACTTGGTCCTCAAGATGCCGTCCCCTGCTGGGGTCCTCACCGTGCGGGGCGACCGCCCCGCTGCGCTTGCAGCTGTCGAGAAGTGGCACGCCCTGGCGGCAGAAGCGCTCGCCCAGATGATGAGGGGAGGGACCCCTCGGCTTCCTGTACCAAGACGCCTGCTAAGGTGCCTAAGGTGCAACCATTTGGGGCAGACGATGTCCCTATCAAGACCATCCGGCTCAGCACGGATTCCTTCCAGACCACTCGCATCATGAGCGATCTTGAGGAGAAATAGGAAATCATGCTCATCGCCTTCCTCTAGGCAAATGCCGACGTATTCGCATGGGAACCGTCGCAGATGCCTGGGATCCCCAGGGAGGTGATCGAGCACCATCTGAAGATCCACCCTGACGCTAAACCGATGAGTCAGAAGCCTCGAAGACAGTCCATTGAGCGACAGGATTTCATCCGAAAGGAGGTTCAGAAGCTGCTGGACGCTGGCTTCATCGAAGAGGTCCATCACCCAGTATGGCTGGCAAATCCAGTCATCGTTCCCAAGGCTAACGGGAAGCTTCGGATGTGCATCGACTACACCAACCTCAATAAGGAATGTCCCAAGGACTCATATCCACTTCCACGAATGGATCAAATTGTGGATTATAGCTCTGGGTGGGACCTCTTGTCCTTCCTAGATGCTTACTCTGGTTTCCATCAGATCCAGATGTCTAGGAAAGATAGGAAGCATACCGCTTTTGTAACCGTGGATGAGCTTTACTGTTATGTTGTAATGCCTTACGGTCTGAAAAACGCCTTGCCAACATTTGTACGGGCGATGAGTAAGACTTTTGGTGACCTGATTAGGGACAGGGTAGAGGTATACGTCGATGACATCATGGTCAAGACTAAGAGAGGGTCAACCCTAGTCGAAGACTTAACCCTGGTCTTTGACAAGCTGTGGGCAACACGCACGAAGCTGAACCCGGATAAGTGCGTCTTTGGTGTCTCCATAGGGAAGTTGTTGGGATTCCTGGTTTCACACCGGGGCATTGAAGCAAACCAAGAAAAGATCAAAGAAATTGAGACAATGAGGCCTCCGGCCCGCATCAAGGACATCCAGAAGCTTACGGGGTCCCTGGCCGCCCTTAGCCACTTTATCTCAAGACTGGCTGAGAGGGCACTACCCTTCTTCAAGCTATTGCGGAAGTCCAGCCCATTCTCTTGGACCGAAGAGGCAGAACGAGCCTTTCAAGAGTTGAAGCAGAACCTGGTGTCCCTACCAATACTGGTAGCTCCAGAGCCAGGGGAGCCATTGTACTTATACATTGCAGCGGCTACAGAGGCGGTGAGCAAGGTGCTGGTCGCCGAAAGGACGACACCACATCCCCAGGGGGGTAAAAAAGTTCCCCTAGGAGAAGTTGGTGGTCCGATAACCACGATGTTGATGGAAGGCCAGGAGTTTGAGGACTCGATACCAACCGCAGGGGTCTGAACCATCTAGAAGCCAGTCTACTACGTCAGCGAAGTCCTCCATGAGGCAAAAGCCAGGTACCATGAGATGCACAAGCTTATCTATGCTGTACTTTTTGCGCCCATGAAGTTGCGCCACTATTTTCAGGCACACAGAGTTGTGGTGGTGACCTCCTTCCCGTTAAAGGCCATTCTCCACAACTCTAACGCCACGGGCAACATCGCCAAGTGGGCAGCGGAGCTTGTCGAGTTCCAACTGGACTTCCAGTCTTGCCACGCTGTCAAGAGCAAGGTCCTGGCTGACTTCATTGTAGAGTGGACCCCTTCTCTGAGCGCTCCTGGGGGTCCGGATCCCGACTCGGACCCCACACCTGTGGAGCCTAGGGCTCCGATCTTCACCGAGCCCCACTGGACCCTCTTCTTCAACGGGTCCGCCCGCCAGCAGGGTGGCGGTGCTGGAGTGGTCCTCATCGACCCAAGCGGAAATCAAGTGAAGTACATGGTGCACCTTGAGTTCAAGGCCACCAACAACATGGCTAAGTATGAAGCTCTAGTCTTTGGTTTGACTGCAGCCCTATCCCTAGGGATCCGCCTGCTCCTCGTAAAGGGGGACTCCCAGCTGATTATAAAGCATGTCCGCGGAGAATGTAGCTGCAACGAGCCCAGGCTTGCAGCTTACCTCCTCCACGTAAGGAAGCTGGAAAAGGACTTCATTGCCCTGAAACTGCAACATGTTCCTCGGGCTAACAACTCAGCAGCAGATGAACTCTCCATGAGGGCATCAACTTGGGCACCTGTGCCTGAGGGCGTCTTCGAAAGATGGCTGCTGAGACCTACCGCCCAGCCTGCCGAACCGGGCGAAGGGGGCGAGACTAGCACCTTGAAGCTAGCGGTCCCGGTGGTGTTCCATCTGTAGAACCCACCAAGGATTGTGTGTGCTATAGAGGGTCCTGTCAACCTCTTAGCGCCACAGCCAGTGGCTCAGAGTGGTCCTGATGCATGGATCTCTGAGATCCGGGACTACCTGAAAGAGAATATCCTTCCTAAAGACCATGTGACCGCAGAGCGCATAGTGCGATTGGCTAAACGATACATGGTGGTAGAAGGGGATCTATACCGCCGTGGCGCCAACGGCATTCTCATGCGGTGCATCACCCAAGAGGAGGGCCGTGAGCTGCTCACGGAGGTCCATGGAGGTGAGTGCAGAAGTCATTCATCATCCCGCACGCTGGTTGGTAAGGCCTTCCAGCATGGCTTCTATTGGCCAACCGCTCTCCAGGATGCAGCTAAGTTGGTAAAGTCCTGCAAAGCATGTCAGTTCCATGCAAAGCAGATAAACACACCGGGTCATGCTCCACAAATGATTCCACCCTCCTGGCCATTCGCCGTATGGGGGGTGGATATCCTGGGACCATTCCCAGGGCTGTCAGCGGGTACCGTTTCCTCTTCGTCGCTATTGACAAATTCACAAAGTGGCCAGAGGCTACCCCTGTGGTCAATATCACCCAAGGCACTGCTGTTGCCTTCCTCAAGTCAATTGTCTGTAGATTTGGGGTCCCTAGCCGTATCATTACGGACAACGGGACCCAGTTTAAAAGACGGCTCTTCCAAGAGTATTGCGAGGGCATCGGCACCCAGCTCTACTTTGCGTCTGTGGCTCATCCCAAGAGCAACGACCAAGCTGAGAGGGCAAACGCAGAAATCCTCAGGGGACTCAAGACACGCACCTATGACTGCTTAAAAAAGCATGGTGCAAATTGGGTCAACGAGCTTCCGTGCGTACTATGGGGGAACCAGACCACACCCAGCCGAGCTACCCGGGAGACCCCGTTCTTCCTGGTCTATGGGGCTGAGGCCTGTCTTCCCCCGAAAATCATTATGGGCGCGCCACAGGTCCAGTCTTTCGATGAATCTATGCAGGAACAACTACGGCGTGAGGACGTGGATTTCATCGATGAGCGTAGATGGCGAGCAGCAATTCGAAATGCATGGTACAACCAAGCGCTCAGGAGCTACCACCAGCGGTTTGTGCATAGTTGGGAGCTCAGGGTCGAGGACCTAGTCCTAAGACGAGTACTGAACCGAGAAGGGCTCCATAAACCCTCCCCCAGTTAGGAAGGACCCTTCAAGGTGACGGAAATATGCCGACCCGGGTGTGTCCACCTTGCCACAACAGAAGGGGTACCTCTTCCCAATCCTTGGAATATAGAGCATCTCCATAAGTTCTACCCATAGAAGCAAAACTGGGGGGTTGAGTTTTCTTCCTTTGTAACTAGGTTGTGCATATGTGTACGTCAATCCGGTGAGGCCCGCCCTCGTAAGCCCGGTCTGTTGGTCTACACACATGTATATCAGGTTATAAGGAAAAGATTCACCCCCAGATGCGCTTTTGTGATGGTTATATTCCACTTCAGTTTACAAGCATTATCTTTTATCTAACCCACCCATACAGTTTCCCACCCTTGACGGTATGATGACATCCGAATTGAGTAGCCAGGCTTGCAGTTCAGGACACCTCTACACTGTAGGGGGTCCGGCAACCTGGGGGCCAGTTCTAGAGAATGGGCGCTCGTCTCCTGGAGTGGTCCGAAGCTGTGTAGCTGCTTAGCATGGTTCTGTACCCTAAGCCTGCATGCTCCATCACTCTGCAACAGGTTCCCTAGTATTTGGAACTGTGATCCTCTAGGTCCGAGCACACGTCTTGGTTTCCTAGGCTAAATCTATAGGTCATGTTGCATAAATCAAAGGATGAAAGATACCAGATGGTGGGTCCTATGGGTGTGCCCCTAAACTTCAACCCGGAAGCTATGTGCAGGTCTAGTCCAAAGGTAGGTAGTCTCAAACAGTAGAGACTACCTCCTAGGGACCCGACAACCAATTTTCTCTTTGGTACACTGGTATCCAGCCTCGACACGTCGAGCCTACCTACCAGGGGGCCAAGTACCAGAGAGAAGTTGGTGGTACTACACATCATAAGGGCAAATAACATACAGATAAGTTCCAGTTTCTACTTGATTAACAGTTCCTAAAGTATGTTACAAGACCAAAAGTTATTACAGCCGCCTCCCAACGGAACCCTCGCATTGTCTCTACAGATTCAGCTACTCGGCGTCGGCAGGATCACGCTGGAAGCGCGTGGCCACCATCTCCATGACATCTTGTACGCCCTCCCGGGCGGCATCTTCTGTGGTAGCTACCGGACCATCGATCACCGGCGCCAAGGATGTGGCTGGGTCGTGACTCCGGAAGCACGTCAAGACGTATTCAACCACTGCCTGGTAGAGCTTGCCGCACTCTGCCTCTAGGCGGGCCCCGAGGATCTGATCCAGGCGCCAGAGGTGATCGTCGGCAGAGTCCAGCACCGGGAGCACATCGGAGATCGACGCTGGCAGCTCCGACACTGGGATGGGGCTCATCCCTAGCGGCACCAGTGACGTGCTTGCCTCGCCGACCCACGCGGCAATACGCTGGACCCCGGCGCGGTGCTCTGCTTGAAGATCTTCAAGGGCCTTCCGAGTGGCCTCCATCGCCTGGGGACCCGGCGGCGCCTGCACTGCATTGAACTGGCAGATCTGCTCCTCCAGCTTCCTCTCTTTCTCCTCTGCCTCGATCTCGTGCTTGGCCAGCAACTCGCCTCGCCGGGTGAGCATTTCTTCCCTGAAGCCGAGATCTGTCTCTCGCCTGGCGAGGTCCGTCTCCCGCCGGTCCAAGGATTGCTCCTTTGCCTTAAAATTTTCCTCGGCGAGGGAGGCGTCGCTGGCCTTGTCCTCGAGCTCTTGCTGCCACTTTTGCAGCCTCTCCATGGCCTTGACCTGTTGGGCCCACTAGGCTTCCAGAGTCTGGTCCAGGGCGCTCAGCTTGGCCTGGTACTCTGTTGTGAGGACCTCCCTATGGGTCACGGCCTCCTCCCTCCTGGCCAACTTCTTCTCCCTCTGGGACACCTCCAGCTCCCTGGCGAACACCCTTTAGAGGTCCCTCTTGTACTCCTTGCGGTCTCGCTCGAGTTGGGACCACTCAGAGGCAAACTATCGGGACGTTGTCTTTGTGCGCTCCTCCAGTTGGGTGCGCCAGTCGCTGAGGCGCTGGTCCTCAGCCTCAAGCGCCTCCCACTCCCGCAAGATTGCTGCCTCAGTGTCACTGAGGACCTGGTGGGCATGGGACAACATGCGAGGGAGGGGGACTGGCGCCGCTTCTTGCTCGGCACCCGACCGGAGGCGCCGGCGAAACACTACCTCCATCTCCTCCGGAGCAGGCGGGGGGTTGGAGCTGGACGCGCCTCCTATGTCACCCCCAGTGTCGAGAGTGGGCGCGGATCCCCCAGCTGGGACCTCCTCCGTCGCTGCGACGCCACCCGACGCTGGTGCCGCTGCCGCCGGA
This sequence comes from Zea mays, assembly GCF_902167145.1. Taxonomy (NCBI): domain Eukaryota; kingdom Viridiplantae; phylum Streptophyta; class Magnoliopsida; order Poales; family Poaceae; genus Zea; species Zea mays. Next base: position 55,369,062 of record NC_050102.1, on the reverse strand, counting down.
TCCCCGGCTGGGGCATGGGAAGCCGTTGGCGCTGTCTTGGCAGCAGCCGGGGGCGGATCGTTGGCACCACCCTCAGCAGATTCCTACTGCTGAGAGCCAGACCCGTCGGTGAGCCTGGCATCAGGAGGAGGAGGCGTGGCCTTAGGGGCAGCGGAAGAAGAAGCCCTAGAAAACAGATGATGGGTTAAGACTTGTCGGCATGATGATTAGGCTCAAAGAAAAAGGGAATACACTTACTTGGGGCCCTGGACCTTCTAGTGACCCTGGAAGCGAGGCGATCGCCGCTCCTGCTGTTGCTGCTGTTGCGGCTGCTGCTGCTAGTGTCCCTTGGGGTGATCACCCCCAGATGGTGGTGGTGGCGGCAGGACCGGAGGACTAACACGCCTCTATGTGCCGTGGGCCTGGAAGCTGGCCTCCTCGGCCCCACCTGCAGTCCTCTAGCGCTTCTGGGGGGCTCAAAAACGAGCGACCCATCAGCGCGACACAACCTGCATCGCCTCTCCTCCTTCGACCACCAAGAGCTACCTGGGGCGGAGGCACCGCTTGCAGCCTCTTTGCCCTTGTACAAGGGGCTGGGGGCCACGGCGGGATTGGCGCTGCAAGCCACACTAGCGGGCTGGGGACCTCCAATTGGTGCATCGAAGATCTGGATCCCGCGGGGGTCCCGGCCGCCAGTGTGGCGAACCACCACGCCGCTGTCGTCAAGGGTCGGCAGCGTGGCCAAGATCGCCGTCCTCAGGCCTGGGTCGTCGCAGAGCGCAGGGATGTTCTGGGGGAGTATCAGGGACTCATGGACAAAAGTTTCCCCAGTAATCCCTCCCACCAGGACTGCTAGCTTGTCCCAGGACAGATCGGTGCCCGGCCCGCGCTGGATCCTGCCGATGTCATTCGGGCCGGTGAACCAGCAGCACAGGCGTGGCCTCCTCTGTAGCGACATGATCCGGTGCTTCATGAGGTCGCCGACCACGTGCATTGTTGTCAGGCCGCCCGTGGCCAAGACCTTGATCCTATCCAATATGGGCAGGAACTCTAGCGAGAGGGCGGGCTTGTGTGACACCCCAGTGTCACCTAGGGTTCTTCCCTAAGCTAACCCCAACCTATTATCACATGTAAACCTAGTAAAGGGTTGAACATCAAAAGAAAATTTAGAGCAAAGGTTTATAATGAATCTTCTTAAACTCTCCTTAATCTTGTCATGAACCTTGAGAGAGGAAGACTCTCAAACCCTAATAAATCCTAAGTGAGCCAATTTAAGCATAAAGGGTAATTGGGAGAAGTCATGGGGGGAAAATGCAAATTTTAGATTTGACCAAATTACAAAGTTTTAGTTCATCAAATAACTAACAAATCATAGTAAGAGAGTTTGGCCATTTGGTTTTTTTAAATTCCCAAATCAGCCCTTGAACCATGATCCCTTGGAGAAATTCAGAGTTCTGAATTCTGAATTTCAGACCCCTTTCCAAGGATCAACTATGTTCTCTGTTTTTCAAAACTCAAAACCAGGAAATCCAAATATCAAAGTTGTGCCAAATTCCCTTGAACACGCCCTGGAAAAATTTGAACTCAAACCAAATTCATTTGATATGGTTTTGGTGCAGCTTGACCTCGGGACCAGACATTCTGACACTGGCAGCTTGGTGACGCTACAACTCCCTGTCCCTAGCCTAAAACCGCGCAACGTCCATACGCAAAAGACAAAGCAAGGTCAGGTGAACAAATCCTTCACAACGATCTTGCCCAAATTCATGAAGATTTGCACCCAATTAGCGCTAGAACATGGGTAGAGGCAACGGTTCCACGTGTTCGACCGTGGCTGACACCTCCGGTTCACGCCTGTTCGCGCACCCGAGCCTCCCAGTGCACGCCCGCGTGCGCTCGCCGGTCCACGACCGCCCGTGCACCGCAACGTGCCTATAAAGCCGCCCCAAGCCTCGGCCATTCCTCACCGTGTGCTCTCAAGTCTTGCCCAAGTCAGAGATCACCGGAAATTGCCCCGAGCACGCCGCGCCACCGCCCGCCAAGCTTTTAGAGCCTCGGCCACCGTGGCCAGCTCTCTCCAGTCGCGCCAACGCTTCGGTTAGCTTCGCCTTTGGCCCGTGAAGCTTTCCAAGTCCTCGGACCCGGCAGAACTTCGCCGGAAGCCCGAGATCACCCTCGCCGGACTTCGGTCGCCTGCCCCCGCGCGTGGACCGAGCTCTCCGGTAAGCCATTGTCAAATTTCTTGCACCCATGTCTTCCCTAGCACCCAGTGAAGCTCTCTGACCTGTTCAATCGGTCAATTGTGCCTTGGATAGGCCGGACTCCTCGCCGCCGACGAGCTCCCCCGCCTGCGCACGTGGACCGGCCGACTCCGACCATCCCAGACGGCGACCCGCACATCGCCGTGACCCTCAGGACCTCCCCTACACCCTCGACCACCTCATCAGAGCAGTCTCGCCGCCGGTAAGCCCCTCCGCCCTTTCTTCCGCCGCGGGTACTGTTTAAATTGGGGGAAGGACCTCGGGTTAGGATTAGAAGAATCCAGGGGGTTTTCTGAGATGTCAGTGACTCAATTGAATAGTAGTCCAGGGACTAGTCTGTAAGGAAACTTGAAAACACCCGCCAGGGACCCAGTTGCAAAGTAGTTTTCCATTTAATCATTTCTGTTTAATCTTTTTAATGAACAGAGAACTTAGGAAATTCATAACTTAAGAAATACTTAACCAAAAATTGTCAAACCAATTTTGTTAGATTTTAAATATTATGGACTATCAATTAAAAATATTGAACCCTATGCTTTCTGTTCTAATTTTTAGAATTTAAAATTAAATACAGAAACTGACCAAACCTTGTTTAATTATGGAAAATTTGTTATGCTTCTGTGCTGAACCTAAGAAAATTTGTAGATGTTCAAACCCCATTTAAACACTGTTTAAAAATAGTGAGAACCCTAGTATTGAAAAATTTAGTGGAGATATCTATTAAAAGCCATTTTTGCCCAAAACTTAGGAAAATCAGAAAGGCCTTAGAAATTAATGACCAGTGGATGAAATTATTTTTCCTAGTCTACTTAAGTAACAGAGAACCTAGAAAAAATAGAAAGACCTCTAGTCCAGATCAGATTCAAAGTGAAATATTTTATTTAGCATTATTCCAACTAGAAATCAATTATTAGAATTATAAAACCAGACTAAAATTGATAATAAAAATCCAGTGGACTTGTAACCATGAAAACCCCACTGCAAAAATAATAAACACCCAAGTCCATCATTTTAAGTAGGGTAAATAAATATAATATGATAATGAGTCATATTCCAAATAAATCATGAGTAACCCAAAATAATGCAATAATAGGCAAATAAAATTTTGCTAGATCAATAATGAGATAGGCCACCAGAGAAAAATGCAAACCCATTTGAAAGATGCACAATAATGCCTATTACTAATACTTCATGAAAAAGGCCATTTAATCCAAATAATTCTTACCACCCCTTCGGCCCTTCCCTTAAGCAAAAAGATGCCAAACTTCAGAATGATTGCTCTTGCGCAAAGAAGAAGCTAGGAAAATCAGAAATCTGTTGTTTGATATTTTTCAAATATAGTGGTAGTAGAAAGCACCCCTTTGGCTAGAAACTTTAGAAAATTCTAGTAAAATAACTAATAAGTATTAATGGCTAGAAATTTGTGCCAAGTCATGTTATAGAATCTAAATGCCAGCAAAAATAAGTCCTAGAGAATTACCTACTATTGAATGGTAGTTGTAGTTCAAATCACCCCTTCTGCCCTAAAATTTGGTAATTTTGTCCAGAGAAAACTATTCACTTCTAGAACCCTAAATTTTGAGACAGAGAATTATACACCAGAAATAAGCCACTGTAACTTTTACAGAATTTTTGGAAATTTATTAAGATGACTTGTAGTTCAAACCCACTCCAAAAACATAAAGAGAATAAAGAGAAAGGAAAAATAAACCTCACCCCAATAAGACCAACATGAAATCTTGACGATTCTCACTAAAACCTTAAAAAGAATTCAGTGGAACACCAAAATGAGCTTACCACTTAGATTAACTGAGTATGATCTAAAATACTAAGTATACCACCAAAAATCTTTAATAGCAGGATTAAACTCTATCTGATTTAAGTGGATCATTCACCACCAAAGTTTAATTGCTAAAGCACATATCATATCATGCATGTATCTTACTCATTGCATTCATTAGATTGTAATCTCGCCGACGGAGAGTACGTGCTCATCCCCGAGCAAGGGACTATCCAAGAGGAAGACCAGGAGCAAACTCCCGAGGCTGCTATCGAGGATCTCCCCGTAGCCCCAGCTATTGAAGGCAAGCTCTAGTTTATGCATAACCGTATTATTATATGCTACTTTACTACACTTAATGCTGGTAGGATTGTAATGTGCACTTAAGTGTAGGAGTTACTTGAAACCTCTAGTTGCATGAACATAGGATTCCTTTTGGAGATGAATACTAGTATGGTAGGTTGAGTAGCTGCTATGCTAATCAGGATCTCGGTAGAAATCGAGTGATTTTTCTAGCACTCGCGCGAGGTCAGGAATTGATTGTATTCATCTTGATAACGGGATCTATGTTAGTCTATGGACTTGGATCCAGGGAGGATTCATTGTCCATGAAACAGGAAAAAGGTTAAGGATTAATGTGTGGATACCTGAGTCAAGCTTTTGAACGTACTAAGCACATGTCGGGAAATATGGTAACCGGTAAACCTAGTACCTGAGTGAAGCCGGGCGCGGACTTTATCCCTCACGCGACCTGAGACTGGGTCTCCCATGCTAGCTATGGTGGGTACAAGTGCGGTCACTGCACGGCGGCAGCCGGGGTCAGTGGAGCATTGTATGCCAAGGCGGTGAGGCCTGGACACGAACGGGGAATCGATGGGGACGGTTGACATGTGTGGGGTTGGAGTACTCTGACATGTCGTGTGTTTAGGTTTACCTTGCAAGGATAAAACTCGATTCGAATCATCTGCTTCTCGCAGCTAATGAGACTGCTTGACCCCTTGTACTACATTGAGTAAGAAGCGAAATGAGGTTACATGAGACAATTTGTTGATTGAACTAAATGCTTGTTACCATGTATCCTTAGAAGGAGCAAACTTAGCTAAAATAATGATACTAGAATTTGAAAGGCTAAAAATTGATTTTAGAAACAACTAGTGCTTTTGGCGAACCAAACCCCTCAGCCAAACAGCTGCATGGTCTAGAGGTAGAAGAGTAGACTCCTCACACCGGGTAAGTCTAGCTGAGTATTAGTATACTCAGCCTTGCTTGTGGCATAATTTTTGCAGGTACGATTTAGGATATGGTTGATGGTGTGACTTGGCCTACCACCCTGCCACCGGGTTAGATGGTCGAGTGGGATGTTGCTCCGGCAGGAGAGGAGCACGAGGAGTAGTGGGCTAGGCCTTGCCCATTTCCTCGATACCGACGACATCAATTATCCGCTGCATTTTATTTCGTGAACTCTTATTTGCTACTCGAAAAACTCCGATCTATGTAATAATTCATTACTTAATTTGAGGTTTCCTATTTTATTGTATTTCTTTTGTGACTCACCTTCGAGTGAGATTGTGGAATTTGATCCTAGTTAAGTGGCTCTATCAGACTAGATCTGAGGGACTGACGGGTTATTCCGATTTAAGTGTGTTGCGGCCCCTGAGGCGTGACTTAGGCACTTAAGCTGGAATACTTCGGGTGGTTCTGCCACAGCTGGTATCGGAGCAATTTCCACCACAGAGAAGGACAATAAACCATGAATACCAATTTCAAAATCTAAAACTTGCCTAGAAACTACTACGAATCGTCAAGACTAGACCGCTAGACCTAGGACGAAAGGCCTTAGGCATAAAGGGAGAAATAGGTGGCTAATTAAGTAGGCCCCGTGGGCCAGTACTTAGACTTTTAAGGATGCCCTAAGAGCACCCTATTATTTGGAGAGGAGACGTTACTTTCAGCATGCATGCATTATAAACACAAAAAGGAATTAAAACTTGAGCTAACCCACTTCCTTTGAAAAACCATCCAGGCTCTTTTATTTTTCTTCCTTCCACCATAATCTTTACCTTTGATACCCTTCAGCAGATGAATTCACCCAACCCCACCAGTGGAGGAGATACTCGTTTCAGCTCTGACTTCCTTTCTCACGATGGCTTTCCTTCCATCTTGTGGGAAGTGCTTAACTCCGCCGGTTACCCTATGCCCCCTTTGTACACGATGCAGCTGTATGAGGAGCATCGGGTACCTCGTTGTCAGGTGTGGCTGACTTTGGAGGCTCATCCCCTTCAGCCGGGTTGGCGTTCTCTTGATTCTGAGATGGTTGGATTCAGGACGGACGACACCACTGAAGCGGCAGCCATGAAGACTCTGACGACTTTCTGTGGCTACCATCCCCTGGAGATGGTGATGCACCCCTTGGGACTCTTCCCTGCTGAGAAAAAGGACGACCCCATGTGGTGTAACCGCGTGAGCCATGTGAAAGATATGTTGGCAATGTATCCTGACTTGGTTGGGAGGGTCACTGTTCAGTGCATGAGTGCGCTGTACCGCCTTCAGGCCCTGCAGAGTGACGCTATGGCACACCTTGCTAACATCTCTCAAACCACCAAGCTCACTCTCGATAGTCAAGAAGATTTTGTGGTCGATTTATCCTCTGAGTTGGTGGAGAAGGATCTACAGGTGGAAAGGCTGAGCCAGTGCATTACCACCTTGGAGCAGCAGGTGGAGATCCGAGACAACACTATTGATGTCTTGGAGAACTAGCTCCACAATGTGCTGCGGGAACTCGAAGAAGCGAATGACCACCTGGACATGCACCACTTGGAGATGGAGGCCAATGAAGCCGGAAGCGAGGGAGAAGAGGCTCCCGAGGAGCTAGGACCAGCCTCTGGTGCCAATGGGACTACCTTTGCGATGCCTCCCTCACCCGTATCCATTGTCGCTTCCACCGCTCAGGGTTGATCAGTCACTTTGATGCTTTTAGGTGGATAGAAACCCACGCGAGCTTAGTTAATGTCAGATTTTGAACTAGGCTTACGGGTACTGTGGCAGAACCGCTCGAATTATTCCAGCTTAAGTGCCTAAGTCACGCCTCAGGGGTCGTAACACACTTAAATTGGAATAACCCGTCAGTCCCTCAGATCTAGTCTGATGAAGCCACTTAACCAGGATCAAACTCCACAATCTCACTCGAAGGTGAGTCACAGAAGAAATACAATAAAACAGGAAACCTCAAATTAAGTACTGAGTTATTACATAAATCGGAGTTTTTGAGTAGCAAGTAAAGTTCACAAATTAAAGTGCAGCGGATAATCGATGTCGTCGGTAATGAGGAAATGGGCAAGGCCTAGCCCACTACTCCTCATGCTCCTCTCCTGCCGGAGCAACATCCCACTCGACCGTCCAACCTGGTGGCAGTGTGGTAGGCCAAGTCACACCATCAACTACATCCTGCATGGTACCTGCAAAAATGGTGCCACAAGCAAGGCTGAGTATACTAATACTCAGCTAGACTTAACCGGTGTGAGGAGTCTACTCCTCTACCTCTAGACTATGCAGCTGTTTGGCTGAGGGGTTTGGTTTGCCAAAAGCACTAGCTGTTTCTAAAATCAACTTTTAGCTTTTCAAATTCTACCATCATTATTTTAGCTAGATTTGCTCCTTCTAAGCATACATGGTAACAATCAATTAGTTCAATCAACAAGTTATCTCATATAATCCACATTTCACTTCTTACTCGATGCAGTACAAGGAATCAAGCAGTCTCATTAGCTGCGAGAAGCAGACGATTCGAATCGAGTTTTTAAACCTTGCAAGGTAAACCTAAACACACGGCATGTCAGGGTACTCCGACCCCACACACGACAACCGTCCCCATCGATTCCCCGTTCGCGTCCAGGCCTCACCGCCTTGGCATACAATGCTCCACTGACCCCGACTGCCGTCGTGCAGTGGCCGCACTTGTACCCACCATAGCTAGCATGGGAGACCCTGTCTCAGGTCGCATGAGGGATAAAGTCCGCGCCCGGCTTCACTCAGGTACTAGGTTTACCGGTTACCATTTTTCCCGGCATGTGCTTAGTACGTTCAAAAGCTTGACTCAGGTATCCACACATTAATCCTTAATTCATTTTTTTCCCGTCTCATGGACATGGCATCCTCCCTGGATCCAAGTCCACGGACCAACATATATCCCATTATCAAGATGAATACAATCAATTCCTGACCTCGCGCGAGTGCTAGAAAAATCACTCGACTTCTACCGAGATCCTGATTAGCAAGCAGCTACTCGACCTAGCATACTAGTATTCATCTCAAAAAGGAATCCTAAGTTCATGCAACTAGAGGTTTCAAACAACTCCTACACTTAAGTGCACATTGCAATCCTACAAGCATTAAGTGTAGTAAAGTAGCATATAATAACATGGTTATGCATAAAACCGGGGCTTGCCTTCAATTGCTGGGGTTGCGGGGAGATCCTCAATAGCAGCCTCTGAAGCCTGCTCCTGGTCCTTCTCTTGGACAGGTCCTTGCTCGGGGATGAGCACGTACTCTCCGTCGGCAAGATTACAATCTAATGAATGCAATGCGTAAGATATATGCATGATATGATATGTGCTTTAGAATTTATAACTTTAAAGATGTATGATCTTTTGAGTTAAAACCAGTTAACTTTGCTTATGTAAAACCCTTTAGTGGTATACTTGGTAAATTGGGTTAGTCTTATTGGGATGAGGTTTATTCCTTCTTCTCTTTTCTTTTATTCTCTTTAATGTTTTGGAGTAGGTTTGAACTACAAGTTGCTTTTATAAAATTCCAAAAATTCTGCAAAAATTACAGTGGCTTGTTAATGGTGTATGATTCTCTGTCTCAAAATTTGGGGTTCAGAAAGTGATTGGTTTTCTCTGGAAAAAATTACCAAATTTTAGGGCAGAAGGGGTACCTGAACTACAACTATTATTTAACAGTGGGTAGTTTTCAAAAACTTATTTTTGCTGGCTTTTAGGTGTTGTAACACGACTTGATACAAATTTCTAGTCATTAATACCCTTTAATTCTTTCCCCAAGATTTTCTTAAGGTTTCTAGCCAAAGGGGTGCTTTCTACTACCACTATACTTGAAAAACATCAAACAACAGAGTTCTTATTTTTCTTAGCTAGTATTTTGTGCAAGAGCAATCATTCTGGAGTTTGGCTTCCTTTTGCCTAAGGGAAGGGGTGGTTTGCATTATTTGAGCTAAATGGCCTTTCTCACAAATTACTAGCAAAAGGCATGGGTTCACTTCTTTTTCATGGGTTTGTATTTTTCTCTGGTGGTTTATCTCATCATGGACTTAGCAAAATTTTGGTTGCCTATTATCACATTATTTGGGGTTGCTCATGATTTAGTGGGAAAATGCCTTATTATCATTCTGTATTTATTTTCCCTACTTAAAAAGTTAGGCTGGGGTGCTCTGTATTTTTGTAGTGGGGCTCTGGTGGTTATAAGTTCACTGGATTTTTGTTAACCACTTTGGTTATAGTTTTGCAATTCTAATAATTGATTTTCAGTCTACATAATGCTAATTAAAGCATCTTAATTAGAAACTGGTCCAAATTAATGGTCTCTGCATTTTTCCTAGGTTCTCTGTTGCATAAGTAATCTAGGAAAAATATTACTAATCACTGTTCATTAATCTCTAAGGCCTTTCTGATTTTCTCTAAGTTTTGGACAAAATGGCTTTAAATGAATAACTACATCATAATCTCTAATGCTGGGGCTCCTACTATTTTTAAACAGTGTCTAATTAAGGTATAAGCATCTACAAATTTTCTTAAGCTCAGCACAAAAGAAAAACTAATTTTCCTTAATTAAACAAGGTTTAGGGGGTTTCTGTTTTTAAATTTAAACTCTAAAATTTTGAACAGAAAGCATGGGGTTTACTATTTTTAAATGATAGATCATAATATTCCAGAGCTAGCAAAATTGGTTTGACAGCTTTTTATTAAGATTTCATCAAATTATGGATTTCCTAAGTTCTCTGGTTATTTTAAAAAGAATAACAGAATTGATTAATGGAAATCCACTTTGCACTGGGGTCCCTGGCGGTTTTTCTAAGTTTTCCTCGCAATTCAGTCCTTAGGTTACTATTCACATGAGTCGCTGACATTACGAAAAACCCCTCGGGTTCTACAGAACCTAACCCGAGGTCCTTCTTCTACCTTAAACAGTAGCCGCGGCGAAGAAAAGGGTGGAGGGGCTTACCGGCGGCGAGACTGTTCCGGTGAAGTGGCCGAGGGTGAAGGGGAGGTCGCGGGGATCACAACGGTGTGCGGAACACCGTCGGAGATGGCCGGAGTCGGTCGGTCCGCGCGCGCAGGCGGGGATGCTCGTCGGCGGCGAGGAGACCGGCCTGGTCGCGGCGAGATAGTTCAATCAAATAGGTCAGGGAGGTCCACGGGATGCCAGAGAAGACATGAGCGAAAGGAATCGGGCGGAGACTCACTGGATAGCTCGGTCCACGCGCGGCGGCGGAAGACCGAAGTCCGGTGAGGTTGATCTCGGGCCTCCGGTGAAGTCCGGTCGGGTCCGAGGGCTTGGCAAGCTTCACGGGCTACTGGCGGAGCTAGCCGAAGCACTGGTTGGGCTGGAGGGTGGCTGGAGTGGGCTGGCCACGGCGGCCGTAGTTCTGGCGGCAATGGCGGGCGGAAATGAGCTCGCCGGAGCTAAGGAACGGTGGCTGGCCGGTGAGGGTGAGTGCGTGGCGAAGAGAGGTGCGCCCGGGGAGGCTTTATAGGCGCGGGCGGGCACGGCCGAGGGCGTGGGCGCGCGGCGGACTTGACCGGACGCCGAGGCTAGCGCGCGCGCGGGTTGGGCGAGCTCTGGCGTGCCGACCAGGGTCGAACACGTGTGCCCGTGCGTTCTGCCCAAGCTCTGGCGCGTGTGGTCGCTCATCCGAGCCTGCTCTCGCCTTGGTCAGTGCACAAAACCTCTTCTCCTCCCTACAAGCTACCATTCTTGTGTGGAGGTCATAGGATTTTGCCTACTGGTTGCAGAGATATGGAGCCAGGAAATCTGGTCTGTCTCCCTGCCCAAACCCGAGGCAAATCCCAAGTTTTGTCGTGTCTAGGGCTCGCGTCCCAATGCCATCTTCTGGCACACGACAGAGGGGTTAGTTAGACACAATTTTGTCAATGGGGCCATTAGGATTCGAGTTAGGGATCAAGGTGAACATCCCTGATCTTTGGCTCAAGGTCTGAATTTCAGAATTCTGAAATTCAGAATTCCCAATGAGTCCCAACAAAAGAAGCTTGATTTGGGGGTTTTCTTGAATTATTTTGGCTAAGCTTTCTCAATCTATCTTGTTGCTTATCAAATATACTTTAACTTATATAATTGGCTCAACTCAAAATTTTAAACTTTTCATTCCCTTTTTGCTTATTTTCTTGAATTTTGTTCATGGGGTTCACTTAGGGTTCTTAATTAGGGTTGCACATTCTTATCCTTTAAGAGACTCAATTGCCTTGATCATGACACTTTTAAGCATATACTTGGTGAATTCCTTCTTACTTAAGTTATTTTGATGCTCATGCTTACTTTGGTTCACATAAAATAATGGTTCTTGGTTTGGCTTTTTTAAAGAGAAACCCTAGGTGACACTGGGGTGTCACAGCCTTCCCCCCTTAAAGGAATCTCGTCCCGAGATTCGGGCCAGAGTCCTTTCGAGGTGAAGCGAAGGGTGAGACTGATAGGAAAAGGGTGGGGATTGTTATTATTAGGGCAAAACTGCTCTTCGAATGTCATTCTCTTTGCAACTTCAGAAGGAAGTCCTTTTAAGTTTTACTTTATAGTTACTTCATTCTGAATTAAGATCATATTTTTGGAAATTAGATTTGAAAGGCAGGAGGAGGGGTTGGGGGTGATTACATACCAGCTTCCTTAGGTAGGCAATCGGGGAAGTTGGATCTTAAGAATTCCTCGGTTTCCCAAGTAGCTTCCTCCTCTGAGTGATTACTCCACTGGACCTTGAACATCTTGATTGATTTAGCCCGAGTTGATCTTTCCTTGCAGTCCAGAATCTTGGAGGGGTACTCTTGGTACGAGAGATCTGGCTCTATCTCCAATTCTGGCTCTGCTATGATCTCAGTCGGCAATCGAACACACTTCTTCAGCTGAGATACATGGAATACGCTGTGAATGGCAGACATCTTTGAAGGTAACTTCAACTTGTATGCCACAGGTCCACATGCTTCTATGATCTCATAAGGTCCAATGTAACGAGGGGCTAGCTTGCCTTTGATCCCAAACCTCTGCACTCCCTTGGTGGGTGATACCTTGAGGTATACAAAACTTCCCACCTCGAACTGGAGAGGTTTCCTTCTTTTATCATGATAGCTCTTCTGCCTGGCCTGAGCAGCTTCTAGATTCTTCCTGATTAACTTGACCCTCCTTTCGGCTTCAGTCACCAAATCAGGTCCAAAAACTTCTCTTTCACCAGGCTGAGACCAATTGAGTGGTGTCCTGCACCTTCTTCCATAGAGAGCTTCAAAAGGTGCCATCTTTAGGCTGGATTGGTAACTATTGTTATAAGCAAACTCTGCCAAGGAGAGGTGCTTATCCCAGTTCTTGCCACAATCGATCGCACAAGCTCTCAGCATATCCTCCAGAATCTGGTTTACCCTTTCCGTCTGACCATCAGTCTGTGGGTGGTAAGCTGAACTCCTGATTAGCTTAGTTCCCAAAGACTCTTGCAATTGTTCCCAAAATCTGGCAACAAATTGGGCTCCTCGGTTAGAAACAATGGTCCGAGGTAATCCATGCAAACACACGATCCGGTCGATATACAATTCTGCATACTTCTGAGCCTTATTAGTGGTGTGCATAGGAAGAAAATGTGCCACTTTCGTCAATCGGTCCACAATAACCCAAATTGAATCATGATGACGAGAGGTGTTGGGTAGACCCACAATGAAATCCATGCTGATGTCGTCCCACTTCCACGAGGGTACGGACAGTGGTTGCAAAGCTCCAGCGGACTTCAAGTGGCTTGCCTTTATCCTCTGACAGGTGTCACACTCTGATACATACTGGGCTATCTCCCTCTTCATTCTGGTCCACCAGTACAAAAGCTTCAAATCATGGTACATCTTGGTGCTTCCCGGATGCATAGAGAATTTGGAGAGATGAGCCTCATCCAAAATTTTCTTCTTGAGATCCTGGTCCTTAGGAATTACCAATCTGCTTTTGAACCATAACACACCCTTCTCATCCTGGCGGAAACAATTATACTTCTCAACCTTCTGATGGAGATTCTTCTTGATAATTTGCACTCCCTTGTCACTGAGCTGGGCCATGATAATCTGGTCTTGCAAGGCTGGCTCAACAGCAATGTGAGACAAAGAACCAGAAGGAATCACTTCAATCTGCATCTTGCTCAACTCATCACACAAGGTGTTAACATGAGAATCCATCAGAATACAGTTGCATTGCAACTTCCGACTCAAGGCATCTGCTACCACATTAGCTTTCCCTGGGTGATAATGTACCTCCAGGTCATAATCCTTGATCAGCTCTAGCCATCTTCTCTGCCTCATGATGAGATCAGCCTGAGTAAAAATGTACTTAAGCCTCTTATGATCAGTGAAGATGTTGCAGTGGGTTCCCATTAGATAGTGCCTCCACATCTTCAATGCATGAACCACTTCTGCTAACTCAAGGTCATGAGTGGGATAATTCTGCTCATGAGGCCTGAGTGCTCTTGAGGCATAAGCAATGACTCGGTTGTCTTGCATCAAGACACAACCTAGCCCGGTGCCAGAGGCATCACAATATACATCAAAAGGCTTGCTGCTGTCGGGTTGCGCCAATACTGGTGCTGTGGTCAGATGCTGCCTTAATGCATGGAAGGCATCTTCGCACTTCTGACTCCACACAAATTTGACTTCTTTCTTCAGCAACTCAGTAATAGGCTTCGCAATTCGAGAGAAGTCCGGAATAAATCTTCGGTAATAACCAGCCAATCCCAGAAAACTCCGAATCTGGCGAACAGTCGTTGGTGGCCTCCAGTTCATCACCTCTTGCACTTTATCAGGATCAACAGCTATTCCAGCCTGAGAGATAGTGTGACCCAAGAATTTGATTTCCTTTAGCCAAAAATCACATTTGGATAACTTGGCATAAAGGTGGTGATCTCGCAGACGTTGAAGTACTACATGCAAATGCCCGGCATGTTCTTCTTCGTTCCTTGAGTACACCAGAATATCATCGATGAAAACCACCACGAACTTGTCCAATTCTGGCATGAAAACAGAATTCATCAGATACATGAAATATGCTGGTGCATTTGTCAGCCCGAATGACATCACCAAGAATTCATATAGCCCATATCTGGTTGAGAATGCCGTCTTCGGAATATCACTTGCTCGTATTTTGATCTGATGGTAGCCAGAGCGAAGGTCTATCTTGGAAAACACCTTGGCCCCGACCAACTGGTCAAAGAGAACATCAATACGAGGCAAAGGATACTTGTTCTTGATAGTTACCGCATTAAGAGGGCGGTAATCTATACACAGCCTCAAGCTTTCATCCTTCTTCTTCACAAACAGTGCTGGACAGCCCCAAGGCGAAGTGCTTGGGCGAATAAATCCCTTATCCAGCAACTCTTGCAACTGCTTCTTCAACTCTGCCAACTCAGCGGGTGGCATTCGGTAGGGCCTCTTGGAAATTGGGGCCGTTCCCGGTTGCAACTCGATGGCGAACTCAATATCCCGGTCCGGTGGCATTCCTGGCAATTCATCAGGAAAGACATCTGCATACTCACAGACCACTGGGATCTTCTTCAGGGGTAACTCCGTCATAGAGAAAGCACATGACTGAGAAGAACCCTGACTAGGCAGAATCAAAGTGAAATTCCCGCAGAAGGGAGAATTAACTTCCACGGTACGACTGGCTACGTCGAGCACAACTTGGTGCAAGGTCATCCAATTTGCTCCTAGAATAATATCCACATTTTCCAATCCCAACACAAGAAGAGTGGTTTTGATAATGTGGCTTCCCAGTTGAATAGGCACACTTTGGTTTAATTGATTAGTTGCAATTTTACCCCCAGGTGTGACTATCATGAATGACCCTTTTGAGTGAGAGAATGGCAGTTTGCAATTAGCACTGAACTTTTGGCTAATGAAACTATGAGATGCACCAGAATCAAACAGAATTAAAGCAGGTTGATTATAAACTGAAAAGGTACCGGTCATGATAGGAGCTCCTTCTGGCACTTCCTCTAGAGCAGTGAAGTTGAGCTTCCCTTGCCTGACTTGCACCTTCTGCTTTCTTCCCTTGTCTTGATTTGGTGCTGGCATCTGCCTCTGCTGGTTCCTGGGACAATTCTTGGCATAGTGGCCCACATTGCCACAAGTGAAACACTTGTTCCCATTGCCCTGGCGGAACTGCTGCTGCTGCGGAGGCTGATTGTTTCATGGGGCGGGAGCTGGATAGCGGTTGGGTGCCGGCTGCTGCTGCTGCTGAGGTGGCCTGATCACCCATCTGCCTGCCTGCTGCTGAAAACCCCTGCTCTGATTGTGAGAAACAATCCGGAACCTCTGAGCCTGAGCGGATGGTGCTGCCATTGGTGCCTTTCTCTTCTTCTCTGCCCGGTGAGCAACAATGCAATCCTCCTGAGAGATGGCCATGTTGACCAACTCATTGAAGCTATCGGCCCGGACAGTGTTGAGTCGTTCCCGCAGCTTGGTATTGAGACCCCTGCGGAAGCGATCCCTCTTCTTTTCATCAGAATCAGCATGATACCCTGCATACTGGCATAAGTCGTTGAAGGCTTGCGCATACTGCAGTACCGTGCGGGTTCCTTGATTGAGGGCCAGGAATTCGTTCAACTTCCGGTCAAGAATGCCAGCTGGAATGTGGTGCCCTCTGAAGGCAGTCTTGAATTCCTCCCAAGATACTTCACGATCATCGGGGAGCATAGCACGGAAGTGATCCCACCAAGTCCGAGCAGGGCCGCGAAGCTGCTGTGCGGCGAAGCGAGCCTTGGCCTCATCAGGGCAGTCTCCCGTGAGGAGGGGAAACTTGGACTCGACGACGCGAAGCCACATGTCGGCGTCCAACGGATCTTCTGCCTTGGTGAACAAGGGCGGCTGCGTGCTCAGAAACTCCTGGTATGTTGCCATAGCCGGAGGTCGCTGATGCTGGCCTCCACCAGGATGCTGAGGGTGGGGCTGGCGCTGCAAGAGCTGTCGCAGAATCTCATTCTGCTGGGCCATCAGCTCCTGCACTGTGGGAGCTGGAGGAGGTGGCGGGGGAGCTTGCTCATTTTGCCCGCGACGCTGCCTCGCTGCCATCTGAAAACAGAGATTGTCGCCATTGTTATCCCAATTCACATTTCCGAACGACAAGATATCATCTCATATGGAAGGAAAATGCCATAATCATAATATTAGGTTCGAATGAAGATAACATGGTGACAAGGATCCCACAGATATCAAAAGTTTACAGGGTTACATTAATCAGGGGAAGGTACCCACAAGCCTAGTCCAAAATGTGATACCACTAAGCTCGCATAGGTTTCTATCCGCCTAAAAATGTCAAAGCGACTGCTTAACCCTGAGCGGTGGAAGCGACACTGGATACTGGTGAAGGAGGTATCGCGGAGGTAGTCCCATTGGCACCAGGGGCTGGTCCTAGCTCCTCGGGAGCCTCTTCTCCCTCGCTTCCTGCTTCATTGGCCTCCATCTCCAGGTGGTGCATGTCCAAGTGGTCATTTGCTTCCTCGAGTTCCCTCTGCACGTCGTGAAGCTGGTTCTCCAAGACATCAATAGTGTTATCTCGGATCTCCACTTGCTGCTCCAGGGTGGTAATACGCTGGTTCAGCCTCTCCACCTGCAGATCCTTTTCCACCAACTCTGTGGATAGGTCGACCACAAAATCTTCCCGACTGTCGAGGGTGAGCTTGGCAGCCTGAGCGGTGTTAGCAAGAAGTGTCATAGCATCGCTCTGAAGGGCCTGAAGGCGGTACAGCGCACTCATGCACTGAACAGTGACCCTCCCAACCAAGTCAGGATACATTGCCCACACATCCTTCACATGGCTCACGCGGTTACACCACATGGGATCATCCTTCTTCTCAGCGGGGAAGAGTCCCAAGGGGTGCATCACCATCTCCAGGGGATGGTAGCCACAAAAAGTCGTCAGAGTCTTCATGGCTGCTGCCTCAACGGTGTCATCCGTCCTGAGTCCAATCGTCTCAGAGTCAAGAGAACGCCAACCCGGCTGAAGGGGATGAGCCTCCAAAGTTAGCCAGACCCGACAACGAGGTACCCGATGCTCCTCATACAACTGCACCGTGTACAAAGGGGGCGTAGGGTAACCGGCGGAATTAAGCACTTCCCACAAAATGGAAGGGAAGCCATCGCGAGAAAGGAAGTCAGAACTGAAACGAGAGTCTCCTCCACTGGCGGGGGTGGGTGAATTCATCTGCGGAAGGGAATCAAAGATAAAGATTATGGTGGAAGGAAAAAGAAAAAGAGAGCCCGGATGATTTCGAAGAAAAGGGGGTTAGCTCAATTTTAATTCCTCTTTATGTTTTATAATGCATGCATGCGGAAAGAAACGTTGCCTCTCAAAAGGAAAATAGGGTGCCTTTTTAGGGCATCCTAAAATATAAGTATTGGCCCACAGGGCCTAATTAGTTAGCCACCTATTTCTCCCTCTATGCCTAAGGCCTTTCGTCCTAGGTCTAGCGGTCTAGTCCTGACGATCCGTAGTAGCTTCTAGGCAGGTTTTAGATTTTGAAAATTGGTATTCATGGTTTATTGCCCTTCTCTGTGGTGGAATTTGCTCCGATACCAGCTGTGGCCGAACCGCCCGAATTATTCCAGCTTAAGTGCCTAAGTCACGCCTCAGGGGCCGCAACACACTTAAATCGGAATAACCCGTCAGTCCCTCAGATCTAGTCTGATGAAGCCACTTAACCAGGATCAAACTCCACAATCTCACTCGAAGGTGAGTCACAGAAGAAATACAATAAAACAGGAAACCTCAAATTAAGTACTGAGTTATTACATAAATCGGAGTTTTTGAGTAGCAAGTAAAGTTCACAAATTAAAATGCAGCGGATAATCGATGTCGTCGGTAATGAGGAAATGGGCAAGGCCTAGCCCACTACTCCTCATGCTCCTCTCCTGCCGGAGCAACATCCCACTCGACCGTCCAACCTGGTGGCAGGGTGGTAGGCCAAGTCACACCATCAACTACATCCTGCATGGTACCTGCAAAAATGGTGCCACAAGCAAGGCTGAGTATACTAATACTCAGCTAGACTTAACCGGTGTGAGGAGTCTACTCCTCTACCTCTAGACTATGCAGCTGTTTGGCTGAGGGGTTTGGTTTGCCAAAAGCACTAGCTGTTTCTAAAATCAACTTTTAGCTTTTCAAATTCTACCATCATTATCTTAGCTAGATTTGCTCCTTCTAAGAATACATGGTAACAATCAATTAGTTCAATCAACAAGTTATCTCATATAATCCACATTTCACTTCTTACTCGATGCAGTACAAGGAATCAAGCAGTCTCATTAGCTGCGAGAAGCAGACGATTCGAATCGAGTTTTTAAACCTTGCAAGGTAAACCTAAACACACGGCATGTCAGGGTACTCCGACCCCACACACGACAACCGTCCCCATCGATTCCCCGTTCGCGTCCAGGCCTCACCGCCTTGGCATACAATGCTCCACTGACCCCGACTGCCGTCGTGCAGTGGCCGCACTTGTACCCACCATAGCTAGCATGGGAGACCCTGTCTCAGGTCGCATGAGGGATAAAGTCCGCGCCCGGCTTCACTCAGGTACTAGGTTTACCGGTTACCATTTTTCCCGGCATGTGCTTAGTACGTTCAAAAGCTTGACTCAGGTATCCACACATTAATCCTTAATTCATTTTTTCCCGTCTCATGGACATGGCATCCTCCCTGGATCCAAGTCCACGGACCAACATATATCCCATTATCAAGATGAATACAATCAATTCCTGACCTCGCGCGAGTGCTAGAAAAATCACTCGACTTCTACCGAGATCCTGATTAGCAAGCAGCTACTCGACCTAGCATACTAGTATTCATCTCAAAAAGGAATCCTAAGTTCATGCAACTAGAGGTTTCAAGCAACTCCTACACTTAAGTGCACATTGCAATCCTACAAGCATTAAGTGTAGTAAAGTAGCATATAATAACATGGTTATGCATAAAACCGGGGCTTGCCTTCAATTGCTGGGGTTGCGGGGAGATCCTCAATAGCAGCCTCTGAAGCCTGCTCCTGGTCCTTCTCTTGGACAGGTCCTTGCTCGAGGATGAGCACGTACTCTCCGTCGGCAAGATTACAATCTAATGAATGCAATGCGTAAGATATATGCATGATATGATATGTGCTTTAGAATTTATAACTTTAAAGATGTATGATCTTTTGAGTTAAAACCAGTTAACTTTGCTTATGTAAAACCCTTTAGTGGTATACTTGGTAAATTGGGTTAGTCTTATTGGGATGAGGTTTATTCCTTCTTCTCTTTTCTTTTATTCTCTTTAATGTTTTGGAGTAGGTTTGAACTACAAGTTGCTTTTATAAAATTCCAAAAATTCTGCAAAAATTACAGTGGCTTGTTACTGGTGTATGATTCTCTGTCTCAAAATTTGGGGTTCAGAAAGTGATTGGTTTTCTCTGGACAAAATTACCAAATTTTAGGGCAGAAGGGGTACCTGAACTACAACTATTATTTAACAGTGGGTAGTTTTCAAAAACTTATTTTTGCTGGCTTTTAGGTGTTGTAACACGACTTGATACAAATTTCTAGTCATTAATACCCTTTAATTCTTTCCCCAAGATTTTCTTAAGGTTTCTAGCCAAAGGGGTGCTTTCTACTACCACTATACTTGAAAAACATCAAACAACAGAGTTCTTATTTTTCTTAGCTAGTATTTTGTGCAAGAGCAATCATTCTGGAGTTTGGCTTCCTTTTGCCTAAGGGAAGGGGTGGTTTGCATTATTTGAGCTAAATGGCCTTTCTCACAAATTACTAGCAAAAGGCATGGGTTCACTTCTTTTTCATGGGTTTGTATTTTTCTCTGGTGGTTTATCTCATCATGGACTTAGCAAAATTTTGGTTGCCTATTATCACATTATTTGGGGTTGCTCATGATTTAGTGGGAAAATGCCTTATTATCATTCTGTATTTATTTTCCCTACTTAAAAAGTTAGGCTGGAGTGCTCTGTATTTTTGTAGTGGGGCTCTGGTGGTTATAAGTTCACTGGATTTTTGTTAACCACTTTGGTTATAGTTTTGCAATTCTAATAATTGATTTTCAGTCTACATAATGCTAATTAAAGCATCTTAATTAGAAACTGGTCCAAATTAATGGTCTCTGCATTTTTCCTAGGTTCTCTGTTGCATAAGTAATCTAGGAAAAATATTACTAATCACTGTTCATTAATCTCTAAGGCCTTTCTGATTTTCTCTAAGTTTTGGACAAAATGGCTTTAAATGAATAACTACATCATAATCTCTAATGCTGGGGCTCCTACTATTTTTAAACAGTGTCTAATTAAGGTATAAGCATCTACAAATTTTCTTAAGCTCAGCACAAAAGAAAAACTAATTTTCCTTAATTAAACAAGGTTTAGGGGGTTTCTGTTTTTAAATTTAAACTCTAAAATTTTGAACAGAAAGCATGGGGTTTACTATTTTTAAATGATAGATCATAATATTCCAGAGCTAGCAAAATTGGTTTGACAGCTTTTTATTAAGATTTCATCAAATTATGGATTTCCTAAGTTCTCTGGTTATTTTAAAAAGAATAACAGAATTGATTAATGGAAATCCACTTTGCACTGGGGTCCCTGGCGGTTTTTCTAAGTTTTCCTCGCAATTCAGTCCTTAGGTTACTATTCACATGAGTCGCTGACATTACGAAAAACCCCTCGGGTTCTACAGAACCTAACCCGAGGTCCTTCTTCTACCTTAAACAGTAGCCGCGGCGAAGAAAAGGGCGGAGGGGCTTACCGGTGGCGAGACTGTTCCGGTGAAGTGGCCGAGGGTGAAGGGGAGGTCGCGGGGATCACAACGGTGTGCGGAACACCGTCGGAGATGGCCGGAGTCGGTCGGTCCGCGCGCGCAGGCGGGGATGCTCGTCGGCGGCGAGGAGACCGGCCTGGTCGCGGCGAGATAGTTCAATCAAATAGGTCAGGGAGGTCCACGGGATGCCAGAGAAGACATGAGCGAAAGGAATCGGGCGGAGACTCACTGGATAGCTCGGTCCACGCGCGGCGGCGGAAGACCGAAGTCCGGTGAGGTTGATCTCGGGCCTCCGGTGAAGTCCGGTCGGGTCCGAGGGCTTGGCAAGCTTCACGGGCTACTGGCGGAGCTAGCCGAAGCACTGGTTGGGCTGGAGGGTGGCTGGAGTGGGCTGGCCACGGCGGCCGTAGTTCTGGCGGCAATGGCGGGCGGAAATGAGCTCGCCAGAGCTAAGGAACGGTGGCTGGCCGGTGAGGGTGAGTGCGGCGCGAAGAGAGGTGCGCCCGGGGAGGCTTTATAGGCGCGGGCGGGCACGACCGAGGGCGTGGGCGCGCGGCGAACTTGACCGGACGCCGGGGCGAGCGCGCGCGCGGGTTGGGCGAGCTCTGGCGTGCCGACCAGGGTCGAACACGTGTGCCCGTGCGTTCTGCCCAAGCTCTGGCGCGTGTGGTCGCTCATCCGAGCCTGCTCTCGCCTTGGTCAGTGCACAAAACCTCTTCTCCTCCCTACAAGCTACCATTCTTGTGTGGAGGTCATAGGATTTTGCCTACTGGTTGCAGAGATATGGAGCCAGGAAATCTGGTCTGTCTCCCTGCCCAAACCCGAGGCAAATCCCAAGTTTTGTCGTGTCTAGGGCTCGCGTCCCAATGCCATCTTCTGGCACACGACAGAGGGGTTAGTTAGACACAATTTTGTCAATGGGGCCATTAGGATTCGAGTTAGGGATCAAGGTGAACATCCCTGATCTTTGGCTCAAGGTCTGAATTTCAGAATTCTGAAATTCAGAATTCCCAATGAGTCCCAACAAAAGAAGCTTGATTTGGGGGTTTTCTTGAATTATTTTGGCTAAGCTTTCTCAATCTATCTTGTTGCTTATCAAGTATACTTTAACTTATATAATTGGCTCAACTCAAAATTTTAAACTTTTCATTCCCTTTTTGCTTATTTTCTTGAATTTTGTTCATGGGGTTCACTTAGGGTTCTTAATTAGGGTTGCACATTCTTATCCTTTAAGAGACTCAATTGCCTTGATCATGACACTTTTAAGCATATACTTGGTGAATTCCTTCTTACTTAAGTTATTTTGATGCTCATGCTTACTTTGGTTCACATAAAATAATGGTTCTTGGTTTGGCTTTTTTAAGAGAAACCCTAGGTGACACTGGGGTGTCACAGGTACTTTCCCCCTGATTGATGTAACCCTGTGAACTTTTGAATTCTGTGGGATGTTTTGTAACCCTGTTATCTTCATTTCGAACCTCATATTATGATCGTGGCATTATTCCTTCCATATGAGATAATGGCTTATCATTGAGATTATGAGATGGGATAACAATGGCGACAATCTCTGTTTTCAGATGGCAGCTAGGCAGCGTCGCGGGCATAACGAGCAGGTTCCCCCGCCACCTCCTCCAGCTCCCAAAGTGCAGGAGCTGATGGCCCAGCAGAATGAGATTCTGCGATAGCTCTTGCAGCGCCAGCCCCACCCTCAGCAGCATGGTGGAGGCCAGCATCAGTGACCTCCGGCAGCGGCAACCTACCAGGAGTTCCTGAGCACGCAGCCACCCTTGTTCACCAAGGCAGAGGATTCGTTGGACGCCGACGTATGGCTCCGCGTCGTTGAGTCCAAGTTTCCCCTCCTCACGGGAGACTGCCCTGATGAAGCCAAGGCTCGCTTCGCCGCGCAGCAGCTTTGCAACCCTGCTCGGACCACTTCCGTGCTATGCTCCCCGCTGATCGGGAAGTGTCTTGGGAGGAATTCAAGACTGCTTTCAGAGGGCACCACATCCCAGCTGGCATTCTTGATCGTAAGCTGAATGAGTTTCTAGCACTCAATCAAGGAACCCGCACGGGCAATGGGTACCCGAAACCCGAAACCCGATGGGTTTTTACCCCATTAGGGTACGGGTTTAGGTCAATTTTCATACTCATGGGTTTGTTAATGGCATAAATCTATACCCGACGGGTTTATGGGTACGGGTTTGTTCCTATAGTACCCAAACCCGTGAACCCGTGGGTTTTTAAACCCGACCAAACCTAGTGCATATTGTCATTTTATTTTATAAACGAACAACAAACTTGTTATTCCTTATTTACTTCATAATTTTATCAATTGGTAAATGTATCACTAGTCGGTGAGAGTGTTGCTTGCTTGCTATTATAGTTTTTACTGGGGTTATATATGTGGTGGATGGATAACTTAGTGCAAGGTCACTTAAATATAAAACTTATTATTTGTATTTCATTCTCTCTACTAATATTTTTATACCAAATCATGAACTCGTTGTTCATTACATAGATTTTGGATCATGATATCATTAATCATTTCGATACTTATTGATTATGAGAAGAACAAGTATATTGGAGATGAAACCCAGGCGTAACCCATGGGTACCCGCTAACCCGATGGGTACGGGTTTGGGCAAAATCTCAAACCCGTCATGGGTACGGGTTTTTTAATGGGCATAGATATTTTTCACGGGTACGGGTTTGGGAAGGCAAAACCCAGTGGGTTTGTACCACCTATGCCAGTATGCAGGTTACCATGCTGATTCTGATGAGAAGAAGAGAGACCGCTTTCGCAGGGGTCTTAACACCAAGCTGCGGGAACGACTCAACACTGTCTGGGCTGATAGCTTTAATGAGTTGGTCAACCTGGCCATCTCCCAGGAGGACCGTATTGTAGCTCACCGGGCAGAGAAGAAGAGAAAGGCACCAATGGCAGCACCATCCGCTCAGGCCTAGAGGTTCAGGATTGTTTCTCACAATCAGAGCAGGGGTTTCCAGCATAGGCAGGCAGATGGGTGATGAGGCCACCTCAACAGCAGCAGCCGGCACCCAACCGCTTTCCAGCTCTCGCTCCAAGGAACAATCAGCCTCCGCAGCACCAGCAGTTCCGCCAGGGCAATGGGAACAAGTGCTTCACTTGTGGCAATGTGGGCCACTATGCCAAGAATTGTCCCAGGAACCAGCAAAGGCAGATGCTAGCACCAAGTCAAGACAAGGGAAGAAAGCAGAAGGTACAAGTCAGGCAAGGGAAGCTCAACTTCACTACTCTGGAGGAAGTACATGAGGGAGTTCCCATCATGACCGGTATCTTTTCAGTTTATAATCAACCTGCTTTAATTCTGTTTGATTCTGGTGCATCTCATAGTTTCATTAGCCAAAAGTTCAGTGCTAAATGTCAACTGCCTCCCTATCGCTCAAAAGGGTCATTTATGATAGTCACACCTGGGGGTAAAATTTCAACTAATCAATTAAACCAAAGTGTGCCTATTCAACTAGGAAGCCACATTGTCAAAATAACCCTTCTTGTTTTGGGTTTGGAAAATGTGGACATTATTTTGGGAGCTAATTGGATGACCCTGCACCAAGTTGTTCTTGATGTAGCGAGCCGTATCGTGGAAATCAATTCTCTGTTCTGTGGGAACTTCACCTTAATTCTGCCCAGTCAAGGTTCTACTTAGTCATGTGCTTTCTCTATGACGGAGTTACCTCTGAAGAAGATCCCAGTGGTCTGTAAGTATGCAGATGTCTTTCCTGATGAATTGCCGGGAATGCCACCAGACCGGGATATTGAATTTGCCATCGAGTTGCAACCGGGAACGGCACCAATTTCCAAGAGGCCTTACCAAATGCCACCCGCTGAGTTGGCAGAATTGAAGAGACAATTGCAGGAGTTGCTGGATAAGGGATTTATTCGCCCAAGTACTTCGCCTTGGGGATGTCTAGCCTTGTTTGTGAAGAAGAAGGATGAAAGCTTGAGGCTGTGTATAGATTACCGCCCTCTTAATGCGGTAACTATCAAGAACAAGTATCATTTGCCTCGTATTGATGTCCTTTTTGACTAGTTGGTTGGGGCTAAAGTGTTTTCCAAAATAGACCTTCGCTCCGGCTACCATCAGATCAAAATACGAGTAAGCGATATTCCGAAGACGACATTCTCAACCAGATATGGGCTATATGAATTCTTGGTTATGTCTTTCGGGCTGACTAATGCACCAGCATATTTCATGTATCTGATGAATTCTATTTTCATGCCTGAATTGGACAAATTCGTAGTGGTGTTCATCGATGATATCTTGGTGTACTCTAAGAACGAAGAAGAACATGTCGGGCATTTGCATGTAGTGCTTCAACGTCTGCGAGAGCACCACCTTTATGCCAAGTTGTCAAAGTGTGATTTTTGGCTAAAGGAAATCAAATTCTTGGGTCACACTATCTCTCAGGCAGGAATAGTTGTTGATCCAGATAAGGTGCAAGAGGTGATGAACTGGAAGCCACCAACGACTGTCCGTCAGATTCGGAATTTTCTGGGATTAGCTGGTTATTACCAAAGATTTATTCCGGATTTCTCTCGGATTGCGAAGCCTATAACTGAGCTGCTGAAGAAAGAAGCCAAGTTTGTTTGGAGTCAGAAGTGCGAAGATGCCTTCTTAAGGAAACATCAGACCACAGCCTCGGTGTTAGCGCAACCCAACAGCACCAAGCCTTTTGATGTGTATTGTGATGCCTCTGGCACTGGACTAGGTTGTGTCTTGATGCAAGACAACCGAGTCATTGCTTACGCCTCAAGAGCACTCAGGCCTCATGAGCAAAATTATCCCACTCATGACCTTGAGTTGGCAGCAGTGGTTCATGCATTAAAAATGTGGAGGCACTATTTAATGGGAACCCACTGCAGCATATTCACTGATCATAAGAGCCTTAAGTACATTTTTACTCAGGCTGATCTCAACATGAGGCAGAGAGGATGGCTAGAACTGATCAAGGATTATGACCTGGAGGTACATTATCACCTAGGGAAAGCCAATGTGGTGGCAGATGCCTTGAGTGGGAAGTTGCAATGCAATTGTATTCTGATGGATTCTCGCATCAACACCTTGTGTGATGAGTTGAGCAAGATGCATATTGAAGTGATTCCTTCTGGTGCTTTGTCTCACATTTCTGCCGAGCCAGCTTTGCAAGACCAGATCATCATGGCCTAGCTCAGTGACAAGGGAGTGCAGATTATCAAGGAGAATCTCCATCAGAAGGTTGAGAAGTATAAATGTTTCCACCAAGATGAAAAGGGTGTATTATGGTTCAAAAGCAGATTGGTGATTCCTAAAAACAAGGACCTCAAGAATAAAATCTTGGACGAGGCTCATCTCTCCAAATTCTCTATGCATCCGGGAAGCACCAAAATGTACCATGATCTGAAGCCTTTATATTGGTGGACCAGAATGAAGAGGGAGATAGCCCAATATGTATCGGAATGTGACACCTGTTAGAGGATAAAGGCTAGCCACTTGAAATCAGCTAGAGCTTTGCAACCCCTATCTATACCTTCGTGGAAATGGGACGACATCATCATGGATTTCATCATGGGTCTGCCCAACACCTCTCGACATCATGATTCGATTTGGGTTATTGTGGATCGACTGACGAAAGTGGCACATTTTCTCCCTGTGCACACCACTGATAAGCCTCAAAAGTATGCAGAGTTGTACATTGACCGGATCGTGTGTTTGCACGGATTGCCTCAGACCATTGTTTCTGACCGAGGAGCCCAATTTGTTGCCAAATTATGGGAACAACTGCAGGAGTCCTTGGGAACCAAGCTAATTAGAAGTTCAGCTTACCACCCACAGACTGATGGTCAGACTGAAAGGGTAAAAAAAATTCTGGAGGATATGCTGAGAGCTTGTGCAATTGATTGTGGCAAGAACTGGGATAAGCACCTCTCCTTGGCAGAGTTTGCTTATAACAACAGTTATCAATCCAGCCTAAGGATGGCACCTTGTGAAGCCCTCTACGGAAGAAGGTGTAGGACACCGCTCAATTGGTCTCAGCCTGGAGAAAGAGAAGTTTTCGGACCTGACTTAGTGACTGAAGCCGAAAGGAAGGTCAAACTAATTAGGAAGAATCTAGAAGCTGCTCAGGCCAGGCAAAAGAGTTACCATGATAAAAGAAGGAAACCTCTCCAGTTCAAGGTGGAGATTTCGTTCACCTCAAGGTATCACCCACCAAGGGAGTGCGGAGGTTTGGAATCAAAGGCAAGCTAGCCCCTCGTTACGTTGGACCTTATGAGATCATAGAAGCATGTGGACCCGTGGCATACAAATTGAAGTTACCTCCAAAAATGTCTGCCATTCACAGTGTGTTCCATGTATCTCAGCTAAAGAAATGTGTTCGATTGCCGACCGAGATCATAGCAGAGCCAGAATTGGAGATAGAGCCAGATCTATCGAACCAAGAGTACCCTTCCAAGATTCTGGATTGCAAAGAAAGATCAACTCTGGCTAAATCGATCAAGATGTATAAGGTCCAGTGGAGTAATCACTCAGAGGAAGAGGCTACTTGGGAGACTGAGGAATTCTTGCGATCCAACTTCCCCGATTGCCAACCTAAGGAAATTGGTACGTAATCACACCCAACCCCTCCTCCTGCCCTTCGAATCTAAAATTTCAGAAATATAATCTTAAATCAGAATGAAGTAATCCTAAAACAAATTTAAAAAGGACTTCCTTCTGAAGTTGCAAAGAGAATGACATTCGAAGAGCAGATTGCCATAATAATAAGAGCACCCACTTCCTATAAGTCTCACCCTTTGCTTCACTCCGGGAGGACTCTGACTCGAATCTCGGGACGAGATTCCTTTAAGGGGGGAAGGCTGTGACACCCCTGTGTCACCTAGGGTTCTTCCCTAAGCTAACCCCAATCTATTATCACATGTAAACCTAGTAAAGGGTTGAATATCAAAAGAAAATTTAGAGCAAAGGTTTATAATGAATCTTCTTAAACTCTCCTTAATCTTGTCATGAACCTTGAGAGAGGAAGACTCTCAAACCCTAATAAATCCTAAGTGAGCCAATTGAAGCATAAAGGGTAATTGGGAGAAGTCATGGGGGAAATGCAAATTTTTGATTTGACCAAATTACAAAGTTTTAGTTCATCAAATAACTAACAAATCATAGTAAGAGAGTTTGGCCATTTGTTTTTTTTAAATTCCCAAATCAGCCCTTGAACCATGATCCCTTGGAGAAATTCAGAGTTCTGAATTCTGAATTTCAGACCCCTTTCCAAGGATCAAGTGCGTTCGCTGTTTTACGAACTCAAAACCAGGAAATCCAAATATCAAAGTTGTGCCAAATTCCCTTGAACATGCCCTGGAAAAATTTGAACTCAAACCAAATTCATTTGACGCGGTTTTGGTGCAGCTTGACCTCGGGACCAGACATTCTGACACTAGCACCTTGGTGACGCTACAACTCCCTGTCCCTAGCCTAAAACCGCGCGACGTCCATATGCAAAAGACAAAGCAAGGTCAGGTGAACAAATCCTTCACAGCGATCTTGCCCAAATTCGTGAAGATTTTCACCCAATCAAACGCTAGAACCTGGGCAGAGGCAACGGTTCCACGTGTTCGACTGTGGCTGACACCTCCGGTTCATGCCCGTTCGCGCACCCGCACCTCCCAGTGCACGCCCCCGCGCGCTCGCTGATCCACGGCCGCCCCTGCACCGCGTCGTGCCTATAAAGCCGCCCCAAGCCTCGGCCATTCCTCCCCGCGTGCTCTCAAGTCTTGCCCAAGTCAGAGATCACTAGAAATTGCTCGGAGCACGCCGCGCCACCGTCCGCCAAGCTTTCAGAGCCTCGGCCGCCGTGGCCAGCTCTCTCCAGTCGCGTCCAAGTCGCGCCAACGCTTCGGTTAGCTTTGCCTTTGGCCCGTAAAGCTTTCCAAGTCCTCGGACCCGACAGAACTTCACCGGAAGCCCGAGATCACCCTCGCCGGACTTCGGTCGCCCGCCCCCGCGCGTGGACCGAGCTCTCCGGTAAGCCATTGTCAAATTCCTTGCACCCATGTCTTCTCTAGCACCTAGTGAAGCTCTCTGACCCGTTCAATCGGTCAATTGTGCCCTGGATAGGCCGGACCCCTCGCCGCCGACGAGCTCCCCCGCCTGCGCACGTGGACCGGCCGACTCCGACCATCCCCGACGGCAACCCGCACATCGCCGTGACCCTCAGGACCTCCCCTACACCCTCGACCACCTCACCGGAGCAGTCTCGCTGCCGGTAAGCCCCTCCGCCCTTTCTTCCGCCGCGGGTACTGTTTAAATTGGGGGAAGGACCTCGGGTTAGGATTAGATGAATCCAGGGGGTTTTCTGAGATGTCAGTGACTCAATTGAATAGTAGTCCAGGGACTAGTCTGTAAGGAAACTTGAAAACACCCGCCAGGGACCCAGTTGCAAAGTAGTTTTCCATTTAATCATTTCTGTTTAATCTTTTTAATGAACAGAGAAATTAGGAAATTCATAAAATAAGAAATACTTAACCAAAAATTGTCAAACCAATTTTGCTAGATTCTAAATATTATGAAATATCAATTAAAAATATTGAACCCTATGCTTTCTGTTCTAATTTTTAGAGTTTAAAATTAAATACAGAAACTGACCAAACCTTGTTTAATTAAGGAAAATTTGTTATGCTTCTGTGCTGAACCTAAGTAAATTTGTAGATGTTCAAACCCCATTTAAACAATGTTTAAAAATAGTGAGAACCCCAGTATTAAAAAATTTAGTGAAGATATCTATTAAAAGCCATTTGCCCAAAACTTAGGAAATCAGAACGGCCTTAGAAATTAATGACCAGTGATGAAATTATTTTTCCTAGTATACTTAAGTAACAGAGAACCTAGGAAAAATAGAAAGACCTCTAGTCCAGATCAGATTCAAAGTGAAATGTTTTATTTAGCATTATTCCAACTAGAAATCAATTATTAGAATTATAAAACCAGACCCAAAATTGATAATAAAAATTCAGTGGACTTGTAACCACCTAAACCCCACTGCAAAAATAATAAACACCCAAGCCCATCATTTTAAGTAGGGTAAATAAATATAATATGATAATGAGTCATATTCCAAATAAATCATGAGTAACCCAAAATAATGCAATAATGGGCAAATAAAATTTTGCTAGATCAATAATGAGATAGGCCACCAGAGAAAAATGCAAACCCATTTGAAAGATGCACAATAATGCCTATTACTAATACTTCATGAAAAAGGCCATTTAATCGAAATAATTCCTACCACCCCTTCCCTTAAGCAAAAAAATGTCAAACTTCAGAATGATTGCTCTTGCGCAAAGAATAAGCAAGGAAAAATCAGAAATCTGTTGTTTGATATTTTTCAAATATAGTGGTAGTAGAAAACACCCCTTTGGCTAGAAACTTTAGAAAATCCTAGTAAAATAACTAATAAGTATTAATGGCTAGAAATTTGTGCCAAGTCATGTTATAGCATCTCAATGCCAGAAAAAATAAGTCCTATAGAATTAGCTACTATTGAATGGTAGTTGTAGTTCAAATCACCCCTTCTGCCCTAAAATTTGGTAATTTTGTCCAGAAAAAACTATTCACTTCTAGAACCCTAAATTTTGAGACAGAGATTTATACACCAGAAATAAGCCACTGTAATTTTTATAGAATTTTTGGAAATTTATTAAGATGACTTGTAGTTCAAACCCACTCCAAAAACATAAAGAGAATAAAGAGAAAGAAAGGAAAAATAAACCTCACCCCAATAAGACCAACTTGAAATCTTGACAATTCTCACTAAAACCGTAAAAAGAATTCAGTGGAACACCAAAATGAGCTTACCACTTAGATTAACTGAGTATGATCTAAAATACTAAGTATACCACCAAAAATCTTTAATAGCAGGATTAAACTCTATTTGATTTAAGTGGATCATTCACCACCAAAGTTTAATTGCTAAAGCACATATCATATCATGCATGTATCTTACTCATTGCATTCATTAGATTGTAATCTCGCCGACAGAGAGTACGTGCTCATCCCCGAGCAAGGGACTGTCCAAGAGGAAGACCATGAGCAAGCTCCCGAGGCTCCTATCGAGGATCACCCCGCAGCCCCAGCTATTGAAGGCAAGCCCCAGTTTATGCATAACCGTATTATTATGTGCTACTTTATTACACTCAATGCTTGTAGGATTGTAATGTGCACTTAAGTGTAGGAGTTACTTGAAACCTCTAGTTGCATGAACTTAGGATTCCTTTTTGAGATGAATACTAGTATGCTAGGTCGAGTAGCTGCTATGCTAATCAGGATCTCGGTAGAAGTCGAGTGATTTTTCTAGCACTCGCGCGAGGTCAGGAATTGATTATATTCATCTTGATAACGGGATCTATGTTAGTCTATGGACTTGGATCCAGGGAGGATTCCTTGTCCATTAGACGGGAAAAAGGAATTAAGGATTAATGTGTGGATACCTGAGTCAAGCTTTTGAACGTACTAAGCACATGTCGGGAAATATGGTAACCGGTAAACCTAGTACCTGAGTGAAGACGGGCGCGGACTTTATCCCTCACATGACCTGAGACTGGGTCTCCCATGCTAGCTATGGTGGGTACAAGTGCGGTCACTGCACGGCGGCAGCCAAGGTCAGTGGAGCATTGTATGCCAAGGCAGTGAGGCCTGGACGCGAACGGGGAATCGATGGGACGGTTGACATGTGTGGGGTCGGAGTACTCTGACATGTCGTGTGTTTAGGTCTACCTTGCAAGGATAAAACTCGATTCGAATCGTCTGCTTCTCGCAGCTAATGAGACTGCTTGACCCCTTGTACTACATTGAGTAAGAAGCGAAATGAGGTTACATGAGACAATTTGTTGATTGAACTAAATGCTTGTTACCATCTATGCTTAGAAGGAGCAAACTTAGCTAAAATAATGATACTAGAATTTGAAAGGCTAAAAATTGATTTTAGAAACAGCTAGTGCTTTCGGCAAACCAAACCCCTCAACCAAACAGCTGCATGGTCTAGAGGTAGAGGAGTAGACTCCTCACACTAGGTAAGTTTAGCTGAGTATTAGTATACTTAGCCTTGCTTGTGGCATAATTTTTGCAGGTACGATTCAGGATATGGTTGATGGTGTGACTTGGCCTACCACCCTGCCACCGGGTTGGACGGTCGAGTGGGATGTTGCTCCGGCAGGAGAGGAGCACGAGGAGTAGTGGGCTAGGCCTTGCCCATTTCCTCGATACCGACGACATCGATTATCCGCTGCATTTTATTTTGTGAACTCTTATTTGCTACTCGAAAAACTCCAATCTATGTAATAATTCGGTACTTAATTTGAGGTTTCCTGTTTTATTGTATTTCTTCTGTGACTCACCTTCGAGTGAGATTGTGGAATTTGATCCTGGTTAAGTGGCTCTATCATACTAGATCTGAGGGACTGACGGGTTATTCCGATTTAAGTGTGTTGCGGCCCCTGAGGCGTGACTTAGGAACTTAAGCTGGAATAATTCGGATGGTTCTGCCATAGCTTGCTCCTCCATTGCTTGCGGTCGAGTGCTGGCCCATTGGAAGGCAGGATGAGGCGGTCGTTGTCCTCAGTGCTGGCAATCACCCAGTCGCTACGCCAGTTTTCCCACCTCGCTCCACCAAAGGTGGGGATGTAGACTACGACCGGATCTGGCCTCGTCTGGAAGTAGTAGAACCCGATGTGGTCCCTGGTCTTCCCGGACTTGACCAGCACGAAGAAGTAGCGGAAGAGGGAAGTGCAGGGGGCCACACTTAAGAACATCTCGTAGAGGTGGACAAAGATGGCAGCCTGGAGGACGGAGTGAGGCATGAGGTGTTGAAGCTGAAGCCCGAACTCCTCCTGCAGTAGCAGAAAGAAGGGCAAAATTGGCAGCACCAACTCGCAAGAGATGTAGGAGGTGAACAACACGAACTCCCCGGCGACGAGATCGCCGAGGGGGGCAGCGCCAGCACAGATTCTTCCAGCGAGCCCTAGAGCGCTCCACCCAAGTAGGCCACACACCAGGTTAAGCGCTTCCTCGGACTGAAAGTGGTCAGGATGACCAAGCGAAGCCATGGCGAGTGCGGCGGTGTGGGCGTGGAGCTGGGGAGCACGAAGGCAAAGGGGTGCAGCCGATTGGGAGAGAATGCGAAAAGGTAACTGCTGCACATGGGGTAAATCCTTTTTCAAGGAAACCTGAATCCTCGTTCAGGTAAACCCTTCCGCGCGCCCCTGAATCGCCGCAGGAAATCCCGCTCGACGGGCACCAAGGATCAAGGCAGCCCAGTCTATGACATGGGGGCCTGGGTCCACAAGTCATACAGTTTCTGTGCCGGATTTCGGGTGCGGAAAGAGCGAACCGCCGCACGTGCCTGTAGTGCGCCTCCTTGGGGCCGCTGCAGAAGACAAAAGTTAATTTTTTAAATCAATGCAGCGGCAACGAGGCACCCCGCGCGTGGCCCGACGAAACCACCAGGCGTGGGGCTCGTGGGTTAGTCAGCCGCGGGGACAGATATGGCAGTTGGCATGACCGAAGGTAGATAGACGGTGGGTGCGTCAGCAGACGCGCTGAAACGGTGCGCCAATCACCAATCAGACCATGTTGAGGCAAAGTACAAGCTTTGGCCCCACATGCAGGCTCGCATCCTCCCTAGAGGTGGGCCCGGGGGCCACTATCGGTACCCTGAAACTAGGGTACCCCTTACTGTTGTATAAAAGCACATTACCAACACGGCTACTCTTAGTCTCGTGGTAAAAGAGCTGTATGTGGGACCAGGCCATGACTCGCCCCAGCCTTGGGCGACTACTCTAGGCCAGCAACAACGCCTGACTCCACCACATGGGCGGGTCCAGGGCCGCCACGTGTCCAGAGAAAGTGATATACTCCAAGGCATCAACTGTGAGTCTAGACCCCCATGGGAAAGTGTCGGACCCCTGGATATACAGTCCGGACCTCCAAGTTTGGTCCAGGACCCCACGTGTACGGACTGGACCCCCCCATATGGGGTTCGGGCCGCCCACAATATGGTCCCAAGGTTCTAGGACAGAACACACCCGGGCCTTAATCAGGGCCCAAGCGGGGGTCCAGTGCCGACACATGTCCAGACCTGGTCTGGTGGGATCCGGACCTATCCGCATACACTCCTGCTCCCCGCTAAGGCGGAGACCCGATGCTGCCACGTGGCATACTGCACGCGGCATAAGCCAATGGGCAGAACCTGGCATGATGCCTCTGGGCTACGCGTGCCTTCGCATTCATTACGGATAAGACGTGCGCCTGTCCATTCCACTAACAGGTGGCGTGCTCAGTCCACGATACGTGGGTCGTGTAGTTACTCACACGTTACCATATCGAGGGCAATGACTCACCATTACTCGTACGTTTCCAAGAAAAGGGTTACTGCCTATCAATGCTGCATGGACTGCAGTCATCATGACTCCCGCTGATTACTCATGCGTTACTCTGTCAACATTAGTTATTCACATAATGTATTTCTTCCATTATGCTCCTAGGCCCGCATGTCGGGGCTCAGCATCCTTGTATGTGCCTCCCTTAAACTATAAAAGGGAAGGCACACAACGTTACAGGGACACGCTCAAAACACACACTCAATACGATTTACACAGTGGAGGTAGGGTATTACGCTCCAGTGGCCTGAACCACTATAATCCCTCGAGTCCTCTTGTGTTCATCCGAGAATTCGCTAAACAGCCAACCGCTTAGGCCCCCTCCTCATCTTAGGATTAGGGCGGGTGCATTCCGCCACCCGGCCGGAGGATTTTCCCTCCGACAAAAATGTTTAATATTTCTAACTCTTTTCTAATAGGAACTATCAATGTTACTTGTGTCAACTGCTAATGTATGGTAACAAGAAAACATTGTCTTAGAAAATGTCATCTTCTATGGTATTTGCTCAACACATAAATCATAGAGGGTAGAAGGTTGCTTATGGTTCATTAGTGAGTTGGCTTATTGTTTGTTTTGTTAGATGGTTTTCACCCCAATAAATAATAAGGTGTTAGAGCATTCTAAATTTCAAGAACATAGTAATTGTAAAAGCTAAAAAAATTTAGAAGTAACTAGGAGCTAAGTTAAAATTATTGTTGTCTAGACCTGCATGTCCAATTTTAATTATGCAGTGAAGTAAATCATGTTTTCTGTAAAAGTGTTATATAGAAAAGTTATATATAACTCCTTTTATCTTGCTTGTGCTAAAATTTCATAACTAATCCAGTCTTGGAATTTGTCTAGATTCTGTACAGATTTCGAAACTGACTTTGTTTGCTCAATTTAAACTTAGAATCAGTTCTTATAAATTATAAATAAGTTGTAGTACTTTTCTTAATCATTCCAACAAATTTTGGATCACCCTTTTTCAGTGATCTGTAAGTTAAGTTACAACTGTTTGAAGTCGGATCTCTGAATCTGTCCAAATTTGAACAACACAGCCTTGCTTTTCCCCTATCTTTTAACCTTTCTACGCATTGAATTAACTTAAGATGTTTATAAATGAGTTGTAGACAATTTTATTAGCTTTCCATAAAGTCTAGGATCAGCTTTTTGGATGCCTAAATATCTGGTTATGGATTTTTGAAGTGAGTAGTCGAAATCTACCCCTATCTAGATAGCGATGTCATTTTAATACTGTTTGGCCTTGCTAAGCATCGAATCAGTTTGAGATGATAATATCGAAGTTGTAGAGCACTTCCTAAGATTTCTAGAAAGTCCTTGTTCACCCTTTTGGATGAATATTTTGTGAGTTATGAGCAAAACCCTTGACTGCTGTGCTGCTGTCCAGAAATTCTGCAAGTGTTGAGTTGATTGTTTGGAGTCATTCTTGTTTCGCTTGATAGGATTAGTTAATTTTTTATTGTTGAAGAATGGTTGAATATAGTGGTTATAATAATCTTGCTATGCTTTAGTAGTATGATATTATTTGTTAATGACCGGTTAAATACCTTAGATAAACATTTATTAGTGCAGTATAATTCATCTTCATGTGGGTATATATATTACTTGTTGAATTCGAATGTAAACTAGAATGGTTTACGTCTTCTGGTATATCTCCGTATTATTTCCAAACTAGTATATTCATATATTCATCTTGTTATATAGTACACCTAGAACTTAGACAGTAATATATTAATCTCTAATGTACCATTGAAGTTTAGAAGGCTAGCTGTAATGCTTCTGTCCTTATTCTAAGTTAGGTTCTATCAGTATTGTTATACTTCTTTGATTTATTGGAACACGATAATGCTTTAGTAGTAGTCTTTATACTAAATGTTTAGTGAATGATTAGATACCTTGATTTGATGTTGCTTGCTGCCCTGGGTGTCTAAAAACGAGAAGTATAAATAAGCTGATTTCAATTGAAACATGAGAATTTTGTGATGGTTAGTGCACATAAGTGCTTTAAATCTTCAATTTGTTGAGCCTATTGTTTTACGGAATGCTAGGCTATTTGACAATGTTTTGGGTGTAGAGTTAGAGGTGTCTAGTGTTTATGTATACAAGTGTTTTAGGCCTTTAAGTTAAGATAATTTCTATTCCATAGAATTCTGTGCTTGTTAATAATGAGTTGTTCATTAAAACTAAGAGCGATGTTAATCCTTCGGTAGGATACTCTAGTTCATGAGATTAAGATTTATGTGCAGCCTTTTGAGGCTTGATGCTTGAGTTAGAGAAGCGAGATTATGGTGTTTAGCCATTTATCGATGTCTAGCGTTTACTTATTGGGGTTGTTTGCGCCTCGCCATTAAGTGTTTAGTTTTCTACTGTAGCATTATTTATCTTGTGCTATTCCTGCTCATATTCAATCATGTGCATCATGCATTTCAATTAGGTCCGCTAGTAGATCACGTGATGCTGAAGTCAAGCTGAGTCGACCACGAGATACTGTTAAGCGTGGCTTTCTTCGCAAGGGATACTAATGAATGAACTTGAAGATTTGAGTCATCGGATCAAGCGCCAGGATGTGAGATGCTCGCCATGTTGACGTCATCTAACAACACTAACATAGTGTTTGTCCCAGGCAAGCCCCTTTGCATTTGCCACCTTCTTGTTGTTTTAAAACTTTTATCACTTATATGCTGCATTAGGTAGTAGGAGTTGAATGATTAAACCTTTATTGCATAACTTCCTTGAACTATTGATTACCATCCTTGATACCTGTTTTAAAAAGCTAGATGCGCTTAGTATGCTCATAGACTAAGAACAAAATGTTTTGATCTATGAATCATGTTTTACAAAGAAAAAGAGGCTGGAGTGATGAAGGTATCAAAGGCCCTGATGACTTCATCATTTCAGTAGGGTACCTCTGACAGGTAACAGGTTTTCAGAAATAATTTAATGTGAGACCAGACGTTGAGCAGGAAAGGTCGCCCGTCTGTGTCGCTTAAGGACCGCCTGATTGTTGTCCTGCTGATCTAGGACCCTTTTAACTGGCCACATGCCTTATCATGGGTATGCTTAGCCTCGGCCGGACCAATACTAGAACAGATCGCACGCACTGGGAGTGGAGAGATGGAGAGTAATGTGTGCCCACCTTGCAAGTGGCTGGATGGTGGGGTGCTGTGCTCTCGGGTCACGTGAACCCATTCTGGTCTTGAGAAACCCGGTGGCGAGTTGACATATGCAAGGGTTAAGTGCTACATATGTCGTGTGGTTGGAGATCCCTAGCTGGGTATTAATCGATTCGGACCGCCAAACTTCTTAGATATGAAGACTGGATCTTCGACCCTCACCGTAGATAACAAGTGAAACTAAAGATGCTAAAATGAAGCTAGTGTAGGACAAGTGAATGCTCTAGATTAGACAAATCTAGCTTCAGAAAAAGTACCTAACTTGTGAAGTAAAATTTTGGCATAGGATTCACTACTAGTAAGCTTTTCTACAAAAATGAGTCTTTCAAACATGATGAGCCTTACCTTGAATCCTTTTAAAACCAGCATACCCTTGAGAGTCTTTTCTTTAGTCGGGTAAGTCTTGCTGAGTAATTACGTACTCAGGGTTTTATTCCCATTGTTGCTGCAGGTTACGAGTTGCTTTGATTGTGATTGATGTTAAGTGTCGGTGGGCTCGGCCTTCTTATTGTATATCCCATCTTTAACTTCTTTATTGAGGATTGTCACTTAAGCTAGCATGTATTTTCAAATTTACGAATATTTTATAACATTTCAAATTGTAATTCTTTTGAATCACTTTCTGTTGTAATCACTCTGATGATGTATAATAAAATCTTGATGAACTTGTAATCATTTTGTAATAAAGAATTTATTTCCGCTGCAAGTATTTGTATGTGGTTTGTGTTTCCTTAATCCTGCGATCTTGGCGGTAAGTGGTTTATCCGGGGTCCTCGGGGCACTCGGACAGATCCTGTTAGGTTGTTTGGTGCACATGCATAGCTGTCTAAGGTCTTTGAGACAAAGACAGGTGCATGTGAGTCCGATAACTTGGGAGGTTCTGCGACAGCTGGTATCGAAGCAAGATTAAGTATAATATGGTCACATATGTATTTTCATAATAAAGTTTTGGTTTCAAAAACCTATTTTCAACTAAACACATTGTTTGGTTTTGAAAAATATATTTGAAAAACTATAATGCTAGCGACATCCTCTATAAGCCCTAAATTAAGGACTACTAGGTGGCTTGATAAAAATAATAATAACCCACAACCTGGGAAGGGTAATGGATACATGTGTATTGTTATTTTTGAGGCCATTCAGTTTTCAATGGATCGACGCTCAGGTAACGTGAGTTGTGAGAGCATGACCGAACAAACGTCGGTCCAGGTGAGTGCTTAATTGTGGCGCTTGATTATATACATGTTACACATATGTATATATGAAGGCTGTGATGTGGAGTATTTACTTTTATGGGAATTCAATACCCCATGGATGTGTATGGGTATACAGACATGGGAATACTAAGAAGTGTAATGTACTTGCAACGACGCACCTACACTCAAGTAAGAAGGTGAGTTACCATAATGAGCTGCCCTATGGTTAAAGTGTGGCTCGACGCTTAACGAGAAGCTGGCCTCCATATAGAAATATATGGAGTATAAATTATGATAAACTGTCATGTGTGAATTGCATCATTGGGTAATGGGTTGTGATGGAAATTTTCTGCAGGTACACTAACTTTGAACCCGTATGTGTAGCTGACGACTAGCAATATATCGAGAGAGAACGTAGGTATGCCACCAATATAGAACGCTATTGCCATATTAAGTTGGCAAAATTTGTGAGGACGAATAGGATGAGCATGCATCCTGATTGTTGCATCGTGTTTGTTACCTTTGCACCAAAATGCTTCTCTCACCTTTATTACAATACTTGGTGATTGTAGATAATGTGGTGTCTTAGAGATACGTGTTTAGATGGCTTCTAGCTTTTCTTAATTTGACCATTAGTGCAAATTGTGTTTGTTCTTGTGCTTGATGTGTCGATAGAATGTTTGTGACCTGTTTGCCTAAACCTAAAACTAGGCCATTTTCTTATTTAGTGAACCATGACCCAAATTTGAATTTTCCGTTATCCCTCCATGACCAAACTCATGCAAATGAATGTTTAGATAATTTCTTTGTTGGACATAAAGTGTACCCGGGCTTGCAACAAGAATCTCGAGTCATGTCTCCTTCTAAGACCATTCCCTTGTTCGGTTGATGTAAATTGATGTTTCTATTCTGCTTTGCCTCTCCTTGAGAACCACATTATTGCTTTCTCAATCTAACCTAGAAAAGGGATGTCCAATAGTTTTCTTGAATTTAATGCCTTTCGTTTTCTCATATCTCTGGAAGACTTATCAGTTTAATTTTATGATCATTACCTCTCTATAGCTAATTGGACGTTACTCATTGACCTTGAAATTTCTGTGATGGGCATAGAAATATGCTTGGGGCTTAAATAACAGTCTCCCATCGTACTCTATCAACAAGCTCAGGTTCGGGTCATGATCTACTTGGCTCTCTACTTGTAATTATTCTTATAGGTGGAGTTTCTTTTTGTATATTGTCATTCTTGCCCAGTATATTCGTGCCGTGTGAGATTTCTTATTGATTACGTCTGGCAATGGTGTTATGACTAAAGCTGATGGTGCCGCAACGAGACCGAGGGCCTCCTATGAATGTACACGCAAGGTTATGCTGCTTGGCGCATGCTGGTATCGAGGTCTCTAGTCATGATCCATTATGGAACTACATTAATATATTATCTTTTGTGGACTTTTCCCTTGAAACGAGTTTTGTGTCGTTTGCTGAAACAATCCAACAACATATTCCATCACTGTTGGATCAAAAGAATATATAACCCTGATGTATTCCTTGGTAAATTTTCTACCCATTGAGAAATCTCCAACAAAAATCAAAACCTATCTGTGTTTGGATCATGTGATAAAAATCCATCTTCCCATGTGTGGTCGCATGTCTTCTGACTCAAGTGGTGACTGCACACATACAAATTCTCTTCGCATCCTTTGTTGCAAAGGTGAAGCCTTGGAGCTATTTAGTGTTGGAAGACAGCTGATTAGTTCTCAAAATGGAGATTGACTTTCCCTACTACTAAGATGCAGGAGTTTGTTCATTCGCTCTCTTATTTAATCCATGTGTCCACCGTTCTCAATAGACTCAGATAGTACAATGTTATAAAAAAAGCAAACTACGCACATGGAACCTTATGTGTTCTTCTGGCAGATGGTTGACCTCTCTTCTTAGCTAGAAAGTGATACATGCTATATCCACTAGAAAAACAACATTTTGAAACACTCGTCTTCGCTTGGAACTAGTTTATGCTATCACTTATATGGATGGGGTTACATGCTTCTTTACCCTTAGAAGTCTTTCGCTCCGAATCTCAGGACAAGATTCTTTTAAGAGGAAGGGTTGTAACACCCGTGGTGTTTACGTCCTGTTAAACAGCGAGTATGGACTTAAGCAAGAAATGCTAGTGTGAATAACGATTTCGATATTAGGCCCATCTCCAATTACCAAGATTATTCGAAGGGTTTCATCAAGCTTGGAATTCAACTAGCTCACAAAAGCTCAAGTTCGGTGTCGTATTCATCTCCATAATTTAAACAATTAAAAAAGTTTCATAAACTTTGGTGTTTCCTTTGTTTGCTGGCAAAGTTTGAACTGTTCGGATCACGCGTGTAAGTGAATATGAAAAATCAGAAAGCGTCCGATTTAATGTAAAAATTTGGAGCCCACATGTTGTCCAAGAAAAACAAGGCATAGAGTTATAACTTGTGCTGTTCTCTAGCCGAATGTTTAGATAGCGGCGAAATTATCTAGGCTCAACTAAATCAAATGTTTATTTAAATTATCTATCGACTCTAATATCATTCGACTTGATCCGTTGATATCTCGCTTAAATATTATCCCAAGTACCGTCGAACCGTATCAGGGTAATCTAATTCAGTTATACCCTATTTAGACCTTCGTTTTGGAATTTACATTTTTGTTCTTTTGCTGAATAAAATGGGAGAGGATACTTTATTGTTTTCTTTCACAAACTTATCTCTACCGCCCTTGGAAAATTATATTGAGCCAGCATGGTCCTGCAATCAGTGTACGTGTCGTCTTTAGCTCATCTCCCTTATCCTGTTTTCCACCGCCCTTGGTATTTTCCTGAAGACACCATCGCCTAGCCCTTCCCCATCACACACCAGCGGTCCTCCATTCCCAGCCATGCCGCTCTCTGCCTCCCAGGTGCTCGCCCCTCCCCATGGCCGTCCCTCCCTCGCCCCTCCCCGCCATGGTGGCCACGCCTCTGCTCGTCCTCGCTGCTCCCCAGTGCTCGGCCAGGAAGCTCCCTTCCTCTTGCGGCTTGTCCCCCTCACTTTTCCCTGCTCGCCAGCCATCTCCCTGGTGCTCCTCCTCGGCTCCCATGGCTGAACTCGTCCTGGCGCTAACCCTCTCCAGCTCTGTGACACCAACACCCTCAAGTCCTATGCCGACACCCTCATCTATTTTCCTCCCCGCTGTGGTTGCTCCTGCTCCCCCAGGTCTGGTGGCCATCGCCTCCTATTTGCTTCGCCATGCTGCGTCCTCCCTTCTTGGGTCAACCTCGACGCCTTGCAGGTATCGTCTTGTAGGTTTTGTAGTAGTGGTGGTGCCATTCAGTTTTATGTGAGAGATGGATGTATATGTGGGTGCTGATGGGAGAGAAATTCAGATGTTGATAGCAAAAAAACACCAAGGGATTGGAGTAGTAAAGAAAGCCCTAGTGTGATGGACGCCAGGTGTTTGGTGAAATAGGTGAACCAATGATTATTGCTATTCCTGTGGAGTTTAAGTCGATTCATCCATTTGTGAGCTGATTTACTATTACCGTTAGTTGGATTGGATAGATATATAGTCGCATCATGTGGTAAAGCTCAGGTTTAAAATGCGGATTACATAAAGGCTACATCGAGTGATGCATATGTCGGGTATGACTACCCATGTTCTACGCACGTAATAAGTGAAGGGGTTAGTATGGCGTAGGTGTGTTTGTTGAAATGCTTGTTTCATAAGGTGAACATGGATGTTTAATATTCTTAAATTTATTATATTTATGTGTTGTGGACTTAATTTTTGTGTAATTGATTGAGTCGTGCGTTGAAGATTAGTTCTTAGATACAAATTTACGCAAGATGTAAAGGTAGACATATATGTGATATTGTGGTGGTATTCTTAATTGTGGAATAAGTGTATCAGGTGCATATGGTGTATCTTATTAGTTTCATGTTGTAAAATATGTGCATTAGTGTTAGTTAGTCGAAATGTTGTTTGATCTAGAGATTGGTTTAAGGTGCAAATTAGGCAAAGAAAATGTTTAATATTTATAACTCTTTGCTAATAGGAACTATCATTGTTACTTGTGTGAACTGCTAATGTATGGTAACAAGAAAACATTGTCTTAGAAAATGTCATCTTCTATGGTATTTGCTCAACACATAAATCATAGAGGGTAGAAGGTTGCTTATGGTTCATTAGTGAGTTGACTTATTGTTTGTTTTGCTAGATGGTTTTCACCCTAATCAATAATATGGTGTTAGAGCATTCTAAATTTCAAGAACATAGTAATTGTAGAAGCTAAAAAAATAGAAGTAACTAGGAGCTAAGTTAAAATTATTGCTCTCTAGACCTGCATGTCCAATTTTAATTATGCAGTGAAGTAAATTATGTTTTCTGTAAAAGTGTTATATAGAAAAGTTATAGCTAACTCCTTTATCTTGCTTGTGCTAAAATTTCATGACCATAGGTCTGTAGTTTAAAAGTTATGATTTTCTCAAGTCCAGTCTTGGAATCTGTTTAGATTTTGTACATATTTCGAAACTGACTTTGTTTGTTCAATTTAAACATAGAATCAGTTCTTATAAATTATAAGAAGTTGTATGTAACAGCCCAGGTGTTACCCAAGGCCCTGGCTCAATACATGCACTCATGACCTGTTATCACATGTGTTTAAGTGGAGGAGAAGGAGCACCAAAACTTTTGAAACCATGGATTAACTAAGGAATGTTCATGACAAAAGCAATACCCAAGAATTTTATTCACTTCTCACCTTGGGCAAAAGAGGCTCAAACCCTAGACCCCCCTCTTGAGCCATTAGCCCCAAACACTGGATTAATGGAAAGGATAAGCAAATGAACATTTCATGATTTAAACCCTTTACCAAAGTTTATGATAAGGACATCACTTCTATAAATACAATATATGGACCGATAACAGGATCGCGTGCACGACAGCTAATTCTCCAGGTACGTTCTACCCTAGTCAATTGTGTTTCAGAGCTTACGCTTGGGGCCATGGATGTTTTAATGATTAGGAACCTTGGAGAGGACCAGCAAGGACTTGGGAAAGGCCTAGTTGTTGAGGAGGAGCAGCAAGGGCGCCCACAACAGGAAGGAGATCAAGTCCGACTCGACTGCGACTCCATCTCGGGTTCCAGGACCAGTCTGCACTAAAATGAACGCCCAAGATGCATCCAGACTCCGATTGCGACGAACTTGATATGGTTGGAAAGATAAGGAGATTATCTAACCAACCCAACTGGTTCCACCCTAAAATTCGGCCGGAGTCAACGGGAATCGTCGAAACAAGTCAGCGTTCAGATTCTGTTTTGGTGCTGCGACACCGTCTGTTGGGCCGTGTATCACGTTGGAGCCCATTAGGGGCGCGTCCAGGGGTCACGCACGCCCTAATACTCTATTTATTCAGCAGCCGACGCCACATTAGGGTTGGGTTTTGCTTAAGTTTAGATCTGTCGAGAACAGCCGCCGTCGATCGGTTTGTGAGACCCCAACTTGTGAGCTTAATCATTCATCCGCAATATACTCTTGAAGTGGAGTCGTC
Organism: Zea mays; assembly: GCF_902167145.1. Lineage (NCBI taxonomy): Eukaryota > Viridiplantae > Streptophyta > Magnoliopsida > Poales > Poaceae > Zea > Zea mays. The sequence continues at coordinate 55,324,618 of NC_050102.1, read as the reverse complement.
CTCGACTCAAGCTCATCTTCTTCTCCCAAATACGGTTTCAAATCTGCAATGTTAAATGTAGGACTAACCCAGAACTCGGGAGGCAACTCAAGTTTATATGCATTATCATTTATTTTCTCCAAAATCTTATATGGACCAGCACCACGTGGCATCAATTTAGACTTTCTTAACTCTGGAAATCTATCTTTTCTCAAGTGCAACCACACTAAATCACCCACTTCAAGCTTAACTTGTTTTCTATCTTGACTACCAGCAATTCTATATTTTTCAGTCATCTTTTCAATGTTTGCTTTAGTTGAAGGATGAAGTTTCAAAATAAAGTCAGCACGCTCCTTAGTATCACTATGTACTTGCTCGGTAGTAGGTAGAGGCAAAAGATCGATAGGAGCACGAGGGTTAAAACCATACACTACCTGAAAAGGACTTACCTTGGTGGTGGAGTGTTCCGCCCGATTATATGCAAACTCCACATGCGGCAAACACTCTTCCCACATTTTCAAGTTTTTCTTCAATATTGCTCGCAGCATTGCAGACAATGTTCTATTCACAACTTCTGTTTGTCCATCAGTTTGGGCATGACAAGTAGTAGAAAATAGCAATTTTGTCCCCAATTTGTTCCATAGAGTACGCCAAAAATGACTCAAGAATTTTACATCACGATCTGAAACAATAGTAGAAGGCATACCATGCAAACGAACAATCTCTTTGAAAAACAAGTTAGCAATATGAATGGCATCATCCGTTTTGTGACAAGGTATAAAATGTGCCATCTTAGAGAAACGATCAACCACAACAAAAACACTATCGCTCCCCCTCTTCGTCCTAGGCAATCCCAAAACAAAATCCATAGAAATATACGCCACAGAACTGAAGGAATAGAAAGAGGCATATACAAACCATGTGGGTTCAATCGGGACTTAGCTTTTTGACACGTCGTGCATCTTGCTACAAAGCGCTCAACATCACGCCGCATTCGAGGCCAAAAGAAGTGTGTGGACAGCATAGCCTCTGTCTTCTTGGCACTGAAGTGACCCATCAAACCACCACCATGCGCTTCCTGCAACAACAAAAGACGAACCGAACCAACTGGAATGCATAGGCGGTTAGCTCTAAACAAGTATCCATCATTTAGCACAAATTTATTCCATGTATGGCCCTCTTTACAATTTAATGCAACCTCTTTAAAATCATCATCAAAAGCATATTGTCCCTTAATTGTTTCAAGTCCAAAAATACGACAATCAAGTTGAGACAACATAGCATAGCGTCTAGACAAAGCATCGGCAATCACATTACCATTCCCCTTTTTATATTTAATGATGTAAGGAAAAGTTTCAAGAAATTCTACCCACTTAGCATGTCTACGGTTCAGATTTGTTTGATTACGAAGATGCTTAAGTGACTCATGATCAGAATGAATAACAAATTCCTTAGACCCCAAATAATGTTTCCATGTTTGCAAAGATCATATGAGAGCATATAATTCTTTATCATAAGTAGAATAATTAAGAACAGGACCATTCAATTTTTCACTAAAATATGCAACGGGTTTACCTCCTTGCATCAAAACAGCACCAATGCCAACTCCACTTGCATCACATTCGAGTTCAAAAGTCTTACCAAAGTCAAGAAGTTGGAGTAGTGGCGCGTGAGTAAGCTTCTCTTTTAAAAGAGCAAAAGAATCCTCTTGTGACTGCCCCCAATTAAATGAAACACCCTTCTTGGTCAACTCATGTAATGGGGCAGCGATGGTGCTGAAATCCTTCACGAAATGACGATAAAATCCTGCAAGTCCAAGAAAACTTCGTACTTGTGTCACCGTCGATGGTGTTGGCCAACTCTGAATAGCATGCACCTTGGCCTCATCAACCTCAATACCCTGTGTAGTGACAACATAGCCAAGAAACGATACGCGTGCGGTGCAAAAGGTGCATTTGTCAAGGTTAGCAAATAAGCGCGCGGCGCGCAAAGCATCAAAAACAACACGTAGATGGTCAAGATGTTCAGATAAACAAGTGCTGTAGATCAAGATATCATCAAAATAAACCACCACAAATTTTCCAATAAATGGGCGTAAAACCTCGTTCATCAAACGCATAAAAGTACTAGGGGCATTAGTTAATCCAAAAGGCATCACTAACCACTCATACAAGCCGAACTTAGTTTTAAAAGCAGTTTTCCATTCGTCGCCTAATTTCATTCTAATTTGGTGGTATCCACTGCGCAAATCAATCTTAGAAAATATTTTAGAACCACTTAACTCATCAAGCATATCGTCTAATCGAGGAATAGGATGACGGTACCGGATAGTGATGTTATTAATGGCTCTACAATCTACACACATGCGCCAACTACCATCTTTCTTTGGAACCAAAATGACAGGAACAGAACAAGGACTAAGGCTCTCATGTACATACCCGCGGTCCAAAAGGTCTTGGACTTGGCACTGAATCTCCTTAGTCTCCTCAGGATTTGCTCGATATGCAGCACGGTTGGGCAAGCTCGCTCCAGGAATCAAATCAATCTGGTGCTCAATCCCACGAATGGGAGGAAGTCCTGGAGGTAACTCAGAGGGAAAAACATCTCGGAACTGCTGCAAAAGGTTAGTCACAGATGCAGGCAAAGTGCTAGCAATATCATCAATAGAAAAGAAAGCATCTTTGCAAACCAAGGCATAGCAACAAGCATCAGTAGCATGAGTTTCAAGAAGATCAGATTTAGTAGCAAGCATGGCAGGAGCTTTCAATTTAATTTGTTGCTGAATTTCTGTCTCATTAGTTGGTTCCTTATGGGTATTTGCAGCTCTATCTTTATCAGCTTGTACAATTTCAGCAAGAGTCAGAGGTAGCAAAGTAATGTTTTTATCTTTATGCCTAAAAGTGTATGTATTACTCCTACCATGGTGACGTGCATCAGTATCATATTCCCATGGTCTACCCAACAAAAGAGAACAAGCTTCCATAGGTACTACATCGCAATCGGCATAATCAGAATACATACCAATGGAGAAATGCACTCGTACCATGTGTGTTACCTTAACCTTGCCTGAATCATTGATCCACTGAATGTGGTATGGATGTGGCCGTGGACGTGTGGTCAAGCCAAGCTTCTTGACCAAATCTGAACTCACCAAATTATTACAGCTTCCACCATCAATAATAACACGTGCACGCCGATTCTCGATGGCGAAGAAAGTCTGGAACAAATTATGGTGTTGCTGCTTCTCTGATGATTCAGGCAGAGCACTAAGAACACGCTGCACCATGATGCTTCGAAGGTTCACCGTAGCATCAACACCAAGCATAGCATCATCATTAGCAGCAACATCACTGGTGTCATCATCGTCATCGTCATCCTCACCGTCGGAAGCACTATTGTAGCCATCATTCGTAGCAATGTATGTTCGCTGACTCGGGCAATCCTTCTTCACGTGACCAATCCCATGACAGCGGTGGCAAACAATACCCGAAGAACGACCACTGGAAGGTGCTGCAGGTGCTGGTGAATTCTGTTTCTTGGCGGTACCTGCAAAGGAAGTTTACCAACATGTGCAGAAGGTGTCGAGGGAGGTCGCGTGGGCGCTGTAGTGGTCGAAGGTGTATGACTCGAGGCAGGTGTGTGCGTCCGTGATGTAGAGGGGGCGCCAAAAGTAGTCCAAGGTCGATGTTGGCCTCCCTGCAATTCTTTCTCTGCAAGCATAGCAAACTGGAACAACTTGTTGACAGTGTTAAAATCTTTGTAATCCACAATGTCCTGAATGTCACGCCGCAAACCTGAATAAAAACGACAAAGAGCGTCCTCATGTCCCTCTACTATCCCACAACGTTGCAATCCCTTCTGAAGCACAACATAATAATCTTGAACAGATTTATCCCCTTGCTCTAAACGCATCAATTTCTTACGCAGTTCTCTATGATAAGATGGGGGAACAAATCTATCGCGCATAGCTACCTTAAGATCTTCCCAAGTCGTAGGTGCTCTACCATCCCCAACTAGACCAGTCCACCAAATAATAGCAAAATCTTTAAATTCACTAGTGGCTTGTCTAACTTGATGTCGTTCAGGTACAAGGTGGGCAGCAAATTTCTGTTCGATCATCATCTCCCAATCAAGATATCCCTCAGCATCATAATGACCCGAAAAAGATGGTATAGAAAATTTAATCTTAGCATAAGGGTCGTCAGAAGCATGATTGTTATTACCTTGCTGACGGTGTGGCATACCTTCTGTGTTTTGATGAAGACGACAACGGAGGCGCAAATCTCTGGTGGCCGCTTCATCATAATTACCTTCTTCATCAATCACCGCATCATCGGGAAGACGTGGATGAGGAGGTGGTGGCGGTGCTTGTTGTTGCGTCTCCAACACAGCAAGTCTGTTGACGATCTGGGACAATCGTCGATCCAGCCTCTCGTAAGTCCTGCCAAGGTCCATGTTAATGAAGGCATCATGCACTGACTTGTGGACCTTCTCCTCCATTTGCTCCTTCAAGAGCTTGTTGTTTGCCTCAAGATCTTGGCGGCTAACACATTCATCGAAGTCTGTAGGGATCCTTGCTTCTTCACCGTCGCCTACCATCGAAACACAAAAACAGCGAACAAACGGTGAAGGTTATCCCTAATAATCTCACTACACGCTCCTCTCGGGTGGAACACAGGAACACGCTCTAATGTATCTTACCAAAGGTCTTACAAGTGTCTGACGAAATACAAGCAAAGAATGGTACAATCGGAGGCTGGTTCGTGATACTTACCAAGAGGTAGTGAAACCACGATTGCAAGGTCAAATCTGTATTGATCAGAAGATATAGTATGTGGAGCTGTAGGACAGGCACAATATGTATGTGAATGTGGAACAAAATCGAGTGCAGATTAGCGAAGTTCAATAAGTGTCCAAAGCACAAGTCACAATTGCTGGCTAAGACGTGTCCTATCGAAGCACAACAAGATAAAAATAATAAACTAGCAGAATGGCAGTTCTGTAAATAGCGCAGATTTTTCAGCACTAGTAGAAATCAAAGGCGCGTTTCCAAAGGAGTACCAGCAAACGAGCTCGAAATATTCTGAATTTTTTATCACTGATCCAAAATCACAATTGATGGAAGCACACAAAATTTCACTTGAAACAGAGTTGTATTGTGGCCTAGAGAAATTCACAAAGGATCTCTAACATTCCTGAAAACATTTAAACAATTTTTTTAATTATCTTCTCGATTTTTTTGAATTTTTTGACCGAACCAAACAGGCCGTAGAAAATTCACCCCAGAATGGAGTCAGAAATCTGCTGTAAAAATTTGAGCTCAAACGGAGCACCGAGCGAAAAGTTATGCCCGTTTTATGGAAGGTACCTCAAGTTATGGTTTTCCAGGTGTAACACCCTGAATTTGGGGATATAAAATTTCTTTTCCAATATCCACCAAATTCAGGTGTTACCCTCTCTTTTCCTTGATCTTTTCCAAAGTTATAGTGGGTTTTGGCTTTAGACCTCGTGTAAAGCAAAACCTTAAAATACTTTATTTTGAGTGATGCACCATTGCCGAACCATGCATACTTTTTGATTGTTTAAAAATGTGAAAGCATTCATCTAGAGGAAAATAGATTTTAGAAAAAGAAAACCTTTTCCTTCTCCTTCCCCCCTCCTTCCCCATTTTCGGCCCAGCCGCCCCCCTTCCCTCCCCGCCGTGGGCCGCCTGGCGGCCCAGCCGCGCGCCCCCCCTCCCCCTTTGGGCCCAGCTGGCCCAACCGCCCCACCTCCCTTTTCTTTTTCCAAAAATCCCCTCCCCGCGGGCCCCGCTCGTCATCCCCTCTCTCTCTCCCTCACCCTAACCCTAGCCGCCGTCACCCCCGTCCCGCCCCCGCGCCGCCGCCCCTCCCCGGCGCCGCCGCCGCGCCGGCCTCCCTCTCCGGTGAGGTTTCTCCCTCCCCCCTCCCTTCTCTCCTCCCCTCCCTCCTCCTTCCCTCCCGCCGGCGTCCCCCGCCCCCGCGCCATGGGCGCGCCCGCCTCGGCCGCCTGGCCTCAGCCCCGGCCGGCCCCGCGCCCAGTCGCCCCCGGCCGCCCCGGGCTCGGCCACCCTCCCCGCGCCGCCCTCGGCCGTCCCCGGCCAGGCCGCCCCCGGCTCGGCGAGCTCGGCCCCGGCCCCGGCCGCCTTCGGCTCGGTCGCCCTCGGCCGCCCGCGCCCGGCCGCTCCGCGCCGCCCCGTCCCCGTCGCGCCCGGCCCCAGCCGCCCCGCCCTCGCCCGCGCCCGCCCTCCCCGCGCCGCTCTTCGGCGAGCTCGGCTCGGCCGCCCGGCCTCGGCCGCCTCGCCCCGCCCGGCCCTCCGGCGAGCTCGCGCCGACCCCGACCCGACCCCGGCCTCGGCCGCCCTGCCCCCGTCACGCCCGGCCCCGGCGTGTCTCGCTCCTGCGAGCCCGCCCCTCGCCGCGCCTCGGCTGCCCTGGCTCGGCCGCCCCATGCCCCGGCTCGGCCGTCCCCGCCGCGCCCGCGCCCGCCTCGGCCCCGTGCCGTCCCGGCCACGGTCGTGCCCCCCGCCCCGCCCGTGCACCGTGCTCGCCCGCTCGCCCCGCCGTGCCTTGCTCGCGTCGTGACGACCCCGGCGTGGCCTCGAGCTCGGCCCAGCGTGCCTTTAGCGCGCGGCTTTGAGCTCGGCTAACGCTCGGCCCCGACGTGCGCATGGCTAGTTTGTGGCGTGTGCGTGCAGTCCCGCGCGCGTGCTTGCGTAGTGCGCGTGCCTTGGCACGACCCGTCGTGCCCCGTCTACCCCCCAGACGCCCCGTCTACCCCCCCTCGTGTCCTATGCGCGCTAATCACGTGTTTATAATAATAAGATAGGAGTCTCAACTTGGAAATTGGTTACGTCAGTTAATTTGTATAGCTAATCATCTATCTCATTCAATGATAATCTACTAAAAGTGGTCACGTTTACATTAGTGCATGTAACTAATCCTTTTGTTAGAACCAATTGGAACTAGAGCACGTAACGTTTAGTTATTCGTTTACCCGTAGTGCGCCTCGAGCATAAGCTTTAACTCTCGCGAGACCTTTCCCCATTTCTTTCTAACCAAGGTAAATTCATTATCGTATGTGATATTCTATGCATATTTACTTTATTTGTTCTCTTGTATGGTGTACTGTTTGTTTCCTAATTTGAATGGATGGATGTATGTGTGCTTGCAATCGCATAGAGAACGATCCGGTCGAAGAACCCGAGGAACTCGCAGGAGAAGCCCCTGAGCAGCAGTCGGTTGGTGGAGGCAAGTGTCCCTTGACCTATCTCTGTCCTATTCACTCTTTAATTCACCTCCCGCATTACACATTTATGCCTAAGGATTGACTAGCTTTTGTTATCCATATCCTTGTTTACCTATTTGGGTTGGATTATTATTGTTTAGCTTTATGCTATTGCTCAAACTCTAATCAATGAACATGATGAGATTATCTATGATACGCTGTTTTCCCTTCTCTTATTATGATGTTATACTTGTGGTCTTCAAGGGGGCTCGAGCGGTTTCTCGAGTGCCTCTCCGTAAGGACCTGTTCTATGGATGACCGCCCGGGAAAACAGTGCAACCATGAGGGTGGAATGGGATGCCCTTAGCTGAATAATTAGAGGATCCGGGGTGTAGTTCACTTAGCCGTCGTGCCGTCAATGGGGCTCGGTGTATGCGGCTCGCTCTGCCAAGTTTGGGTTCGCCCCTTGGGGAGGAGTGCGGTGCATTTAGGAAACCTAACGGGTGGCTACAGCCCCGAGGAATCTTTGTAAAGGCTACGTAGTGATGCCCTGCTAGGCCACCTAGGTAGTGGTTAATGGGGAGTAGCTCTCTCCGGGCAGAATGGGAATCACGGCTTGTGGGTAAAGTGCACAACCTCTGCAGAGTGTTTGAAAACTGATATATCAGCCGTGCTCACGGTTATGAGCGGCCAAGGGAGCTCCAGTGATTAGTGGTACTTGATCGGAGACATTATGGTACAGGTGGCTATGAGATCGATGGTTCTGGTTATGACTATGGTGCTAGTAAGTGGTATTCTTTCCGTTTGGAAAGGGTACATTGGGCTAATAACTTGGGTTAATGCTAAAACCTGGCCTTCTATTAGTAAATAATGATCTGACCAACTAAAAGCAACTGCTTGACTTATCCCCACATAAAGCTAGTCCACTATAGCCAAACAGGATACTTGCTAAGTATGTTGATGTGTACTCACCCTTGCTCTACACACCAAACCCCCCATCCCCAGGTTGTCAGCATTGCAACCACTGCTCAGGAGAAGATGAAGCTATGGAAGGAGACCTTCAGGAGTTCCAAGACTACGACAAGTTCTAGGCGTGGGTTAGCGGCAACCCTCAGTCGGCTGCCTGTGAAGGCCGCGTTTATCTACGTTTCTTTTCTGCACTTTGATTTATTGTAAGTACTATATGGACGTCTCAGACGTATGATGTAATCGACTATTATTTCCCTTTTTAATACTATTTGAGCACTGTGTGATGATGTCCATGTTATGTAACTGCTGTGTACGTGAATAACTGATCCTGGCACGTACATGGTTCGCATTCGGTTTGCCTTCTAAAAACCGGGTGTGACATAAGTGGTATCAAAGCCGTGCTGACTGTAGGACCGCTAACCTAGAATAGAATGGTCGTTCTAAGGATTATAGACCTCTGTCCCTGCCTTGACTTTGGTATCCCTTCAAAAGTTGGTCATATCGACCAAACCTATGTTCTACTATATATTATACCTTGCTGAAAATTGTGTTTTATTCTAATCCTTCATTTTTTTATGTTTTATTACTTGCTGGTCATACTAGTTCTATTCTCACCCTTTTGCTTGAGACACCTTTGTAGATGCCCCCTGACCATAATCTTTTTGGGATTCTTTCCTCTTTCGTCATCAAATTGCTACCATCTGGCGAACTCTAGTCCTTTGGTATTGACATGCTTGTATCCCTTTAATACTCTTGTTTCAAATACTTGCCTCTAAATTTCTATTGCCTACTTAAAACATTTCAGTTTATATGTTCATGACCTTTCTGTCTTTTGAGACCTTTTCCTTTTCTGTTGTTAAGTCGCTAACTTTCGGCAATTTCTTTACTCTTGGTATTGGTATGCTCATCTCCTTGAAATCTCTCATACTCTTATCTTTTTATGCCTACCTTTATATCCCAATAACTGTTCAGGACATTTCAGTTAACATGTCCTTGACCACCCCTATTTCTCAACGGTCCATGAGCGATCATTTTATGTTGCCCATCCTTGGTGATCTCGTTGTTCCTTTATAACTTCTATCGATAATGAATTCTTACTTCAACCATTCTATTGCACCCTCACCTATCTTACCCTTGATTGTTTTCTCCACTTCACCACTTCATGAGTCTTGCCTTAACTTTATCCTTTGTCATGCCTTTTGTTATAATCACCTTCACCTTAGACACCTTTATATCTTGTTTGATGTTTGTCTCATACCTGCCCTTTAAAATCACCTCTCTTCCGTCTCATTCTGAGAGCTACACTTTACCTATCTTTACCTTGGTCGTATCCTCTTCTTTGGCTTGCGAGTTTGTAACTTCGTCCTTTGTTGTGCTTTTGTTTGTTATTGCCTCCACCTTTCTCTCTTGATCTTACCTTGGTAATTACTCCATGCCTGTTATCTAAAATCTCCAATCTTCCATCTCCGTTCAAGAGTGGCGTCTTGCTTATCTCACCCGTGGTTATATCCCATTCCTTACCATTTGCAAGACTTAGCTTAACTCTATTCTTGGTTGTACTTAGATCCTTGGTTCTGATGCACATTTACCTCTTCACTTATAGCCTTGACTGTTAACAACCTTGACCCTTGAGATCTCTCCATATTTACCCTGACACTCACCCACATTTTTAAAGCCTCATTTGTTCCATTTCAATCCGAGTGTTGTTTTCCCTATCCCGCTCTTGTTCATTTCCTTTTCCTTTGTCACGTTGCAAGTCTTGTCTTACCTTAACTCCATCCTTCATGAGCTTTTGTTCGATATCATCCTTACCTTCGCAATAGGTGGATCCTGCCTCGATGCTTATTCTAGGTCGGCTATTTGAAATCTCCTATTTTCTAACTCAATTTGAGAGCGGTGTTTTACCTATCTCACCCTTTGCAATATCCTCTTCCTTACCATGTGCGAGCCTTGACGTTACTACATTCTTTGTTGTACTTATACCACTGGCCCTTCTATGCCTTTATCTTCTCTCTTACACGCCCGTCCATCATTGCTTTTGACCCTTGCGATGTTTATGTCTTTACCTAAATGCTTACCTTGATTTTATCTTTTAAAAGTCTCCCCTTTCTTTCAACCCAGTTTGAGAGCTGTGAATTACCTATCTCTCCCTTGATTTATTTTCACTTCTTGTCACCTTACAAGTTTTGTCTTAATTCCATCCTCGGTTGTGTGTTTTATTTGCTACCACCATTACCTTGTCATCCATTAGTCTTGCTTTGATACTTATCTTTATTCTTATTCTTTAAAAAAAATCTCCTCTCTTCCACCTCAATTTAAGAGTGGCAGTTTACCTATCTGGCCCTTGGACGTACCCTCTCCTTTTCCGTTTGTAGGTCTTGTCTTAACTCCATCCTTTGTGGTACTTATATTCTTGGTTCTTATGCACATTTACCTCCTCTCCTACATCCTCGTCCGTTATCATCTTTAAACCCTCGTGATACCTATGCCCTTGCCCACATGCTTACATTGAACCTACCCCTTTGAGCCTCCTCTTTTCCATCCCTGTTCGGGGATAATGCCTCATCTATTTCATCATTGACTGCTCCCCCTTCTTTGACACCTTACCAGTTCTGTCAAAAAAATCCTTTGTTGTGTGTTCGACCATTATCACCTTAACCCTTGTCGTCCCTCGATCCTTACCTTGATGCTTGCCCGCATTTTAAAGCCACCTCTCCCATTGCATTCCAAGAGTGAGGTCTTGCCCATCTCGCTCTTGTCCGTTCCCTTTTCCTCTGTCGCATTGCAAGTCTTAGCTTTTGCTCGATATCACCCTTACCTTCCTAATATCTAGATCTTTCCATGATGCTTACCCTATGCCTACCTTTTGAAATATCATCTTTCCTATTTTGATTTGAGAATGATGTTTTACCTATCTTGACTTTGGTTGCATTCTCTCCCCTGTCGGTTACAATCCTTGCTTTAGCTCCATCCTTTATAGTGCTCATGCCCTTATTCTGTATGTCTTATTATTCCCCTTGCCTTTCGATGGCCTTAGAATAGTTTTCCCTTGGTAAGGAAAGACCACCATTTAATTAAAAGTTACGTATAGCAACGAGATGTTTGTTGTTGTATGCTTGTGCTGTTTGTCTTTGTGTGATGACTGATTTGCTTCTTTGTGATGAGTGTTGATGTGTTGTGGCCCTTGGTCCGCAATGACATCAGTTTACTAGTTGAGTGCCATAGAGTTAAGTAGTTGGGTTCTCCCCCTGCTCTCTCTAATCTGTCTATACTTACGTTTTCTCGCTATTCTTTCCTCTCACACCTGTCCATTTGGCAACCTCCAACCTCTCTTAATCGGTCAAGATCAGAGTTGGCAGCATCTTCACCAAGTGCGTATCAATGCTTCTGTTAAGGGGGTTAGCCGCTAACCCCAATGAAGGTAATGCGATCAACATCAACCAACAAGATCGGAGTGGCGCAACGGAAGCATGTGGGGGTCCTAACCCACAGGTCCAGGAGATCCTCAAGAACTGCATCAATTGGTCTCGAGCATCTGAAAGTCAAAGCAACAAGTCCGCAAGTTAAGGTTGCAGAGTGAAAGCCAACTCAAGAAGGTCATGATCAACCAATGAACCAATCTCATTTTCTTGCTAGCCTCTTCTTGAATCTCGAGGGCGAGATTCTGTTAAGGGGGTTAGATTTGTAACACCCTGAATTTGGGGATATAAAATTTCTTTTCCAATATCCACCAAATTCAGGTGTTACCCTCTCTTTTCCATGATCTTTTCCAAAGTTATAGCGGGTTTTGGCTTTAGACCTCGTGTAAAGCAAAACCTTAAAATACTTTATTTTGAGTGATGCACCATGCCGAACCATGCATACTTTTTGATTGTTTAAAAATGTGAAAGCATTCATCTAGAGGAAAATATATTTTAGAAAAAGAAAACCTTTTCCTTCTCCTTCCCCCCCCTCCTTCCCCATTTTCGGCCCAGCCGCCCCCCCTTCCCTCCCCGCTGTGGGCCGCCTGGTGGCCCAGCCGTGCGCCCCCCTCCCCCTTTGGGCCCAGCCGGCCCAACCGCCCCCTACCTTTTATTTTTCCAAAAATCCCCTCCCCGCGGGCCCCGCTCGTCATCCCCTCTCTCTCTCCCTCACCCTAACCCTAGCCGCCGTCGCCCCCGTCCCACCCCCGCGCCGCCACCGCCCCTCCCCGGCGCCGCCGCCGCGCCGACCTCCCTTTCCGGTGAGGTTTCTCCCTCCCCCCTCCCTTCTCTCCTCCCCTCCCTCCTCTTTCCCTCCCGCCGGCGTCCCCCGCCCCCGCGCCATGGGCGCGCCCGCCTCGGCCGCCTGGCCTCGGTCCCGGCTCCGGCCGCCCCGGCCAGCCCCGCGCCCGGTCGCCCCCGGCCGACCCGCGCTCGGCCGCCCGCTCGGCCGCCCTCCCCGCGCCGCCCTCGGCCGTCCCCGGCCCGGCCGCCCCCGGCTCGGCGAGCTCGGCCGCCTCCGGCGAGCTCGGCCCCGGCCCCGGCGAGCTCGCGCCGCTCTCGCCCCGACCCCGGCCTCGGCCGCCCCGCCCCCGTCGGGCCCAGCCCCGGAGCGTCTCGCTCCGGCGAGCCCGCCCCTCGCCGCGCCCCGGCTGCCCCGGCTCGGCCGCCCCCGCGCGAGCCCCGCTCGGCCGCCCCATGCCCCGGCTCGGCCGTCCCCGCCACGCACGCGCCCGGCTCGGCCGCGCCCGCCTCGGCCCCGGCCGTGCCCCCCGCCCTGCCCGTGCACCGTGCTCGCCCGCTCGCCCCGCCGTGCCTTGCTCGCGTTGTGACGGCCCCGGCGTGGCCTCGAGCTCGGCCCAGCGTGCCTTTAGCGCGCGGCTTTGAGCTCGGCTAGCGCTCGGCCCCGACGTGCACACGGCTAGTTCGTGGCGTGTGCGTGCGATCCCGCGCGCGTGCTCGCGTAGTGCGCGTGCCTTGGCACGACCCGTCGTGCCCCGTCTACCCCCCCCCCCCCCCGTGTCCTATGCGCGCTAATCACGTGTTTATATTAATAAGATAGGAGTCTCAACTTGTAAATTGGTTACGTCAGTTAATTTGTATAGCTAATCATCTATCCCATTCAATGATAATCTACTAAAAGTGGTCACGTTTATATTAGTGCATGTAACTAATCCTTTTGTTAGAACCAATTGGAACTAGAGCACGTAAAGTTTAGTTATTCGTTTACCGTAGTGCGCCTCGAGCATAAGCTTGAACTCTCGTGAGACATTTCCCCATTTCTTTCTAACCAATGTAAATTCATTATCGTATGTGATATTCTATGCATATTTACTTTATTTGTTCTCTTGTATGGTGTACTGTTTGTTTCCTAATTTGAATGGATGGATGTATGTGTGCTTGCAATCGCATAGAGAACGATCCTGTCGAAGAACCCGAGGAACTCGCAGGAGAAGCCCCTGAGCAGCAGTCGGTTGGTTGAGGCAAGTGTCCCTTGACCTATCTCTGTCCTATTCACTCTTTAATTCACCTCCCGCATTACACATTTATGCCTAAGGATTGACTAGCTTTTGTTATCCATGTCCTTGTTTACCTATTTGGGTTGGATTATTATTGTTTAGCTTTATGCTATTGCTCAAACTCTAATCAATGAACATGATGAGATTATCTATGATACGTTGTTTTCCCTTCTCTTATTATGATGTTATACTTGTGGTCTTCAAGGGGGCTCGAGCGGTTTCTCGAGTGCCTCTCCGTAATGACCTGTTCTATGGATGACCGCCCGGCAAAATAGTGCAACCATGAGGGTGGAATGGGATGCCCTTAGCTGAATAATTAGAGGATCCGGGGTGTAGTTCACTTAGCCGTCGTGCCGTCAATGGGGCTCGGTGTATGCGGCTCGCTCTGCCAAGTTTGGGTTCGCCCCTTGGGGAGGAGTGCGGTGCATTTAGGAAACCTAACGGGTGGCTACAGCCCCGAGGAATCTTTGTAAAGGCTACGTAGTGATGCCCTGCTAGGCCACCTAGGTAGTGGTTAATGGGGAGTAGCTCTCTCCGGGCAGAATGGGAATCACGGCTTGTGGGTAAAGTGCACAACCTCTGCAGAGTGTTTGAAAACTGATATATCAGTCGTGCTCACGGTTATGAGCGGCCAAGGGAGCTCCAGTGATTAGTGGTACTTGATCGGAGACATTATCGTACAGGTGGCTATGAGATCGATGGTTCTGGTTATGACTATGGTGCTGGTAAGTGGTATTCTTTCCGTTTGGAAAGGGTACATCGGGCTAATAACTTGGGTTAATGCTAAAACCTGGCTTGCTATTAGTAAATAATGATCTGGCCAACTAAAAGCAACTGCTTGACTTATCCCCACATAAAGCTTGTCCACTATAGCCAAACAGGATACTTGCTGAGTATGTTGATGTGTACTCACCCTTGCTCTACACACCAAACCCCCCCATCCCCAGGTTGTCAGCATTGCAATCACTACTCAGGAGAAGATGAAGCTGTGGAAGGAGACCTTCAGGAGTTCCAAGACTACGACGAGTTTTAGGCGTGGGTTAGCGGCAACCCCCAGTCGGCTGCCTGTGAAGGCCGCGTTTATCTACGTTTCTTTTCTGCACTTTGATTTATTGTAAGGACTATATGGACATCTCAGACGTATGATGTAATCGACTATTATTTCCCTTTTTAATACTATTTGAGCACTGTGTGATGATGTCCATGTTATGTAACTGCTGTGTACGTGAATAACTGATCCTGGCACGTACATGGTTCGCATTCGGTTTGCCTTCTAAAAACCGGGTGTGACACCAGGGCACAAATTGGTAGGAACCGTAGCGGCGGCTATAGAGCACAGGGGCACAAACCTCCCTGGTATAAGCAATAGGTAAGCGCTAGATGATGAAACAAGGAGGGGCTGCAATGCAATGCGGCTTGCAACCTAATCTAGGGCTAGCGTGGCGAGAATTCACACAAGGCGGCTAGCGAGGGCAAATCGAGTAATGTGGTGTCTCGACTTGTAATCTGGGTAAGGTGGATGAGATAGCGGCGGAAACAAATAACAGCAATGGAGCGGTTGAACTACGATTACGACACGACCTAAACCAGCAACAAGACTCGACACGGACACAAACTCAACAAAGCAATCTGAAACGAAATTGCAAGGCTAAACAAGGTTTCTAGGACAGTGCAATATTTTTTTTGTATGGTAATTATCTGGAGTTATAGGATAAAAAAACTAAACTAAACTAGGGTAAGCCTGACGGTAATACTTGAGTCTTTGATACCACTTGATAGGAACGGGGTTGCCCGATCTTCCGTCAGGTGAAGATAACTATCGATTTGGTGGAGATGTCACACAGACGATCCGGCTTCCAATCAACACGACTAGAACCCCGCAATTGCAGCACCACGTCTCCTCTGGTTATCAACCGTGCGCTGCGCGATTGACCTCGCCACAAAGGCTAATCCTTGCCTGCGAATCGAAGACACAAGCAAGAACAAGAAAGAACACAATCTAGAATATTGCGGATGAATGATTAAGCTCACAAGTTGGGGTCTCACAAACCGATCGACGGCGGCTGTTCTCGACAGATCTAAACTTAAGCACCCAACCCTAATGTGGTGGCGGCTGCTGAATAAATAGAGTATTAGGGCGTGCGAGACCCCTGGACGCGCCCCTAATGGGCTCCAACGCGATACACGGCCCAACGGCCCAACAGACGGTGTCGCAGCACCAAAACAGAATCTGAACGCTGACTTGTTTCGACGATTCCCGTTGACTCCTGCGGAATTTTAGGGTGGAACCAGTTGGGTTGGTTAGATAATCTCCTTATCTTTCCAACCATATCAAGTCCGTCACAATCGGAGTCCGGATGCATCTTGGGCGTCCATTTTAGTGCAGACTGGTCCTGGAACCAGAGATGGAGTCGCAGCCGAGTCGGACTTGATCTCCTTCCTGTTGCGGGCGCCCTTGCTGCTCCTCCTCAACAACTAGGCCTTTCCCAAGTCCTTGCTGGTCCTCTCCAAGGTTCCTAATCATTAAAACATCCATGGCCCCAAGCGTAAGCTCTGAAACACAATTGACTAGGGTAGAACGTACCTGGAGAATTAGCTGTCGTGCACACGATCGTGTTATCGGTCCATTGATTGTATGTATAGAAGTGATGTCCTCATCAGTTTAAGGACATTAATATATCTACAAAATACAGTAAGGGAAATATTACAAAAAGACCCCTCTAAGACCCCAAATCAGCCCCCTAGTGGAGGACACTATAGAGTAACCCACATTTTCTCTAAGTCAAAAATCAACCCTAATCTAGAGATCAGAAGTGTTCACCTATTTGATGGCGCCAAAACCACATGGTCTAAATAACAAAAAGGAGCCAAATTACCTAAGGAACACACTGGAAAAGTTTGAACCAAAGCCAAGACCGTTTGACACGAGTTGACACCTGTTTTGTCTCGGGTTGAACAGTGCAGACAAACAAGACTTGGTGCCACCATATCTTCTAAGCCAGACTTGATCTCCCCTTGGAACTCAGATGAACTAGGTAGCTCTAGGTGTAGGGAAGAAATCTTACACAAGCCATATAGCAAGATTCGCACGTTTGGGTGCTCAGCAGGCGCAAGAACTTGGGCAGAATAACACAGCCACGTGCTCGACGCACCCTGGCAACGCCAGAACATGCCCCGGCGCTCGGCCCCACGCGCGCCGTGCCACGTCGCGCCAAGCCAGACCCGTGCCCATGACCGCGCTCGCGCCTATAAAGCCGACCGAGGCCTCGACCGTACGCCCACACTCGCTCTCAACCTCGCCGGAGTGCAAGATCACCGGCGATCGCTCTACGCACAGCGTGCCAGCGGCCGCCCGAGACCCGACCACCGTAGATCGGCCACCCTAGCCATTCCCCACCCCGTCCGACCCTCGAGATAGCCTCTGCGTGCCTCGGTGAAGCTTCCAGAGCCAGGAATCGAACTCTACCTCGCCGAAGACACCGGATCGACGTCGCCGGACTTCACCCGACCGCCGGCGTATGTAGACCGAGCTCCACGGTGAGTCTTCCTTCGATTCCTTGCACAGGTAGTTTCCTTAGCACCTCGTCAAGCTCCCTGTGCCCTTGGATTGAACTCTACCGCCGTGAGTAGGCGGAGCACACGCCGCCGACGAGCCCACCCGCCTGCGCACGTGGCCCAACCGATTCTGGCCATCACCGTCGATGAGCTGTACCTCGACGTGACCGCCAGGACTTCCCAAAGCCAACCCTGCCCTTCGCTGGACCTCCCTCGCCGCCGGTAAGCCGCGCTGCCCTGTTTACTTCCGTGGTTACTGTTTCAAAGGGGGGAGGGATCTCGGGGAGAAAGGAGAAGAAGTCGGGGGGATTTTTGAATAGTTAGAGACTCAGGTGAATAGTTCCGCAGGGGCATAAGTTGAAGACTTGGTTTAGGAAAAGCCCAGGGGTCTCGGTGTAAACTGGTTTTTCATAAAACCTTTTAGACATTATTCATTTAAATGTAAACAGAGCTTGTAAAATTCATAACTTCAGTTTTATTCAACTAAATTTAGTCAAACTAATTTTGCTAGGTTCTAAATAAAATGAACTACTTAGGAAAAATACAAAACACCCTAAGTATTGCAGGAAATTTTGAAGTTTTGATTTGAATAGTAAACTGGCCAAAAGCTAAATAAAAGAGGGAAAATAGCTACACTGTTAGACTAGGGTTAAGAAAAATCAGAGAGGTGCTAAACCACTACCTAGCCTGTTTAAAAATGATAAGCTCCTCAGTACACCAGATTAGGGAAGGGTTTACCATTTAAACTTATTTTGACTCAAAGTTAAAGAAAATAGAAAAGGGAGTTTAAAATAAGAACCAGGGGGCAACCACATTTTTGCTAGCTCACTTATTTAACATAGTTCATTGGAAAATTTTGTCAGACCCTCTGTTAGTACAAAAGAAATGCAATACCTTTTATTTCATGAAAACAATGAAAACTTAGAAAAACCTTAAAAAAATAATCCCGAGGAGAAACCACCCCAAACCTTGGGATAACTAATAATATGTTATTATAAATCTAGGAAAAATGTAACTTCTGTTGTTTGACATTTTTCAAATAGCAAGTTAGTTATAAGTACCTTTTTGGCATTAAACTTTAGAAAATCACAACTAAATATCCAGTAGGTCTTTTTCTGTGATTTTTAACACAGAGACCTAATATCATTCAGGAATCATGGCAAAAATAAAATTTAGTACACCCATTCCTCACGCGACCTAAGACGTGGTCTCCCATTCCGGTTATGGTGGGTACAAGTGCGGTCACTGCACGACGACAGTCGGGGTCAGTGAGGCATTGTACGCCAAGGTGGTGAGCCCCTCTCTGCTGACGGGGAATCGATGGGGACGGTCGATGTGTGTGGGGACGGAGTGCCTCGCCATGTCGTGTGTTTAGGTTTACCTTGCAAGGATAAAAACTCGATTCGAATCGTCTGTTTCTCGCAGCTAATGAGACTGCTTGATCCATTGTACTGCATTGAATAATAAGCGGAAATGAGTTGATTGGCAAAAGATGTTGATTGCTAAATGCTTGATATCATGTATGATTAGATAGATACACATTTAGTCTTAAGAGAGTCACACTAAAACTTGAAAAGCTAAACTTGATTTTAGACTCAGCTAGTGCTTTTGGCAAACCAAACCCCTCAGCCAAACAGCTGCATGTCTAGAGGTAGAGGAGTAGACTCCTCACACCGGGTAAGTCTAGCTGAGTATTAGTATACTCAGCCTTGCTTGTGGCACAATTTTTACAGGTTCTCTGGAGGACATGGTTGCTGGAGTGACTTGGCCATCCATCTTGCCACCGGGTTGGACAGTCGAGTGGGACCCTACCTCAGCGGAGGAGGAGCATGAGGAGTGATGGGCCAGGCTTCCCCATCCCTCCGTTTATTTTACCGTTAGTTATATTTCGCTGCATTCCGAACAATGATCACTACTTTGGATAAACTCTGATGATGTTGTAATAAATTAAATACTCCTTAATGTATGGTTTTATGCTTTATTGTATTTGCTCTGTGCCTCACCTTCGAGTGAGTACGTGGTACTTGATCCTGTTAGTGGCCTCGTCGGAATAGATCCGAGGGACTGACGTTTTATTCCTATTTAAGTGTGGTCTAGCCTTTAAGGTGGGACTTAGGCACTTAAGTTGGAATAATTCGGGCAGTTCCGCCACATTGTAGTACTTTTCTTAATATTTCCAACATATTTTGGATCACCCTTTTTGAAATGGGATCTCTGAATTTGTCCAAATTTGGACAGCAGAGCCTTTCCCCTGTCTTTTGACCTTTCTATGCATTGAATTAACCTGAGATATTTATAAATGAGTTGTAGACAATTTTATTAGCTTTCTAGAAAGTCTAGGATCAGCTGTTTTGGATGCCCAAATCTCTGGTTATGGATTTTTGAAGTGAGAAGTCGAAATATGTTCTTATCTGGACAACACTTTCGTTTTAATACTGTTTGGCCTTGCTAAGCATCGAATCACTTTGAGATGATAATATCGAAGTTGTAGAGCACTTCCTAAGCTTTCTAGAAAGTCCTTGTTCACCTCTTTTGGATGAATATATTGTAAGTTATGAGCAAAACCGTTGAATGCAGTGCTGCTGTCCAGAAATTCTGCAAGTGTTGAGTTGATTGTTTGGAGTCATTCTTGTTTGGCTTGATAGGATTAGTTAATTTTTGATTGTTGAAGACTGGTTGAATATAGTGGTTATAATAATCCATGCTATGCTTTAGTAGTATGATATTCTTTGTTAATGACCGGTTAAATACCTTAGATAAATATTTAGTAGTGCAATATAATTCATCTTCATGTGGGTATATATATTACTTGTTGAATTCGAATGTAAACTAGAATGGGTTACGTGTTCTGGTATATCTTCGTATTATTCCAAACCAGTATTTTCATATATTCATCTTGTTACATAGTACACTTAGATCTTAGACAGTAATATATTAATCTATAATGTACCATTGAAGTTTAGAAGGCTAGATGTAATGCTTCTGTCCTTATTCTAAGTTAGGTTCTATCAGTATTGTTATACTTCTTTGGTTTATTGGAACACGATAATGCTTTACTAGTAGTCTTTATACTAAATGTTTAGTGAACGATTAGATACCTTGATTTGATGTTGCTTGCTGCCCTGTGTGTCTAAAAATGAGTAGTATAAATAAGCCGATTTCAACTGAAACATGAGAATTTTGTGATGGTTAGTGCACATAAGTGCTTTAAATCTTCAATTTGTTGAGCCTATTGTTTTACAGAATGCTAGGCTATTTGACAATGTTTTGGGTGTAGAGTTAGAGGTGTCTAGTGTTTATGTATACAAGTGTTTTAGGCCTTTAAGTTAAGATAATTTTTATTCCATAGAATTCTATGATTGTTAATAATGAGTTGTTCATTGATACTTAGTGGTGTTAATCCTTCGGTAGGATACTCTAGTTCATGAGATTAACATTTATGTGCAGCCTTTTGAGGCTTGATGCTTGAGTTAGAGAAGCGAGATTATGGTGTTTAGCCATTTATCGATGTCTAGCGTTTACTTATGGGTGTTGTTTGCGCCTCGCCTTTAAGTGTTTAGTTTTGTACTGTAGCATTATTTATCTTGTGCTATTCCTGCTCATATTCAATCATGTGCATCATGCATTTCAATTAGGTACGCTAGTAGATCACGTGATGCAGAAGTCAAGCTGAGTTGACCACGAGATGATATTAAGTGTGGGTTTCTTCGCAAGGGAAATGATGAATGAACTTGTAGATTTGTGTGATCGGATCAAGCGCTAGGATGTGAGATGCTCGCCAAGTGGATGTCATCTAACAACACTAACGTAGTGTTTATCCCAGGCAAGCCCCGGTGCAATTGCCACCTCCTTGTTGTTTTAAAATTTTTATCACTTATATGATGCATTAGGTAGTAAGAGTTGAATGATTAAACATTTGTTGCATAACTTCCTTGAACTGGCAAAGACCCCGTGCCGGCCACTACGCCGACGGGTGAGGACGCTTCAAAGGTGGAGGGCGAACCAGCTGCCGAAGACCCAGCGGCGTCGGCCGAGCCTTCGCAGGTGGCGGAATAGGGGCTAGGGCTTTCAGTGTAAACTTTTGTTTTTGTGATACTGAACCTCGGTTGCTGCGCAGGTTCCAACGTTTGGGCCTGCGCAATCAATCGCTGCTGGCAATACTAATTTTGTGGCGGCCTCAACCGTTGTGCCTACCAATGATAATTTATCTGGTTCTAGATCTGAGTGTTTTGAGTCTGATGGTGAGTCTGGGAGTTCGTTTTCCTGGACGGAGGAGACCTCAGATGAAGGCTTGGATTATTTTGCTGCGTTAGATGTGGCCACACTGGAGTCTTTGCCGCGTGTGGAGGTTGGCGAGGCGGCTGATCTTCCTAGTGGGAGTACTAAGTATAGGCGGCGAAGGGTGGTGTCGAAACACAGTGTGGGTGAGGTTTCGTGAAGTGGTAGGCACCGTCGTATGGGGATGGAGCGTGGCCGTCTTCGAGTAGACCGGATTGGTAAATGAGAATTGTTGTCCTCGCCGATTGGGGCGAGCATAGGTGAGGGGGCCTGCGAAATCTTTTTGAGGGTGAGGAATTGAGGATAATGTTGTTCAATTATAGGGAGATGGGTATCATCCCGAAGGTTGAGCCAATGTAGTATATGGTGCCCTCGTCGTGTGTATGTAATTGTAACTTGTATTGTAATGTGGCCTGTTGGCCGTTTTCGCACGCCTGTGCTGATTCCGCTGCACCCGTGGGCGACTTTTGCGCGGAGTGTAGATTGACGTACTTGCTGCACTTGTCCGGCGGCACCCTTAGGTGATTTTGGCACGTAGTGTTTTTTCAGAGAAAGACTTTGATGGTGTATTTTATTGTGTCTGTCCGGCTGCACCCTTGGGTGTCTTTTGCGCGGAGTGTCTTTTCAATAAAAGACTTCGATTAACGCACTTGTTGTGGTATTCCGGCTGCACCCTTGGGCGTCTTTTGCACGGATCGTCTTTAATAAAAGACTTTGATTGACACACTTGTTGTGCTGCTCTGGCTGCACCCTTAGGTGACTTTTGCGCGGAGTGTCTTTTTAATAAAAGACTTTGATTAACACACTTGTTGTGCTATTCCGGCTGCACCCTTGGGCGACTTTTGCACGGAGTGTCTGTCGGTACCCTAAAATAGGGGTACCCCTTACTACAGTATGAAGGCGCGGTGTCCACGCGGCTATTTCTAGTCATGTGGCAAACAACACCCGACCCCACCACGCGGGCGGCTCCAGGGCCGCCACGTGGCTAGAGAAGACGATATGCTCCAAGGCATCGGCAGTGGGTCCGGACCCCCATGGGAGGGTACCAGACCCCTGTGTATACGGATTGGACCTCCAGGTAAGGTCCAAGACCTCCATGGGCACGAACCGGACCCCTGGGAGGGGTCTCGGACCCCTCTGTGTGGGGTCCAGACCACTAACAACAGGGTCCCAGGATTCTGGGACAAAGAGTACCCGAACCTTAATCAAGACCAGGCGGGGGTTCGGAGCTGACACGTGTCCGGACCATACCACGTACGCTTCTACTCCATGCTGAGGCGGAGACCCGATGCTGCCTCGTGGCCCACTGCCCGTGACGAAAGCCAGCGGGCGGAGCCTGACATAAGGCCTCTGAGCTGCGCGTCCTCTGCATTTATTGCGGATAAGGCGCGCTGCCTATCAAACTGGCAGGTGATGTGGCGCCTCAGCATTTAATGAGCCCTGTCACTCCAACTAGCAGACGATGTGTCGCCTCAGCATTAAATGTGCCCTGTCTACCCCGCTGATGGAGGGCGACCAGGCCATCTTGCAGGCAGTGTGCCTGTCCATTCCGTTTGCAGGTAATACACCCATACTGCCGCATGCGCTGCACTCATCATGACGCGCGCGTACCAAGGAAGCTGTGATGGCATATCAACACTGTATGCGCTGCGGGCATTATGACGCTCGGAGTTCACCCTGGCGTTACAAGCATTAGTTGCTTCCTTCCATTTGTCCTGGGCCCACATGTCGGGGCTTAGTATCCTTGTATGTGCCCCCCTTGAGATACAAAAGGGAGGGCACATGGCGTTACAAGGCAGATCCAACTTACACGCTCTCACACTCACTCAATCTCAGAAGTTCATACAAGCTCACGAGTTCAATACATCACACAGTGGAGTAGGGTATTACGCTCCGGCGGCCTGACCACTCTAAACCCTTGTGTGTTCTTGTGTTCTTCCCGATTCCATCTAGCAGGAAAAACGCTTAGGCCCCTCCTTATCTTAGGATTTAGGGCGGGTGCGTTCCGCCACCCGGCTGGAGAATCTCCTCTCCAACATTTGGCGCGCCAGGTAAGGGGCTTAAGCTTTAGGATTTTGCTTGTTTTTCTGCTCGACGCCATGGTCCGCATCGTCGAGCACCAAGATTTTATGTCCAAGGACTTCATGGTGGAGGAGGCGGATGCCTCTTCCACACCACGGGCCACCAACCTCCCAGCGCCTGGTGCAGCTGCTGCTGTGCACTAGGCGCAGCAGCACACTCTCGCGCAGACGTCCAGGGCGTCTAGGGCTGCGCCTGGGGCGCTGTCGGCAGCCAGGGAACTATTGCGCCACCCTCCTAGCTCTACAGCCTCATCGGGGGCATGAAGCAGTGGTGCGACAACGTCGACCACATACTCGGTATGGCGCATTCTGGCTCAGCCAGGCCTAGGCCTCGGTCGTCCCGGCGCCAACATGAGGTGTCGGCATCAGTGCGCTCGCCCTCAGTGAGGGCCACACCGACCGAAGACCTGCGGGCGGAGCTCAACCGCTAGCGTGCGGGAGAGGATGCTTCAGTCTCTCTGGAGAGGTCTAATGACCTGCGGGCAGAACTCAACCACAGGCGTGCGGGCGAGGATGCTCGCTTCTCTCTGGAGAGGGCGCGCGAGCGCCTACAGAACGTCGAGGGTCGCAACCTCGACTACGACTTTGCTGCGGTAGCACCGCAGACTCCCACGGGCACCTGGGTACAGGCGGGTGTCCCATTGGCCGGCGTGGGCTGCGCCGCACTGGCGGACCATCTCCGTGCGGCGACTTGGCCATCCAAGTTCCGGCCACAGCTGCCGGAGAAGTACGATGGTATGTCAAACCCGTCGGAATTCTTGCAGGTCTACGTCACCGCCATTACGGCAGCTAGTGGAGACACCACCGTAATGGTGACATACTTCCATGTTGCCTTGTCTGGGCCGGCCCGGACTTGGCTCATGAACCTTGCCCCATGATCGATCTACTCCTGGGAAGAGTTCTACGCGCGGTTCTCAGCGAACTTCACTAGTGCTTACCAACAGCATGGTGTGGAGGCTGACCTCCACGCAGTGAGGCAGGAGCCCGGGGAAACTCTCCGGACGTTCATCTCCCGCTTCACCAAGGTACAAGGGACCATACCCCGTATCTTTGATGCTTCCATCATCACTGCCTTCCACCAGGGAATATGTGATGAGAAGATGTTGGAGAAGTTGGCCACACATGACGTGGAAACTATCACCACGCTCTTCGCTCTGGCCGACAAGTGCGCTAGGGCTGCCGAGGGCCGCGCATGGCACTCGGCACCGCAAACCGGGGTTCCCCAGACGAGCGGCTCGGGTGCCGTCGCTCGGGACGGCAAGAAGAAGAGGAACCACGGCCACGAGAAGCCGCAGGCTGCTGCTCCGGTCATCACAGCTGCGATAGGGGGGCGGAACGAGAGCAACAAGCGCCCGCGACCGCAGGGGGTAACAGCGGCACATGCCCTGTGCACCCCAACAGCCGCCACAGCGTCGCCGAGTGTCACGAGATCATCAAGCTCACAAAGTGCGTCGGTGAGCGGTGCGAGCAATCTTTTAAGGACGGCTCCCAACCTCATCGCCGGCCAGGCAAGGAGAGGGTCGACGACGGCGATGTGGCCGTGGGAGAGCGAGACCTCGGGTATCAATCACCCGAGGGGGACCTGAAAGATGTCTTAACTAGGGACTCCGACTCTGGTGACGACAGCGACCGCCACAAGAAGTTGTACGTCATGTACGGCGGGAGTTGGGAGCTCACCTCCCATAGGAACATCAAGTCCCTGCGCCGACAGGTTCTTTCGGAGGTCCCGGGGGTCCCGAAGGCTGCTCCACACCAGCGGTGGAGGAGCACCACCATCTCCTTCTGGGCGTCTGACTGCCCCAACAATATGGCAGGGGCCGGTATACTACCGCTCATCACCGCCCCTGTCATCGCCAACATGCGGCTGCACCATGTTCTGATTGACAGAGGGGCTGACCTCAACGTCATCAGCCATGCTGCATTCAAGCAGCTGCAGATCCCAGGGTCCCGACTGGGACCCTCTCGCCCATTCTCCAGGGTGGGCCCACAACCAGTGTATCCCCTTGGGAGCATCGCACTCCCGGTAACATTCGGGACCGAGGAGAACTTCCGCATGGAGAACGTCCTGTTCGACATCGCTGAGGTTAATCTTGCCTTCAACGCCATCATCGGCAGGTCGGCCCTGTACCGGTTCATGGACATTGCCCATTATGGATATTTGGTCCTCAAGATACCATCCCCAGCCGGGGTCCTCACCGTGCGGGGCGACCATGCCGCTGCGCTTGCGGCTGTGGAGAAGCTGCACGCCCTGGCGGCAGAAACTGCACGCCCGGACGAGCGAGGAAAGAACCCCTCGATCTCCAGCACAAAGGCGCCTACCAAGGTGCCAAAGGTGCAGCCATCCGAAGCGGACGACGTCCCTGTCAAGGCTGTCTAGCTCAACGCGGGTTCCTCTCAGACCACTCGCATTGCGGGTGATCTGGAGGAGAAATAGGAACTCGCGCTCATCGCCTTCCTCTAGGCAAATGCCGACGTGTTCGCGTGGGTGCCGTCGCAGATGCCTGGGATCCCCAGGGAGGTGATCGAGCACCATCTGAAGATCAACCGTGATGTCAGACCAGTGAGTCAGAAGCCTCGCAGACAGTCCGTCGAGCGACAGGACTTCATCCGAAAGGAGGTCCGAAAGCTGCTAGACGCCGGCTTCATCGAAGAGGTTCATCACCCAGTGTGGCTGGCCGACCCAGTCATCGTCCCCAAGGCGAATGCGAAGCTCCGGATGTGCATCGACTACACCAACCTTAATAAGGCTTGTCCCAAGGACCCGTATCCAGTTCCGCGAATAGATCAAATCGTGGATTCTATCTCCGGGTATGACCTTTTGTCTTTCTTAGATGCTTACTCTGGTTTCCATCAAATCCAAATGTCTAGGGAAGATAGGAAGCATACCGCTTTTGTAACAGTGGATGGGCTTTACTGCTATGTCGTAATGCCTTACGGTCTGAAGAACACCTTGCCAACATTTGTGTGGGCGATGAGTAAGACTTTCGGGGACCTGATCAGGGACAAGGTGGAAGTATATGTTGATGACATCATAGTCAAGACCAAGAGAGGATCAACTCTAGTGGAAGACTTGACCTTGGTCTTCAACAGGCTACGGGCAACCCGCACAAAGCTGAATCCAGACAAGTGCGTCTTTGGCGTCTCCGTAGGGAAATTGCTGGGGCTCCTGGTTTCGTACCGGGGTATTGAATCAAACCCAGAGAAGATCAAGGCAATTGAGGCAATGAGGCCTCCAGCCCATATCAAAGATGTCCAGAAGCTTGCAAGGTCATTAGCCGCCCTTAGCCGCTTCATTTTGAGGCTAGCTGAGAGGGCGCTGCCCTTCTTCAAGCTGTTGTGGAAGTTCGGTCCATTCTCTTGGACCGAAGAGGCAGAACAAGCCTTCCAAGAGTTGAAGCAGCACCTGGTGTCCCTACCAATACTGGTAGCCCCAGAGCCTGGAGAGCCGTTATATTTATACATCGCGGTGGCTGCGGAAGCGGTAAGCATGGTGCTGGTCGTCGAGAGGACAACACAAGAAGACCAGGAACCTGAGGGCTCAGAACCGGCTACAGGGGTCTAGACTGTTCAGAAGCCAGTCTACTACGTCAGCGAGGACCTCCACGAGGCAAAGACCAGGACCTTGAGACGCACAAACTCCTCTATGATGTGCTTGTTGCGTCCAGGAAGCTGCGCCACTATTTCTAGGCACACAGGGCCGTGGTGGTGACCTCCTTTCATTTAAGGGCCATCCTCCACAACTCTAACGCCATGAGCAACATCGCCAAATGGGCTGCGGAGCTCGTTGAGTTCCAGCTGGACTTCTAGCCTCGCCATGCTATCAAGAGCCAAGTCCTGGCTGACTTCATCGTGGAGTGGATGCCTCCCCCGAGTGCTCCTGGAGGTCCGGACCCCGTTTCAGACCCCACACCTGCGGTGCCCAGGGGTCCGGTCTTCACCGCGCCCCACTAGACGCTCTTCTTCGATGGATCCGCCCGACAGCAAGTTGGTAGGGCGGGGGTGGTCCTCATTGACCCAAGCGGAGATGAAGTGAAGTACATGGTGCACCTTGAGTTCAAGGCCACCAACAACATGGAGGAATACGAAGCACTGATCTTCGGCATGTCGGTGGCCCTATCCCTAGGGATCCGCCAGCTCCTGGTGAAGGTGGACTCCCAGCTGATCATCAAGCAAGTCCACAGGGAGTGTAGCTGCAACAAGCCCAGGCTCGCAGCGTACCTACTTCACGTGAGGAAGCTGGAGAAGGACTTCACTGCCCTGGAACTGCAACACGTTCCTTGGGCTGACAACTCGGCGACAGATGACCTCTCCGTGAAGGCATCAACTTGGGCACCCGTGCCCGAGGGCGTCTTCAAAAGATGGTTGCTGAGACCCACCGCCCAGCCGGCCAAACTGGGGGAAGGGGGCGAGACTAACACCTCGAAGCTAGCGGTCCCGATGGTGTCCTATCTTCAGAAACCACCAAAGGTTGTGTGTGCTATAGGAAATCCTGTCAGTCCCTTATCGCCACAGTCAATGTCTCAGAGTGGTCCCGATGCATGGATCTCCGAGATCCAGGACTACCTGAAGGAAAATATCCTTCCTGAAGACCATGTGTCCGCAGAGCGCATAGTGCGGTTGGCTAAACGCTACGCGGTGGTGGAAGGGGATCTCTACTGTCGTGGCGCCAACGGCATTCTCATGCGGTGCATTACCTAGGAGGAGGGCCGTGAGTTGCTCATGGAGATCTATGGAGGAGAGTGCAGAAGTCATTCATCATCCCGCACGCTGGTCGGTAAGGCCTTCCGTCATGGCTTTTACTGGCCAACCGCTCTCTAGGATGCAGCTGAGATGGTAATGTCCTGCAAGGCGTGCCAGTTCCACGCAAAGCAGATACACACACCAGCTCAGGCTCTGCAGATGATTCCACCCTCCTGGCCATTCGCCATATGGGGGGTGGATATCCTGGGACCATTCCCCAGGGCCGTCGGCGGGTACCGGTTCCTCTTCGTCGACATCGACAAGTTCACAAAGTGGCCAGAGGCCACCCCTGTGGTCAATATCACCCAGGGTGCTGCTGTCGCTTTCCTCAAGTCAATCGTCTGTAGATTTGGGGTCTTGAGCTGTATCATCA
Organism: Zea mays; assembly: GCF_902167145.1. Classification (NCBI taxonomy): domain Eukaryota; kingdom Viridiplantae; phylum Streptophyta; class Magnoliopsida; order Poales; family Poaceae; genus Zea; species Zea mays. The sequence continues at coordinate 55,295,916 of NC_050102.1, read as the reverse complement.
TGGACAACGAGACCCAGTTTACAAGTCGGATCTTCCAGGAGTATTGTGAGGACATCGGCACCCAGCTCTGCTTTGCGTCTGTGGCCCATCCAAGGAGCAATGACCAAGTGGAGAGGGCAAACGTGGAGATCCTCAGGGGACTCAAGACACGCACGTACGACTGCTTGAAAAAGCATGGTGCAAATTGGGTCAACGAGCTTCCGTCCATGCTGTGGGGGAACCGGACCACACCCAGCCGAGCTACTGGGGAGACCCCGTTCTTCCTGGTCTACGGGGCCGAAGCCTGCCTTCCCCCAGAAATCATTATGGGCACCCCACGGGTCCAGGCGTTCAATGAGTCTATGTAGGAATAGCTACGACGTCAAGACGTGGACTTCATCGACGAGCGCAGATGGCAAGCGGCGATCCAAAATGCACGGTACAACCAAGCGCTCAGGCGCTACCACCAACGGTTCGTGCATAGTAGGAAGCTCGGGGTCGGGGATCTGGTCCTAAGGCGAGTACTGAACCGAGAAGGGCTTCACAAACTCTCCCCCAGCTGGGAAGGACCCTTCAAGGTGACAGAAATATGCCAACCCGGGTCTGTCCGCCTTGCTACAACTGAAGGAGAGCCTTTTCCCAATCCCTGGAACATAGAGCATCTCCGTAAGTTTTTTCCATAGAAACAAGCCTAGGTATTCAGTTTTCTTCCTTTGTAACTAAGTTGCACATATATGTACACCAGCCCGATGAGGTCCGCCCTCATAAACCCGGTCTTTTGGCTTACACTAATGAATATCAGGTTATAAAGAAAAGATTTGCCCCCAGATTTGTTTTTGTGACGGTCTTATTTTTGCTAAGCCACCCATACAATTCCCACCCTGGCTGGTATAATGACATCCGAATTGAGTAGCCAGGCCTACAGGAGGGGCCCGACAGCCTAGGGTCCAGTTGTAGAGAACGGACACACGTCCCCTGGGGTGGTCCGGAGCTGCGTAGCCGCTTAGCCTGGTCCCGTACCCTAAGCCTACACGCTCCACCACTCTGCAGCGGGTGCCCTAGTATTTGGAACTGTGACCCAAGGGGTCCGGACACGTGGATTGGCTTCCTAGTCTAAGTCCTGCAGGTCCTGGAGCATGAATCAAAGGATAAAAGTTACTAGTTAGCGGGTCCTATGGGTGCACTACTAAAGCTTCCTAGCCGAGGCTGTCTGTAGGTTCGGGTCCAGTCGAGACTACCTCCTGGGGGCCAGGTCATCAATTCTTTCTTAAGTATACTGGCATCCAGCCTCGACAAGTCGAGCCTACATCATAGGGGGCCAAGTACTAGGGAGAAGGTGGTAACGACGCACACAGCAAAGACAAATAGCGTACTGATAAGTTCTGTCACTATTAGATTAATACTTCCCAAAAGTATCTTACAAAATTAGAAAAATTACAAGCCGCACCCCAGCGGAACCCTTGCCCTGTTTCTGCAGATCTAGCTACTAATCATCGGCAGGATCCCGCTGGAAGCGCTCGGCCACCACCTCCACAATATCTTTTATGCCCTCGCGGGCGGCGTCTTCGGTGTCGGCCACCGGACCAGAGATCACCGGCTCCAAGGAGATGGCCAGGTCGTGGCTGCGGAAGCACGTCAGGATGTACTCAATCACCGCCCGGCAGAGCCTGCCGCCCTCGGCCTCCAAGCGGGCGCCAAGGATCTGGTCCAGGCGTCGGAGGCGGTCGACGGTGGAGTCCAGCACCGGGAGCGAGTCGGAGATGGACGTTGGCAGCTCTGACATTGGGATAGGTAGCGGCACCAGTGCCGTGCTCGCCTCGTCGGCCTATGCGGCGATGCGCTGGACCCCGGCGCGCTGCTCCACCTGGAGATCTTCGAGCGTCTTCTTCATCACCTCCACCGCCTGGGGGCCCGGTGCTGCCTGTGCCGCCTGCACCACCTCGAACTGGCGGACCCGCTCCTCCAGCGTCCGCTCCTTCTCTTTCGCCTCGAGCTCATGCTCGGCCAGTGCCTTCTCCCGCCTTTCAAGCATTTCCTTCTTGAAGGCGAGATCCTTCACCCGCCTGGTGAGGTCCGCTGCCCGACCGGCAAGGTCCGCCTCCCGCCTGTCCTAGGATTCACCTTTTGCCTTGAGCTTCTCCTCGGCAAGGGCGGTGTCACGGGCCTTGCTATCGAGCTCTCGCTGCAGCCTTTGCAGGCTCTCCACAGCCACGGCCTGATCAGCCTGCTGCTCCTCTATGATTTTGTTAAGGGCATTCAGCTTGCCCTGGAGCTCCGAGATGACCTCCTCCCTCTGGTCCAAGTGCACCTCCTTCTTGGCCAGCCTCTTCTCCTTCCGAGTCATCTCCAGCTCCCGGGCGAACACCTTCTAGAGGTCCTTCCTGTAGTCCTTGCGGTCCCGCTCAAGCTCGGACCGCTCAGAGGCGAACTAGCGGGACGCTGCCTTGGTGCGCTCCTCTAGCTAGGCACGCCAGTCGTTGAGGCGCTGGTGTTCGGCCACAAGCGCCTCCCACTCCCGCAGGATCGCTGCCTTAGTCTCTTGGAGGGCCTGGTGGGCGTGGGACAGCACCCAGGGGAGGGGAACTGGTGCTGCTTCTGGCTCAGCGCTGGACCGGAGCCGTCGCCCAAAAATTACCTCCGTCTCCTCTGGAGTGGGCGGCAGGTTGGAGCTAGACGTGCTCACCGCGTCGAGCTCGATGGTGGCGGCGGACGCAGTTGGGGTCTCCTATGATGCTGCCGATGGTGTGCTCGACGGCATCTTTAACATTGAGGCTGTGGCAGCCGTCAGGGAAGTGGGGACTCCCTCTGACGCTACGGCACCGCTGCCGCCGAACCCCTAGCTGGAGCATGGGGGCCCAGTGGCGCTGTCTCGAAGACAGAGGCCGGGGGCGGTGGAGGCACGACCTTGGGAACAGAGGGGGAGGAAGCCCTGACAAACAAAAGATGGGTTAAGACCTCTTGGCATGTTAAATAGAGTAATTAAAGAGAAAGGGGCTCCACTCACTTGGGGCCCTGGACCTTCCAGCGACCCTTGAAGCGGGGAGACCGCTGCTTCTGCTGCTGCTGTTGTTGATGTGCACCCGTTGGGTGATTGCCCGATCTTTCGATGAGAGGGTGTGGAATAACTCGATTGGGGGAGGAGACGACGTTCACGGCCCGACTACAGCCTTCCAAAGACGCTGCGCCTTAGCAACCGATACACCACCTCCTATGGCTGTCACGATCTTGTGGAGCGTGACACCCTGGCCACTAGGGCACTCGTCCTGCAAGCAATCGAAGAACTAGCAAGAACAAGTAGAACAAGTACTAGATTACCAGATCTAAATGTAGGTTTCAAAGTCAAACTCCAATATGGTGGGGTTCCGAAGACAAGAAGACGGGCGGCTGAACTAGCACGCACGCTTGCAAGCAAGTAGCGAGAGCTAAACTTGATCTAAACAAAACCCGCTGTTCTTGGTGGCGGCTAGGGGGTCTATAAACATGGGAGGACGACCACAAGGGTATTGGGGTCGTGCTGCAACCCTAGGATGCGTCCCTAATGGACCTAACTTGATACACGACCCATTGGGCCAAAATAGGGTGACGCAGCACCATGGGCAGAAAAGGCAGAAAATATCTCGGTAAGAAAACAATGATTACGGCGGCCTCAGAACAGATATGACTATAATTCCGGATCCATATGAAAGTAGACTTGATAAGCTTTCCATGTTGTGCTTGAACATTCCAATCCGAGCCCGCATCTGACCGTGGTGACCGTCACAAGTTGGTGTTCTTCTGCAGTCCGAATCCAGCATGTTCAAATCCTTTTCCCTTTCGGTCTTCTCCCTGGTTCCTAAGCAAAACAAGAGTGCACGGGTCTCCATGGTCTATATAAGATGGACATGAACTCAAGAGTGTAATCACCTGATGGTTGAGTTGACGAGAACGAGCGCGAGTAATGGGACCAGAAATTGGTACTTGTATTGGCATAGATGTATCAGTAGTGTGGATGTCTTCATCATTCTCCCCTTCTTGCATTTGAGTCGTCCTCGACTCAAGCTCAACTTCCTCTCCCAAGTAGGGCTTTAAATCTGCAATGTTAAATGTGGGGCTAACCCCAAAGTCTGCAGGCAGATCTAGCCTATATGCATTGTCGTTAATTTTCTCTAGCACTTTAAACGGTCCATCGGCTCGAGGCAACAATTTAGATTTTCGTAATTCAGGAAACCTTTCCTTTCTCAAATGCAACCAAACTAAATCTCCAGGTTCAAAATTTATTTCCTTTCTACCTTTATCACTAGCAAACTTATATCTAGCATTCATACGCTCTATGTTTCCTTTAGTAGTTTCATGCAGTTTTAACATCAATTCAGCACGCCTAGTAGCATCAAAATTTAGTTTTTCAGAAGATGGCAAAGGCATTAAATCAATAGGAGCACGAGGCAACAAACCATATACAATCTGAAATCGGCACATCTTTGTAGTAGAATGCAATGATCGATTATAAGCAAATTCAACATGAGGCAAACAGTCCTCCCACATCTTAATATTCTTCTTTAGAACTGCCCTTAACATAGTAGACAAAGTTCTATTCACAACTTCAGTTTGACCATCAGTTTGAGGATGACATGTAGTAGAAAATAAAAGCTTACTCCCCAATTTTGCCCACAAAGTCCTCCAAAAATGACTAAGAAATTTAGCATCACGATCAGAAACGATTGTGTTGGGCACACCATGCAAGCGAACAATTTCACGAAAGAACAAATCAGCAATATGAGTAGCATCGTCAGTTTTATGACATGGTATGAAATGTGCCATCTTAGAAAATCTATCAACAACCACAAACACACTATCACGTCCCTTCCTAGTCCTAGGCAATCCCAGCACAAAATCCATAGAAATATCTTCCCAAGGAGCACTAGGAACGGGTAGAGGCAAATACAAACCGTGTGGATTTAACCGTGACTTCGCCTTTTGACATTTCGTGCAACGAGCAACCAATCTCACCACATCTCTTCTCATCTTGGGCCAAAAGAAATGACCAGCAAGTATGTCCTCCGTTTTCTTTGCTCCAAAATGTCCCATTAAGCCACCTCCATGTGCTTCCTGTAACAACAACAAACGAACGGAGCTAGCTGGAATGCATAGCTTGTTAGCTCTAAACACAAACCCATCACTAACGATATATTTGTTCCATCCTTTCCCATCTTTACAATGCAGCAACACATCTTTAAAATCAGCATCATGAACATATTGGTCTTTAATCGTCTCTAATCCAAAGATTTTGTAGTCAAGTTGATTCAGCAAAGTATATCTCCTAGACAAAGCGTCAGCAATGATATTCTCTTTTCCTTTCTTGTGCTTAATAACATAAGGAAACGATTCGATAAATTCAACCCACTTAGCATGTCTACGGTTTAGTTTTCCTTGACTACGAATATGTTTCAAAGATTCATGATCAGAATGAATAACAAACTCTTTGGGCCACAAATAATGCTGCCATGTTTCTAATGTTCGCACAAGAGCATATAATTCCTTATCATAAGTAGAATAATTTAGAACAGACCCACTCAATTTTTCACTAAAATATGCAACAGGTTTGCCTTCTTGTAACAAAACACCACCCAATCCAATTCCACTAGCATCACATTCAAGCTCAAAAGTCTTATTAAAATCAGGAAGTTGGAGGAGAGGTGCATGTGTCAACTTATCTTTCAGCACGTTGAAAGCGTGCTCTTGTACTTTGCCCCAACTAAAATGCACTCCCTTCTTCGTAAGCTCATTCAAAGGTGCAGCAATGGTGCTAAAGTCCTTCACAAAACGGCGATAGAAGCCAGCAAGTCCTAGGAAACTCCGCACCTGTGTGATAGTCTTTGGCATAGGCCATCCATGTATCGCTTCTACCTTGGCTTGATCAACCTCAATTCCCTGTGGAGTCACAACATAACCAAGAAACGAAACTCGATCGGTGCAAAATTTGCACTTCTCAAGGTTACAAATAAACGTGCATCTCGTAAAGCATTAAAAACAGCACGCATGTGATCAACATGTTCATCCATAGATTTGCTGTAGATCAATATGTCATCAAAGTATACTACCACAAATTTTCCAATGAAGGCACGCAAAACCTCGTTCATTAATCTCATGAAAGTGCTAGGTGCATTAGTTAACCCAAAAGGCATGACTAACCACTCATACAATCCGAACTTAGTTTTGAAGGCAGTTTTCCATTCATCTCCCAATTTCATACGAATCTGGTGGTACCCACTACGCAAATCAACTTTAGAAAAGACGATGGCACCACTCAATTCATCAAGCATATCATCTAAACATGGAATAGGGTGTCGATACCGTATCGTGATATTATTAATAGCCCTACAATCAACACACATACGCCATGTTCCATCTTTTTTAGGCACTAAAATAACCGGAACAGCAAACGGACTAAGAGACTCACGCACGTAACCTTTGTCGAGTAGTTCTTGCACTTGTCGCTGAATTTCTTTTGTTTCCTCTAGATGTGTCCTATATGGCGCACGATTTGGCAAAGATGCACCAGGAATAAGATCAATTTGGTGCTCAATCCCTCGTATAGGTGGTAGCCCCTCTGGTATCTCACTTGGAAATACATCAGAATACTCCTGTAAAATGTTAGTAATAACAGGAGGCAAAGAATGCTGCATATCTTGAATTGAAATCAAAGCATCCTTGCATACCAAGGCGTAGGCAACAGTAGTGGAAGCAAATAATTCATTAACATCAGTTTTTGTCGCAAGCAAGCAATGTCCTTTCAATTTTATTCCATCTTTGTTATTACCAACAGCTTTAATATTCTTGTTGTTCTCAGTTTTAGCTTTGGTAGCTTTAGCAACATCATCACGCACAATAGCCTCAGGGGACATGGGAAGCAAAATAATTTTCTTATCATGGTGTATGAGAGAATATTGATTTGATCTACCATGATGCATACAATCTGAATCAAATTGCCATGGTCTACCTAGCAGAATATTACAAGCATCCATAGGCACAACATCACAGTCAACAACATCACGATATGAACCAATAGCAAAATTAATTTGTACCAGCTTGGTTACCTTGACCTTACCACTATTGTTAAGCCATTGAATGTGATATGGATGCGGGTGCGGTTTGATCGTAAGTGCAAGCTTCTCCACCATGTCGCTGCTAGCCAAGTTGTTGCAGCTACCTCCATCAATGATCAAACGACATGAACGCTCCTTAATGACACACTTTGTTTGAAACAACGTATGTCACTGATTCTGCTCTGCCTTCTCCATTTGTGCACTAAGCACACGCTGTACAATGAGGCTCTCATAATGCTCTGCATCATCTGCACCAATCTGTTCTTCGGGTGGTTCCTTAGTGCCTGCATCATCAGCCGCAAGCAAAGCAAGTGTAGCTTCATCCAAATCACTAGCAGAGGAATACCCACCATCATCTTTTACCACCAAAACACGCTGATTAGGACAATCACGCTGCACGTGTCCATAGCCCTTGCATCGATAACACAGAACATCTCTTGTTCTACCCGTGGAGGCTATTGAAGAGGCGCTACCTGCTGGTTTCTGGGCAGATTTGGTTGCTGAATTTGTGGAAGATGCACGTGGTTTGTCGCCGGAGGAAGGCGGGGGTGCTGGTCGACTTGGCGAGGGAGTTGGTGCTGGTGTACGGCCGGTCATGGACGTAGTCGTGCGCTGTTGCCATGGTGTAGATTTTCCTGCAGAAACATTAGACCTTGCACTAGCACGTCGTCCCTGCACTTCCCTTTCAGCTTTGCAAGCAAGATGAAACAATCGGGTTACATTAGCATAATCTTTATAAGCAAGGATGTCCTGAATTTCCCTATTTAACCCGCCCAAAAATCTAGCCATAGCAGATTCCTCACCCTCCTCTATGTTACAACGCAGCATACCCATTTGTAATTCCTGATAATATTCTTCTACACTTTTAGTACCCTGTCTCAATTGTTGCAACTTGTTTAACATATCACTTGCATAATAAGAAGGAACAAATCTAGCCCGCATGACCCGTTTCAACGCATCCCAAGTTTGTGGCATGTTATTAGGATTCTTCTTACCATGTTCTATCCACCAAACAGAAGCAAAATCAGTAAACTCACTAGTAGCAGCTCTAACCCGTGCATTCTCTGGAAATTCATGGCATGCAAACTTTTGATCAACCGCAATCTCCCAAGTAATGTTAGCATCAGGGTCATATTTACCATCAAAAGGAGGTATTTTAAATTTAACCTTACTAAAAGCATCATCATTACCATGTACCTCACGTCGGCGAAAACCACCCATACCTCTACGGTTAGTACGTAGTCGCCGGCGATTAGGTGCTTCTTGGTCATCTTGTTCAGTATCAGCAACATAGTCATCCCAGTTACCTTCGGCGCCCTCATCACGCCCACCATTGGTATTAGCATGCATCTCATCAAATCGCCTCAAGAGTGCGACAAGGCTCTTGTCAATACGAGCAACTGTCATTTCCACATTTGCAAGTTTGGTGTTTGTGTCGATCTGTGTGGCCTCCAATTGCCCCATCTTTTCATTCGTCACCTGCATGTCATTATCAAGGCCTTCCGTGTGCGTCTTCACCAGCCTTACAAAGTGTTGTATGATACCCTTGGTGCGAGGAGAGTGTGGCATATTACGAGAAGCATCATCAACCTCCAATCCTGCCATGGTTAGACGAACAGAGGCAACAAGAAAAAAACGTGAAGGAATAAAAACTCTACAACTATTAGGATGTAGCTACTGCAAGGCGCTCACTCTCAACCTGCCACACAAGCTCTTACCAATTCTTACCTTGCACAACAGGAGGGGTCAGCAACCAACAAGTCTGCAACCGTGGAATAAGTGTATCGGTGCCGCAGCAACACGACCTGTCAAACTGTAGTCGAAATATGTAGAGTTGTAGGTGGGCTGAAGCAAGGAATACACTAGTACCACGTTAGTTACAAAAGCAAGCTGAATAATCGTTCAACGGTGGTACTGTGCTGGTCCTAGGCTAAACCATGCTAGAGACGTGAGCCTAGGCACAAAGGTAGTCACTGAAAAAGAACAACTAGCACAGCACAAAGAGAAACAACAGATTTAGAGATTCAGCCCCCTTCTTCTTCTTTTCCTCTTTTTTTTCTTTTCTATTCTTTTTCTTCTTCTTCTTCTTTTTTTTGCAGGGGCCTAAACCTTTTTTTTCACTATGACAACCCAAACAATAAAGATATTGCTAACAGCCCCTTTAAATCAGATTTAACAAATCTTGTTAATATAGAAAGTCCAGAAATCTCTACGATGATTGCGGAGCGCTCAGAATGAATTTTGAGATAAGATCAGATCCGTTGGAAAGAAGATAAGATAAGCTTTCCAGATTGTATTTAAACTTCCAAATCGGACATGAGATGTATCCGTGGTGGCAAAAACGAACCAGAGATGTTTATGGTGATGGTGGATCTCGTGGTGACCAAAACGTGGTAGAACTCAAAACTCTAAAGGAATAAACTAAGACCAGCAACTCGACACAACCGATGCAACCAAAAACTCAACAAGCCCTAGCTAAGTAGTACTAGTAAATGCTCAATGGTTTATAGGATTGCGGTAAAACTAATCTACTATTTTTTGGCTTTTTCTGGACTATAGGAGATAAGAAAACAACGAAGAAAAGTAAATCTCTCACCGATAAACCTTGCTCTGATACCAACTGATGTGCACCCGTTGGGTGATTGCCCGATCTTTCGATGAGAGGGTGTGGAATAACTCGATTGGGGGAGGAGACGACGTTCACGGCCCGACTACAGCCTTCCAAAGACGCTGCGCCTTAGCAACCGATACACCACCTCCTATGGCTGTCACGATCTTGTGGAGCGTGACACCCTGGCCACTAGGGCACTCGTCCTGCAAGCAATCGAAGAACTAGCAAGAACAAGTAGAACAAGTACTGGATTACCAGATCTAAATGTAGGTTTCAAAGTCAAACTCCAATATGGTGGGGTTCCGAAGACAAGAAGACGGGCGGCTGAACTAGCACGCGCGCTTGCAAGCAAGTAGCGAGAGCTAAACTTGATCTAAACAAAACCCGCTGTTCTTGGTGGCGGCTAGGGGGTCTATAAACATGGGAGGACGACCACAAGGGTATTGGGGTCATGCTGCAACCCTAGGATGCGTCCCTAATGGACCTAACTTGATACACGACCCATTGGGCCAAAATAGGGTGACGCAGCACCATGGGCAGAAAAGGCAGAAAATATCTCGGTAAGAAAACAATGATTACGGCGGCCTCAGAACAGATATGACTATAATTCCGGATCCATATGAAAGTAGACTTGATAAGCTTTCCATGTTGTGCTTGAACATTCCAATCCGAGCCCGCATCTGACCGTGGTGACCGTCACAAGTTGGTGTTCTTCTGCAGTCCAAATCCAGCATGTTCAAATCCTTTTCCCTTTCGGTCTTCTCCCTGGTTCCTAAGCAAAACAAGAGTGCACAGGTCTCCATGGTCTATATAAGATGGACATGAACTCAAGAGTGTAATCACCTGATGGTTGAGTTGACGAGCACGAGCGCGAGTAATGGGACCAGAAATTGGTAATTGTATTGGCATAGATGTATCAGTAGTGTGGATGTCTTCATCAGTTGTTGCTGCTGCTGTTGTTGCTGCTGCTGCTGGTGCCCCTGGGGGAGATCATCCCCAGGTGATGTCGGCGGAGGCGAGCCCGACGGTGGTGGTGGTTGTGGTGGCGGCGGACCCGATGGCTGTGGTGGCGGGGGACTGGCGCGCCTCTGCGCGCCCTGGGCCTAGGAGCCAGTCTCCTCGGCCCCGCCAGCAGTCCTCTAACGCTTTTAGGAGCCGGCCTCCTCGGCCCCAACGGGGGGGTCCGAAAAAAATGCTCCATCGGCGCGGCGCAGCCGACGTCTCCTCTCCACCTCCGACATCCCGGCGCCGCCTGGGGCGGAGGAGCTACTTGCAGCTCCTTTGCCCTTGGCCAAGGGGCGGGGGGCCACGGCGGGGGAGTGAGAAGCTCCGGCGGGGATGCTGGGGGCCACGCCAGCAGTCTGGGCGCCTCCAAACGGCGCATCGGAGATCTGGATCCCACGATGGGGGTCCTGGCCGCCGGTCTGGCGAACCGCGATGCCATGCTCGTCAAGGGTTGGTAGCATGGCCAAATTCACCGACCTCAACCCTGCATCGTCGTAGAGCGCAGAGATGCCCTCGAGAAGGATTAGAGACTCAGGGACGAAGGACTCACCAGTAATCCCCTTCACCAGAACCTCTAGTTCCTCCTAGGACAGGTTGGTCCCCGGCCCGCACTGGATCCGACCGATGTCGTTTGGGCAGGTGAACCAGCAACATAGATGCGCCCTCTGCTGCAGTGGCGTGATCTGGCGCTTCAGGAAGTCACCGACCACGTGCATCGACGTCAGGCCACCCACCGCCAAGCTCCTGATCCTGTCCAGTACAAGCTGGAGCTCTAGCGCCAGGGATGGCTTGGTCCTCCACTGCTTCCGATCGAGTCTTGGCCCGTCCCTCGGCAGGGCGAGGCGATCGTTGGCCTCCACGCTAGTGATCACCCAGTCGCCGCGCCAGTTCTCCCACCTTGCGCCGCCAAGGGAGGGGATGTAGGTGCCAGCCGAATCCGGCCTTGTCTGGAAGTAGTAGGCGCCGAGGTGGTCCTTCGCCTTCCCCGACTTCACCAGCGCAGAGAAATGGCGGAAGAGGGAGGTGCAGGGCGCCACCCCCATGAACATCTCGCACAGGTGGGCGAAGATGGCCGCCTAGAGGATGGAGTGGGGGTGAGGTGCTGAAGCTAGAGGCCGAACTCCTCCAACAACAGCAGGAAGAAAGGCGAGATCGGCAACGCCAACCCGTAGGAGATGTAGGAGGTGAACAAAACAAACTCCCCGATGGCGAGGTCACCGAGGGGGACGGCGCCAGCGCGGATCCTCCCGGCGAGCACCGGCACACTCCATCCAAGCAGGTGGCACACCACATCGAGCGTCGCCTCGGTCTGGAAGCGGTCGGGTTGGCCAAGCGAAGTCATGGCGTCGACGGTGACGTAGGTGTGGAGTGTGACACCCCAGGTGTCTAATTTGTGTTATGTCGGGAAATTTATCCTAATCTCGGACGCTCAGTGAAAAATTCTATTTTTCGACCGCGTTTATATCCATTTATCAAGTTACTTGTGAAGGTTTCACCGATTTCTGATTTTATTCGAATCTCTAGAATGACCAAATTTGGAGCTTAATAAAACTTTTGTTGCTCGGCACGAATGCGAACTTGATAATCATTCTCAATTTATCAAACTCGTCTAAAGCTCATTTAATCAAATGCTCGACAGCTGCTAGTCGAGCTATGTCCAACTCCGATTTCTCGATGTTCAATCTATGTCCAAAAATTAATCCGACTCCATACTCTCAAACGAAATGCTCAATATGTCTTCCTCTAATCAATTTTATCCGACTCGGCTAAATATCCCATGTTCGAACCGAACTCAAAAACCCTGTATCGACAGCGATTTTAAAATATCACGATTCGCCTTCTCCGACTAAAAATCCAAAACCGATCAAATCTCAGGACGATTTATTTTCGAATCACGCGTAAGGAATTATTTTCGAGCAAATTCAAATTAAACTCTCGGCCGAATTAATGGCTCAATCGTCCGTTCGCCGAAACTCTAATTTGCTCTGTTCTCTGTAGAGTCGAAATCCACAGGAACATTTTTATTCCAAAAAATAAATTAGCGCAGCCCGTTTGAGTGTTCTGGGCCAGCCCAACCCAACCCATTTGGAACCCTAACCCTAGGACTCCTCTATAAATAGAAGTGCCTCCCCTTGCAAATTGGAAAATTTGCATCTACCCCCTAGCCTCCACTTTCTCTTCTTATTTCAGCCAGCACGTTTCTTCCTCCTCTTCCCCACGGCAGCACGCAGGGAGCTCGGCTCCTCTCCCATGGCGCCCTTCCTCCCTCCCTCTGCTGTCCACGGCGAGCAGCCAGCAGAGAGCTCAGTTCCTCCACTTCCTCCCCTCGAAAGCCATGGCACTCGGCACCCATGCAGCAGGGTCCTCCTTCCCAGGCCGGTGAGCAGGTCTTCTTCCTCCCCCCATCCGAGCTCCATTCATGGCTTCTCCTCTCTCTAACGAGTGCCCCTCCCCAACTCTCTTTCCCTGGGCGTGCACCCCTCCTCCCCCTTCTTCTTCCTCAAACCAGCAGGCGCCCAGAAATTCTAGAAGGAGCTCCATGGCCGAGGTCGCACTGGCCCCGATGCCTCTGCTCGGCCAGCAGCCTTGGCGCCCAAGCAGCGCCCTCTCCTGCTCTGAGGATGAAGCCCGATGCTCCAGCGCCCCCTTCTTCTTGTACCTCCAGCAGCAAGGGTTGAAAACCCCCATGGCGTGTGGCCTTTTCCCTGCTCCATGGCTCAAGCCCGAGGTTCCCCATGGGTGACGCCCCTCCCTACACCTCCCCCTGTTTCCCCCCCCCCCCCCCACTCGATCCCTTCCATGGATGGAGTAGCACAGCTGCGAGGTTCGCCTCGTCGCACTCGTCGTCGGGCTCCAATCGAGTGTATGCAGCCCCCAACCGCGCCGTCGAAACCTGTGGTGAGAACCCCCCTCCCGCTGTCCCTGCTATTTTTTTCAGCGTCTGTGATTTTCGATGAACTACCGCCAACAGATTTTTGTGTTATCGCAGCTAGTGGTCGACGTCGCGCTTCGCGCTTTGCCCGTTCAACGAAACGCCGAGCCGCGTGGACAACCCAGGTGACTAATCTCGATTCGTCTAGGTTGTTCACTTGGTATTTTATGGATTAATCTATTTAAGCTTTGGTCGATGTTGTGCATATGTATGTATATGTGTAAAAAATGTTTTGGTATGGATTGAAGTTTGTGGCGAAAGAAAACATGTTAGAAAGAGGGCTCAGATGTTTTTAAGTTTCAGTAATAATGTATTTGATGTGTGGTTTGCTGTGAGGATAATTTTTTAAAATGCGGATTGTGTGTTGGGGAATGCATCGATAGGTGTCTACGTGAAAGGTGTATTGTTTTATGCATGTGATCGATGATTGGGATAGTCGAGGCGAATGAGGAGTATGATTAATCCTGTTAGAGTCACTATGCTATTGATGCCTTGTGCGTAACATGGGGACACGTAGGTGTGTTTGTGCTGTGGTGTATTATAGTGGTGGTGGCGTAAGATATTTGATTGAGGTGTGCGGGTATATGCCGTAATATGGTTATACTCGCAACGAGGAAAGATGTATGCATTGTGTAACACGACACTTAGGTCGCTATTATATAATCGTGTGAAGGACACATGATGGTCGTGTGATTGAGGAGTGATGTAGTGGCAAACGAGAAATAAGTATAGTTTTTCAAACGGTTAGTGGATAGTATCTATCGGCTTCGTCATGAGTTTTGTTGTATGGCGGATCGATGCCTTGTCGTCGTAGTCTCGGGGAATTTTCGGAAATGTGCTGGTGCTTTACTGATGGGGTTGTATGTACTTGTGATGTATTACAATAGCTGTGTGTCGTGCAAGTATCCACAAATGGTGAAAGGTGGTGTATGTTGGTAATTAGAAAATGGTCACTTTGTTAGCCAATAGCCAAGCTTATGCCGAAATTTAAAATATAGGCAAGTTAAATTGAAATCATGCTTATCTAGGCGTGTGGTTAAATAATAATAATTTTGGCTTGTGTAGTGAGGTGGTGACATGCCGAAGTAGTCATCGCTTCCTCTATGTTTTTAAGTTGAGTCAAAATGCGGGGTACTAGTAGTACGCTAGGCAGGCGGTATTCCAAATAGATAAATCAGGTGATGTGGTAGTTGTCAACCATGATTGAGGTTGAGTCACTTAGGTTATAAATTGATGCTCGACATGTGAGGTCTCCTAAAATATGGTGTTTTATGTGACTTGTGTGTTGTCCAGTTTAAGTTGAGAAAATGGTTAAGAAAAAGTAATTAACCTGCTCCCACCTATGTTTTTGAGTTGCGAAGTCTAAAATACTTTGCTAAGTTTTATACTGGTTAGCCAACTTGTTAGATGACTTAAGTTAAGCTCGTGGTCACGATGATTTACTTGTTGTAGTATAAATACGTATGGTTGTGGTCGCGGATAAAAAGTATTAGTGCTCATGTGAGGTCTAAGTTAAAATGCAAATTATTGTGTGAACAGCACTTCGATATCGATTATCGGGGAGAATGCGTTGTTAATTAAATATGGTACTTCTAGTGCTCATAATGACACGGATAAAAATTAGTAAGTCCACTTGTTAGTCCTCACTTGGTTATTTTAACTCTAACAAATGTCAAAGTGTTAGAATAATATAAGTCTCTAGAACGCGGCAATTCTTGAATTATATAGAAGCTGAAATTTATTGATTGTTGTTTTGGGCTGCACACATTGGTTTCGTCGTGCTGTTTGTTTAATGAACCAAATCATGTTTTCTGTAGAAAAGACATATAGAAAAGTTGTAGATAACTTTATTATCTTACTTGTGTTAAAATTTGACAGCCATAAGTCTGATCGTTTAGGAGTTATGCTTTTTACAAATTCAGTAATTGAATTTGTCCAAATTCTGTACAGATTTCAGAAACTGCATTGTTTGCTAAATTTACTGTTACAATCTGTGCATGGTCATTATAAGAAAGTTGTAGATGCTTTTCTTATCTTGCTTGTGTTAAAATTTCGAAAACTGTAATGTTGATTGGATTAAACCTGGAATCACTTCATGGTGATTATAAAAGTTATGTAGTGCTTTTGCTAAGCTTTCCAAAAAGTCTTGGATCACTTTTTTTGGTGGTCTAAAGATTAAGTTCTGAATGTTTAAAGTATGAAATCTGAATCTGTCCAAATCTGGACAGCGATGCCTTCTAGTGTCTTTTATCCTTAATTGCATATTGAATCACCTTGAGATGTTTATAAATAATTTGTAGAACATTGAATTAGCTTTCCGGAAAGTCTAGGATCACCTTGTTTGCATGTCTTAATCTTAAGTTGTGAATTTTTGAAGTTGCAATTCTGAATCTGTCCAAATCTGGACAGAGCTGTGTATTAGCACGTTTTGACCTTGCTAAGTGATGAATCAGGTTGAGGTGAAAATACCATTGTTGTAGAGCACTTCTTAATCTTTCCAGAAAGTCCTAGTTTGCTATATTTGGATTAATAATTGAAGAGATATGATTAAAACAAGTAACTGTTATATTGCTGTCCAAAAATCTGCAAGTGCGCATTTCATTGTTTAGTTCACCTGTTGGCTAAAAATGCTTAGTTAGCACTTAACGGACATAGACTTGTATTGTCTAAACTTAGGTTAACATGCTTTCCATGATTAATGTGCTTGCTTGAGTAGTTGCTTGTGGATAGGAATCCCTCTTCTGTTGAACTTGTGCTTGGGATGCTTTTGTGTGATAAATAGAAGAACTAATGAAATGTCGTAGCAAGTTAAATAGATGCTCGTACTTATGGGGTCGTATGTGTGTTGCGTAAATATACAAAATGTTTGTCGTCTTTTAGTGGTGTTAATGTTGTGCGCTCAATGATATGTAGTAGTTAATGCTAGTGTGTGTGGTTGTTTATGAGGTCTCGCTACTTAGCGTTTAATTCGCTAACATGTACTTAAAGTATCTTGTGCTATTTCATTATATTCATACATATGCACCTTGCATCTCATTTCGGACCGAGAGAGGATAATCGTGCAAGTGATGTGGTGCCACCCACAAGATGCAGTCGGTGGACGACCCAAGGAAGGATGGACATAACCAGTGGATGCTCGCCAAGCGAGTGTCACCCAGCAAACACTATCTAAGTGTTAAAGAAAAGGCAAGCCCCGGTTTTATGCATAACCAGTTCTATATATTATTTTACTACACTTAATGATTGTAGGCTTGTATTGTGCACTTAAGTGTAGGAGTTGCCTGAAACCCTAGTTGCATTACCTGAGGATTTCCCTTTGAGATGGATACTAGTATGCTAGGTCGAGTAGCTGCTTTACTAATTAGGGATCTCGGTAGAAGTCGAGTGATTTTTCTAGCACTCGCGCAAGGTCAGGAATTGAATGTATCCATTTTTATATTAGAATGATGATGGTCTGTGGACACGGATCCATGGGGATGCGTGGTCTACGAGATGAAATTGGAATAAGGATTAACGTGTGGATACCTGTGTCAAGCGTTTGAACGTACTAAACATATGCCGAGAAATATGGTAATTCGGTAAGCCTAGTACCTGATTGAACCTGGCAGCAGATTGCCCTCCTCACGCGACCTGAGACGTGGTCTCCCATTTTGGTTATGGTGGGCACAAGTGCGGTCACTGCACGACGGCAGTCGGGGTCAGTGAGGCATTGTACGCCAAGGCGGTGAGCCCCTCTCTTCTGGCGGGGAATCGAAGGGGACGATTGATTTGTGTGGGGACGGAGTGCCTCGCCACATCGTGTGTTTAGGTTTACCTTGCAAGGATAAAAACTCGATTCGAATCGTCTGCTTCTCGCAGCTAATGAGACTGCTTGATCCATTGTACTGCATTGAGTAATAAGTGGAAATGAGGTGACTGGCAAACGTTGTTGATTGATAAAATGTTTGATACCATGTATGAATAGCTAGGTGCTCATCTAGTTAAAAAGGATCATACTAAAACTTGAAAAGCTAAAACTTGATTTTAGACTCAGCTAGTGCTTTTGGCAAACCAAACCCCTCAGCCAAACAGCTGCATGTCTAGAGGTAGAGGAGTAGACTCCTCACACTGGGTAAGTCTAGCTGAGTATTAGTATACTCAGCGTTGCTTGTGGCATAATTTTTGCAGGTACTCCTTAGGATGATTGGTGGATGGTGTGACTTGGCCTTCATCCCTGCCACCGGGATAGACGGTCGAAAGGGTTATTACTTCCGCAGGAGAGGACCAGGAGGAGTAGCATGGCCAGGCTTCGCCATGTTACTCGATTTTCTCCGTTAATTATTTCAGCTACATTAAAATTTATGGTTATTATTTCTGAAACTCCGATAATGTAATCACTAACGATACTTATTAAATTTGTGGTATTATGTTTTATTGTATTTCTCTGTGCCTCACCTTCGTGTGAGCTAGTGGTATTCGATCCTAGTAAGTGGCTTTATTGGACTAGATCCGAGGGACTGACGCGTTATTCCGGTTTAAGTGTGTTGCTTCCCTTGCGGGTGTGACTTAGGCACTTAAGCTGGAATAATTCGGGCGGTTCCGCCACAACTGGTATGGGACGAATACCACCACAGAGGAATCAATAAGTCATGATTACCAACTTTTTCTAAAAGTAAAACTTGCTAGAAACCAATGTTGGATAGATCGTCAGGACGATAAGGATAGACCTAGGACGTGAAGCCCTAGAAATAGATGGGTAGCTAGGTGGCTATTTATATAGGCCATAAAGGCTACTACTATTATTAATAAGGATGCTATAAAAGCACCCGAAAAATTAGTTAGGTCTGAGAAGACGACTAGAATGAGCATGCATCATGATTGTCGCATAATTGTCTCTTGTGCACTAACATGCTTCTCTCACCTTTATTCCGATAATAAAACCTTGGGAATAATGTGATGTACTGCTATGTTAGAAATGCCTTACCTCGTGTCAGATTGGTAAGTCTTGCTAGGTTGTGTTGTGTGTTTCTCTTGCCTTGCTATCTAGGTGGTATTGTAACTGTTCAACCCTTTTTACAAAAAAATTGCCTGTTTTGCTCATGAAAAGACCCCCACTTTAAACAACCTTGTGGTTAGCGAGTGAAACCCATAAAAAATCTAATAGTGCTTGTGTTGGTGTTTTCTAGCCCTTGAGTGTTTTACCGTTGAAGTTACACCTGCACAGCTTGTAGATCTCTATAGCTCGACCGCTAGACCAACCCAAGTCTCCTTGTGCACTTGTTGTGTCAAAAAAATTTTGTCGTTTGGTGTCTAGTTGCACAAACCCTATCAAGGTCATATTTCTTTCCATAGATGCTGTCCCGAATCTTCATAACCTTTCTGGTGCTCGTCCTAAGCAATCTCATGCGATGACCTCTCTTTTCACCTGGATCTAGTACTCTTTTTTTCCTTGTGAATCATGTTGTGGCTTTATCATCCAAATCGCTGGATCCTTCATTGATTCTGCCTCGTTATCTGGTTATCTGCTATAACCCGTTCTCAAGCATCGGATGTTGATTTGCCTAAATCTCTCATTTCTGGTCAATCTCATACCCCCTTCTCCGAGGATCATGACGCTGTTTTATCAATTTTATCTCTAAATGGTGTATCCATTGGGTTCGATGGAATCCGTGTTGTCCTTGGTTCTTTCATGTCTCTAAAAGCTCATTAATCATGATCTCTTGAGTGCTCCCTTCTCGTACCCCATCTCGTACTAATCTCTGGCCTGGTAATCTTCAGGTTGATCATAAAATAGTTCTCTGAGTTAAAGAAAATTCTCATGTGATGCTCTTTTGTCGGTAGTCTCTGCTTCAACTCCGATCACATTCTTATTTTCTGAGCCATACTCTCATGGGCTCCATCTATCTGTGCTATGTGATTTATCATTGGTTGTGTTTGGTAATGGTGTTATGACTAACGACTGATGGTGCCTCGACGAGACCGAGAGCCTACTATGGTGCAGACATGGTTGAGCTGCTCGGCACGCGCTGGTATCACGGTTAATAGTCCTGATTCATTACGAGACTATACTGATGTGCTATCTTTTGTGGATATTATCTCAGAGTGATCGCTGCATTTTGTCTCAATATGTCGCGATATTTTGTCCAAATCTATCTTCAGTATCTTGTCTGATTGCATCTTATGGATTTGCATCAACTATCAGCCTCGGGGTTACATGCTTATCCACCCTTGAAGATCCTCCTTCGAATCTCGGGACGATATTATTTTAAGGGGGGGGGGAGGCTGTGACACCCCAGGTGTCTAATTCGTGTTATGTCGGGAAATTTATCCTAATCTCGGACGCTAAGTGAAAAATTCTATTTCTCGACTGCGTTTATATCGATTTATCAAGTTACTTGTGAAGGTTTCACCGATTTCTGATTTTATTCGAATCTCTAGAACGACCAAATTTGGAGCTTGTTAAAACTTTTGTTGCTCGGCACGAATGCGAACTCGAAAATCATTCTCAATTTATCAAACTCGTCTAAAGCTTATTTAATCAAACGCTCGACAGCCGCTAGTCGAGATGTGTCCAACTCCGATTTCTCGATGTTCGATCTATGTCCAAAAATTAATCCGACTCCGTACTCTCAAACGGAATGCTCAATATGTCGTCCTCTAATAAATTTTATCCGACTCGGCTAAATATCCCATGTTCAAACCGAACTCAAAAACCCCGTATCGACAGCGATTTTAAAATATCACGATTCGCCTTTCCGACTAAAAATCCAAAACCGATCAAATCTCAGGACGATTTATTTTTGAATCACGCGTAGGGAATTATTTCCGAGCAAATTCAAATTAAACTCTCGGCCGAATTAATGGCTCAATCGTCCGTTCGCCGAAACTCTAATTTGCTCTGTTCTCTGTAGACACGAAATCCACAGGAACATTTTTATTCCGGAAAATAATTTAGCGCAGCCCGTTTGAGTGTTTTGGGCCAGCCCAACCCAGCCCATTTGGAACCCTAACCCTAGGACTCCTCTATAAATAGAAGTGCCTCCCCTTGCAAATTGGAAAATTTGCATCTACCCCCCTAGCCGCCACTTTCTCTTCTTATTTCAGCCAGCACGTTTCTTCCTCCTCTTCCCCACAGCAGCATGCAGGGAGCTCGGCTCCTCTCCCATGGCGCCCTTCCTCCCTCCCTCTGCTGTCCACGACGAGCAGCCAGCAGAGAGCTCAGCTCCTCCACTTCCTCCCCTCGGCCAGCCATGGCACTCGGCACCCATGCAGCAGGGTCCTCCTTCCCCAGGCCGGTGAGCAGGTCTTCTTCCTCCCCCCTTCCGAGCTCCATCCATGGCTTCTCCTCTCTCTAACGAGCGCCCCTCCCCAACTCTCTTTCCCTGGGCGCGCACCCCTCCTCCCCCTCCTTCTTCCTCAAACCAGCAGGCGCCCAGAAATTCCAGAAGGAGCTCCATGGCCGAGGTCGCACTGGCCCCGATGCCTCTACTCGGCCAGCAGCCTTGGCACCCAAGTAGCGCCCTCCCCTGCTTTGAGGATGAAGCCCAATGCTCCAGTGCCCCCTTCTTCTTGTACCTCCAGCAGCAAGGGTTGAAAACCCCCATGGCGTGTGGACTTTTTCCTGCTCCATGGCTCAAGCCCGAGCTTCCCCATGGGTGATGCCCCTCCCTGCACCTCCCCCTGTTTTCCCCCCACTCGATCCCTTCCATGGATGGAGTAGCACAGCTACGAGGTTCGCCTCGTCGCACTCGTCGTCGGCCTCCAATCGAGTGTACGCAGCCCCCAACCGCGCCATCGAAACCCGTGGTGAGAACCCCCCCCGCTGTCCCTGGTATTTTTTTCAGCGTCTGTGATGTTCGATGAACTACCGCCAACAGATTTTTGTGTTATCGCAGCTAGTGGTCGACGTCGCGCTTCGCGCTTTGCCCGTTCAACGAAACGCCGAGCCGCGTGGACAACCCATGTGACTAATCTCGATTCGTCCAGGTCGTTCACTTGGTATTTTATGGATTAATCTATTTAAGCTTTGGTCGATGTTGTGCATATGTATGTATATGTGTAAAAAATGTATTGGTATGGATTGAAGTTTGTGGCGAAAGAAAACATGTTAGAAAGAGGGCTCGGATGTTTTTAAGTTTCGGTAATAATGTATTTGATGTGTGGTTTGCTGTGAGGACAAATTTTTAAAATGCGGATTATGTGTTGGGGAATGCATCGATAGGTGTCTACGTGAAAAGTGTATTGTTTTATGCATGTGATCGATGATTGGGATAGTCGAGGCGAATGAGGAGTATGATTAATCCTGTTAGAGTCACTATGTTGTTGATGCCTTGTGCGTAACATGGGGACACGTAGGTGCGTTTGTGCTGTGGTGTATTATAGTGGTGGTGGCGTAAGATATTTGATTGAGGTGTGCGGGTATATGCCGTAATATGGTTATACTCGCAACGAGGAAAGATGTATGCATTGTGTAACACGACACTTAGGTCGCTATTATATAATCGTGTGAAGGATGCTCATGATGGTCGTGTGATTGAGGAGTGATGTAGTGGCAAGCGAGAAATAAGTTTAGTTTTTCAAACGGTTAGTGGATAGTATCTATCGGCTTCGTCATGATTTTTATTGTATGGCGGATCGATGCCTTGTCGTCGTAGTCTCGGGGAATTTTCGGAAATGTGCTGGTGCTTTACTGATGGGGTTCTATGTACTTGTGATGTATTACAATAGCTGTGTGTCGTGCAAGTATCCACAAATGGTGAAAGGTGGTGTATGTTGGTAATTTGAAAATGGTCACTTTGTTAGCCAATAGCCAAGCTTATGCCTAGATTTAAAATATGGGCAAATTAAATTGAAATCATGCTTATCTAGGCGTGTGGTTAAATAATAATAATTTTGGCTTGTGTCGTGAGGTGGTGACATGCTGAAGTAGTCATCGCTTCCTCTATATTTTTAAGTCGAGTCAAAATGCGGGGTACTAGTAGTACGCTAGGCAGGCGGTATTCCAAATAGATAAATCGGGTGATGTGGTAGTTGTCAAGCATGATAGAGGTTGAGTCACTTATGTTATAAATTGATGCTCGACATGTGAGGTCTCCTAAAATATGGTGTTTTAAGTGACTTGTGCGTTGTCCAGTTTAAGTAGAGAAAATGGTTAAGAAAAAGTAATTAACCTGCTCCCACCTATGTTTTTGAGTTGCAAAGTCTAAAATACTTTGCTAAGTTTTATACTGGTTAGCCAACTTGTTAGATGACTTTAGTTAAGCTCGTGGTCACGATGATTTGCTTGTTGTAGTATAAATACGTATGGTTGTGGTTGCGGATGAAAAGTATTAGTGCTCATGTGAGGTCTAAGTTAAAATGCAAATTATTGTGTGAACAGCACTTCGATATCGATTATCGGGGAGAATGCGTTGTTAATTAAATATGGTACTTCTAGTGCTCATAATGACACGGATAAAAATTAGTAAGTACACTTGTTAGTCCTCACTTGGTTATTTTAACTCTAACAAATGTCAAAGTGTAAGAATAATTCAAGTCTCTAGAACGCGGCAATTCTTGAATTATATAGAAGCTGAAATTTATTGATTGCTGTTTTGGGCTGCACACATTGGTTTCGTCGTGCTGTTTGTTTAATGAACCAAATCATGTTTTCTGTATAAAAGCCATATAGAAAAGTTGTAGATAACTTTATTATCTTACTTGTGTTAAAATTTGACAGCCATAAGTCTGATCGTTTATGAGTTATGCTTTTTACAAATTCAGTAACTGAATCTGTCCAAATTCTGTACAGATTTCAGAAACTGCATTGTTTGCTAAATTTACTGTTACAATCTGTTCATGGTCATTATAAGAAAGTTGTAGATTCTTTTCTTATCTTGCTTGTGTTAAAATTTCAATACCATAGGCCTGACAGTATTGGAGTTATGAATTTTACAAACTGGTTGCTGTGTTCTGTCCACTGTCAGGACAGATTTCGAAAACTGTAATGTAGTGCATATAAAAGTTATGTAGTGCTTTTGCTAAGCTTTCCAAAAAGTCTTGGATCACTCTTTTTGGTGGTCTGAAGATTATGTTCTGAATGTTTGAAGTATGAAATCTGAATCTGTCCAAATCTGAACAGCGATGCCTTCTAGTGTCTTTTATCCTTAATTGCATATTGAATCACCTTGAGATGTTTATAAATAATTTGTAGAACATTGAATTAGCTTTCCGGAAAGTCTAGGATCACCTTGTTTGCATGTCTGAATCTTTAGTTGTGAATTTTTGAAGTTGCAATTCTGAATCTGTCCAAATCTGGAGAGAGCTGTGTATTAGCACGTTTTGACCTTGCTAAGTGATGAATCAGGTTGAGGTAAAAATACCAATGTTGTACAGAACTTCTTAATCTTTCCAGAAAGTCCTAGTTTGCTATATTTGGATTAATAATTGAAGAGATATGATTAAAACAAGTAACTATTGTATTGCTGTCCAAAAATCTGCAAGTGCGCATTTCATTGTTTAGTTCACCTGTTGGCTAAAAATGCTTAGTTAGCACTTAACGAACATAGACTTGTAATGTCTAAACTTAGGTTAACATGCTTTCCATGATTAATGTGTTTGCTTGAGTAGTTGGTTGTGGATAGGAATCCCTCCTCTGTTGAACTTGTGCTTGGGATGCTTTTGTGTGATAAATAGAAGAACTAATGAAAAGCCGTATCAAGTTAAATAGATGCTCGTACTTATGGGGTCGTATGTGTGTTGCGTAAGGCTATCCGCAAGCGTTCCCCCTAAAATTTCCCCCCTATATCACTTTTTTGTGTCACATCATCAACATTTCACCCCCTAAATTTTCATCTCCCGAAGCGGTTCCCCCTATATTATCCCCCTATACTCCAATACAACTATAAAATATTATTATCTAACCCTATTCATCTTTTATTTCTATTTTTGTTCAACTATTAAATAGGGGAGCATTGTGCAAGGGGGCGCTATAGTGCTCCCCTTGATCTGGGGGACGTGCGCGTCCTCCCCTATGGTTGTAGCACGCACGGAGTCGTTTAGCGCGCACCGTTGCAGCGTGAGCGTCACTCTAAATGGCTACAGGGCTAGGGCAGCGCGAGTGTAGCGGATGGCGCTGCAGCTAACCTAAATATACAAAATGTTTGTCGTCTTTTAGTGGTGTTAATGTTGTGCGCTCAATGATATGTAGTAGTTAACGCTAGTGTGTGTGGTTGTTTATGAGGTCTCGCTACTTAGCGTTTAATTCGCTAACATGTACTTAAAGTATCTTGTGCTATTTCATTATATTCATACATATGCACCTTGCATCTCATTTAGGACCGAGAGAGGATGATCGTGCAAGTGATGTGGTGCCACCCACAAGATGCAGTCGGTGGACGACCCAAGGAAGGATGGACATAACCAGTGGATGCTCGTCAAGCGAGTGC
Organism: Zea mays; assembly: GCF_902167145.1. Taxonomy (NCBI): domain Eukaryota; kingdom Viridiplantae; phylum Streptophyta; class Magnoliopsida; order Poales; family Poaceae; genus Zea; species Zea mays. The sequence continues at coordinate 55,270,902 of NC_050102.1, read as the reverse complement.
CACCCAGCAAACACTATCTAAGTGTTAAAGAAAAGGCAAGCCCTGATTTTATGCATAACCAGTTCTATATATTATTTTACTACACTTAATGATTGTAGGCTTGTATTGTGCACTTAAGTGTAGGAGTTGCCTGAAACCCTAGTTGCATTACCTCAGGATTTCCCTTTGAGATGGATACTAGTATGCTAGGTCGAGTAGCTGCTATACTAATTAGGGATCTCGGTAGAAGTCGAGTGATTTTTCTAGCACTCGCGCGAGGTCAGGAATTGAATGTATCCATTTTTATATCAGAATGATGATGGTCTGTGGACACACGGATCCATGGGGATGCATGGTCTACGAGATGAAATTGGAATAAGGATTAACGTGCGGATACCTGTGTCAAGCATTTGAACGTACTAAACATATGCCGAGAAATATGGTAAATCGGTAAGCCTAGTACCTGATTGAACCTAGCAGCAGATTGCCCTCCTCACGCGACTTGAGACGTGGTTTCCCATTCCGGTTATGGTGGGTACAAGTGCGGTCACTGCACGACGGCAGTCAGGGTTAGTGAGGCATTGTACGCCAAGGCAGTGAGCCCCTCTCTGCTGACGGGGAATCGAAGGGGATGGTTGATGTGTGTGGGGACGGAGTGCCTCGCCACATCGTGTGTTTAGGTTTACCTTGCAAGGATAAAAACTCGATTCGAATCGTCTGCTTCTCGCAGCTAATGAGACTGCTTGATCCATTGTACTGCATTGAGTAATAAGTGGAAATGAGGTGACTGGCAAAAGATGTTGATTGATAAAATGTTTGATACCATGTATGAATAGCTAGGTGCTCATCTAGTTAAAAAAGGATCATACTAAAACTTGAAAAGCTAAAACTTGATTTTAGACTCAGCTAGTGCTTTTGGCAAACCAAACCCCTCAGCCAAACAACTGCGTGTCTAGAGGTAGAGGAGTAGACTCCTCACACCCCTCAGCCAAACAACTGCGTGTCTAGAGGTAGAGGAGTAGACTCCTCACACCGAGTAAGTCTAGCTGAGTATTAGTATACTCAGCCTTGCTTGTGGCATAATTTTTGCAGGTACTCCTTAGGATGATTGGTGGATGGTGTGACTTGGCCTTCATCCCTGCCACCGGGATAGACGGTCGAGAGGGTTATTACTTCCGCAGGAGAGGACCAGAAGGAGTAGCGTGGCCAGGCTTTGCCATGT